>NC_140593.1:990987276-991613185 GCF_964204655.1 Triturus cristatus | reverse complement strand
GTTAATTCAAGGTCATCCGCTTGCAAGCGAGCAGGAGTCCTGTTACTTTTACGGCTACTAGCAGGTAGATCTAGCAGGTGCAAGACCTGGTTCCTACTGACGAGTCTCCATTTGCCGTCATAAAGGTGTGCTAAAAGTGTTAATCAGACAGATCGGCGGGTCATATTCACCGTTCATCATAACTCAGTGCAAATTGCCGATATGTATGTACACAACTCTCCTCTAACTCTAGTATCTGTAGGACCGAACTCATAACCCTCCAAGGTAATAAACCGATCAATCTCCTTACCTTCCTGCCGGGTACCGTGTCTCTGCTGCTGCTGTTGTCTTCCAGGAACAGGAAGCACCTGGCACAAAAGCTGACCTGATTGGTCTGAGCGCCGTGACACGACGCTCAGCCAGGGGCTGTAGAGATGGGCATGTTCTCCGTGTAGGCTGTAATGCAGCCTGCATGGACAACAGGGAAAGTGCGCATGACTGTTTTGGGCGGCCCGAGAGGGCCAACCAAACAGTCATTGCGCACTCAGGAGGGTTCTACCCTCCTCCCCTGCTCTTCAGCCCCACCCCAGCTCCTCACACAAGCTGCAAAAGCAGGGGAACAAAATACAATTATAACATTAGTTTTCCTTTCTTTTCCTGCTTGAAGTGGGGCGCTGCACCTACGCCTTAGAGGAGGAGCCACCACTGTGTTCAACGCCTCACCTGAAGAAGGTCTATTTTTTTGATTTCATACAATAGCTGGCCACTTAATATCTATTCTATGTCCATAGGGAACTGGCATATTACCACTTGAGATGATAATATTTCTCCATAGTCAGAAAGGAAATGGCACACTAAGGACATAATCTAGCAACTTTTCATGTAAACCTAATGCAACAAAAATAATAATGACGAACCTTTAGTTAAAGCACAGAAAAAACTGAAAGATCACCCTGTTTTTAAACAGTAGGTCCTGTTGTTACTCAAACTGGATGGAACTCCTATCAAACCACTCGTCTATACTTGAGATTATATGAAAATAGAACGCACTTCCTGTCATTCCACATTGTTTAAACTTGGTGAAACCTCTATCTTAAACAAACCTGAGAGACACTTGTGCAGAGTTGTGTCCGGAACACGTATCCCTTCATTGAAAGCTTTGACTGTTCTGCGGCCTCTCTGAGAGCGCAGCCCACTGGAAACAAATGGCCATTTGAAATCCAACTAACTGGATATTCTGAGCTGTATTCCTGATCTTGACAGATATGAAACAACCCACCAATCTGGAAGCAAAAGTGTCACTAGTGTGCACTGGCGAGTTTGCGCTTAAGCTTTTCTAGATCGACAACTTGTTGAAATGTGCCGTCTCTGCTGCGACCAACAACAAGCATTTTCAGTGCAATAGGTCTCGCTTTACAAGAGTTTGAGCTATTGGCATTGTAAATGACAATGTCTTTTATTTATGTGTTATTTTTCAAACAGATAAATAAAACGCATTGTCATTTACAATGTCAATAGCTTAAACTCTCAAGGCCTATTGCATTGCAAATGCGTTTGTGCTATAACATTTTTAACATTTTTAAAAAAGTGTTAAGGGAGAGCATGTCCTGCCTGCAACAGCAGGCATGACAAAGCTATTTGAGGAAATAGTTTTGGGAGGCTGTAATTAAAGCCTACTGAGTAACAACACATGTAACGCCATGGGAGGTTACAAAATGAGAAATGGCGATACTGAGGAGGGACTACTAAGCTTATTGACCAATGAACAGCCACAGTTTACAGTGGACAATGACACAAGCTAATGAAAAATATTGGTGGAAAGTGGGCGGAGCGTCAAGTCTCTACCTGAATACAGCATGCCTCGCAGAGCGCATGCGCTTCCCAGGCTCGACCTAAAAATACATGATTCTACACCTTAACTTTTCTGTAAATCGGATTTAAAACGCGTGCGTTATTAGGTTTTAGGTTTTCATTGGCGTGTGGCAGGCCCAAGCCGGCACTAGATGGCCTTATAACCATTACTTAAAGAAAACAAGCAAGACAATTTCACCCCAGGAGGGCTTACAGTTCTAGTTCTGCTGTGTGTGGATGAGTGGGGGGTTCTGGGAATTAATCACAGTTGTTTAATTAAATTATTTGGCATAAGCCCGAGAGGGATGGAATAGTTGAGGAGTTACTGGTTTTACCTATCTAACTTGAACCTGGAGTTTGAGCTGGAGAGGCTTAACGCAAGAGGCGCTTGTGCTGCTGTTGTCTATGGAGTTCTTCATTCTGTTTAATTTCCAAACCCACTACAGACCGCACATACATTCCACCCACTGAGTATTAAGAATTATCTTTTGAGTTAGAAGAGAAATGCTAGCAGCTATGTTTTAGACATGGAAATTAGTTGTTGGCAGGGCATGTATTATATGAAGTAAAGTACTCCAGCACTGTATTTAATCCGGAAACAGCATCCCTGGACGTCCCTGCCAACATATACATAATCAAAATATATTAAGTAATTTTAGACTTTTGGACCTCATGAAGGCATTCAATAATCTGTGAATGGTTTGAGTATTTGATCCTGTGTTTGAGGGCAGTTAAACCTTTCCAAGGAAATGCTGCACCTCTCCACGGTCATCCAGAGAGAAAATAGTTTGGCCTCCTTGGGAGAGAATTCTTTTTTGGATGTAAACAAATTTCATCAAGTCTTCTTTCTCATCTGGTTAACTATTTTTCAAACAGTGACTTCAACAACACTAAATTATAAAAGTGATATTAATTCTAGTAACAACAATAACCAGGTTTATCTGGTGTTTAGGGAATCCTTAGCAAAGGGAAACAAGCATTGGCATAGCCAATAGGTCTCGCCTTTGGGACCTTATAAGTGTTTAGCCATGCAACAGTTGCTTAACTAAATACTTATAAGGTCCAAAAAGCTATGCAAAGCGGCCGCGAAAGTGAAAGTTATCGCGATCAAACATCAAAGCGGCCCTGCGGCCGCAAAAGTGAAAGTAATGGCTGTAAAGCTCATGCACTGTAGCTCTAGGCTGGCCTGGTAGCACTTTTTGGAGCCCTCTCAATAAGTCTCGGCAGACCAGCGTGTGCACTGGGTCAGGCGAGACCTAAAAATAAGCCTGTGTGTGGGCAGTGCGTACAGGAAGCACGGCTGGAGGATAAGTCGGGCGAGAAAGTTAGGAGAGGATAAAGGCAGGACACGTTTCCCGGATCTGCCTCTTGTCTGAGCATCTCACCCACAAATGAACATTTGGTTTACAGCCTGAATTTCCAATTATTAAAGATGTTGGGGCATAAATGTGTTTTCGTTTATCCTCCCATTAATTATTTTAAAACTTGAATTGCGCTGGACCGACATTTTGGCATTTCCATTGGTCCAGCTCTGTTTCGTCTCTGGCGGTGCTGGGCTCTGAAACCTCCCATGAGAGTTAGGCGTAAGCATGGTTCTTTTTGCCGTCAGCCACAAGGATATTTTTTCAAAGTCACGCCTACATGGATACAGTCACTAATCATAGGAGCGGTCACTGCTGTGAGGTCCAGTACAAATCAGAAATGATACGCAGATGTGCCAAAAACAACTCCAGGGCATCACTGCAACTTAGATCACACAGTCCAGCCTGCTGGTATTCAGCAGAGACCCTCATACATCATCTACTCCTTCATAACTGGGGGTTGTCCTATCCACGCTTTCAACTTCAGCTCTAGAATGGCTGCTGCAGTCACCCATCGCATCCCTCGATCAGCGCATTAAAAGCACACGTTCGATCATCCCCAAGCTCTCCTTCTTATAAAATCTAATGCTTCACCCACCCAACTGCTAACACCGCCCTTTTCAGCCGAGGGACCAATAACTCGGATACTACAACAACCCAACCTCATCAGATTACATCACTTCCTCCTCTACAAAATCAACTTCTTAGGTCCTCAAATGTCATCAAAACCTTCCATATCAAATAAATATCCATGCCTATAATTGCCGCTAAAATTGATGAAATCTTGTTGCTTCAATAACGTTAGTACGATCAGTTGACAGGTATATTTTAGTTATGAATTACTAGACCTACAAGTCATCTGCAAGTTCCGCTCTCAGTTATGATGACATCACCTACTTAGAATATAAAAACGGCAGCGGATCAGAAATAGTGCATGGGCCTTGGTAATGTGACAGAGCCTCTGGAGTCTCAGAGTACCCTGCTTCTTAGAACAATTCATTTTTCACCATCCTTTCTTCTGGCTACCAATAGTGTAGAACAAGAAGGGACCTTTTACTACAAAGACGTTAATTTGTGAGATGGTGGTATCGCTCCAAAAGCTTGTGTTCCAATGTATTGATTGTTCACAGTTATTTCTTTGCCATTCTCTACTTAGAGCTCTGCCATTCTGGGCTCGGAATTAGGGTCGGCCTTGGGCATGGGCCAACTGGGACCAGGACAGGGGCAGTGCTTAATTTGAGCTGGTGCTTTCCGGTGCTCCGCACCGGCACCTAATTCTCAGCACCTGAGCTCATAGCACCAATTAAGGGCACACTCATTTGAAAGGCAGACGATTTTCCCCATAATCACAGAATGTTGAGTCACGCCGAGACTCGAACCCAGTTCCCCAGCTCCGAAATCGGCAGCTCTAGCCATTAGGCCAAGTGCTCTCCAGAATAATAGGTGCTGGGGCTCTAGCCGGGAGGCAGTCTGCTCCAGCACATTTCTCCTGTTAGCGCTGCCTCCTGAGAAAAGCCCCGGCACTTTTTATATTACAAATTAACCACTGGCGCCAATCTTCCGAGGGGGGCAGCAGGGATTTGCTGGACTTAATGTTATGCAAACAGCAGCTTGTCCATCCCTCTTGGTCTCAATCAAGTCTCATTAAAAACTTTGTAATCAGCCCTTAATGTACCTCAGCCTAATTGTAAGCACCCCATCAACCCCGTCTTCCCTCTTCCCCATACCTCCTGCCGTTCCACCGCAATAACCCCCTCCCTCCCCCAATGCGGTGTTTGTTGTAGGGGAGGGGGGCCCATACAACAAACACCACAATAGTTTTCTGTCCTGGGCGCCGTCCCGGTCAATCCGATTGAGATCCAGCCCTGCTCGGGGTTTTGACACACTATATCAAGAACCTAAATTATTAAATCTTAAATCTAATATTCTCTCAAGAACAACTCAGCTAAACATAACATTATGTCCCACTCAAGTCTTTGTCTCTCACGAGTCATGGACCCAACTCATACAAAATATTGGCAATAAATAGCACATTACACTCTACGCATCTTAACTTCTAGTTGGATGATGGAATTATAGAAGAACTAACATTAAAAAAAAATAAAAAAATACTGAAATTCGGGTTTTCCCAATCAATAATTGGACTGAAATATAAAACACAGTGAGCACCACAAGAATAGTACAGAGGCCTCGCCTAGTAGATTAGGAGATTAGGAGTACCCTTTTGGTCCTGATGAATTGCCATCTAACCTTGGTGGAACACCTAGGCAAGAAACATGCTGAACGTGTATAAAACTCAAGGAACATTATTTCCATCTTGTTTCAATTATTTGATTTTAATCTTGACATGGATATCTAGAGGCATAACGATTTATTTTGAGTCCTTAGTTACTGTTAACTATTATCTATCCCTCCAATCAACTATCATCACGCCTAAAGTACTCTAGAGGGCATGTGTTTGCTGTCTGAAAACTCTTAGCCACAAAAACAGCACGAGAAAAGATCTCTGGCAAAGCGCTTCCTTTGGGGGACCTGCTGCGCATTGCAGCTTGCCCAACAAGGAGCATGGCCCGATGATGAAGCATGCCAACTCGGGGGGTGAGGGCTTGCGCATCCTGAACGAGATGCTCTGTGACCAGTGAGAAGCACCTTGAACCTCACCGTGGCGGTTGAAGCTTCCCATGTTTATCGGAACTGCACGCTTGATTTATATGACATTATTATCGGGGGATGTGTGCTGGACCATGAATTCCTCTCATAACCCCCCTTTATTTTAGACCAATATCACGTGGTCATCCTCTAATGTTCCTGCAGGCGTAGGGCCTGTGGATGAAGTCGAAGGTTGCTGCTTCTGTAGAGATTGTTCAGCAGCCATGATGCATTTGGATTCTCCGGACAGCAATCTCCCACTAAAAACAGTATTCAGCAATTGCTTTTGTATATTTTCTGACGTCCATGGGCTTATTTTTGAGCAGTGTACCCTGAGTGGCCACTCAGATGGCTTCCTTCACTTATAGTTTATTTTTTTAATACCCCAGTGGTCCCATATTACTCCTGCGAAACCCACCGAGACAATGATATGCCAAATAATTAAGAGCCGTTTCATTTTTTTTTCAGTGAAATTTTAGGTGTTACCATGGACACGTCCAGAAGTAGTAATGTTAGATTTGCAAAAAGGGGTTGCAGTACAGGCCCTGACTTTTTGCAAATCCAATGATATTTGTGAACCGACTTGTGTACTAATTCGTTGGTTCACAAAATGCTGAATCGTAGTCGTTTGCAGCCCTAACTCCTTCATGAATATGCACACTTTTAGGACCCCTCTCTGAGGAGGTGTATGTTAATAGGATTCACAGTTCATGACTTTGTCATTGTTAGTTTCTCTACACGATGATTTTGGCTCTTGATTTACAGATAAGGTAGGTATATGCATGTTGTTTTGGGGGCGGATGTGTGTGTGTGTGTGTGTGTGTGTTCTAAAGAAGCGAGCAAGCTTTTTTGTACTTAACAAAGGTTTAGTTACTCTATATATGTACGCAGGCATGTTAGTACAGGGCGTGTGTGTTTGTGTCTCTGTGTACAAGTGAGAGTTTCAAAGGATACAGAATTCACAGGTGAGTTACTGAAGAAAACCAAACACTCACAGAAATCCGGAACAAACATTGGCAAATCCAATAGGTCTGGCTGTAATGTACCAACAAATGTAAACAAAGGCATTCACAAGTGCCGCTTCCATGCATTCTGTGCACACATATTATTAATCACATTAAAGCCTGTACTACTGGCTTTGCCAATGCTTGGAAAAAAAGCAAAAATATTGTTTTCCGTGTAGAAAGCATATAGAAGAAAAATAATTCAATGTGACAAACAGCATAGTTGTGTTCTTTTCCAGATTTAGAATAATCCCTCATGTATTCATGAAAGCACTTCCTGGAAGGCGGAATGATACATTGCCAGCCAACAGCACAAGGTGAGAGAATAAAACTCCTCTGGGTGGTGCCAAGCCAAAGCCCACTCTATGCACATTTTAAAGGATTGCTAAAAATGTGTCATCCTGACAACTGTTCTGTCAAGCCAGACCTGAAAAGGGGAGTTTACCATACCTAGATAGGCCATTAAAATGAATAATGTAATATAATCATGCACTAATATTTCGTGTATGTTGTCATTCATGGACATACTACTTTGGGGATCATTTCGATATTGGGGAAGCTGCAAAAATCTGTTGAGATGCAAAAATCTGGTACAAATGTTACACAGATAATTGCAGAAAAAGAGACAGAAAGAATGCTTTACACATTTACCTCTAAATTTGCGGTAATGTCATGATTGCTGGTTGTGGTAACAGTATTACAGAATTTTGGTTTAACAGCAAAATATCTGACATTCTGTAATTGACTCCTTTAGTAGGGTGGTGCTCATTTCTGCCAAATGGCCATGCAGCCCAGCTCCATTGTACACAAGCATTGGCATAGCCAATAGGTCTTGCCTTTGGGACCTTATACGTGTTTAGTCATGCAACAGTTGCATAACTAAATACTTATAAGGTCCCAAAAGCGAGACCTATTGGCTATGCCAATGCTTGTTAAATGCTTGTTTTTTTAAACGGTCGTGACATACAAACACCAGCCGTGTCGATACAATACTGGCCAGGAAGCAACACTATGCCGTATTAACTTCTGTGTTGTCTATATTAAGTAGCTTCAATATACAATGTGGGAACACCACCACCTTGTGGACAGTTGTAGTAACAAAGAGCAACAAGGAAGCTATCACTTCAGGAATGAGAAAGAAAGCTCTCCTATCTAGAAAGCGGATGACCCATGACGAGAGAGGAAAGCCATATGGCGACTCTGCTCGTAAGCGCGTGCCTGCGCACATGCACGCAAGCTCTAAGCCACAGTATAGCACTTTGAAAATCCCCTTACTAAAAGTCGAGCAGCAGCGCATGCGCTGCTCTAGGCTCGACCTAATAAACGGGCAGAATTCAGTCTTAAGCGTACTTCAGCCGCAGCCCTAAAAAAGTCCTAACTCCTTAAAGAAGTAATCTTTTTTGCGATGCTCACATCCACTAAGAACCTTATAACGACGTCCGTAATATCACCGGTTAACTCCTCCCATGAGTTCCCGATACCGAGCCATTAATTACTGCAGGGAGAGATGGCCATATAAAACACAGGGATTACAATTGAGACACGAAGAGTCGACCCAGAAATGAGGAATTACCTGGATATCTGTAATCTGATTCCCAATTCCTTCCAGTATTTCACCCTTTGGCTCCCCCAGCTTTCAGCAGGCAGTCTCTCAGAGAGCTTTAAGGGGTAGTAAGGAGTTTTTAGGTTCAGGGGAGGATAGTGTTAAAGGGAAGTAAGAAGCTTTTGGGGGTTCGGGAAAGGGCAGCAATAAGGGGTAGTGAGGATTCTTATGGTTAAGGGATGGGCACTGTTATGGGGTAGTAATGTTTTTCAAGGTTCAAGGAAGGGTAGTATTAAAGGGTACTTGGGGTTTATAGGGTTCAGCAATGGGTAGTATTAAGCAATAGTAAGGGGTTTGTAGGGTTTAGGAAGTGTAGTGTTAAGCAGTGTAAGTAGTTTTAATGGACAGCGAAGGTTAGCATTAAGAGGTAGTAAAGGGTTGTAAGGTTCAGGGGAGAGTACTGCTAAGGGGAAGCAAGGAGTTTTTAGGGCTCAGATAATGGTTGCATTATGAGGTGGTAAGGATTTATTAGGGTGCAGGGAAGAGTAGTGTCAAGAGGTAGAAAGGGGTTTTTAGAGCTTAGGGAAGGGTAGCGTTAAGTGGGAAGTAAGAGAGTTTTAGGGTTCAAAGGTGGGTAGCATTAAGCAGTAGTACAGCTTTTGGGGTTCATGGAATAGAACCCTTAAGGGGCGGTAATGAGTTTTTAGAGTTCATGGATAGTTAGCTGTGAGGTGCAGTAAGGGTTTTTAAGGCTCCTTGAGACGTAACATTAAGGGGTAGAAAACATTTTTAAGGGTTCAGGGATGTGTTGCGTTAAGGGGCTGTAAGGTTTTTAGGGTCCAGGAAAGAGTAGCATGTAGTATTAGCAAGGGGTTTTAGGGTTTAGGGAAGAGTAGTGTTAAGGGGTTTTAAGGGTACTAGGGTTCAGGAAAGAGTAGCGTTAAGGGGTAGTAACACATTTTTGGGGTTCAGGGAATGGTAGTGTTAAAGAGTAATAATGTTATTTAGGGTCCGAGGCTGGCTAACATTAAGGGGTATTGAAAGGTTATTTGGGTTGAAGAGAAGGGTAACGTCAAGCAATAGTCCGGGATTTAGCATTCAAGGAAGGGCAGGCAGTGTTAATTTGTTCTTGGGGGTATTTAGGGTTCAGGGAATGGCAGCTTGAGTTTAGAGTTCCAGAATAGTGGTGTTAAGGGGCATTACGGGGTTTATGGGTAATATAAAGTTAGGGTATATTAAATAAGTCAATTAATTTAATATATAAAAAAAATACATTTAAAGTAAATTAAATATAATATTAGTGATGTAATAAAAAAAATAGTAAGATAAACTAATAATTAAAACAACGTTTGGCAGCTGGGGGTGTTTTAAAAAGCGTCTCCAGATCCTAAATCTTGAAACTAGGAAATAGACAGAAAAAACACCATTCTCTCAAGGAGTGATATGTTTTGGAATCTGTGAAGTTGATGATGGAAAGGGAAGTGGGGGTGTGGCTGGCACTGTAATACAGCAACACATTCCTCCGGATTGCCTTCCTCCCATCTGTGCTGCTGCCATAGAAGAGCAAACACCCTCATTATCTAGGAGACATATAGCATTGCAGTTGAAACACAAGAGCTAGACTTGAAAAAGAGCTCTGGCTCATGCAAATTGTAAAAAAATAAAAATGGATGCACACAACTTCTACCTAATCAACACATGTATTCCTGGGCGGAGACAAAAATCCCTCTGTGTAGTACAGCTGAAAACTCTTTTTTAGGTTGATCACATAAGGCCTGGCATCAACTGAGACCTGAAAAGCAGTAAATATGCAGAAACAAAGGATGACAAACCCACTCATACACAGAAGATCTTCCATATTTATTTTAGAAGTTTAAGAGTACAGGCATTTGCCTGACTTTTAACCACAGCCATTCCATGTCCAGCACCTACTTTCCTACATGTGCGGAAGGCTTAGTGTTTGTGAATTGTATTGTATTGTATTGTAATTGCATTTATATAGCGCTTACTACCCCTGATGAGATGTCGAAGCGCTGTTTCAGCGAGTAGCGCACTACTCCGGGACCCATGGAGGATTAGTGTACATGCTACACCTGACAGTATGCTGGTGTACAAGGAAGAGCGACTAACTTCACCTGAAGGCACCCGCCCGCATTCCAATCCTCACCTGGTCTCGCACCGTGTTCCTATCAGGCGCGCCAAACAGTACAGCGCCTGGAGAGGGGAAAGGCGTTGGCATGCACACACCTGTGTTTTGCATGAACTTCTGACAAAAAAATCACTCCCTTGGCAGCAGATTGTGAAGGTGTGGCAACTCACGTTACTGTTTCTTCAACTGAAAGACAAGATCGTATTTTTTCCCACCAGCGGAGAACGGTTGGCTCAACATTTTCAACCCAGATTTAGGAACCATTAAAAAAAATACCACGTGTAAGGCCACAGGAACAGCCCTGAAACAAAATACCAAGTTTTTATCCTGCCAGCTACGTTTAACACTTTCGGATGTACAGCTCCTATGTGACTCCTCTGATCTTTTTGTAACTGTGTTGTGTATCCATGCTTAAATTTGTTACACTGAGTGGTGTGGGAATTTCAGTGTGTTTGTGCCACAGAGGCATGTTTATGTGGCCTTCACTCAGTGGCGGCTACCTCGGTATGGGGGTTGTGATGCGGAGGGGGAGGCATGAAAACAAAATAAAATATAAACTTACCTTTTTCGCCGCCGCCGTATGTCTCTCCTCCATCCACGCTCTTTGCCACCTGACGAACGAAGCCTCCCGGACTCTCCCAGCCAATCACGATGCTGCAGGAGCTGCATGGTGATTGGTCTGAGCAGCCTGTTTGGCCGCTCAGGCAGTAGCTGGAAGGCTGGGCATGGTCTCCACTGGGCTGTGCAACACAACCCAGTGGAGAACATGCCAAGTGCGCATGACTGTTTGGCTAGACCCAGAGGGCCGGCCAAGCTGCCATGCGCACTTAGGGAGGGAGTGCAAACCATTCCTGCTCCCTCTGACGGCAGCGAGCCCAGTCCCGTCCCCCTCGACCAGGCTGGGCACCCGCAAAGAAAAATAAAATGATAATAACTTCTTGTTGTTGTCATTTTATTTTTCTTTTGCACTGCTCAACAAGCAGTGGGGTGACACTTTGCCTTAGCGGAGGAGCCGTCACTGCTCTCACTGTGCACCCAACAGCACTCAACACAAACCCAACAGGACATGCACGAGCATCCTTCAGTACAGCTATGGCATAGAGTTGGGTCTCAACAGCACGTTCCACTAAAACAGAGCACACACAAAATCTAACACAGCCTGAATATATTGAGCACGTCCAGCACAACAGAGATAAGCCTTATATAGTTTCGTATCAGCACACACTCAACTTAATACTTCACCAGCTACAGAATATGTTAGATGGGACGCCTTACTCCCACCCAACACAAACCAGATATGCCAGTAACTGGATGACACGGCTTTCGAAAACCACAATTAACTCCAGCTAATGCACTGGCATAAGAAGATGTCGGGCAATGAGCATGAAAAATAACACAGGTGACATCAAAACGTTTTCGCAAGTTCTTGAGTGACATGCATTAAAATCCTTAAACCATAAATCTCTACAGTATTACAACTCATCTACTGTACAGTATGAATTGAACTACAAATATGCTACTGGTGTTACTATTCAGCAACCCAACCAGACTCCTTTAAATGTCAAGATCTTCTGCATCAGGCAACAAGGTCCCATACACGATAGTGTGGCGAGGCCACACAGGGATGAGAGACTAAGTGATAGCGTTATGAGAAAATAAAGCCTTATTTCTGTTGGTTTATTGTCCCCATTGCTTGCAAGGATAATGGTATGTTTGAAGGGATTTGTAGGCATGTATCAACACTAGTTTTCTAAGCCTTGAGACAGTGCCAAGACTGAGTGGCATGTTTTTGCAGGCACCATGGTGACATCATGACTTCTTGTTGCAGTTCTCCCTAGGACTTTAGACCACATCAGACTTCCCCATCGAGTTTTAGTGGGATGACATTATGTTGTGTTATGCTGATTTGTATAGCACTCTAATCACCCAAGAGGGGATCCAGGCGCTTGTCTCTGCAGGTATACTCCATATACGTTTGCAGAGCTGGCAGTGCTCTTGTGTGTCGACCATGGGGGTGCAGACCTGCTCATGACGTCATCTGCCTACAGCGCTTCTATTCTCTGTATTATTGTTTACATTCTTTTTTTGCGGGTCTGCTGGTCATAAACAGCGTGGCCAACCATAGAGAGGATACCACTGCAAAACCCTTTCCTCTCTGGCTGCTACGGCAGCAGCATCATAAAGCACATGGATGAAAGGGATGGCCGACATTTCCACCACCAGGACACTTCGGTGCATCTGGCTCCTGTAAAGGGTGTGCTTTCCTCTGAATGCACTACCCTGGTGACGCACTGGTGCCAAGCCCGTGCAGTGGCTCGAGAGGAGGCACATGGTCTACAAAGTTGCTCGCGTACGTGGTAAACAGTACTGTGGTAATGCACTAGTACCAAGCCCGTGCAGTGGCTTGACAGGAGGCAAGTGGCCTACAAAGTTGCTCGCGTACGTGGTAAACAGTACTGTGGTAATGCACCAGTGCCAAGCCCGTGCAGTGGCTCGACAGGAGGCATGTGGTCTACGAGGTTGCTCGCGTATGTGGTAAACAGTACTGTGGTGATGCACCAGTGCCAAGCCCGTGCAGTGGCTCGACAGGAGGCACATGGTCTACAAAGTTGCTCGTGTATGTGGTAAACGGTACTTTGGTAATGCACCAGTGCCAAGCCTGTGCAGTGGCTCGACAGTAGACCCGTGGTCTAAGAAGTTGCTTGCGTATGTGGTAAACAGTACTGTGGTAATTCACTGGTATCAAGCCCGTGCAGTGGCTCGACAGGAGGCAAGTGGTCTACAAAGTTGCACGTGTACGTGGAAAACAGTACTGTGGTAATGCACCAGTGCCAAGCCCGTGCAGTGGCTCCACAGGAGGCATGTGGTGTACGAGGTTGCTTGCATATGTGGTAAACAGTACTGTGGTAATGCACCAGTGCCAAGCCCGTGCAGTGACTCGACAGGAGGCACATGGTCTACAAAGTTGCTCGCGTACGTGGTAAATAGTACTGTGGTAATGCACCAGTGCCAAGCCCGTGCAGTGGCTCGACAGGAGGTACATGGTCTACAAAGTTGCTCGCGTACGTGGTAAACAGTACTGTGGTAATGCACCAGTACCAAGCCTGTGCAGTGGCTCGACTCGACAGTAGACACGTGGTCTATGAAGTTGCTTGCATATGTGGTATACAGTACTGTGGTAATGCACTGGTACCAAGCCCATGCAGTGGCTCGACAGGAGGCAAGTGGTTTACAAAGTTGCTTGTGTATGTGGTAAACAGTACTGTGGTAATGCACCAGTGCCAAGCCCGTGCAGTGGCTCCACAGGAGGCATGTGGTGTACGAGGTTGCTTGCGTATGCGGTAAACAGTACTGTGGTAATGCACCAGTGCTAAGCCCGTGCAGTGACTCGACAGGAGGCACATGGTCTACAAAGTTGCTTGTGTATGTGGTAAATGGTACTTTGGTAATGCACCAGTGCCAAGCCTGTGCAGGGGCTTGACAGTAGACACGTGGTCTACAAAGTTGCTCGCGTACGTGGTAAACAGTACTGTGGTAATGCACCAGTGCCAAGCCTGTGCAGTGGCTCGACAGTAGACACGTGGTCTAAGAAGTTGCTTGTGTATGTGGTAAACAGTACTGTGGTAATGCACAGGTATCAAGGCCGTGCAGTGGCTCGACAGGAGGCAAGTGGCCTACAAAGTTGCTCACGTATGTGGTAAACAGTACTGTGGAAATGCACCAGTGCCAAGCCCGTGCAGTGGCTCGACAGGAGGCATGTGGTCTACGAGGTTGCTTGGTATTTGGTAAACAGTACTGCCTACATAATATGCCCTTGACTACTAACTGGTTTTCTTATTCCTTCAAGATGTGACCACCGGCACTAATTTAGTTCACACACCCCGGAAAAAGAATGCACATGCATGCCCCTTTCAGGGTGAGAGAACTGAACAAACCCTAATACAATCATAAACAAAGAGACTTGCATCCAGCAGTTCAGATAATCAATAGCAGAGCTCTGGAAATAGAACAATGAGCACAGCAAGGCATGAGGCCTTACGCAGGAGACAAGGATGACATAACCTACTCCCCGCGGCACAGTGGTGCAACGCCCTTGCACACCGCACCTTTCAACCTACAGAGGAAACTCCTTGGGGGGTCTGCAGAGCTTGCCGGGCATTGCATCATGGCGCCACAGAACCTCACAGGCCTTTCTAGGCACATCAAGCACACCACCACACTGACAGCGTGTTCTCTCAGGTGGGCTGAAACAAAAGCGCGTGCTGGACCCAATACGGATGAAAACAACATGGAGTCATTAGCTGCAACCCAGGCATTATGGCACGTGCTCTGGTGTATGTCCCATCTCAAAGGGATAGTCATGACATTGCTCAAGGTTTTAGAAACTAGAAGTGTGCAGTCATCAGGGGTGAATTAAAAATAGAATACCTTTAACAGTAACCGTACTACCCTATCCCCCAGTGACAGAATTGCATAGAATTTCTAAATTGTTGCATGACATTACCATTGCAGAGCCATTCCGGGTTAGGTAGCGCCTTGTGTGGAGTGCCCACTTGCAGGCCACAGGTGTGAATCCCAGCAGAGCCTTCTGGTAATTCTCAACTCAATACTAGGCCTACTCCCGAACTGTACAACAGCACCTAACATGTAAGCACTAAAGGATATATCCGTCTGTGGTGTGCGTTAAGCACGGAGCCAACATGATTTTCCACACAAATCTATATCGTCATGATCTTTATTCGGCAGATACTGCCATAAAAGTACACACATGGATACAATTCACATAAAAGCATAACAACATTATAACCAATAAAATCATTAAAAAACCTTAAAACTTTGATAAAATCATTGGAACATTATTTGTGTAACAACTCGAAGACCTTGTTGCACCATTCTTACCATAAAAGTGTTACATTTGCAGAGATTCTGCTTTCCAGGTTTTTGGCTCATTACAGCTGTTGTGTTTCACATTTTTTACCTGCGAATGTACATGCACACTGAAAGTTCAACTGGCCGAGCAGTTACACCCACTCTTGTGATTTCGTTAAGTATTTTCAGACCTCGTGAGTGGTGCTCATACACTGTCGCTCTGTCTGGCGGGTGGGAACTCACATTATTGATTGCCTAAGCGATCACACACTTAGTCAATGCCTTGTGAAAGAGATCTACCTCAATCCCCTCGTCATTCTGCCCACAAAGACCTTTTAGGATCAATTGCTCTTAGAAAACAACACCTACTGCCCTCAATCAACAGATGTACCACAATTTTGCTATGCCACTAGGTACATGGCAGAGTCTCAAGGCATTCTTGGTAGAGTCTAGCTTGATTGTGCCTTATCACACCTTTGGAGGGCCTACTATTGGGTCAGCCATTATGCATAAAATTGACACAGTAGTGCTAGCTCCCCATGACCATTCTCGTTCATTAGACAACGTTGTACCTGCAAAATGTTCACTTCAAGTAAGATGTGTAAAGCTGATCTCATTACTGCATGCGTTATTCTGAAAGGGGTGGTACTGGCTGGTGGCCATTTTATGTTGTGGTCAGTATTTATCTTGACCCTTGTCGTAAGACCTTCAGCAGCACCGATCTACCGCTAGGGCTAGCTGCCTGAATCTCCACCTTCCTACAGGAGACTGGACAAAATCAAGCACAAATGTTCCCAGTCGTAAAAGAGAGCTTTGTGTGGAAGAGCCAACTGGAAGACGCAGAATATAACTGACACAATTATTCTACAAAAGAGCATCAAAGACATATAAAAAACAAGCATTGGCATGGCCAATAGGTCTCGCTTTTGGGACCTTATAAGTGTTTAGCCATGCAACAGTTGCATAACTAAATACTTATAAGGTCCCAAAAGCGAGACCTATTGGCTATGCCAATGCTTGTTTGTTTATTACTGCTCTGTAGTAATGGTGGCGCACGGATGCCACCATTACTACATAGAAGTAATAAACAGGAAAAAAGAAAACTGGCTCATGGAGAACATCAAAGCGGCCGTGCGGCCACTTAAGTGAAAGTGATCGCGATCAAACGTCAAAGCGGCCGCGAAAGTTAGGCGCGCGCACCTGTGCACATGCACTGTAGCTCTAGGCTACAGTGGTAGCACTTTTTTGAGCCCTCACAAAAAGTCTCGCCAGACCAGACCAGCGCATGCGCTGGGTCAGGCGAGACCTAAAAAAGCAACACTCCACATCTCAATCTTCAGGCCCCGTATCAAGTGCCAGTGCCGGAAGCCAAATAATTGAACTTGCGTTCGGGAATTACAACCTTGTTCAAATTAACCTCCGATCAAACTGGTCTTCCGTCCTTAAAGATAGGGTAAGCAAATGTTTCCTTTCATTCCATGCTTTCCTGCAAATAGTTCTTATCTACAATCATCAACTCTTAACGAAAGTACAAATTGCAATTCAATATAGCTATATTTGATGTGAAGAACTGGAAAATATGCTTTTATCGTATTATCCTAGGTATTTTTCAGGAATTTTGAGTTATTTAATTTGGTAAGCGATTCAGACTGTGGCAATCTGCCTAGAGACCTTTCCGAAGGAGCAATAATTTTAAAGCACAATGGGTGAGCAACCTGAACACAGGTTGGTATTGAAAGTAACAAAACATTTCTAATCCACCCTAAAGCAAAATCAGACAAATTAACTCAAAAGTGGGGTTATCTTTTAGAGGAACTTTATGAAGTACAGAAATAGTCCTTGCGTAGGGTTAGCGGGTGCTTGTGGTCTTCTTTTATTCTTTTAATCATGACCACCATTTCTTTATTTTAAAGTCAGGAAAGAGTATGAAAATTAGTCACTTAGACTGTGTTTCGTCTATTTTCAAAAAGCTAACGGGCACACTCTTCTAAAGCGCTTTGCCCTGTGAGAGATGTTAGAGTGTTGAAACGGTCTCGACCCTTGTGTTATTATAATTGGTAAACAATATACCCACCTCTGTGGGACAACCAAAGACCAGGAGCCTGAATATCGCATAACTAGGATCAAAACATTGTACCAAGGAAAAAAACAGAAGGTAAGCTACCAATGTTGATGCCTCCAGGATCTGGAACAGCATCCCTATCAATATCCCACCAGCACCAACGCTCCTATAATTCAGAAAAGAAGCTGAAGACACCAGTGACGGCAGGTAATTTTGGCAGGGAGGGGGCGGGTGGACCACACACACACATATATATACAAACTCACTCACACCCATGCATTTACACACGTGCACACACACCCATTCACAACACACAACAATTTCATATATGTATACATATACGTACGCAGGCACCAAACATAAAAAAATAATAATAATTAATTACCTGTCCTGCTGCTTCCTGAGCAGAAAGCCTCAGAGGTCCCAGGAGGGAAGGCAGCAGTCCCTCTCTCGTCACAGAGTGGGATGAAGTCAGTGAGACTGCTGACCCTATCCCCACTCTGTGGTGAGGTGCCACTGATTGACACTTGGCCCTGGGTACGTCAATGCTTAAAACTGAAGAGCCCAGCTCCGAGGCAATCAGTGACGCTCCCCCCTCGTCACGAGGGGGAGGGACTCAAGGCACTTTGCCAGGCTGAGGGGGTCACACCTACATGGCAGTGAAATCCTCAGCATGGCAAAGTTCAGCTCAGGCAGCTAGAAGCCTGTGCATTTAGATCATGTCTAGCTCCTGGCCGCCCGACCTGAACAAGAAGAGTGTCTGTCACGCCGACCTTCCCACAATAAATAGATCGTCCTGGGTCCCACACGTACAGGAAAGCCTTTTCCTCAGGAATTTCCTAGAACCATAACCCAAAGATTGCCAACCAGTAGCAGCCTGTGCAAGTAAGAGTGGTGGGGCCAGGTTGGGGGGGGGGGGGGGGGGGGGAAGGTTGGGGGGGGGGGGATTCAGACGACCACAAGGGAAAATTAAATAAATAATTGATTTGCCCTTATCGTCAATCTGTCGAAATCCCTCCCCACCCCCCAATAATACAGCCTCACTGCCCTTGCCAACCTCTATATGCTGAAAGTGACAGAACAGAGAACGTCATTCCATACTGACATGCTCTGCACTAGCTCCTTGAGCAAACCGGGGTTCAATTTACCATTCTGTTTGTACAGAGAAGAGTGTGTGTTCTTTGTCTCAAATAACTCTTTGACGTCTTTAAAGGGGCCACATACAGAATGATATTCCAACAGGTTTTTAACCCCAGCCAGACCTCATCCATCAAAGCAACATTCAGGAAGCCTCCAAGATAAGGATAACTTTTTTCTGTTCACTGAATGGCTCCTTTAATGTGCACTTCTCCGTCTCGCCTGCTGACGTCCTGGAGCACCTTCCTACACCCCCACCCTGATCACAAACGTGACAATAGGGGAGATCACACCATCGCTGTGTGTAGTCCCTGCATTTGAAAATGCCGTCCTTGTGACATGGATGGCAGCAGGCAATCACTTTCCTTTACTGAAGCAGGTAGGGGCGGTTCTTTTAAACAAGGCGTTTGACCGGATAGGGAATTACAGCCTGCTACATGCACTGGGTATGATCTTGATCAGAAAGGTGGGCCTCAGAAACACAATTAATGCACTTATTGTGAAAGGCCATCATTTCAGATGAAACAAAAAAGAATGTGAATGGGGAAAAGGACTTTCCAGATCCAAGGGTTGGTGATCAGCGTTCGGATGCTTGAAATCTATGGCCTTATACACACAGGAGGAGTAATAATCTTGAGCATGGACACAACATGACCAGCAACAAGGTTACCAGTTAGTTCTAGGAGAGGGGGAACAGTATCTTGCCCTGGGTGTATGCTATTCGGAAAAAGAGGACTGGCGTGAGCGAAAAGAACCTCCCGGCTCACATGACCTAGATTGAGGAACAACACAGCCCACGAACAAGAGAGTAACACAGGATCCTGAAGCCCACACCCCCTCCCTCTCCCCTTCCACTCCCCACTACGACTCCTGGAGTCCTTACATGGTTCAGGGCCTTTGAATACCTGTGAGGTGGCCAGCTAAGTGACATTTAATGGTTCCTGACACAGTTTTGTAAGGAAGGCCCTAACATTTTGGTACCCTGTTGAGACCTAGAGAAAGATCAAGTGGTTTCACTTTGGAAGCAGGCCTAATACTGTGTATAGCCGTGGGAGGAGAGAAGCGTTAGACATGGCAGGTAGTCGGGTGATGGTGGAGCACGGACAAGCTTATCAAAGGGAGACAATGGATAACCAGGATGGGGGCAGGGGGAATGGTATAACCCTGAATCCATGTGGCATGGAGCTACCTACAAACAGAAAGTGGAGAAGAAGCCCTAGTCATGACAGGGTCAGGAGTCTAGAAGGAAAGGGATGCAGAAAGGAGGAAGTCTTCCTGTCTTTGCAATCTAGTAAGAAGTTCAAAATACTGTTTATCTTGCTTGGAGCAGGACCCTGAAAACTTAAGAGTCTGTCTTGCGGTTAATGGTTTATACTTTTGCAGATGAATGAGAGGAGGTGACGAATGGGTATTAATGACTTTAGAAGTATTGTAAAGTAGAAAGGCTCTGAGTGCAGACGAAAATGGCCACCTAGCTAGACACAATAACTGGATCTTCGCGGGTCCAGGAGAAATCGCAGAAAAACGATGAGCGCGATTCATACCCTGCTCCACCATAGGAGAAGAAAACACATTCAGGCCATACCCACACCGCGCTGGAACAGGGCTACAAACAGAAGGAGGGCACATCCTCTGCTGGAAGGGAAACTAAGGCTGGACTAGAGGCAAGATACAATAAAATATACGTCTGTCTTCTACCTAACCTCCCCGTAACACAAAATGACCACACACCAGCATGCTTGTGAATGCTTATTGGCTCTCATTGCTCAACACTATGATTTTTCCTTGACACCCAGGTTTATTATACAAAATAAACCGATATAGAAATAATTGACAGTTATCGGTTAGAGATATACCACTTTCATCTCTTTACCACTGAATCATACCTTGCTATGCAGTACCTGCAAATGCGGAATAATAGACCAGTACACAGCTGTTTGAGTCTAGATGGGAAGCTGCACATCCAACAAGCAGTAGACTGCAATGCACTTCAGTCAGCCATCTGCCCTCCAATGCAGATCTTTCACACCGACCGGGCATGCTTTGTTTGGTTTCGTTTGTTTCTTTCAACTGTTTGGCAAAATGTGACGAAGGTGAGAAAAGATGAGATGAAACAGAAATTAGATGAAAAACTAGTGGGAAAGAAAGAAAAACAAGCATTGGCATAGCCAATAGGTCTCGCCTTTGGGACCTTATAAGTGCATAACTAAATACTTATAAGGTCCCAAAAGCGAGACCTATTGGCTATGCCAAGCGGCCGCTAAAGTGAAAGTAATCACGGTAAACATCAAAGCGGCTGTGCGGCCGCTAAAGTGAAAGTAATCGCGGTAAAGCGCGGCGCGCGCACATGCACTGTAGCTCTAGGCTGGCCTGGTAGCACTTTTAGGAGCCCTCTCAATAAGTCCCGCCAGACCAGCGCAACCGCTGGGTCAGGCGAGACCTAAAAAACGAGCAGGCAGAGAGAAAGGAACAGAAATACAACAGAGGCATTTTGGGGGAAATAGATGAAAGGAAAACATGGCCACACATGAAGGCAACAGACTAGGTACTGAAGAGCTAGGGAGAGAGAAAAAAAAGAAAGATGAAAATAAAGGAACAGGAAGAAGAGAAGAGAGAAAGAGAGATTAAGGGGGCAGGGGAACAGGACGAGAGACAAAGAGAATAGATGGAAAGAATGCAAACAGAGTCAGTGGGCATAGAAAGAAAACAAAGTAGATGTGAGGATAAAAAAAGAATGAGAGATTAAGCGAGTGGGAGAGGAAGGAGAGGGAACCGGGGCAAAGATTATGGCAGACGGAGGGATGAGAGAAAAGAGAAGAGGTGGAGTGCTTGCTCTGTGCTCAGCATGCTATAAAAACCTTGCCTGGACCTTCTATTTCTGCCGTGCGCCCCCTGGGATGCTGCTGTTCCTGCCTCAGCACTGTAATATAAATCGACTGGAAAAGTCCGAGCCCTTCAGAGAATAGAGTACAGCTGTGCTCCGAGGAGGCCTGGGGCTTGCTCCTCCAAGCAGGCCTCCCTAAGCCTTGGAGAGAGCCCTGATTCTGTGAGACTGGCTGCCCTAGTCCTGTGAGAGCCTGCTCCTGTGAGCCTGGCTGCCCTGGCCCGGGTGAGAGGCTGGCACTGTGAGCACAGATGTCTCCGCCCTGGTGAGAGGCTGCTCCTGTGGACATGGATGCCTCTGCCTTGGAAACAGGCCTACACCTGTCAGCTCACCTGCATTTGGCAGGTGTCAAGATACTTTTTAATTATATTCACCCACTTAACAAATAAAATGCAGAGATAGACAATAAAGGAGTTACCCACTTTTAGCAACCTAATTTCATCTGCATTTGGAGGCGAGAGTTTGACCGGTATGGAGGACCGCTCTAAAGAGTATGTGAGGCAACCCCCTACTTCCAGACGCCTCATACATGCTTGTATAAGCCCGGCAGCCTCGGAGGGCGGGGCCTTCACCGTGGAGACCACAAGTCCTCTCCCTCAGTGCCTCCCAAGCTAATACCTCTAGAGCCTGAAACTACGTCTGTCACCTAACTGGTTTTATACTGACATGACTGGTATTTAAATGTACCTTTCTGTAAAAAATATCACCCAAGGAAGGTATTTGTCCCCTCATCAGTACATACTTTAAACAGTAAATGTAGGAAGAAAATACTTTAAAATGTGTTCCATGGCTGCCTTAACGACCCCAGACTGCATATTAAAATAAAGACAGAAAGGTCACGTTGACAAGCATTGGCAAAGCCAATAGGTTTCACCTATTTAAGATCTATTGGCTTTGTCTATGTTTTTTTTTTTTCTTGGCGCACAGCAGGCAAATTGCTGTGCAACATGGCTCAGAGTAAAAAATACAACTATGATCGCAACACCTGAGACAGAGATGATCAGCCTCTCTAAACATCTGGATCCTTGCAGTGGGGGTGACTGCAGCCTTAGGATCCACCAGCGGAACAGGGCACTATTCAATCGTACACCAATCAGCCATCAGCAACTGGTCTGCTGAGGGGGCATGACGGACCAAGGCCCACATTTACTATTGGCACGTCTTGGTGGAATAAGGAATATCTGACACACAACATATGCAAGAATTGGGGATAAGACTGAAGAAAGAACTCAAATAAGACCTAGTTGTAGGATAAAAAGGTGTGAGATCAGCAAGATATTCAGAGTCAATTAGGTCACCACAGGAAATGGTCAATGGGAATTATCAACCTTGAAGTAAATTAAAATGACTTCGTACGCTCTTAAGTGCTCTGAGGCTTGAACATGACGATTTATGTACTTTTTTGTCACTTACATCTCACTGTAGTCCCTGCTTAATTGAGTTGTGCACATGGAACATGTTCTTTCAGCACATGGCTTACATTTACATTGGTAAAAGAGCTAATGCGCACAAAAAGGAGTACTGTTTTGTAAATACTACATTTAAGGGCAGTTCCCTGCTGTGGCCTCAGCTGAAAGTATTCTCTGTGTGTAGAGGAAAGACTGAATTACTACTGCTGTGCTGCCCCTCTTCTGTATGCAAGAGAAGCCCATATTGCATCTGTCAACGCTATACCTGTTCAAGTGACTGAGATGAACTTTCACCAGACTGGTCTGGTGCACCTATTCTTTCTGCTCTGTATGTGAGGTAATCATGCACCTTGGTCCCATGTGACATACATGTTCTCTGTGTTTGTTTGAGCCTTCTGTTTTCTGTCACTTCTACAAACGAGCTTACGGCACGGGGCTCCGGACACTAAAGGTACAGCAGACAGCATAGAAACATTCAGCTAGAAAGGCAGACCTTCAGATTTTGACCTTCATAAATCACAGTACCCTCACTATCTGCAGCTTCGTCACGCACTGACCCCTTTGATTAGGCGACTAGAGTCGCTACCGGAGTTCCACCCACTAGAAGGTCGCTTACTGATGGGAGACTTGGGGGCACACAAGATCCGACAAATTTACCAAACCCTGATGGCTTGGGAGGTAGACCAGCCAACTCTGACGGACGACGACTGGGCCGAGGCACTGGCTCGCCTTCGGTGTGCGGCCGTTTCCACCAGATACAGACTAATTCAATGCAAGTACCTTCACAGGGTATATTACACACGTCTCCGCCTTTGGAAAATGGGGGAAATTCCCTCCCCTATTTGTCTCTGATGTGGCGCTGTCGAGGGGTCGTTCCAGCACACGGTGTGGAGCTACGGGGCACTGCAGCACTTTTGGTCCCATGGGGTGGGAACTTGCGTGGGATGTCCCGGCAGACCCTAGATTGGCGCTCCTACACAGTACAGAAAATATCGGGGGGAACAGGTATAAACAGCACCTATTGTTTTTGGGGCTCACTCTGGCTAAGTGGGACATAGCACAATATTGGAAGGATACATCCCTGCCCTGTATAACCAATTGGAAAAAGGCTCTGGATAGGTGCATGTCAGCGGAGGTTGCTGTGTTCCAGGCGAGGGGGTGTCCCAAGAAGCATGGGAAGATCGGGTCTAGGTGGGGCAAGTATAGAGGTATTGATTTGTCCTTAATGTCTCAGACAGTTATCAGGGACCCTATTGAACAACTCGTGGTGAATTATTTACCTGTGTAAAGTTTCGATGCTAAGAAGACGTGGACGGGAATTCCCTTGGTTTGTGTATAAAATGTTATCAAAGTATGTATGGTGCGCTCACGGAGTTGGGGGGAGGGGTGTTTCTCGTGGTCTGATGTTCTGCAGACTTTTGGGGTGGGAGTTGTACAGTATCCGAGGACTCTTTATTCTGCATTCTGAACGTGTTTTGCTCGCTGGGCTCTGCCCTTGTGGTACGTTGAAAAATCAATAAAATCTGTTGTCAAAAAAGAAAGGCAGACCTTGCAGTGAGGGGAGGAACATTAAACCAGACGTCCTTTGCACCCCTTTTAAAAAAGCATTGGCTTTGTCAATGTTTTTTTCATGTTACACAGCAGCCCGACCTGCTGCACAACCTGGCTTACAGTAAAAAAGGCACTATGATGCGGCCAGTATTGACCACGTCATATCGCTTTTTTTTCTTTTATACCATGTGCACAGCAGCCCGGGCTGCTGTGCAACATGTAATAAAACAGTGCTGGGGAGGGGGCTTTGGAGGGGGTCTAGCAACATGGGGGAGGAGGGCAGGAAAGACACTGAACAGCAGGGTTGGTTGAAAACCCCCAGTGGGATGTTTACACCACAGGTGGGAGGAGGCTGAAATGGCAGAGGGCAGGGTGAAGAGGGTACCTCCACAGAAAGTGGGGGTGAGGGAGAGGGACTACACTCTATAACAGTGCATGTAGGTAAGTTAAAAAGAGTACCTAGAGGAGCCAGTTGGCCAGGAGAAGGACAATGGCCAAAGGAAGCAGTACTTGGTCCATGCTCAACGGCATGGACGGAGGCTCCGAGGCCCAAGAGGACGCAGGAGGAGCAACTGGCCAATATGAAGCAAGGAAACAAGAGTGACATGGAAGCCAACCATTGGTAAGTCAAGGAAAGCAATGGGCATCCTCTAGCCCCTTTTAAGATAGTTTTTTTTATATACAAGAGAATTTCGCAAGAACAGCAGAACCGCTGTGCAGGCGAAACCGAAAAATGAATACGGATGATTTCATATCAAGTTCTAGTTAAGAATCATGTCCTGGCCCTTACAGAATCTTACAATGTGAACAGATGACTGGTATTTTTCGTGGCAAAGGTGACAACCCTATCTTTCAGGAGCCCTCGTGGTATGTTAATATGCGCCTTCTGAGCAGGGTTTGCTCTTATGAGGATCCTTGCCACAGTTCCAGGCATGGGGCCTGCACCAGTGTGACAAGCCCATCAGCCCTGGGAGTCGACGAGAAGGTCTAAAAGACCAGGTGCCTGTTTACCTCAAGAGAACTGGTGCGAGCCTTCCTGCTAGAACTACGACGCAGAGGCCTGTCCCTCGAGCACCTTCTCGCCGCAGCCAAGGCCTGGGGCCTACTCCTACCACCACCAAGCTGCCTCCCTCACTTTCGAGAGCCCCCCATCTCCAACCTGAAGAACGGGCTGGAGCTCAGAAACAAATGTCAGCCACTTTCTCTTTTTAATTAGATTTTCTCAGGTACCATATTTTACTGTTCGGCCGTTCTTTAATGCCAGAGGCCCCCACAAAGGCCTGTGAGGGGGAGCGCAGTGGAGGTTGCGTGTGAAAATGCGTCATGGTTAATAGACATGCTGGTGTGTCGGAAAAGACAGGCTCCCTGCACGGCTCTCTATCAAGATTAATTGACCTTGGCTCTCAAAGCCATTGATCTCAGCGCATTATAATTCTGCTCACTATAACAGCGGTTTTACAGTACCAATTCAAATCATGCAGCTTGCGGGAGCGTGGCAGGGGGGGGCGGGAGGCCTAAATCTGCGCATCTTCAGTCCCCAGGTGTCACAAGGGGCCAAGAAGCTACCCACACCCTCCAAAGAAATTCTCCAAGCACAGTCAGCCTCTCCCAAAATGTAGCGATCATGGTTAACACTCCTTGCACGAAATGTACAGAGCAGGCGCAACATGCCTTGCAATATTTCACAAAGTACAGAGATTAAGGGGTCTAGCGCTGAGAAGCCTACTACAAAATGCACAGAAGCTGCAGCAGTCTTGCTGGGAAATCCACCTCCAAACCCACCAATCAAGCATAGTCTTACAGAGAATCTACCCGCAAATGCAGCAAGCAAGCAGCAGCCCTGCTGAGGATTCCGCTAGAAATGCACACTGGAGGATCAGCACTTCTGAGAATCTACTTCCAAAGCGCTTCAAGGAGAATCCGCCCCCAGATGCATCAAGCAAGGGCAGTCTTCCTGAGAATCTGCCACTGCAGTGCACCAATAGGCTCAGCTCTGCTGAGAAATTATCTGCAAATGCAACAAGCATTGGCAAAGACGATGGGTCTCCCCTTTCTTAAACTTTGGAACTTGCAAATGCTTGTGGCTGATGCTGAACAGCATTGACCAAAAAGAAAAATAATTTTGCTGATGCTGAACAGCACTGGCAGGAGCAAACAAAAACACATGAATGCACTTGTATGCATAATGACGATGCAGAGTTTTTAATTATTTTATTTTAATTAACTTTCTAAGAAGGTGGACACCCATCTTGGAAGGTAAATTAAAAAATAATGCGTATGGCTACACTTAGTGTCTGAGAATCCGGCTAGAAAATGTGGCACGGTGAGGTGGGGCTGGTAGAGGGTAGTGCTACCATGAAGTGCTCCACGTTGAGTCAGCCCAGTCAGAAAATGTCATGCAAAATGCACAAAGCTGGAACACCAGTGGTGAAAACGCATCTCTAAAAGGCCCCCTACAGGGACGCAGCTAACAGGGAACCTTCTGCATCACTGTGGTGCATTTCCCAGCAGTTTCTTCTGTGTGCATCTTCCTGTGCTGGCCATCAGCCAGGCGGATTCTATAATCCGAATATTTCTTATCAGCCTTAGGCAGAAGGTAGAATGTCACTACCCTAACCACAGTCCATTCCAGCAGTACCATGTGTACCTTTGTCAACTCTTGCTGATACAAATCAAAAAAGATTCTACAGAATTTTTATTTCTACACAAAAATTCTTGCTGCTTTTCATAGCTGCAGTGCCATTCCCTCGTCAATGGCAAGGATTTTGCAGAAGCAAGACAAACATGTCAGATAAATTGACTAAATTGACCACTGCCTTTTTTTATCGAATGTCATCTGTGGTTTTTTTTCTACAGTGAAGTCTTTGAAACTCCCAATTCGAGGAAATCCATCGATGGTTCACATTCAATTTAATTCCATATCATCTGCTACCTCATTGGTATGTTGCATTTTGGTGTGCGGAGGGCTGTTGCCTACATGGCAGGCGAGCAGGGGCATTGCAGGACTAAAAATTAAATGAACAAGCATTGGCAAAACCCATAGGTCTGCCCTTTACAAGCCCACAATATTTTGCAAACATGCATTATAGGCATATAAATTAATACGAAGTTAAAATCCATCGTCTAAATGTGGAGTGCATATGTTTGGAAAAATAATTAAGTAAAAAAATGCCCTATTGCAAAAATAAAAAAATACAATGAAAGCAGAGACTGGTTCCCCGATCGTGACACTAAAGTAGACTTCATTTTAGGCGGCTGTGCACATGCACGCAAATGAAGTGCCAACACATAGTTAATAGATTCACTGGCTGAATTGAACTGACCCACTGCACCATGCTGTATGCTGCGGTAGGCTAATGCAAAGATGAATGTCACTTGAAAAGACCAATAGTATGAAAAGAGAAAACCAAAAGCAGCAGCGCACGTATGTATTTTTAATTATTTTTTTGGGGGGGAAACATGAGTCTGATGACACAACTAAAGCTGTCTCTAAGCCAGACCTGAACAAGCATTTGCAATGCAATAGGTCTCGCATTTGCAAGAGTTTAAGCTATTGGCACTGTAAATGACAATGCCTTTTATTTATTTGTTTTGATAATTAACACATAAATAAAAGGCATTGTCATTTACAATGCCAATAGCTCAAACGCCTGTAAATGCAAGACCTATTTCATTTCAAAGAAGCAGCCCCCATTGTCCCGGGCTGCTTGGAAAGTGTAAACGCGCGCATGGCGCGCTGAATGCTGCAGGAAAGCATGTCGTGCTTGCAGTAGGAGAAACTCATTAAAGAAAATAGTGCTTACAGACTAAATAAGGCATACCGTGTAACAACAGAATTAAAAGGGCAAGTCCTCATGGAAGGTTCCAAATGAAGACTAGGTGGTACTAAGGAGGGATTAACCAGCCTATTAACGAATTAGAAGCCAGCATTTATGAAGGACAATGACAAATATGGGCAGAGAGGGGGCGGGGCTTCAAGTCTATACTCGCATACAGCATGCCTTGCAGTGCATGCGTTGCTCAGGCTCAACCTAAAAAGGACTGGTGAGCATCAGTGAGGGTGTGTGCCTGGCAGAATCAGGCAATAGGTACTGTAGGCAAATGTCATGGCAAGAGGCCCATTTTAAAGAAAATTGGGCCAGTAGCATTGCTCAAATCTACGTATGACTGAAAGACTACCTTTTCACAACTGGGTAAAATCCCACAATTGCCAGCTGCTGATGAAATACTTACAAAAGTATCTCTGCTAGTGCCTCTTCCAGTTCAGGGCCATGGAAGTTGATGGCATGAAGATTGTAGAAACTGCATCACCAGTAGGCAACAGAGCTTTAAATGAAGCCTTTGTGCATGATGAAGCATTTGAGAAGCAGACTGGAAAATGAGGATAGCGAGGAGGCAGGCTTCTCCGTCACCCACTACCTATGCCACTAGGTGCTCCTGCAAACTGGGCAGTCCTGCGAGGTTTGCCTAGCTTTAAAGGGTCTGCTCCAAACAGGATCTCCTTGATTGTAAAGTCACTCAAGGAAAATCATCTGAAACAGTGATCATCCCAATACACATGTCCCTAAATTGACAAGAGGAACTTGCTATTCCAATCGTGACTCCAGGCCCATAATCCCAAATCGGATCGAAAAACTGAGCAAGTAAACACCATTACTTCATGGTATTGCACCAGGTGATTTTGGCACCTAATTCCCATCTTTTTCCGGTTGCAATAGGGAAGAATATATCATTGTGACTTTACTCCCACGCAAATTCTTCCATGTTGCATGGATTCATGTGCAATGTATTCCCCTTAATCTCCCTGAATAAAATGACTTCAATCCTCCCCAGTATAGACACCACATTTGGAAAATGAAGCAAAGTTAAAATTCATTCTTTTGGATTTGTAGCATGTGCTTTAGAATGGTCTCTTGTGAGTCACAAAATGATCTGGCCCGTGGAATCCCGGCATCCAAGTGTCTAGGGACAGCAAACAAATTTGGATGGACAGTGGCATGGGAAAGGTGAAAACAGCTCTCAGCTCCTAACAGGAACATTCATTCTGTACCTGCAGATTCTCAGAAGCACGTCCCCTAAAGTACCGAGCAGCGCAATGTGGTCATTGGCTGGAGACAAGGTGATGCCCAATTTCATCCGGGAGGCAGGCCTTTCAGGCATGTCAGCTAAAGTGGGCACAAAGTGTCAACAATGTATGAAAAGGGGAGAACAGGGAATGCCTGGAAAACTCTATCCGGTGGGCATGGAAAAAAAGTGAAGCAAGATGAAAAGGCAACAGAGTATACAGAATAGATTTGGAACAGAATGCTACAAGATTAGAGATTATACTTCTGAAGATCGAGGATATGAATATTAAGATACAAGAACATTATGGACAAAATATCTAAAGGTCAGTGCATGTAGAGGGGTATAGATTACTATTGCTAACTCCACTTATATGTACCTTGAAGATATATATATATTTAATGTACACATAAGTGGGGTTAGGTATCCAAAATCTATACTTACTTACCTTCCTCTATTTTTATATTTTGTTTTCAATATTTCTATACCATGATATTCGATCTTCTATAGTCAGGCGGCACTCCAAATTATAGGATGTAGTCAAGTATTTTAGTGACTTCATGCCTTTTGCTTTTAATATGTACAACAAAGAAATTGAGACTTGATGTGGGCAATTACAAGTATATGCTGTAAAGCAATTACCAATCTGTACTGAAAATATACGAAAGAAACTGCGGTTGACATGCTACAGCTGCATGGTATCTACAGGATGTCATGCCAAACAAAAAGGTCTGTGAAGGTCATGCCAGACAAATACAATAGGTTGCAGACTCTTTGACACACAACTCAAATGAAGAAAGAGCAATGGATGTGGTCTACTTGGATTCCAGCAAGGCTCTGGGCACCGTCCCCCAAGGTAGACTCATGGGCAAGTAAAGCAGTTGTAGTGTGCGTTTGAGGCTGGTGAATTGGATAAGGAATGGTCTAAGTGACAGGAGATCACGCGTGCTGCAAAAAAAAGCTCACCCTGAGCACAGGGGGGTTTACCAGAGCAAAGACACATGGGCAAGCACTTTGGCATATTACTAATTCTGCGCCAGTGGCACTGCAAATGGACTGTGAGGGAAGGTATTTCTTTAAAGATGATGCTAAGATCTGCAACAGAGTAATAACCCGGAGGAATTGAACAGACGAGGAAGATTTTCAGAAAATTGGAGACTGCTCAAACAGGCAGCAGTTTATATAGTCAAATCACCCAAGAGAAGTTATACATATTTTTGGTACAGTCAGCATCTCAGCATCTACACAGCTAAGAAATTACTCACATAGATAACTTTGTACATTACCTAAAGATGTGCTGATAACCATCATGCAGCTTATTTGAATGTGTCTTCACACTCTATATATATCCACATTTGTAAAGAGCGAACAATCACCTGTAAGGGTCTCTAGGCGCTGGGGGCCGTCGGGAAGATTAAGCAAGCTATTGCCCAGAGTCACATGGTGCTGGGCTAATCTGCCGCCGGCGCCGGGGATCGAACCGTGATCCCCAGATTCCGGAATCAGTCGCCTTGGCCGCGGCGCCACACACTCGCATGTATCTTTGCATTTGACCATGTACAGCACTCTGCTCCCTTTCTGGTAGGTGTGTTCTATGCAAACGCTACATTCATACCTACAGATGACAGTATATCTTCATTAAGATTCTTTAGGAACAGGGGTGTTCAACGTGGGTCCAGGCTGGCGGAATTCATATGGATTTTCTGGATATCCAAATAGGATAAATTGACATAGTGTACCCAGAAATCATTTACATGTAGATCTGGGATGGATCTGGATTTCCTGGATCAACCCTGGAAACCCACTACTTATATTACCAATAGGAACATGCGGATGGTGACGGAATATGCTATTTACCCGTTTTTATAACTTTGGATTTTAGTTTTAAGGAAGAAGTGCTTTTAGAATGGCATTGCCATTGTTAAATTGAGAAACCATTAAATACAATCACAGAGTTTTACATAGATATGAGGGAACTTGTTTTGGTTGGCAGCCATCTTGAAGCGATGCAGTACACCGCCAGCTGGTTAGGTGCATAAAACAGCACAGAAGGCAATTATGCTGTTCAGATGAAGGACACCCATTCAGGGTCCTGTTTCTAGGCTGCCATTGCTTTCATAATAGCATCTTCAGGAAGCGCATCACCTCGTGCGCGGCCTTGGAGGAGTTGGAGGGCTTCGGTGAAACGCAATGCCTTGGAGACCAGTACGAGAGAGGTAATAAAGGCTTCTAACTGGCTCTATTAGACGGAAGGAAGTCCTAATGCTTTAATTAATATCCGCTTATTGGTGCTGTGGAGGGAAATGGGGGAGCTTGCGGAGTTTTTTTTTTCATATCTGACACAATGCATCATTGAGTGGGAATGGTTCATACGCTGCTGTCTTCGATTTGTGCACTGCTACCAAACAGTCATTAGTGACCATGAAGTCTGAAATGCCAAGCTGGCATACTGGAGTTGGTATTAGAGTAAAAAGAGACAAACTGGGGGTGAAGGAAAGACTGCGGAAGAGAAGAAAATTAGCGGAACAGAGTTCGGATTTTCAATGCTCCAGGAAAAATAGCATTTTGCCTTCTGGGGCTCACCCAAATAGTGAAGAATGGCCTTCTGTTATGATTTGTTAGCACCACCTGGTGGCACCCTAAGGCTGTTGCCTTACCCGCTTTAAGGAAGTACTGGCCCTGGGATTAAAATGCAAAAAAGAAAGAATGAGAGACAAATGTAGGAGGAGGGTTTGCTAGAGGATAGAAGTCAAAATAGGGGCTATCAAAGAAAAAATGAAATGAGACGTCAAGGGGTACAGGGAAGGTGGGATCTTTTTTGCTGGATTCTGAAAATGTCAAATGGTTTTACTGTGGCACAGGAATGATGCACTTGGTACCATGTCTGGATTGTATTAAAATACAGTTCTTTACTTCTTTCTTTTAAAACTAGTTTGACGGAGGGACCATATGCTTCACCGCAAATTCCTCTGCGGAGCGAGCCTGTTTATTCATTCTTGCTTTGTGCAATATGGTTTTGCTACATTTTCTTGGTGTGCTTTTGGTTTCTAATCCTGCTCCGGATGGAAGGCGGGAGTAGAAAGTCTAGAAAGTGCGACCAAGGGTATGTGTGAGGTACATTGAATGGGCAGGAAATGTATTAATTCAAAGGATTTTCCATTGCTGTGGTTCTAGTGTGTAAGGGGGATGGGAGGCAAGATGGTGTAATTGTTATACCGGAATCGAACCAGTACTCAAGAAGAAAAAAATTCCATGAAGTTTTTTTTAGGCCACCACCTACGCTGCCTTGCCACGCTGTTGATAATCAAAACCTCTTTAAGCACGAGAAATAGACAAAAAGGCCAGAATTGGTGTTAGTGCTCAGTGAGTTAAGAAATGTTTTCTCAAATGTGTATGCATTCGCTGTAGATCACAGATTTGATTCTTGCACTAACAACTTTTTAATCCAGAGGCAATAAACAGTGGAATAATTAATTAGATTGAAATAACGCAACAAAATTGCGGCAGCAGGCACCATTTAAAAATCTTATAATTATTAGTGTGCCGGTCTCTACAAAGTCAGTTTATTTCCAGGTGCCTCTGTTCCTTCCACTTACCTGCAGGATTTTGTCTTTGTGGTGGGTGTTATTGACTGTTTGGGTTGGGCTGTGTGCGGGGTATGGAAGGTGCACAAGGACAGTCATAAATTCGCAGTGCTGGTAACAGGGAGGGAAAACTACTTGCACATCCTTTTTTAGGTCTCGGCTGCGAAGGCTGCGCTTGCGCAGTCTCGCTCCGAGATTTAATGACTTTGAGAAGAGGGGCTTGCACCCGCCCCTCTTCTCTCCTGTTCTCCATTGGCTGGCCTCTTAAATGCTGGCCAGCCACTGGAGAAGAGGTCCAGTCACTCCGTTGAAGCCCCGTCCTTTTCGGAACGGGGGGCGTGTTTTTTGCGAGAAGTCTCAGGGAGGAGACAACAGCAAAACACGCCCCCAAATCCGAAAAGGACGTGGCGTTTCTCCGAGGCATTTTCTGCTGTGCCTCGGAGAAAGGCGGTGGTGTCCCGGCGTTGCTCCCTCACCTGATCTCCTTCGTCATCAACGATATCGTCATCTCAGATCTTCAGCTCCGCTGGAATCCCTTTCACAGAGGAGCACGTGTCTCCGGCGAGGGTACAATGTTCCACCGGTGCAGGGCAGGAAGTGGTTTCTGTAACCCAGAAGGGAAATGCTCGCTCGAAACAGGAAAATGGAACTTGAGTACTTTCCATGACATGGGTTAAAAAGACCTCAGTTCATGGTTGGAAAAAAAACACTACGAGACCAGACAACGAAAAAAGAATTTGAATGTCTAACCTTACACTACCGATACAACCACAAACACCCCTCTTCATGAAGAGAAATGGTGCAAGCCCAGGGCAGACATTAGCTGCTCTCTTCATTCGGGCAGGCTTCGTTCACAAAGGGGCCTAGGGGCGGACAGGGCAGACCAGGGCAGATTACAGAGCAGGGGGGGGCTGCCCGGGCAGATGACGGAACAAACGTGGCAGATTATTGAAGGCAAGTGGCAGCCTGGGGCAGATTACAAAACACGATGTGCACTGGTGCAAAAAAAAAAAAAAAAAAAAAAAACAACAGCATAAATTCATTTGCACCATGGTTGCGGAATTTTCCCCAGTGCATGTCGGGACCATTCTCGGAGGGCATGGCAGCAGTAGAGCCCTCTCTTTCACAAGCACAACGCTTTCTTCAAAGTTTGTCCCCGAACTGCACTAATTCTTTCCCGCGGTTAAATGAAGGTGCAAACAGCGAACAGTTCAACGAGTGCGTCCCGAAATCTGCTGCAGCAGAATATATAGGCTGATCCTGAATTACACAAGCAGCAACAAATGGTGAACATAACGCTGCCCCCTCTTCAACCCCTGGGCGAAGTGTAGGGCACTGGCTTTCAGCCTCTACTACTAAACGAAATGTTATTCGGGACAATTTACTATCTTTGTGTGCATCAAACTAACTGTAGATTACAAAGAAATACGGAAAATATATAGCGTGCTGGCAACAAATGCCCGCTCCCCCCCACCCCCTCCACTGTGAAATTCTGGTGGTATAGTCCAGTCTCCAAAGACCCCCCTCTCCCCCAAATGCCCAGTATGGTTCAAGGTACACAGGCGTGCAACACCCATTGGACTCAAAGGGCTTCAGCCCCCCCCCGTCGTGTGTGGCAGCCCGGGATGAGACACCTTCCCGGGCAAAAAAGCAGCCGCACCCGAGCACTTCACAGGTCTTTAAAAGACCATTTGCATGTTAATGAGGCCTCGCTGTTGTTTCACCCCTCCTAAGAGCCCCTGCAGCTCCACTCTGCCTATTGCATAAAGTTCAGCCCCCCCCCGAAATTTTTGCTCAGCCCCCCCCCGAAATGTGGCTCTAGTTGCGCCTCTGAAGGTACAACACGTCATGATGGACACACCTCGCTGTTCTAACCGCCTGATTACTGTGACCAAGGCAAGGTCGCGGACAGGGACGGCCTCCTCATGGCTGTTTATCACGGGCCCCGGGCTTTGAGGGCCCTCGCACCCCAGATACACACGTAGTCACATACATGCATCGGGCGGCTACCCCTGCTATTATTCTCCTGGCGAACCTTTGAGGCTTGTCTGGTCTACTTTGTCTGTCGCGCACAAACAAAAAGTTGAGGTGCATTCCCTCAATCTCGCTGGATTAGATAACTCGGGCACCTGCAGTATGCAGCCTGCACACAGCTCGCTGCAGCGGATACACCCCTACCACCGTACTGCACCACTGCTTGGCACTGGACAGACTTTATTTACAAATGGCTAGAAATTCAATGACGTTTTCGCAAAAGTAATAAAGTTTGAAAGGCCTTCAATTGAAACGAGTTGAACATTGTGTTTTTAGGTCTCGGCTGCGAAGGCTGCGCTTGGTTGGTCTGTATAATCGGGGCCTTGTAAGCGTGGCGCTCTGATACTGCAGCATATTTTATCCATAGCGACCGTAGAATAGGCAAACCAGTGTTCAAAATGAGCCACTGGAACCTGCGTATTGTGCATTTCCATGTTCCTGCGCTGGATCGCAGAGCCCTCACGTCGAAGGGTGCGGTGCATCCCACCGCCAATAACATGTGGGTGTGCACAGAAACATGCATCGTAACGCCTGGAGCCACCCAGGCTGTGCTAGCAGTCCCCTCCCACAAACTGTAACCCGACAAAGTTATTCCCACGCAGCACTCTTTGTGGCCATTGGAACTGGTTGCAAATGTCATTGCCATTTTCCGATACTCAGCGGCCATTTCCATTTAAAAATACAAGGTAACAGCGGTTACCTTACATTTGTTTATAATCTGTGAGACCTCCTGCGATTGCTGATATGTGAGGTCCTGTTTTGGTCTAAAAGAAACTGGTTTTATGGCTGTCACATGGGGTTGAAAAACAAACACTTTTGTGCCATGTCTGCAACAGACTCCAATACATCACCCACGCTAAAAATAAATTAAAGAAAACTTATTTCAAAAAATGGATTAAGAATTATTTAGGGTCTTCAGAGCAAAAGCAAAGCTGGCTCTATCAGGGAAAATATACAATGACTAATGCTTTACAGGTAATTCCATTTGTATCTGCCACCCTGCAGGGTGGAGGGTGACGCCACACCACATTTGAAGCAGTCCCTGCTCGCTGGCCGCGTGTGCACGCTCACGTGACCGTTGTGCCCAAAACCTGACAGGCCCGGGTGAGTACGGGCACACTCCTCAGGCCTGGAGAAGTTCCGGTACTCAGAAGAACAAGCATTTACAATGCAATGGTCTCGGCATTGGTAAAGTTAGAGCCATTGGCATTGCTCATGACAATGCCGTTTCTTTACATGTTTTAAAAAAAAAAAAAATAATAATGTCATGAGCAATGCCAATAGCTCTAACTTTACCAATGCCGAGACCATTGCATTGTAAATGCTTGTCTAAATTAGAGACCATGGACCATGGATTCAGACTCTCTTTGAGGAGTGAGGAAGAGGAACAGTAATTGTAAAGTAGCTGGGGCAAAGAGGACCCTTAGTGTGGCTTATTGCACGGCAACGTGTATTTGAATCCCTCAAACTTTTTCAATGAGGCAGAAGATAAGGTTTATGCACAGTTCTTATGAAATGGGATTAGATGCATGTAGGTGTGGCAGAAATCTTAGGGTTTATTTGAGGTGCTTTGGACGGTTGCTCTGGAAAAATCTTTCTTCGCAGCAGTCTTAAACCATGTGGATTATGTTTGTCTGGTGCTTGTCTGATTTGGATTGACGCCAACTTGCCTGCAGTATGAAACACTGATGCTTCTTATTAGTGACGATATAGTGGAGCCAGTCTGGAGGGATGAAGACTTGTGGTGTAGAGGCTTAGGTTGGGGGTGGAATATACTTTACTATGGACTCAGTGAGTAACTCCTACAACAAGAAATTACCTACTTCAGAGGAGTTTGGAAGTCCATTGCGAATATCGCACAACCTTCAATCACAAAACATTGCTTTACTAGAAGTTAATATTTACCCTCCTCGTTTCACCTTTCCTTTACTACAACTTCTAACTAGGGGAAAAGGGATCGCCAAAATCACTCCCAATCTATCACATGCCTCCATTTCCAAACCACTGTCTCTTAAAATTAAAGGTGGTTTGTAGCAACAATCAGTAATCAATATAAATTGCTTCACCACAATACATTGATTTTTGTTATCTGGCCTCTGTTTTTTGATCTATGACGTTTTACTGTTGTATGGTTAATTGGCTACGGAGGCAGATGGTGGGATTTCAAAGAAGCTGCTTTTTGATGGTTTGTGGGCCCAAACATAATCCTGGCTCTGTTAGTTACATTATGCAGCTCATGAGTTCTCTAGATTTGTGGTCAGGAAAATACACTGCTCGCCTTTATTTTGTCCGATTCAAATTCGCCTGGTAAGTAAGCCACATTTTTGCCTTAAATTGAGTTGTCTCTGGAGTCGGCACCACACTTGAAACATGCTATACCCCTGCTTCTGCTTACCTTTCCTACGAGTGAATTGCATGTCACAAGGAAGGAAGTACCATGAAGACAGAAGGCAATCACTGCTACAGCCACTGATGGGCATCATCCAGGCCAATCTCAGCTCCTCCAAAGTAGAATATGATGGAGCATAGCCCAGCTGGCACCCTCCGTGCAAAACATACCAGACCCAAAGTAACATCCATCCGCATAACATGTGCACAAAGCACTCAACAACACCCACCTGTCCTCCCTTAATAAATAATACCCTGTTTTTCTTAGACCAGTCCTTAAACATCTTTTTCTAGGTATAAGACTTTGCTGCGCAGAGAGAAGGACGTTGCAACTCTCTTTCAAAGGTCTAAATGAGGTGATTGACTGTGGAGGCTGCTGGGGGGATTTTAAAAGTGCAATTGTCCAAGGGTCTCCATTTACCATACACTGCTGCCTTTCATCAAAAGTCAATGAGACTGGAGCCGACTCGGGAATATGTTAAGCTCAACCAGGTAACACACTACTCTTGACTTTGACCTGCTTTGGCCAGTGACTGCTACACCCTTGTAGCGCAGCAACAGATAAAGCCAATACCCATTTACATTTAGCTGTATTGACTTTTATAAGTACATGGACTGCCCAAGGTCAAAGAAAACTGCTGTGAGTGTAGGTTACCGTGCATGGATCGATGGGCAGAAATGGAGCAGATCGTTTCAAACGGAGCAGTAAATTGTATGCAAGCTTCAGGAGAAATCACATGACAGTCCTCACATGTTACAGAGAGAAAGTGATGTGGATATACCACATAAATAAGTGTTGCATCAGAATTTGAAGCAAACACATACAACACCAACAACGCGCTTTTGCCACGAGATAGAGGAGGTTGGGGACAGCCTGTTCCTATTTGGTTTAAATTCGAAGTGTTGATCTGCCTTACAGGAGTAACTCACATTTACTCCTGCATCAAATGAGGTGCCTACCATGAACTTCATCCCACCTCACTAGGGCAAGGCAGTCACAAGCAACCAGCAGAATTTGTGATTAGTCCAACAGGCATCAATGAATGGCAAAGAGGGCCTTGATCGAGGTTATGTGGCAGTTCGAAGAAAACTAGGTGAGGAGAAAGATTGGGGCCAAAATAAAACAAACAAATGCAGATATCTGCTATGCCTTTAAAGACTGGGTCAGATTCCTGATTAAAATTATCACAAAGGGTGTGATTTAGATTTTGGTGGGTGATTCCATCACAAACGTGATAGGTATCTTGTCTGCCTTATTACAAGTGCCACAGGCTCTAATGCACTTCTGTTACAGGGGACGGGACACCCACCATGTTTGTGATGGGGTATACCGCTGCCAAACTCGAACTACGGCCCTAAGTTACTTAGTTTTAGGACTCATAACATGTTTAAATTCTGTCTTTCCATTGTATCCGGCTTTGGTGTAATCAAGTGCTCTGCACTGGAAGCCTGCAATATATCGCTGACCCCCACGCAATCCCTGTTAGATTTTCTTAAAACATCCTTGTCACTTTGATCCAGTGTCAACCTCATACAAACGCGCATCAAGAGGCCTATAGGAAAATACTTGGATTTCCAGACAGCAGGGTGATCACCTCAATCCCATCAGTATGGACAATGTTTTCAGTTGTTGGCTTTTCACCATGAAATAATAGCAAACATGGGTTAGTAAATCATGCAACTCAAGACTACAATACCCAGAATGCATTATGTTTTTGCGCAAAAGCCTAAAGCTGGGAACAGTGTACATGATTACATGTCATCTGATGCTCACACTAACCAACAGGAAGAATTGTCTGGAATGATGGTAGCTCTGGAGCAGAGTTCGTCGCACAACGCGATCAAGGAGAACTTGGTTACTGTTATTGCATTTTACAGATATACCGGTCTACTGTTTTTGCTGATGAACGAGATATTGGTCAGGCATTATTGCAGAACATGGAGTTAATTGGAATTTCTTGTGCCAATCGATGTGATGCTGACTGCTGTAAATTCATTGCTTCACAAGGGACAGGGAAGTGAGAATAGGATATGAAAAGCAAGGTAAACTATTTTTTAAAAAGTGATTTAACGAACAGAAAGCAATCATTATCATATTTGAATACAGATGCTATCTAGAAACTAAAATGCATACATACGTAAACAGGAACACATCTGTAGAACACAAATTATTGTTAGTGTCTGAAAATAATGGGTTCCTCTAATCACTGGACTTCTAGGGAATGTCCATGCTTAAAACTGATATGCAATATTTATTTCATATCTGTTTTTATCTTCCTCCTCTCTCAAGCCCTACTTGTGCAAATTCTTCGGTGCTTATGAAAGTGTATTTTGGGATTTGTTGATTTCAGTCTTTTGTGGTAACCTCCAAGTGTTCGGTCTGCTTTTTTCATGTATATTGTGCGTCAAATGATATGCAAATGTGCTAATTAAACCTGGTAATGTAATCTCTTGAGAAGAGCTCATCATCTGCTTCACTGGGCAACAGGCAGGTTTCACGGTGAGGAAATCTAATCTGGCCTCTCTAAAAGGAGCAAACGTAACCCTGTATTGCTTGTGTGGTGCAAGATGCTGCCCCCATTTTATAAAAGGAACTGCAGACCTCCTTTATTTTACCATCCCTAAAGTTGGCCTTGAGTGACTGCTATAGCAGACAACTGGGCGATTTGGGGTTCTTGATCGGGTTAGAAGGAGCGTGCTTTAAGGCACTTTATGTCTGTTAAAGGCGGTGCTTTAAATGGGCAGGTACTGTCCGGCACAGAGTAAATGCACTTCTTTAATTTGAAAGAGAGAGTACCTGCACTTATCAACGCTGCTGCATTACACTTAATGGCAGAGTACCAGCACTTCTCAACAGAAAGCTGTTACTCTGTAGAGTGATTACCAGCACTTCTATATTTCCATTTAACGAACTGGTGAAAGGGAAACTAATGAGAAGAGGCACAGGGCATACTATGTGATGTGTACGTGTGCATGAGTGACAGACTAGTGCTGGAAATATTAGAAGAGACCTCAAAATCAAAGTTACACAGAAACTGGTATCCAGACCCATCTTGCATGCCCATTTCCTTCTAATTGTAACACATACCCCTCTACTTACCCTTGAGCACAGCAGTTACTTTTGTGTGTCAGTGCTGGCCCTTTGACGTATGGTTGCTGCTTGCAGCATGTATTCCAAACATTTTGAGAACATACGAAGCAGGGACTTAGAGTCCTGACAAAGATGTCAAATGCAGCTCAGACAGATGTTTGCATCAGATTTCGTGATTTGCTTTCTGTGAAAAAGTGGCAACATTTGCTAAAACAAAACAAAAAAAAGTACAAGCTCTTTCTTGTTACTACTTTCAAAACACAAAATGGGGATGTAATGGTGCCCCATAAAAACTGCAAGGTGGAGTAACAGGTTTTCACTCTGGACCATTTTAATTTTATCTCCCGATATTTCTGAGCAACTGGGAATGAAGGCCTATGCATGAAATGTGGAGATTACCTACTGTACTATGCTTATGGCTATCTGAAGTTTTCATTGGTCGTGCTCCCTTAAACATAAGTCTTCCTATACAAAAACTATTTGAGGGCAAGCTTCTGCGGTAATAGTCTCAGTGAAATGCAATGTTCTTACATGTAGCACACTGAATTGTCTCTGGCAGGTGTTAACCAGTGGTGCTCACTGTATCCAAAGTATAAGAGCCACAGTTTTCCACTTGGTTCATGCATGTGACATGTGACATGCGTGTTGCACAGACATCTTTCCAGCAAGTAGGAACATAAACAACCTGGGCAAGGTCTTAAGCTCTGGTAGGTTAGTCAAGTGGGCTAGCCTAGGTGAGCACTAGAACCAGACCTTCGGCACTCTGAATGGCGCTGCTCTTCCTACCCTGTCACCTCTGCCCTCCCAGAAACACAGTAGGTGGAAGTCTGGGTGCACACATAAGACAGGGATTAAAAAGAGGTATGTTTCCTGTTCGTGCGGATCTCACCTAGGGCTTGGAAGAACCTGAATACAGGCAATAAACCACACATTGGTATCTAAGTGGACAAGAGCCTAGCTCGGGCCAAAGGTTATGGGTTTAGCCTGGCTCTAGGACCATTTAACCTCTTCTGTACCCATGACGAGATAGTCTCGTCATGGAGCACAGTCGCGCTGTGCCCATGACGAGACTATCTCGTCATGAAACCCGCCCACTAAGGAAACGCCCGGCACAGGAGGGGGAAAGGGCGGGGCACAGAAGGGGTTAAACAGTGAGCCATAACTAAGATAGGCCAGTTCTTTCTTCCACTTTTTTAATGCAGTTTTAAACAAAAAATAAACAGCATCCTGAAGAACTGATGCAATACTATATTACAAATATAATAAAACGTGAATATTTTTTGTTGCACTAAATTGCCTTTATTTAAGTCTCATTTAGCCCAGACCTTTGGATTTTACAAAAATTCGAATTTAATAAACTTATTTATAGCAGTTTTCAGCCAGCCCTCCTTATCCACTGGTCTGTTGTTGTGTCATTTGCATTTTTCTTCCCCCCCCAGTACAGTAGAAAGCATGGGGGTGTGGGTCGGCCTTCTTCAGCAATTAGTTATCCACACTGTGAGCGACGGCATTCAGCCCTTTCACAAGGTTCACAAGGAGCACATCCACACACCAAGCAGCTCCACTGAGTGCCAGGGACTATTATAGCAATGTGGGACCATTTGAGACAAATAAGTCTTTGCTATTAGCCAATGGTTTTTTTTCAAATTGAAGAGGGCACTACAACTTTTCCAAACAGTAATGTTTTACAAAAACCATGGGGGAAAAAAACCATGGGGGAAAAAAAGCATGGCTAAGCCCAAAAAGCTGGCGGCCCTACTGGCTTTGCTACTGCTCGTCTTTACATGTCGTCTAGAGGGGGTTTACATGCTCTGGTTTTCAATTGCCCGTCTCTGGCTCAGCTTGAACATGGCAGCTTGCCCACCTCTACAGTGGCACCAGGGCTTTCTCATCTCTGCTGGCTGTCACTATTCCTTGGCAAACCAATGCCTTGTCTAACTTTGGAGAAAGGCCAATGAACTGCATACCTCCACCAGCCCTCTCTCCGAACCGAAAATATGAAAGTGTTTCCGGTATTTTCTCCCCCAGTGGATACTCGAGACCGAGTCCACGTGCCTATTAATAGCCCAGCCATTGCTAAAGTCAAGTCCGAGTATTTGCCTTACAGAAGGCCATTTGTAGGAGCTCCAAGGCCCACTGGTTCTGCCCGTCTGGTGTGGATGATACAGCCGCCATTTCCTCGCGCCCCCTTCCAGGGCCTTTGCTGGGTGCACTGCGCCCCTGCGGGCACGAGGCCTGCGTCAGGCCCTCGCTAAGCCCCTCCATCCCCGGCGCCGGGGCAGCTCAGCCCGCTTTGCAGCGCTCAGGGGATGGGATTTACCAGCACGAGGACGTCGCCTTAATGCGTGGCGCGCGCTCAGTATTCCGCACAGACGCTCTGGGCTCCGTCCTCCCGCCTCCACTCCTCCCCGCCATAAGAGCCGCAATAAATTAATTAAAGGAATCTGCCGCGCTGTACGTCCAATCTGAACAGGCGAGGCGCGATGCTCGGGGTTTGGCGTGATTCTCCAGAGCATGCAGAAGAACCTACTGCTATCTCTCTATCTCTTTTGGGAGCAGGGGGGCTCTACCCGGGCGCCCACCTGCCTCCCTACACCAATCAGCAGTCTGTTGCTTGATATCACATCAGTTGTACATGCCATTAAGAGTGTCCGGGAGGGCGTGCAGCTGCCACGTCGTCCGTCCCCTTTATATGGCCGCGTGCCTCCTGAGCGAATAGGCGCAATTAAACAAGTGCGCGCACAGCTATTAAGCATTAATGTACCTCATTAGCGCAGGGAGAGGAGGATGCAGACGGACTTTGATGCGGGCGACCCCATCTGAATCCGACACAGGGGTGGCCAAGTGAGATATGAGGGTCTGCATCAGGGGTTCCACCACCCCCGAGCCTGACAGGCCTTCACGCATAGGATTGCGGCGTTCTCCCCTAAAACCACTCATTAAGTTCCTATCTTGCATGTATTACACTCACGGGCCTGGCTTGGGTGGCATTTCACACTGGATTCTTAGGTTGTGGGTCTGTACTCCTCCCTCGGCCACCTTCTTCTTTTTCTTTTTTTTTTTGCAGTTTAATATAGCGGGAACTCGATCCGAAGGTATCAGAGCGCTTTACATGAGCACCGGTTGCATTCAGAGGAACACATTCATTTGTTTAGGCGCGGGGAGACAGTGATTAGCCCAGCATCACAGGGTGTTTGAGCCTCCCACCAGACTGGAACCCGGTTCCCCTGCTTCAAGATCGGCCACTATAGCCTTAAGCCATGTCCTTCTGAAATTAAGTCAGAAGGCGTGCTGATTGGTTTCCTTAAAGCTATCAGACTGATGAGCTATGAAATCCCTCTTTAAGGGTGAGTGACCATAGCTATTCAAAGTGACAAATGCCACCTCCCGGCTGTGTCTGCTGACGTTCAGAAACTGGAAAGCATGCGGCACATAAAATGGCTGCACCGCCATTTGACCTTATGAATTCAGACTCTTACCTAGAATCTTAAGCCACAGTTCATGCGGCTTTCAAGACCAATGTTAGAATGAGAACATGATGGCATGGCAACAGAAGGTGGCCAATAGCGAAGGAGCGATGAGGGGACGAGCAGTGAAGCTTATGATCAAAGAATATCACATTGACTGGACCATTAACAAAAAGAAACAGAGCAACTGGTCTCACCAGACAATGGAGTTGAAGAAAAACTGCGACCAACCGTTTATTTGTCAATATGAATGGTTAAGCGATCATCTGGTGAAGAACATCAGGTGAATTTTGAAGGGCCTTGGCCACCAGTAAATAATTATAAGACACCATATGTTGCAGCACAGAGTTTCACGAGAAAGTGCACCTATAAAGACATCATGTGCAAAAACCTATAAGACTCCTAATTAGAGGCTGTCTATAACTCAAGGCTTACAAAAACACATCACATGAAAAAACGTGACCCCTATCAAATTCATAAATGCAGCTAAACTCACTTTCAAACATTTTAGGATTAGGGCAGTTTACTATTCCTCCACCAATCGTAGCCTATTTAGTGGCAAGTCCTTGATAAAACTATAAGGTGCAAGTACAATTTTTGTACACAGATATTTATGTGCGGTCGAGAATGTTATAGTCTATATTTTAAGAGTGTATCTTTTGGAAAAGGTATGTTTGTAATCTGGTCTGTTTGCTTTGTCAACATGGATTTGAATCTGAGCTTTTGTACAATATTATAACATATTACAAACGAGATGACCAAAAAACATCAATTTTCAAGGGGTTCGTTTTGGATTGTTTACCTGTACTATAGTCAAACGCTTCATAAGGGTGCATGGTAGGATAAAAACAAATATTTAATCAAATATTCCAGTCTGCCAACCTGAACCAATACGCCTTCAGTTAGACCTGCCTATGCAGATATACGTTTCCTTACCACCATTGCCCATCACAAATTTTTCCGGAGTCTGATAAACTACCACACATCATCTGATAGCTAACTCATTTTATATGTGTCGCTCAGACACGAGGGCACAAAGCACCACTGACAGAAGTCCATAGACCTTGGTAGAGCCTCAGCAACAGAGCGAAAAACACCAATGCGTATCCATCGTCAACAGGAATGCCTGTTGCTAAGACACTGCTAACAACCAGAGTCTTACATAAAAAAAATTCTTGGTGCGGTTTACTGTCTTTGTTTGAGATGTGAGCTTGATATTTCAGACTTCAGCTGGCAGGTTCCGCTCCAAGGGGAGGTAAACCATTATTACGTCTGCAAAGGTCGACTTCACATTTCTCCTTACTTATAGGTAAGCTCCCAGTCTCCATCACAAAGGTTTGTTCTCGCATGCTTGTGAAACACACAATCACAGCTACTGATGATAAGCAGGAGTCCGGAGACTGCTTATGAATACATTATATGCTGTTGAACTGAGACATCCTGTGTGGGAGGAGTCAGTGTTTATATTTGTTAGAAAATAAAAAAAGGAGGGGCCAAAGTATTTCTTAGGAGCTTTCTGTTGGTGCTGCCAAATGCAGAGGTAGCTGAATACCAAGGCAGCCTAATCTTGATTCCACCTCATGTATCTTTCTTCTGCCGCCCTACACTTCCTGCCTCTTTATCTCACTCTTGCAGGTTCTTTTTCATCCGTCTCTTATCAGTTTGTGGCTGTTTCCGCATCTTTCTCCTCTTCTTTCTTTTTCCCTTTTCTGCCCTTCTTGCTGAGGGCCTGATGAAGATCAATATGTCCCAGAGTGCCGGTGTCCGCCCTCTTCAAGCACTGGCACAAATTAAGCACTGGAGGAGTATGCTGCAACATGGACCTCAAGCTTGCTCTGCCACAGGAACTCAAGATTCACCAAGGTTTCTTGTGCTCTCTCAGGGGGCACAACCACACAAGGATCAGGCTGGACTGTCACCGGTAGAACAAGGTCAAGGTCGATATGTAGGTTATTCGGCCCTCACTATGATGGAACAGATTTGCAAATAAAAATGGAATGGAATGTCCACGGGTAATTACCAGTGGTTGACAGTGATTCACACATTTCCATCCATTCCCTCTGTGCTGTCTAAAGGAGTCTAGGCTGCCTATAGATACCCAGCACTGAGCATTTTCCATAAATGGAAACAGAATGTGAATCTGCAGTCCTAAACACAGCTGCTCCTGACAATATTAGTCAACTACAAAAACACAACAACTTTGCTTCCTATTCCTTTCATTAAAAAAAATCTTTTACAGGTATCTTCCATGATTCTAACAAAGGCGATCTTTGAAATCCAGTTGCTGTTTCATCTACGTCTTTGTACCACTCATTTATAATTCAATTATAATAGTACTTTGGGGCAGAAAAAGAGAACACCTACCTTTATGGGTTCCGGAGTGGCGTGCTACTTGCCAGAAAAGCGCTTCAACACCCATCAGGGGTAACAAGTGCTATATGAATGCAAACCTTTCTTCCCTTTTATCCCTCCGCTATCCTTCTCACTCCAAATAACTAACTAATATCCACCACTCAAATTACTTTCATATTTCACCATACTAATTCACCACTAATCCTTTATGGGCTTCCTGAATAGCGTGCTTCAGCACCCCATCAGGAGTAACAAGCGCTATATAAATACAAACCTTTTTTCCTCCTCTATCCTTCTGCTATCATTCCAAATCCAAATAACTGACTAACCTATCCACCACTTAAAATGTACTTGCATGTTTCACTATACTAATTCAACACTAATCCTCTATGGGTCCCGGAGTAGTCTGCTACTCGTCGAAAAAGCGCTTTGACGCCTCGTCAGGTGTAGTAAGCGCTATACAAATGCAATTACAATACAATACAATACAATACAATACAATACTTAAAAACAAAATGCACCAAGCAACAACAAGGAAGCAATTCACAATCAGAAGGGAATGGAAATAAAGAACGGAGAACAATACGGAGATCCGCTATGAATCTGTGGCTCAAAATCGAGAACCTTGCACGATTCATATTTAAATTAATTATATTTTTAGGATACGCTGTTTGTGCACACTTGTCACTGAAGTAGCTTCTAGAATCGAATACCTTATAATCAGAGTACAAAGGGCCTGCAACAATTCATTTCTTACAGGCCCCTCTCCGAATGTTGCTTGTCAGTATACCATAACATCAATACGAGAGGAAACAGGGATATCACCATCATTCTCGAAAGAATAAATTCACAATCACTTGACTGGTGCATCCACGGATTCTTCCACTTTCCACAGTCTGGTTTCTTATTACATTGCACAAGTATTTTCATGTCCAGCAAAGACATTATTTCTAACAGGATAGATTGAGCTTCATTATTAAAATGGTTTCCATTCTCTCCAGGGTTAATTCTCTGAAACCGTTGTTGGGTTTATTGAAGCCTTAAAGGAAATTTCTATTTAAAGAAACAATCTCAAATTTATGAACATTTAACAAAGAAAAGACATTAATACAAGCAGAGATTAATACTACCTTTGGTTAAAAGGCTTCATGGTGAAGCTGTTGAATAGTCGTTGCTTCCAGCATAGTACTGGAAATAGAAATGATCCGCTGGTTAACTGCAGATTTTGAACTTTTAAACTTTTTACTAATCCTAGCTACACAACACAGGCACACATTATCATGATTCTGGGCAAATCTGTATATCAATTAGCTTAAACTTGTAAATGTGTGAACATCAAAAGGTATGGTTTGAATTTGACTACTGTCTCAATTACATGTTCACAATCCCCCACTTCTCAGTCTCATCCTGGCTGCATTGTCTATATTAGAGTCTCTCTGGAAAGGGAGCCACTGATTTTTGGAGCTAGGTTGACGTTATACTAAATATCTCTATCAAATAACTAAACTCAATTAAAAAAGCAAATATTAATTCTTACATGTGTTTGGGATTTCTGGAACATCTGAATCAATCTTAAACAGGAGCTATGCAAGTGAGGAGGAAAAGCATGAAAATCGATGTACTGCGTTAACACATCCTAGATTAGCACAGCTGCCAAAGGGCGATGTCCGCTAGCTAGTTGGACCATTCTCAAATAGATTAAATAATTGTCTACAGAAAAATGCCTCAGATGAGCTGTGGGACTGACAGCAAAAGCCTCACCTGCCTGACAACCCTCTGGGGTATTCTCCAGCCGGAGATGATGAACCTGACTGCCATGTGCAATATATTGTTTGGGTGTATGAAGGCAATTGGCGCTACCAACAATATCACACAATATCAGAATTGAAAAAACCAAGGTCAACAGCGGTGCCCTCAATATTGGGAACAACACCCAAAATCCCCCAAAATGCTCAATCTAAGATTGATAGAAACAATTAAATATTATTGATGCACATGCTATGAGTAAATATGAATATTGAATAAATCATATCCAGCAAAGACTTCAATTCTTCTGCCATATGAGTCAATAGCTTATAAAGATAAGTTTTCCTTAATGAATAAATCAAAAAAATGTAAACAAGTATTGGCAAACCCAATAGGCCTCACCTTTATGTCAGTGTAGTAGCTAGCCTCCCCCCCCCCCCCCCCATGAGATGTGTCATGCTAAGTATACCTTCTCGGTCAGAAGCCAGCTCAGAGGGTGCATGATGCCGACTCTCCCCTTTGTTCCATAAAATCATTTGCCCTCCAAAGCCTGTTCTTTCATAAATTATGTGGAAGACAGGAAATAAAATTAAAAAACAACCATTTAAGTCTGCCCTTCAGCTATAGCCCAGCAAAAAAAGATCCCTCTTGTGCTTTTATAGACAAGCTTTGGATGGGATAAGAGGTTGCTGTAAGCCAACTGAAGCTCACAATGTGCCTTTCACAACTTGATAACTTGAGCAGTCTGGTAGGCAAAATGTAGAAAAGGCTTTAGAGAGCATTTGGTGATGGGCAGTGGGTTCATTGTTATTTGAATGACCCATTAAGAGAAAAGCAAAACATGCTTCATACTTTTCCAAATTCAAGGGCAATTAAAGACACAATAATTTGCTTGGATCTTATGGATGAGGAGCAAGACCACTGACTCATTGTCAGTGAAATTGCTCTCCCTCCCTCGCAGCTACACCATTAAGTGAGGCCTTCCCCCAAGCCCCTGCACTCTCGAGTGTTGGTGTTTGAGGCCCTCCTCCACCCGCAGGTTTCACCTGCGCCTCATCCCTGGTGATCCAGTGGAAACTGTCTCCATTCTCTTGCTCCGCTTTTTCTCTCCTTTTTCACTCGTTTTTTCCCTCACTTCTATCTCCCCCCTTCACTCTCCTTCTGGGTTTTTCCTCCATTTTCTGTCGTTTTCCCCTCATTTCAAGCTCCCCCCTTCTCTCCTTCTGTATCTTTCCTCCATTTTTCACTCGTTTTTAACCCTCATCTCTTTCTCCCCCTTTCACTCTCCTGTCCTCTGTATCTTTCCTTCACTCTTTCTTACACTTTTTCTGTCGTTTTCCCCTCATTTCAGGCTCCCTCCCTTCACTCTCCTTCTGTGTCTTTCCTCCATGTTTCACTCGTTTTTTACCCTCATCTCAATCTCCCTCTTTCACTCTCCCGTGTCCTCAGTGACTTTCCTCCACTCTTTCTTGCACTTTTGTTGCCTTATTTGCACTTTTCTCTCTCTTTTTGCCTTTTTCATTTTGCCTTTTTCAGCCTGTTTTCCCCGCTGTTGCAGCCCCCGCGGCCCCTCCCCCCCAGCACGACCAGTGCGACCGGCCCAATCCAGCTCCCCGCTCCCGCCTCCCAGCTGTCCAGCCCTCCCTGACCCTTACTTAATGGTGGCCACTGCGCGGCCGTCCCACTGGGGCGCCAAAGGCAAGCTCGTCTGCACCAGTCCGCGACCCGACTGCGACCAGCGCCAGGAACCCTGGATCTCTGCACCGCCAACGCTACGACCCAGCGGCACTGCACGCTTTCAACCCAGGCCACAACAACAACTGTAAGCTAGCATCACCAGCTGACACCCACGGACCCTTCAGCTGTCACCGCTGCCGGCACACCTGAAGCACCGCCAAGACCACTGACCACGCGCAATCCGCCTGCAACAACACAACTGAACCAAAGACCCTGCAATGCATCCTCCTCAACGTCCGATCCCTCCACAAACACGCAACTGAAATCTGGGACCTCCTCGACAGCACTACCCCAGACGTAGCATTCTTTACCGAAACCTGGACCAACACCACCTCGGGACCGGACATCGCCATTGCCATTCCCCAAGGATACAAGATCTCCTGGAAGGACCGCCCCACTCGCCAGGGAGGAGGAATCGCCATTGTTCACAAATACACCCTCCGCCTGAAAACACTCCCCGACGAGCCCACAGATCTGATGGAACACCTTCACTTCAAGATACTGGCCAGCCCTACCTCCACCCTCCAAGGAACCCTCATCTACCGACCCCCTGGACGCCGCAGACTTTTCGCAAACTCCATCATGGACATCATCTCCCCGCATGGCATCGCGTCCACCAACTACATCCTACTGGGAGACCTCAACTTCCACCTCGACAACCAACTGGACTCCAGCACGACATCCCTCCTGAACAACCTCCACAATATTGGACTCCGCCAGATTGTGACCGAACCCACGCACTCAGCAGGACACACCCTCGACCCCCTCTTCACAACAGGAAACTACATCACCTTCAGCCACACCATCGAACTCCCATGGACTGACCATCGATGCGTCCACTTCACCTTCAGAACACCTACCATCCACAGACACCAGCACCTGCACCCACGAAGGAACTGGACCAGAATCACCGACGACCAGCTAACCTCATCACTCGGCAACTCCACCCCAACCATCGCGGAAAACAACGACGCCAACACCGCAGCCCGAACCATGCTCAGATGGATCTCTGACAGCGCCAACACCATAGCCCCCCTCAAGAAAAACAACAACACCCAAGCCAAGAAAGCAAGATGGTTCACCACCGAACTTCGAGAGTCCAGACGCACTTGTCACTGCCTCGAAAAGGCCTGGAGGAACACCAAATCCACAGAAGCCCACAACAACTTCAGAGCCGCCTCCAACGCTCACCACCAACTCATCAGAAAAACAAGGAAAAAAGCGATTGAAGACAGAATCTCCACTCATGCACACAACAGCAAAGAACTCTTCAACATCATCAAGGAGTTCGCCCAACCCACCAGCGAGTCCACCGACATCCCTCCCTCACAAGACCTCTGCGACAAACTCAGCACATTTTTCCACCACAAAATAAAGAGCATCTACGACAACTTCGACGAAGACAACCAACACACTGAACCCTCATCAACCACCCCCGACACCCTGAAGCCAGCGATCGACAACTGGACAGCCCTCATCAGCGAAGACACACTGAAGACGATGAAGTCAATCCACTCCAGGGCCCCCACGGACCCCTGCCCCCACCACATTTTCAACAGAGCCGCCGACACAAGGAAGGTAATATCTGAATACATAATTTGAAGCATGCTCTTCATGTTCTGGTGCAGAATTAAGTCCTATATGTGCCAGAAGCTGTGCATTGGACACCGGGTACAGCTGCCCTGCCTCTCCATTTTTAGGTGCTTACTCAGAGGTGAGAACTGTTGTGAATGTACACTGTGCCATAAAAGTGATAGATATCTCTAACTAGTTATGTTCTGCTCTCCCCACACTCTCTAACTAAGTCTTTATGATATCTGCACTGCTCAAATCACACAAAAAAGTACTCACATCTCACAGAATAATCACTTTAAATATTACTAAAAAATGTCAGATCTGTGCATTGAGACATTGCTGCCTAAGGGCTGGGTGGAGGTGATGTCCTGTCACGATGCTTCTCAACCAGGAAAGTCTCTTTTAAAGTCATCAATATGATGCACACATGTTTGTATGGAAGGGGTCCCTCACACCATGGTACACAAAGCCTTCTATGGGATGTCCTCGAATCTTGATATACACAAGCATACATGGAACGAGTCCCTCTTACTCTGATACACAAAGGCTTCTACTGGACAGGTGCCTCTTACCATGGTATACAAAGCCGTCTATGGTCGGTTCCCTCACACCAAAATATACTAATCATTCTACAGGATTGGTCTCTCTTACTATGGTACACAAAGTATTTTATAGGCAAGTCCCTAATAGCGTGTTACCCAGAGCGTTCGCTACAAGGGAGAAGCCCCTCAGACACTAGTACCCAAACAATTCTTTTAGACTTGTCCCTCCTTCCCTGGTACAATTTTTTGAAATTATCGCTCATGTCCTCCTACACATAGCCTTCTTTGGGAACAATACATCAAGTCTTCTGTGAGAATGGTCTCTCATAACATGGAGAAAATGCCCTTTATGAACGCTCCTCATACCTCTTAAAAAGCCCTTCTAATGAACTGGTCCTTCATTTTTACACAACAAAATGTGCGCATGCCCCCCGGGGGCCCACTTACTCCACTCCATCACCTATTGGTTGAGTTAACTGTTAAAGAGTCAAGCATCTCTTTTTCCATCTCCAAATAACTACAAAATCAAAATAACACTTATGCCTTCCAGGGCCAGACTGGGACCTGGCAAAAATGATAAATTCAGCCCCCATGTGCAGAAGTGCTAATGCGCGCTAGAACCAGAGCAACTCTTTCAAGTTGCCGCTGGGATCACGCAACGTGCACCACCACTCCTGGAGGCTGAAACCGGCCGAGTGTCAAAACCGGCCTTCTATGGCTCCAGCCTCCCGGGGGATTGCCTGCTTGCCCGGTTGGCCAGTCCGGTCATGATGCCTTCTGAAGAACAGAGAAAAACGTGCCTTTCCCTTATTCTACAAAGCTGATCTGTACTTGGCCACTTAACCTGTTCAAAGTTCTAAGTCTATTTCCTAAACCTTCCAAATACCAAATTCAGTTCAACAATTATTTCTGAAGCCTGCATGGCTACACCTCTAACAGCCTGTCCGTCTGTGGTCACCTCCATTATAAACTTATCTTCTCGGTCGATGAGCGTTTCAGTTCTAAGCACTTGGTTACAATTTCTACTACTTGATAAGGGTATGTCCTGGCGAGTGAAGATTTTTAGAACGCAATGACGAGACAGTCTTGACCAGTCAGGGTGCTGGGCTCTTATCTAAACACAGCGCAGTTTCCGTGAAGCAGGTGTACGGGCCACAGAGGCAAATGATTGTGGGGCGGTATAAGGGCATGAAGGTTACATCACCTTACCAAGTTAGCACTTCCCTCCACTTGTTCATCTTGACCCGTCATTAGAAAACAGGAGGCTATTGACGGTTTAGGAGTCAGGCAAATGGTCAACCCTATCCTGCCTTTTGAGGTCAAAGTGCATTCGATGTCACTTCTGCTACGTCTGGCATTATCGCCAACAGTGCCTATGGCTTTCGATAGGAAGCGCCAATACTGCCGAAATTGCAGCAAAACCGTATCTTCTCAGAGCAGCACATGTTGGCACCCAGGCCTAAATCATCACTTAAGATAAGGTTGCAGCACGAGCCAATGACACCAAGAACCCAATTCTCCAGTACTGGGGTTTTACTTAACAACTATTTATTTTCAGGTGTGTTAGCTCGATTGGATCAAAGGAAGTGACTCAGGACTGCAACTCCCAGAATGCATTTGGTTGTTAAATGACTATCCAGAACAGAAGGGCTGCGTCTCTGAAGATAGAGTTATCTGGTAACCTACCCTAAGGGTGGTCAATATGTTATATGGTGTTCTTTTGCCTCTGCTGTGAAAAAACCTCGCTGCATGAACAGTTTTTATCAGCCTAGCACAGAAGGGACAAGAGTGCGCCAAATGTGAGGTCAGAAACTATGCCGGGTTCACAGAACTCAATGCTGTCATCCGCGCGGAATGCCAGACATGTGGCGCTGGTGGGAGGGAAGCCTGGGAAAACCCCAAACAGCTGTAGGGTCCTGTGAGATGGTCCATGCCTTGGCTGTCAGTCTGGCTGTTGCTCAAAGGAGACGAGAGGCCAGAACTGGGCCTGTGAAACAACTCAACGAAAACGTGTCATAGAGCAACAAGGAAACAAAACCGCGGCTAAGAATTCAGTATATGCTGTGGTAAACTCCAGCCTCGGTATCCAAAATCAGCATTACCGGAAAGAAGCAAACCACAGAGCTAGTCTATGTATATCATGTACTTAAAAGGCCTCCTGTGGGAAGCGGCGTGGAGCGTCATCGTAGCTGCCAGGCTTCCCAGGCCCATGAGGGACCAGTTAGGCCAGTCCAAACTTCTTCTTAGAGTTGTGGGGCTTGTTGTCTTTTTTAATCCAGTACAAAACCAGAACTACAAATCCCAGAATTCTAAGGACAAAAAACGGAAGTGGCCTAACTAGTGACACATGGACCCAGGAAACTGGGCAGATATGCATTATGGATGGTTCCAGTTAAGCAGAAGAGGATTTGGTCGCTGAGCAATCTTTTCTTCTGGGGTAGTGATGATGAGTAGGGTTGGGAAAAGTGTGGTACTTACCGCGAGGTATTTACCAAGAATGTACATTCTTTCTCTTCCTCTAGGAAAGGGGAAATATATGATTTGCAAACCAAATTCCGCATGTATCATAATTTGAAATTAACCACATATTTTCCCCAGTAAATTTCGGTTGGTTTGACTTGTTTAAATTTATCAGGGGGCAAACTGAGGAGGGCATACTTTTCTGCAGTAGTCGAAATTCTGATCTTGTTCGCAAGCTCAGCTTTCTACAGGGATTCAAATGTATTCACCAGGCAGTAATCAGGGCCTAAAGCTCTCTCCAATAAATCTGTCGCTTAATTTCAAATGAACTGGTTCACAAAAATGTGGTGGGACCATTTCTCACCTCGTTGATACCTCTCCAGCTCTAGGTTCCATTTTATATGCCCACTGCTGCCAAGATAGAGACTAGCAGTTTTAGGTGCTGTAAACATCTGTTGCGGCCTGCACAAACCTATGGGATTCTCTCTTATTTAACGGCTACACTCACTTTAATTTGTTGACACAAACTAACTACCCGACATATTCCTTATGCAAAGTGAAACGGAAATAACTTCCATGGATACTGCCTGGTAAACTCTAGAAGACTTTAGGATATGGGGCAGTGGCCTCTCAAGTACCCAGAATATTGAGAGTGACGGCTGTATGCCTCTCCTCACTGTACTGCCACATGTGGGGCTAGGCGCAAAGAAAGGATTTCGTAATGGAGGTCATAAATCCTTTTATACACTGGGTTTTCATATCTAGAGCTCATCGCAACACCTTTAACATGATTAGCCCCATTTTTTGCAGCCGGTGCCCTTACCAAGAAAGAAAATGTACTCTACAAACGTCTAATACAGGGCCGGCTCCTCCATGTGGGCGGAGGAGCGTCGCCCCACTGCTTTCTCGCAGTGCGAGAAGCAGAAACATAAAATGGTATTATAAATACAATTTTATGTTTCTGCTTCTTGCACTGCAAGAAAGCAGAAGGGTTTGGTTGGGGCAGACGTGTGGGCGGTCCTGATCTAGAGCAGTGGAGGAGTGGCTTGCCCACTACTGAGGGCGCTGACTGTTTGGTCGGCCCTCTGGGGCCGACCAAACCAGTCATGCACACTCTGCCTTTTCTCCATGTAGGCTGCATGCAGCGTTGTGATTGGCTTAGGGTAGGGGAGGAAGGCTGCTTGCTTCCTGTTCAGGAGAGGAGCAGAGACGACGCGGGACCGGGCCGGGTAAGGTAACTTTTTTTCTTTTTATTGTAATTTTAAATTAAACCCACCCAACCCGCGAGTCATGCCGACCGCGACTAGTCTTATAGAGAATCCAGCAATGCTTAAGTGATCTTTCATCAAAAAGTTGGGAGGCCAAAACAGCACCTGAATTAGTGGAAGTTGGTATACCTTTGGGATGTATTTGCACTATCTTAGTCTAAGAGAGTGTCCCCCTCTTGCACTCGGTGTATGGTTCAATAACAGGGGCGGTGGGTGAGATTTTCAAGTGGTGGGGCGCAAACGAATTAGCATACAGCACGGTAGCGAGCGAGCGCAGCGAGCGAGCCCGAACCCCAAAAGGGGGGTTTTGGGGGGTTACCCCCCCCCCCCAAGACAATTTTGAAGAAAAATCGTGCATTTTCAAGCAAATTTGAGAAAGCAGGAAGGTTAATAAAGCAATTGTGAAAGTGCAGTTATTACATTAATAGATGGCATAACATAGGTAGCTGCTTATTCAGTATTACCACAGAGCTTCATACATTCTGTCCTATTATGCTCAGGTGCTGAATTCAGACTATAAGACTCATGGAAAAGATAACAATATTATTGTGACGTATTTTTGTCTGCCACTGCTTTTGGTTTGTAAAACAGTTAGTAATTTTACCAAGAAAGTACCAGAACTTGCTGGAGCAAACAAGTACTAGGGATAATAAGTACTTATACTTCTATATTTCCATTTCAAGCAATACATGCGGCTGAGTGCCATGACACATTTATTCCGAGCTGGACAGATACCATATTGTGCTGCAAATTGCTGGCTTAGAGGCAAAAGTCTGGTAAAGTTCTCATTACGTACTGGATATCTAGAGAAGCCTTCCCAAAGCAACTTTGTGATACTTATCCAGCTAAGTCCAAGTTTGTGCTGGTAAAAATGTAAAGAATCTTTAAGTTTAAAATATTGATGCCCTTCTAAAGGTAAATCATGGAAATTGTGCACAGGCAAGCCCGGATAGGCTGAGCTACAGCTGAAGAAACTCGGTTTTGAATTTTTCATAGAACCTAATACCAGGAAAAACATAGGAGGAGGGAATCTGCACAGGAGAAGGAAGCCATGATCTATGCATTGCAGTGCTTTGCAATGCATTGGCCATAGAATGTCATTACGTGATCTGTGGCTCAAGGCTGCAAAAAGATGTTCACCCATTTATTAATAGATGCGCTGATCCACTTTTTAGACATAATCTGCTGAAAAGGAGCCCACAAAGTCCCTGGGAAGGATTAACTGAGAGCGGTGTTACGGGATAATCAGGAATAGGACTCACCGCGGCTGGTCCTCTGTCACTCACTAGCTGTCACCAACTCACTCACTTTCATTCACACACATATGCTTACACATACACTGCCGCCTCACATAAACACACTGCCCCCAGCACATACACAACATGCATTTAAACCATATTTACTAATCGCATCTGCCACTAAAGGTTTCGGTCCAGCTAAGTATGCGCCATTTTTTTTTATTTCACTAATAGCGAATAGTAAAATAGTGTTCCGTTAGTATGATGAAAAACGGATGGAAAATAAAGAATGCGGTGCCACCCCGGTGTTCTTGGCACTATTTTTGCCAGCTCTGAGACCACTGACTGATGTCTATGATAATGAGAGATCAACGTTTTAGGTAGGCTTTAATTCAAAATTACAAAGCAAGTTTGGCATCTTTAAAATGCAAGCATTTCTTTGCATGAAAACGGTCACAATAACCAATACGTGAATTTGTTGCATTGTAAATTACCTGTAGTTACTTTCAGTATCGTAATACATACCAAACTGTGTATCAACATTAAGGAGTCGTGCAACTTTCGATTGAATTTAACTCAATCCCTACAAATGTGTGTTTACAAGCACCTGGTGGGGGACTGCATTAAAAATTAATCTCACAGATCTTTATTTGTGAGGTGTCCATAGACCGTTAGGAGCTATACGTGATCGCTCTATTTTAAAGTAAAGGACTGAGTGACGCGGAGAGCGCCCATCTGTGCTCCTCTTACCACAGGGCGCGTTGAGGCTCCTGCCCCGCCTCGCCCCTCGGTGTCCAGCAGCAGAGGAAATGTCACTCGGTCTTCAAGGCGCTGTTGGGCTCCCTGTAGGGACTGCGGCCGCACAGAGGCACGGGAAGGAGAAGGCGGGGCCCTCTCCCCTTTCTTCTTTCCTTTCCCTCCCGCCGCCTCTCTTCTGCGTGTTTTCTCCCTTCTCTTACCCTGTTTTACTCGCTCGTCTACCATGTTCTTCTCTGACCTCCGACACCTGTCTTTTCTCCCTTTATCAGCTTAAATCTGACACCCCACCCAATACCTTTGACAAGCGGTTCTTATTTTTTTTCTCAACCCCAACCTTTCCTTCCTTTCTTTAACTGTTTCTCCCTCTAACATTTCCCCTCCCTTTTTCATCCCCCCCCACACCCGTGCATTCGCCTCAACTCTCCCGGCGACGGTGCACCACTACCTCTCAGGCGCCCCCACCCCTCACTTCACCTTCCTCCTGTTCTCTCTTCCATGTGCCTCTGTTGCCCCCTCACCCCCAAACGTACTCGCCAGGTGAACAGGTTATCCCCGCCCGACCCGTTCAGTGTGACACAGTTCTCCAAACAGTCAGTGGCAATACAAATCTGCAACTTAGGCAAATATTGCAAGTGATTCGGAGGCCCATGCAATAATCAGGAGACTGCAAGGTATGTATATATGTGGCGTACGCTTACAAATGCACTTACAATTGAAATGTAAATCGAAAAATAGATATCCACTCGGGTGGCCATTTTACTAGACATGGTTTTCAAATAACAACACTTTCATTTGTGCCATTGCATTTTTTAATTATTATTTTTAAGAGGAAGATAAGAATAATTCTTCACTTAACCAAGCATTTAAAATAACATATTAAGTAAAGTGAAGTAGTTCCAAACTCACCTGGCAACACGAGCAGGAGCAGCAGCCAGCCAGTACCACACAGTGTACACCGCCACGAGGTGTGTGTGGCGCGGTGACGACGGACTGCCAGTGCGCACCTGCTAACGATGATGGCCAATCACTGTTCGCATAAGCCACAGTGATTGGCCATACCTTGCGTGGCACCCAATGCCTGGTTTGCAGGCTGCGCGGTGTCTCTCAGCCAATTAAGAAGATGCTGCAACATTAGCAGCGCCTGAATTGGCTACAGCACCGTGGGCACAGATAGGGCTCGCCCATAGGAGAGACCGGGGGCTGCTGCATGAAGCAACCCTCGGCCTCTCGGGTCCCCCTCCCTCGCTCTCCTAGCCAGTAGTGGCTGACTGGCTGACAGTGCGCATGTTTGGGTTGGTCACAACCCAAACTCGAGTATGCGCATACGCGCCGCTGGCCTTCAGTGTGTGCACTGTCACTCAAACGGAGCGCTCGCCCCCGGCCCCACCCCCTTCATCGGCCGGTCCCACGCTATTGTCAGAACGTAAGGAAAACTGCGTCACAGCTAGCATACGTGAGCACTGAGCAGCCGCGGGTCCAAGTGGCTGGTGGGGCTACGCCCCTACGCCCCAATGGACGCACCGCGGCTGTTCAATAATTAATCCTTAGGTAAAAAAATCACTTAATTCGTGGTGTAGTTGGTGTCGTTGATTCTTTTATATTCTTCGTAGATTGTCAAATAATCAATTATTTTCGTTTAAACTTTCCATAGGCTTTGAATTGTCAAGTCATTTAAAGTGCCCAATGCATTTCGAGCATACAAGCCCTTCGCCTGGGGCTAATGTATTAGAGGCTAAAGACGGTGTATTCAGCGCGTTCTTTGGGATGACATGGCTATGAACACATGATGCAATCATGAAAAAGCATAAAACACACTGATTGGAGGATACTAGAGCGTTGCACAAAGGATGATAAATTGATACTGGCAGCCTCTTGGATGACAACTGAAGCCCTAACATCAATGTACTACACTTGAGGTTACGGGAGACAGTAGCCATAGTACAGATAATACTGTACCACTAAAGACCAGGGCACATTCACTTCTACCAGGCAAACAATGCTTGTATGTATGTGCCAGGGGACAAATAAGCTAATGTGCAAAGACAGCCTGCAAATTTTAAATTTGATCATGTAAACATACTTGGTGCCACTGAAGTTAAGAAGGAAATGAACTGTGAGGACTTCAGTAAAAGTTTACTTTAGTTCAGGTATGTAGAACAGTGTTTGCGGGAAAGATTTTTTGGTAGTGTATGGGGTAAAACAATTTGACATAGCTGTTTTAACAATCATATTGCAACAAAGCTCCTTAACCATGCTAGTGTTGCCGTGCAAGGCACGCATATAACGGAGAGACCCATGCATGGAAAAGCTCCCTCCTACCACCAGTTCAGGGTTACACTCAACTACAACACCCACGTTCCTCCCACACACCTATCTGAAACACATACAATCCCGAAGGCAGAGAGGTGAAGTAGTCAATTCTTCTCTGAAACAACCCTAGCACTACAAATACATTCTGCACACATTCCTTCGAGATGAACCCTACCTTTCTGTGACGCTTCTGTGTCCAATGTATGTGCCTGGTACTTCCCCCTCGTCTGTTTATCCTTCCATTTGCGCTCAGAAGCAAGTGTTTCTTTATGAATAGGTAAGAAATGCCCAAATCGTATAGGAAGTCAATCTGTGTGTATGTAGTTGTATAGTGTGAAACTAGTCAAAAGGTATTGGAGTGCTGTACAAGATTGTAGGAACAGATACAGTTAATGAGTGACTAGATGCAATTCTGTGCCCTCAGCTTTGTTCTCAACTGAAGCGGGGTTGGGGAAGCGGTGATGGACCAAGGGAAATCATTTCAGATCCTGGATACATAAATGGAGAAGGCCTGTTGATTTTCTTTTTAGATCTGGCTTGATATCATAACTATATGCAAGACATATTGTTACCAATTCTTTAAATTATACATACAGTGGGATTTGTCTCCACCCAGAGCATTATTACCTTCTCTCGTCATGCTATTGACTATTCGGTATATCATTCCATCTTCCAAGAATTGCTTCAATTGGAATGCATGAGGGACTATTTTCCATCTCAAACATATACTCAGTCATGAGGAGAGGTGTGGCCCAGCAGCCAGGGCAGCTGACTCTGGAGCGCAGGGCTCACGGTTCGATCTCTGGCGCCGGCGGCAGCTCAGCTCAGCACCATGTGACTCTGGGCAATAGCTCACTTAATCTCCCCAACGGCCCCCAGTGCCTTAGACCCTTAGGGGTGAGTAGTTTGCGCTTTACTAATACCGGATTTAGATTTAGTCATCAAACAGGCTGCTTGTCACATCCAATTCTTTATGTCCCATAGCAATTCACTAGAGAAAGCAACCCTTTTTGCCACTTTTTCCCAGCACTGACAAAGCCAATAGGCTATGTATTAATGTAAGAAACAGCATGTATGCATGAAAAGCATGCAAAAAGCACATTTGAAAGCCTTAGTGAACATATGTTGGCACATCAATGCCAGACTTATTGTCTTTGCTAATACTTGTTCTTTTAAGCACATCTTCCACCTGATGGTGTCAGTCGGTCAGTCTCCCGCTCTCTCCCTTTGTGTGCAGATAGCCATTAGGAATGTATCTTTCTAGTGCACTTTGCAGTAGAAAGTGTATTGCCCTTTCCTTCTCGTTGCCGTTTCACTCAGGTGTATGGATGTAAATATATTTAGGAGGTCATTTGGACGCAGTAAAAACCGGCAAAAAGGCATTTACGCCTACTTGAGTACAAACTGCGCTCGCTGCTTTATGCTCACACTAAAGTGCAAGTACCACAGGCCCTGCATGGTATTACTTGTCTGTGCAAACCACTGCTTTAGAGCTAATAATGCTTGCGAAGCGGAGGGAGGGGATTACCGATTCTGCCTGTTGCCATTACTCCTCATTTTGAGCCCAGACCTGTAAAGTAGGTGCAAAATCAGCAGCAGCACGTGACATGTCTCCGAGTCCATATTCCGCGATCGGATCCCACTGACCCGCCCAGGTGGGCGGGGCGCTATCCGGAAGCCATGTTGTTGATGTGTCCTCATTGTTAGCTGATATTTTATGCCACACAATGAAATGAAAATCAGCTTAATAAGACGTAACATGCATTATAACTTTGAGAGGCGTCACGAGACCGTCCTAACCTGAGACCAGGATGCCTTGAAATGCGATTAAACATATTCTGACTTGACGGACGGCAAGATGGAGGCGCCGGAGTCGCTCTTCAACTATAAAATGAATGAACTATGCATAACCTTGACAAGGTGACGGAAAGGTCAGCGTGTCTCGGTGACTCAAACAATGGCGCTGTCATCGCCTGTCACAATGTAGACAGATGTGAAGGAGCTGACGTGACGTATGGTCCCGCACTCTGGGGTCACAGACGGGTCAGTGCGGACAGAAAATGACAGGCCCTTTCCCTGATCTGGACGGAGGGTCCGATGGCAGTGCCATTCGCAGGCAGGCATCACCACGGAATGCCCCCCCCCCCCCCCATGGCCCCTGGGAAGAACCGGGCCACGGTGAAGTGCACCCTGCAAAGGGTTCCCTCGTGTGCTACAAAAGCGAGGGTCTGTTTAGTTGCAACAGAAACATAATGCAACGTTGACCAGTGCTGTTTTAAGTGCCAGGCCCTGCCCAAATCCTACCTTTTAATCTGCAAAGTATAGAGACTCTTTGACCGTCTATAGAGACGGAAACGTCGTTGTCAGCGTTTACTAGTAATGCTGCATGCACTGACCGAGGTACTGGTTTATTAGGTCTAACTTGACAGTGCAGATGTGTGCACTACTTACTGTTACCAATTCTTTAAGTATACAGAGAGAAGGGTTTAGCTCCAGCCAGAGTAGCATCCCTCTCTCGCCTCTTGCTATTGGTCATTTGGTGTATCTTTCCACTTTCTATGGCGTGTTTCCATTGCAATACATGAGGGATCATTTTACAATGCCAAAAGTGCTCTGAGTCATCCCACATTGATTAATTATAGCATAGATGCATTTTATACAGAAAACAATCTTTTTACTTGTTTTTACGTTGCAGCAGTCCTTCATAATGTTTCATTCTGGACTCAAAACGCAAGCCAGACCTATTGGTTTTGGCAATGTTTGTTCAGTAGCACCTTAGGTGCAGACTGGGGTAAGGAGAGGGCAATTCTATTGCGTGCCTGTGCAGAGGAGTCGTTCAGCCTGGTAATCGAACACCCCTGGAAGCTCTCCTCCTCTTCGTCAGACAAGGATAACAGTAGAGCAGCTGAGAATATTGCGGTGGACGAGGAGAAATCATATTTTAATATCTGAACGCTCAGGAATGCTAAAACGAAATACATTGAGTGGCTTTAATCGCTACTTTATTTTGTTGTCTTGAGATTGATTTAGACACTTTCTTTTTGTTCCTTTCAAAGATATTTCCACTGAGGTTTTATCTAATATTCCAGGCAGAAATGTCCCAATATTTTTCTGCAGATTTTCACAACGGCTCCTGCCACATCGACAGACCAAACGCCTGTGGTTGGTCGCTCAGGATCACCTGAGACGAACACCCAGTGGACTATAAACACTCCGATGGCAGATATTTGATGTCCCCCTGGAACTTGCATCGTTGAGCAAGCAGACCTGATGGTTAGATCCCAAAAATACGCAAGTTCCGGAAAAGTCACCTCACAGACTTTTGGTCTGCTCCATGCAGGCAATAATAGTTTTAGAGACCCCCTTGCAGTTCTGTGATCTCCATCTGAGCGGATTACAGACTTTCCTGCTTTCTTTATCATGGTCCCTCCAGAGCGCGGTCAGTCATCTCTTTGCACCTTACACAGCAAACACTGGGGATGTCTGCCCGGATCGGGATGTTGGGCAGGTGGTCCTGCCTTCTCCTGAGGCTGATGGTCGGAATCGAGCCTTTTCACTGTTAATAACTCACTAGACATGCTCTTCGCAGACACAGATCAGCCTCTTCCCTCTTCTGGAGGTTGATGGGCTACAGACCATTGTTTCCTGACAAGGGTGTGTCCTGATGAGTCTACCTGGACTTCATACCCGTCACTGACAACGATGTGGGCCTGGTCGCGTTACCATTAACCCAATAAGGCAATTGTTGGATAAGGCAGACTACATTAAGGGTTTCGGAGCAGCAGCCCTGGTGGTTCAAGGCAAAGTCACTTCAGGTGTTCACATTCCTCTGTATATGCATCTCTACAGGTGACTTGTTTTTAAATCTGGTCGCCGAAGATGGCCGCTCACAGAAATCCCTGCACAGATTCTGACCACAGGGTTCAGGGCTGAGAAGGTTATCCTGCTGGTAGACCCCAGTACAAGCCTGGATGGGACAATTCCTGACTCAAAGGGATTGGACGATGCATGACCTGACACGTGCAGCTTTTTTACAGATATGGACACAGGAGATTATTTTTCCTTAGCCAAAGGATATAGTGTAACACAAAAGTAGTACAACTGTGACCCGTTAGGTGGGTGTAAGTGCAGGGGAGGATGCTATAAAGTGGGCGGGCTTTGATCGAAAACATTAAAGTTGAGGTGCCTCCCAGCTCAGCGAAACCATGGGCTAAAGAAGAGGAAAGCACCAAGCAAAGCGGATTAAATTATATTTCCTCCTGTTTTAGCTCTCCGGCCAATATACAACCTAGAAGAAAACACCTAGTTAAACTTCCACACTGTAGTTGGTGGTAACAGTTAGTGCAAAACAACTGCAGGCAAAATGGGCACAATTCTCATATCCACGTGCCATGAAGCCGTTTTTCAATAGCTACACAAATTGAGAGCAAACATTTCTGTTTCCAGTTTTTGCACTTATCTGAAGGTTCTAGGACAGCATCAAGGACAACAATGAAATAAAAGGTTATGCTCCAACTGCTTGAGATAAGTGTCAACAACTGCTAATGAATATGAAAAAGTAGTGAAACTATTTAAGAGTAAAACTAAAAGCAGTGGAGCTCCGTTTCCATTAGTTCCTGCTCACTTCGACCTTTGCACTCAAAGACAGAGTTGTACACTCTCGGTGTTAGAGTTGGCGACCAGATTTTTAAAAACAAAAAGAGAAAAGGGACTATAATTTTACATCAACCGAGGGGCACAGAATGACAGCGGCGATTGACAAAGAAACACAGACAAGGAGGTACTAAGTAGATAAAAACACATTTTGTTTAACCCTGTGTTTTACCTGCAAATTGAATTGCTTTCTGATAAGAGTTGCTTGCTAGTCCTGCTTTGGAACAAATAAAAAGTGCCTCCCACTGTTTTCAGCCAGCCATTTCTGAAAACCGAGCCATGAGCCACGTTTGCTGAAATCTGAAGGGACATGTGGTGAAAAACTGGGATTGTTCTGGCAAATCCGGGACGCCTGGTCACCCAATGTTAGAGGCAGGTCCTGCCGGCCTCATGCAATTCCATATTCTTGTTTCATAAAAAATATACAGCCCATATATAGTCAGCACATCACATAGTCACTCATTACTTGGCTATTGATATTAATATGCCACTGTTGGTAGCAGTGCTTGAAATGGAAACATAGAAGTGCAGGTACTATGTAACAAAGTACCTGCTTGTTTTTGAGAAGTGCCGGTACTCTCCAATTAAAAGTATTACGTTTTTATTGAGAAGTGCAGGTACCGTCCCACTCAAAATAGAAAAGGGCAAGTACTCAGTACCGGACGGTACATGCCCATTCAAAGCTCTGGTTAGTAGTCAATCGACCATGAAAAACAAAAGGCGAGTTCACCTGGTCTCAATTTGTACTTGTAAGTCACCGATGGCGTAGCATGAGCCAGGCCACAGGGGCGGTTGCCCTGGTTGCAAAATTCTTAAGGGAATTGTTAGGGGCGCAAAATTTAAAAAGAAAATGGCCTTGGCCCGGATGCTAGCACACCACACTACACAAACATTTCTCCAGCAGGTACTTCGCCCACTGAGCTCTCTTACTACTTATAAGTTGCTGCCACAGACAGAGTTAATCCTGACCCCCTTCGCACCAAAGATGGGCTGAGACAGGTCACATGAAATGGACCCGTCCCCACGTGAGTAGATAGCCTCGGACACTCCAGCCGTAGGAAGGTGTTACATTTCCACTGCCTGTGAATAAATCGCTTTTTTTCCCGCTTCTTTATGGAGAAAAAAAATCCATCAACACATTTTCTTTGGCATAACACGTTTTAATTGGAGTTCTGCTCCTGCAGAAGAGCTTCATGCTTCAGCCGCGCCAGCACATTACTCTCATCTCTCCTCTGCATTCATTCCTATATTTGTTGGGCTTCGGCGTCCCAGAAGGTGTTGAACTCCAAGAGACTGGATCCATGCCAGATGTTCAGGGTATCCTCTCAAGACATATTTACATACAGGGATTCTACACGAAACGTATTTGAACATCCAGCGGTTACCCTGAAATTCTGTTGTGACTCGGCCCTCCTGGCCCGCTCTTGTACACCCTGTGTTAACAGAGGTGCTGACTATGGCGGCTGTATGATGATACAACACATGCCTTCACAAAGCATGCCTTTTCCATGCTGCCTTTACCACACAGATGCCTTTACCATGCATGGTAAGTATAATAAGGCAAGTAAAATCAATTTTTCTCCCTCCCTCTACTGTCCCTGAAAAAACACAAAAGATAAAGTACCATTATAGTTAGGTGAGCATTCCAGGGACAGCATAACGTTTTAAACGTACAACACCACTGCAATTCACCGGTTATCTCTGGTAACTGCAACTCGTGCCCTATGATAGCTATAACTCGTTACCCGGAATGCACAGTTTTCTTATCAATAATTTAATTGCAAATGGTGCAGTGATGCTAACCATGATGGTGTAGAAGATGTCATGAGTGATGGAATATGCGATGGAGAGGGCGCGAGTCCTGGAGAAGCCTTCTCTGGCACGCGAACATCTACCCATGCGGTGGAAACCAGTAGCATTGGCATCCGTCAAGCCTAGCACTCGGCAGAGCCGGGGGCTGGGATTGTAAACAAATTAAGCAGTTTGCGGCGAGCCTATTTTCCAACAGTGGGAAAACACCTTATCTCAGCCTCTCTGTGGTCCCCGCCACTGACCGGTGAGCAGACACTCATGCAGCCGCCCCTTCCTGCCCCCCTTATCTCTGTTCCACTGTGGATGTCAGTCAGCGGAGGCGATAACTGCGCGATGTGACACCCGCCTCAGCGGCACCCTGGGAGATGTGAGAACAGACGTCTACCCCCGCCGCCCTACCTGCGAGGCCGCCACCGAGCGACAACAAAGGCTGTTACTCACTTCAAAGCACTGCTATTTATTTTCCCCTCAATCCACAAATGGCAGCAACGGAAGCAGCAAAAAAAAAAAAAAAAAAAAAGCTCTCACATTAAAATTCCCTTAATGAGCGGAGGCAGGTGCCGAGTGCACACACCGCCCGCCTGCAGACGCGGGGATTATGGCACAGTACTTCACAGCGCAAGGCCTGTATTTTATTTACATACCGCCCCTCAGACCATTTATCTTTCCCAGCAGTTACCGACATCCATGGCCTGTACGTGATCCCATTTTCTCTCGTGGGCAGTCTAGGTGCATCGACAACAATTGCTGACGCTCTTCTTTTTTTTTTTTTCTGTTTAAAAAAACAGATTGCAGTTTACGACTATTGTTCTATAATTCCCAAATCTTGGCGGCTCGGTGTAATATGTACATTTTTTTAAATTTAAAAGCCAATAGGGCTGGGTTTAATGTGCTAACACATGCACAGTTGGTGCAGTGCGAGAAACACTGGACAGAACCAACAGGATTGGACAGATAGGTCAACCATTGTAAAGAAGTCCCATGTGCAGTTCAATACAAGCATTGAACTGGAGGTGGAAGTATACACTAAACAGCTAATAGCATTACGTGAGAGACAGATGCTCCCTCGATTACGCCAAGATGTGAATGGCAAGGTCTCAGGCTAATGGTTAAAAGAGGCTGGTAGTAGAAAGTCAATGTCTGAAAAGGGTGGATCCAACGTTTACTCTTTGTATAAGAGTTCATCAGAGACAGGTTCTAGGATCATCTATGGAGTCTTGAAAGTCTAAGAGGTGTGAGAAGCAATGCTTGGGCAAAGACAATGTGATGGTTAAGACAATGAAAAACAGCCCACTCCTTTTTAGGCCTGGGGTGAGCTAAGACCCTTTGACTTTACTAAACTTGTATGTATAACATACTTAAAGGAGCATTCACTTAGCCCTCTTCATCCATAGGTCTGTTATTGATTCATTCACATTTTGATTCTGCCCACTGTAACATACATCATGGCCAGTGGCTCAAGACACTTCAGCAGTCGTCAAACTTCACTGCAAGTGACGGCACTCTGCCCTTTCACAGGAAGCACGCCTACACACAGAGTAGCTCTCTCCAGTGCCAAGGACCACTCTGGAAATGGATACTTTTTTTAGACCAAAAAACATTAGAAATAGTCGATACTACGCACGCCCTTACCCCACAAGCATTACACTATGTGGACCTTTACAATGCATTGTAATACCACGCAGTGCTTTACCACACAATTATAGTTTTATTGACTGAAATATATACGGACACACATCCAAAATCATACATATACTTTTTTATTTTGTTTGTAACACCCCAAATCCCACTGCTTTAAAAAAAAAAGTGTGTGTGTCTGTGTGTGTGTGCGTGTGCGTGTGTATTTTCCCTCTCTCTGCTATGGTTTACATTTACTGCTTACAACCAATTATTCTTACCCAGTCATGCAATAAAAAACTCTTACTACCTCGTACCGTTACCTATCCCTGAACCCTTAAAAACATGTAAAACCTTTACCTTCTAGTACCCTTACCCATTTCTCAAACCTAAAAACCTCTCACTACTCCATAAACTTAGCCATCCCGAATACTAAAAAAAAAAAACCTGAACCCTAAGCAGCCTTGTAAAACCCTTACTGCCCCACACCTGTAACCCATTCCTGGACCATAAAAACACTTAAAACCCTTAACGCCATGTTGGCTTACACACTTTAAACCTGAAACCCGCTTTAAAATCTTTACCACATAATGCCCTTATTTATCCACGAACCATAAAAACCTTATAAATCCCTTATCTACTTGAACCCTTACTGATCCCATAATTCTTAAATCCATTTTTTTAAAATGACTTAATTATGTCATTAAAAACATGTTTACATGCATGGTATAGTACCATGTAGGTAAGAAGTCCTATTAGGCGCTTTCCTGCATAGTAAAGGCATGTGTGGTAAAGTTCAGCAGGATAAAGATTGCGGTGTAAAGGGGAAGACAGCCTTAGTTAGAGAAATGATCACAAAATCGTTAAAACTAGAATACATGAGTGTTTGATTAATGAATCAGCCAGAAGTTAAAATATCACTACTGAAAAAAAAAATATGTTTGAAGAAATTTTATGACCACTTGCAGGTTTCGCTCCGCCTCAACCTCACCCAAGGGCAGCCGCCTAACCCAGTGGACTTATGCCCAAGCAGGGAAGTTAACTCAGCCCGTGCTGATAACAGATTGAAAAGCAGGACTTGAAAAAAACATACCTGTAGATTTGAAACATATGCTTTCAAATTCCCTTGAGAATCAGTGGCTGGGCTCCATTCTGTTAGTTTAATATGCATTACAAACTTAGAAGGCATACACGCCACCATTCCCGATTAAGGAGAAAGACGTCAAATTTTTTTCTAAACAAAAAAACACAGTAATTTTATCTTTCTCCCATCTAAAGATTCTTCCACTCCAAATTAAATTCCCCTTATTTCTTCTCTTCAGACCTCCCACTTATGTGATCTTAAATATTGGCATGTTTGCTGAAGGGCTCTTTCTCAACTTGGCCTTCTAAAACAGGATTAGAAAGGGTGTTTCTGGGTGTATTTTACCTAAGAATTGTGTATCTGGGAAAGGGAATTCCATTCCTACTTCAACATATTGGCAGTAATGAGATTTCTGGGCCGATGCCAGAAAATGGAAACATAATGATCCTTTTTAGTTTCTAAATATGGCAGCATCCTTCTTCACTGAGGACATTAGAATCTGGTATTCTAAATGTTTACTAGGCAGGATTTTGAGCTCAAGCTCTCAGCTAATTTCGATTACGACACTTCTATATAGCATACTGCGCTCAGTGAGAGACATCAAGAATGTAATGAATAAAACTTGAATTTTTTTAGATCCTTTGTGGGACCGGAGCCGACAGGGATAAGCAATTTGTGATTAGGTTCTAGCTTATTGTCAAACTGCCATTTTTTTCTAAGTTTTAATATCTGCCAAAAAGGGCTGAAATTATCCCAGCACTCAGGGGCATGCACTGGCTGTAATATTTATTTTAGAACTAGGTAGTCATGTGGAAAAATATGAAGAGTCTGCATTATGAAACCTCAATTAGGCAGCTAGCTAGTCAAGATGCACTAAGGTCCATATTGTTTTTCTAAAAAAACAAAAAACTTTAAGGGACGTCCTTAATTATTTTGTACATGAACAATAAATATGCATGCTTTCCAAAACTGAAGAACAACTTAAGTGTTTCACTTCGCTATTTGCAGCACTTTTGAGAAAGTTTCCAACCAAGAGGATGTGTTTTATTGCTGATAAGCGTCAACATCAGAGGATTCAAATGGGGGACGAGGACCACAGATGACTGCATAGATGGATGTCCATTCACCAAAATGTTGGGGTTAGCAGAAGTGATAGCACACACTCATTAACCATTGAAGATTACGCGTAGTACTGCAGTAGATACCCATTTGATGCTCAGGGGGTAGAGATAGGGCATGTAGTGCAACTACAGTGGAATAAACAGAATCTGCTCGTTTACTTTCTGTCTTCATGACTGCTCAGAACAAGGATAGCAAGGTTAGTGCCAGAGGTTCAAAAGGGCAAGCGATGAGTAGCACCGGCTACTTTCATTGATGTCCCCAACTTCATGTCATGAGTGGGTCAAGGAAGGGCCTTCTCTCGTGAAGGTGGGCATGTGTATACGGGAGACCACGACTGCACGTGCCACACCTCACATCTGTCTGCATCTATGTAAATGTTGTATGTTTTGAGAGTGCACTACCACCTCATGTGGAAGTGTTGGACACGTGAATTAGCATTGGGGCGTTCAGCGTAGGCTACTTCTAAATGAATTACTTATTTTTGCCACATACTTTTCGATGACCAACAGAGAAAGTCCTACAGAGCCATGGGCATCAGAAGTACAGCCAGTCCCGCGAGGCTGTGTGCGCAAGAGAGCAGCAGGGTTTAGAGAACGAAGCTCCACTGGACCGTCACTGGACGGCACCACCTGATTTTAAGCTATCCACCAGCCTCTCTATGTTCGTTCCTAGAATATTTGTTTAGATGTATTGAGTGATACAGCACTATTGTTTATAAGTGGTCACAGTGTCACTGCAGAGTTGTTTTTGTTATTACATCTTAACAGAATGGTCAGTGGTTCAATACATTGAGTGTCCATCTTATGTTATTTTTTAAATGTTTTCAGGCCTTGGGCTGGGAGTCGGGGTCCGTGGGAGTAAGGACTTTGAGCCTCACACATTTGCCTCCTGGTCTGCAGGGGGTCTGTCTAAGAATGTAAAGTCTTCACTTGCCTACAAATGTCCCTTAGTGGGTGCCGGAGGGATGTACAATTTTACAGAATGCTCATGCTAATTTGTTTTTACTTGAACCAATATGATACAGTTCCAAAATGCATTGTATGTTGGGTATTGGTATCTCTTAACCTCATTTACACACTGGTAGATGGTCTGCTGGGTTGGTGGTCAGTATCTCCGCCAGGACGGTCAACCTGTTTAGAGATCCTCCTCTGCTAATACTAGACCAGAGAAATGATTACACAGCAGTGGCGGCTCCTCCGCTATGGCATAGGAGTATCTCCCCACTGCTTTTGAGCAGTGTAAAAGAAAGGAAATATAGAATGATAATAACTTTTAGTTATCATTTTATGTTTCCTTTGCGAGTGGACGGGGCTGCTCTGCTCTGCTCACAGAGAAGGGCGGGGGGGGAGTGGTTTGCTCACTCCTAAGTGCGCAGTGACTATTTGGTTGGCCCTCTCGGACCGCCCAAACCAGTCATGCACACTTTACCCGTTATCCATGCAGGCTGCATTACAGCCTGCGTGGAGAACAAGCACAAGTCCCCATTCTTTGGTTGAGCATCAAACCAGGACGCTCAAAACCAATCACAGTGCTGCAGCGTTGTGATTGGTCAGGGGGGCCTGGCTGTTCTGTCTAGCTTCCTGTCCCTCGAGGAGAGCAGGAGAAAAAAGCAGGGACGCAGTCCCAGTGGCAAGGTAAGTGCATCATTTTTTCCCTTTATTGTGCAACCCTGCACACCCCCCTCACCTCCCGCATGCCTGTCACCCACAAGTCATGCTGGCCGCCACTGTTACACAGCACTTTGTTGCAGGGAAGTAGTGCAATTGGGTTAGTTTCTGGAGTTGGTGGGGCACAAAAGGAATGGCAGACACTTAAATAAAGGCTTAAGTTTCCTTAGGGGGGTTCTTCAAAACTGTGTTGTGCAGCATGCTGGATAATGAAGCAGCAGCTTCAGTTTCCTTGTAGCGGCAACACTAGCATTGTTAGATGCAGCATACCTGTAATGAAGTTGAGGAGTTACGCAGTCTGCCGCCAACATAGCAAGGAGGCACACTCACCCTGATAGCTACGATGCCACAGCAGTAATGCCAGAGGCAGAGACCTCCCAGTAACAATGATGCCACTAGCTGGGTAGGAGCTGCGTTGAGAACGTAGAGGCCGAACAAGCTTTTGGTTGGAGTTCCGGGTCAGGTTCGGAGACTGTGATGCTAATGGCAAAACAACTCTGTGCAAAATATGTTGGTGTTAGAGGTGTCATGGGAAAGGCTAGTCACTCGTTGCCAAATGTCAAAGGAAGTCTTGTACTAGATGTGAACTCATTATACATGAGCCTTCAACACACAACAAAGGCCCGGTGTCATCCAACAGGACTCTAATCCAGGACCCGCCAACCTTTAATATAGTGAGAGCTACTTTTGTGTAAGGGAATTCCTCGACAGTTAATTAGCGAATAGCAAACTTTATCACTGTAAAATAGTGGTCAAATCGGTTAACATTACACAAGGGATCATCCTAAGCAGGATTATTAGTAGTGACCACCAAACAAGCATTTCAGATGACCAACAAATCTGAATGTGTTTAGAAAATGCAACCGTTTACCCTCATCAAACTATCTGTTTCTCAAAATATAAATTTTTCTATCAAAAGCCACTTTTCATTTTGGGCAAAAAACTCATTTTTCCAGATGAAAAACCATTTCTGAAAAACATAACTTTTTTTTTCAAACTATCACTTTACATTTTTAAATAAAGCACTGTCGACAAATATCGACTTCTCATCTTCATCGAGTACTCACAAGTACAAATGCCTCACATGTACAGATTATGATTAAAATGCCCAGGCTTTAAAATCGTAGGCCATGCATGATCACCCTAACACTATGGATGCCTGGAGAATGCCAAAAATGCTCACCATTATACCATGACCATTATTGTGCCAAGTCTGGACAACATAATGTCAAACAATGGGTATGCAGTTTCTTTAAGATAGGAAGGGAAAAGACGTTCGGAAGAGCTGATCCCCCAGGAGCAAGGGCCCTCACACACCCAGATGGGTGTCATGCTTCATCATCGGGCAGCACCTTGTTGGGCGCCATTGCAGTGCCCAACGGGCCACGCAGGGGGGCTCTTTGCCGGAGTTCTTTTTACTGTTATTGCCGATGTGAAGAGTGAGGTGTAATGTGAATGTGATAGAGTGTGTAGTATGGTATAAAGTGATTAAAAAGTAACTAAAGAAAACCCAAAGCCACATTTAATATCTGTGCTCCTTTGTTATGGATAAAAACAAAGATTGGCTAGAGGTTGGTATGATGGTCCGCACTACGTCTAAAAGATTATGTGGAGGTCAACATGTTTTTTGCCTATCAAATGTCAAAAAAGATTGCGGCAATTCGTCAGGACCAATAAACTGGGCTACTCAAACGGTGAGTCGGTGAAGCGCCAATTCTTAGAAACCGTACCCAACCATAATCAAAAAGGTGTAAACTATACCTTCTGTGTTAAAATACTGACCTAGAAGAGAGTAAATAAAAATAAACCAAAGCAACCAACAGATATATGTTCAAAAGCTTGCTGTACATTATAAGCACACCTCCACCTCAGAGGTGCACATATAAATTGACCATACGGGCAAATGCAGGTCATGAGGAAAGTCAAATAAGTAAACAAAACAACCACAGAACCAGTTAGCACGACGTGCTGCCGGGGTCAAGGTACTTGATGGTGGTGGTGCGTCATGCTATCCTGTCTGAGCTTACAGAACCTAATGGGGATTGTGGATATTAAGCTGCATTATTAATATATGGCCTTTATTTATTGTTCTACAATAATATTGGAGATATACTAGTGTTCCAAGAATCTCTGGGAGAACTGATTCCCTCACACTTAGACTTCGATGTGATATTGCTGCAAAGAAATACATAAACCCTGATGAAGTCCTTTGAGAGGACGAAATGCGTTGGCCGAGCTGTTTCATTGATGTTTTAAAGAATAATAAAGAGAATTGTTTTGAGACTTGATACTACGGCTCCCTTGTTTTTTTGGTCTTGGAGAAGAGTATATTGGGATCAACACCATAGAATTATGTGTTCTTTGTGAACGGAGGAGAAAAAAAGAGAAGAAGCTCTATAATAAAATTGTTCGACTCTTGAGGCACTCCCTTTTGTGTGTTTTTGTCTGTTCAATTGTATTTATGGGTGTTGAGTAGTTTAACAATTAGAGGGCGAGTGCCTACAACTATTACCTTACAAAACTTGCATTTGTGCGGCCGTTCATAGCCATAACTACTTTTGCTTTGGGATTATTTGCTTTAGACCCCACATGCACCGTAATGTTTCCCTTTCTATAATGGAATACTTCTCAACGTTGGAGTTAAAGCACGGGATGCAAAGGCAATGACATGTTCTGCCCCATTGTTATTCAACTGTGACAGAACTGCTCCTAACCCTTTGCTACTAGCATCTTTGGTGCTTAAACTCCTACACCTAGGACTGAAACCTTGTAGAGCTGGTGCTGTACTTATGTCCTTCTTAATACATTCAAATGCCTCGACACTTACTGATCTATACTTACTGCCTTTTTTGAACAAACTGTATGATGAGGTACATTTTGTCAGAAAAATGGTACACAAATAGAATTCTGCTAAGCCTAAAAAGGATCAAACTTCATCTCTATTCTGTAGAGCAGGAACATGCTTAATTGCTTCAACCAATTTCGTTTTGGGGTGATACCCTTGAAACTTATTTTGTGACCCAAATATGTTACCTTATGACTTGCAGATCTGCATTTAGTTACCTCAGCAGTCAGACCATAATCCTCCAAAATCTTTAATACCACTCTTAATTTCTCGTCATGTTTCTCCATGTTTTTCCAATTAAAATATTATCCTGGAAGAAAATTACTTGTTTCCTTGCCTTAAACAAGTGGTATATGAGGCGCTGGAACATCACTGCAGCAGATGCCAGTCCAAACGGTACCCTTTTAAACTGCAAACAGCCTACAGGCACGATAAAAGCGGTTAGACGCTTACTATCTTGATGCAAATGTACCTGGTGGTAAGCCGAAGTCAGGTCTAGGGCGGGAAACAAGTTCATCCCTTTTGTCACTGATAACAATTCACTGATGAGGGGCAAGGGAAACTGATCCAACAAAGATGTTTTTGTGTAATTCCCTTAAGTCCACACAAAGTCTAACATGACCATTCGTTTTGCATGCTAATTGCAGCAAAGTTCTACAAGCAGCACTATAAAAGGACAGACAAGGTAGAGCGCCACAAGAGGGACTGTCTTTCGGAAAGCGTGCACATGGAGGCGTTTTGCTCCACCATTCCAAACTGTCAGTCCTCCTGTGATTGCCAGCATCTTGGTGAAGGCTGTTGCCTAGCAACATCAGTATCACGAGTGGACTAAGAACACTCTCCTCCAGCCCATGCAGCCTTGAATCTGCTGGGTTAATAGTGCCAAGACTGATCTCAAAGGTTACACGCTTCATACAGCTGACAAAGGACAGGCTCCTCTCCTTATCTGCGTCTGTTTGACTGCAGACCTCAATAAGGTAAACCGTGACATCTTGTTGGAAACTCCTGAAAGCATCATTATCTGGATCTCACACGAGTTTATCAAACCAGGCCCTTTATTTTCAGGTCCTTTCAGGCCTTCTAGGGGGGTTATTGCAGTGCTCCCCCATTAGGGAGATCTGAGATGTCTGAAACATGCATGACCACTAGGTATGAAGAGAGACTTAGAAACAACTGAACACTTGCACCTCGATCTCAAATGGAGGCAGAGGTTGGACTGGCACAGAGAAGGTGGACTATTCTCTGGGGGGCTGCTAGAATTCTGGATGCTTTTGCTGCAGCAAAGAAATAATTCTCGTCACCACTGCTGCAGACCCCAAAGTATCAATGCAACGTTTGTCCCATTTTTTTTTTTAAACAAAGGACGATAGTTGGAGCTGACGAATCTCACAAGCAACAATGCTGATGGTCTGGCTTGTTGACCTGCCTGTTTAGCGCAATATGCCCAAGCTGGTATGATGCCTTTTTCTGTCATGTGATTCGACTTGATGTAGTACTAACATACGTTGTGGCATTGTTGTGCATTCTCTGTCTGTGTACCCTTACATGACGATCTGAGAACGCCATTCATCGAAATGGAAAATCAAAATTACTTTTAAGGAATTTACATGTGTCTCTTACAGCCTTCCTATGAGAGTATGACTTACTGAATAAAAAGCTGTAGGAAATGAGAGACTGCTGCGATTGTCATCTTCATCATAAAAGAAGCGATTGCTCATCAACCCTACACTTGTGTGTTGGCTTGATCACTGGGCCCAACATAACTTATCTCTGCCCATGGGCCAGAACTAACCTAGCTTACCCGTCATCAGCCTGTCGCCCATTCCAGAACTTCAGGGGCATGCTAGAGATGTTATTCTGTCAGCTATATTTGTAACTATTAAACACTGAAAGATGGCTGGTCAGAATTGTACATAGATCGACACAAAGCAGAAATTATAAGAAACTGGTGACATATTGAGGGACTGGAGTCATAATATGTCACTGTGGCATAATTTATAGACACAAGGTTTTGCATGTAATAATATCAAATTCTTTGAAGTGCAAACATTCTGAAAATGGCTTCTTTAATTCCTTGGTGTTACATGAGTGCCGAGAATGGAGGTGGGAGCGGTAAACAGCGAGGAGTTAGAAACACTGATCACGTTGTTAGTAGGTGCATTCGAAGACACTGCTCGGCATGAGCACAGCCAAAACTGCTGTGCTTTCTCTGAGCTTTCAGCCTACCCTAGATGTAAATGGCAGTAGAACTGGAAGAATTATGTAAAACGTGATCTTCATCGCTCCCCAATGCCGGAACGAAGGCTAGAGCAAATTTACAACAGTCCCTTTCCAAAATGGTGGTCCGTTCAGAGGATGTTGTCTGAGGATCCCACACCAAGATGAGGTTTTCCGATGATGTATGTTCCTGTTCAAATCCTACATAAGCAGTGCATTTGTTACTTTGTTTTTCGTCGCATTCTTGTTTCCTTGTTTCAATTTTTGTCCCACATTTTTGCTTCCTGCAGTTAGAACTTCACCTGGCTCTTTTGTCCGGATATCGGTGCGGCTCAGTTCTTTTCGTATACTTTCAGGGGGAGTCTAGTACATGCTATTCTCAAACTTAATTCCCTTCATCTTTAGTCAATACTTTTAAGATTACCTGGAAGTATTTTCCTGCTTGTGGGGTTTTCTCCTGTTTGGAACCCACTGTTTAGGAGACACTCGACACCCTTCACATACTCTATTCTGTGTGGAGTGGCACCGAGGCTACTTCGAGGAGATGCAATTTTTCCTTCACTGTAGAAAGGGACTCAACAGACCTTCAGTCATCATATTCCAAAATCAACGGGTGGTCTCCATGCTTAGCAGTGGACGAGACAGTTGATTCACCCTCTCTTGAAGATTCCAGAAGGCCAAAAGTGCACTCGCACACCCAATGAAAATATCCTTGAAACCCTTATAATACTTAGCTCCTTTCCTTTTTACCTAGGATTGCTAGGTTGGCATGCACCATTTTCCCGTCCCCATAGGGCCTCGCAGTACCCATTAGCCTGTTGGTGAATCAGAGTATTTTTTTGTTTGTTGCTAAAATAGTCAATGCCATTACCAGGCTGAAACTTCACATAGTTTTGCCCTTTTACAAAATTCCACTAACATATTATAAATATTCAGGCAAATACAGTCCATTATCGAAGCAGTAGTAGATAAATATATACAATTTGATTTCTTTGGCACAATTTTACTGCAGACCTCTCACATTAATTAATAGAAAAGTATTTTAAACACCCATTGTCCTTGTTAATGGATTTTTACAGATGTGCTCCATAAATCGTTAGTCCATGATCCGCTGACAGGTAGAACAGCGCCCGGTCATGAGGGTAAGGCGTAAGAACATTCAATATGTACAATATCCTCCACAACTCCAACTCATTACAATCATAAAGATTCTGTGTCAATCTCCTCTATCAGCAATGTCTGAAATGGTAAATCCATCCTTGTGTTGATCTCCAATTAGTGCATTTACCTCTGTACTTTCTGGATGCGTGGATGATCAACCTTCAACTGAACAGACATCTTAATTACCCAGCCTACCGGGTACCACAATTTCTGGATTGTCTGTAAGCTTCTTCTAAGATTTATAGATAGAAGATTCTAGCTCTGTACTTCTTTTCAGGTTGACAATTCTGCGTACGTGCCCATTCTTTGCTTGGCAAGTTCCTTCTAGAATTATTTTTGGACTGGTCGGTACGCCTCTGCACACATTTCATCACCGGCCAGCCCCTCAGGTATGGATTTTTGAATTGGCTAGTTCAGCTCTGTAATGATTTTGGCATTGACTAGTCTGTTTCTCAGCCCATTTCCTCATAAATCAGGCGTCCCAGTATCCATTTGTAGGCCGGCGCTTGACAGCCCAGCTGTCTGCATGACATATTGTTGCTCATTCTATAAAATATACAGAGCAGGCTTTGGTGCATCACAGACTCCTTCTCTCACCTGATTCTGTTGGCAGTTTGGTGTATAATAATCCTCTTATAGTATGCTTGCATTGTAATCCATAAAGGAGTATTTTACTTCTCAAAAGTAAACTTAATCATCACACAGCAAATTATTTTTCTCGTATGTGCATTGTGTACAGAAAGCAATAGTTTTTATTTTGCTGTTTTCGCTCCAGAGGTATTTTGTAATGTTTTAATGAGGACTTGTTGGAAAACGAGGCAGCATCTGTGATGCCTTTAGGGGCTGTAATTGCAATGCATTCAAATGATCAACCAAGGTGATGAGTACTGTCATTCTAAAGTGTGCGTAAACATGGATTCTTGCTGCTGCGCTTAGGTGAAGACCCCAGACTGCTAGCCCTTAATATATAGAGGTGCATACTTTATGGTCAGTAGGAGATGCTCAGTCAGGGTCATGTGTCACCAAGGCAGGTTTACCCCTTTTTAGGTCTCGCCTGCGAACGCAGCGCAAAGCGCTGCTCGCAAGCGAGATCTATTGTTGCTGACTTGCCTCGGAAGTGGGACAGGAGATGTGCACGCGCAGGCTTTTGGCGGATTTGAGTTGGTGTACGCGCCTACAGCCACGCGGCGTGCACATCTCCTGTCCCGCTTCCCACGCAAGCCAGCATGCAGTTTCTCAACACGCAAGTCCTAGGCACCGCGCAACCACTATGTGCTCCTGCTCCAAACCCCCACACCCCTGTGCCCTCCGCTTCCCCCACCACCGCTCCCATCCGTGTCCCTCACTCCTGGAGCAGGGCTGCTGCTGTCCAAGCACACATGCGGGCGGGATTCCTCCTAGGAGATAGAAAGCGGCTAACAAACCTCGGTGTTTCCTGCAGTACTGACCAAAGCTCCTTTCCTCGGCTGCCTGCGATGAGCGACAGCAGCGCACAGACCGACGGACAGGAACAACCAGGGACTGAAAAGCGGCACCCAGTAACTGTCCTCAGACTCAGACAGCATAACGGAAAGCAAACGGACCTCAGCCACCACCCCGCCTCTGCTCTAACGTTCCTGCTGTGCGTAAAGGGGCGTCGTTTATGAGCGTAACCGAGCGCCGCCTGCAGCAGCACCACCGCGACTCCATGTTTAACTTTCCCCACCTCCCAGAGACCCAGAGCCGGCCAGGCGCGGGGCTGCCCCTTACTCACACCTAACACACTGCAGCCCCACCATGCCTGGCATGATGGACAAGGGGATTGAGTTCCTGGGGAGGACCCGACCCAACGGCGCCAAAAGCCCCTCCAACGGGCTCATGAGCGACGAGAGCGGCAGCGACGACGAGCACGGTGGGAGCCTCGAACGCTGTGAAAGACAGGTCATGGAGGGCTGTGTGGGGGAGAAAAAGAATGCCCATCAGGCTCATCCCCTTGCTTTTGTCTTTCTAGATGTCGGGATGAGAGTGGGAGCTGATTACCAAGCTCGGATTCCGGATTACGATCCCGGTAATTTATGTTCTTACCAGACTCTTGCGCCTGTGGTAGCCTTGGTAGCAGTGTCTGCACTGGCAGATTTTGGGAATGCTTAAACTGTTATAAAGTCAATCTTTATGATTTTATTCACTATCCACATGTATTGTGAACATGTGTATGTTTTTATAAGATTTTTCTGGAGAAAAATAATTTCAATAAAAGAAGAAGCGAATTCAGCCCACTCTTTAGGAACGGTGAGCTGCCCAGGGTCATGTTGTGTTCAACTAGCATCCTTGGTCGAGCGCATTGTATTTCTAAGCCCCAGCCTTCTTGGGTTTTTCTCCCTTCTTTGCCTGGTAGGCAGAGAATGTTGTGTTAAGACGCCTCTGCTCCGTACTGCGGTAGCCTCGAACGTACACAATTGAATTCACAGCGAATGCGTTTCGTGTGTTCATGTGGGAATGCAGTTTACGAGGGAACACATAGGACTTTATTTCGATGGCACTCCTACATTTTCCAGCTCTCGCTACCTTTGTAAATGTGTGATTGTAAACATCAGCTGGAGGTATCCTCGCACAGTGAACATGGCAAGTAGGCTAGGCTAGTCCACTGTGCTATGGCAGACTTCACAAGAGGCCAGCAACCAATGGGAGTCGGAGCGCTGACCACGCGACAACCCCAAAGCTTTCATTTCAAAAGAACAGCGCTGACTATTGTTTGCAGTCCATGTGCCTTGAATCTGCGACCAGGTTGAGAAGAGCCGCATCGATTGTTATTTCGACCAGAACGAGCGCTAGAAAAGCCAATAAGTCATCTTTTTAAAAAATATGAATTTGTATGAGTAGTTGTGTCTATAGGTGCCTGGGTGAAGGCGAGAGCGTATCAGGGGGCAATCCAATGCAAGTATAAGGAAGTGCACGGGCAAATGGGTTATTGACCCAGTTCAAAGCAGAATGAATGGGCGAGTCGTAGGGTGCGTGTGTGAATTAATGCACGAAAAAGGGAATGTATGGATGAATGATGTATGCACAAATGGATGAATGAGAGTGCATGAATGAGTGAAAAACAAGTGACAGTGTGGCTGGATGAATGCTTAAGACTGAGGGAGGCCAGGATGTTGTAGGGTGGTGTCATCTACTCGTGAGAGGTGCCTGCGCTCTGCCAGTACTCATTAACTAATACTTTAGCCTTGTGCCCAGTCATTCATTTTTGAATTCATTCGTACGTACGTGACCTGCGCATGCATCTACTCGTTCACCAATTGACTCGTTCTCACAGTCTCCTATTCTGCCTGTGTTACCCTCGGATTGGTTGTCTATTGTGACCACATGGGCTAGTGTTTCCGAATCCACATGGGCCAGGGTTTTGGAATTTGACATGTTTCACCCTCGGAGAGCCTGCGGCTCGTAGAAGTCGCCTTCGCGGCAGGTTTGGGCGGTGATCGGAGCCCTCCACCCGGACAATAAGTGGACAAACCTCGTCTAGGTGTCAATGTTTTTATTCAGCTCAGGGCTTTTTCCTCGGTACATCTCAGATGTTTCCTTGGAGCCAGACTGTAATAACAAACTGCAGTGTTTGGAAGGATGTTGTTGCTCGTTTTTGTTACCCCCTTTCTGACTCTGCCCCGTACCATGTCTTAAGAAAACAAGCATTTGCAATGCAATAGGTCCCGCATTACTGAATGTTTGAGCTATTTGTGTTGCATTATTAATAGCAATGCCAATAGCTCAGACTTTAATAGTGCGAGACCTATTGCATTGCAAATGCTTGTTAATTCTTGTTGAGGTAATGGGGTGCGTCGCCACTGGGATGGTGCCAGTGCGCAGGGCCCTCGCTCCAGGTTATGTTCAACTAACTGCATTGGGGGCAAGTTGATGTGCATACATGGGAGTGGTGGTACTAGACCCCACCCCCCCTGCGGGAGGGGTGGAGATGTTATGCAATGTCACAAAGTAATTCCAACAGCTTATGTATATTTGTAAATTGGTGCATAGTATTGAGTGGTGTGTGTGTTTAATAAATGTACTCTTACTTTTATAAAGCAAAGTACAGACTGGCCAATCAATTATTGAGTGTTATTTTTGTGCACCTGCAAATGGCGATTACTAGCCCACACCACCTCCCTTGAGTAAGCCTCAGACTGCTCTGCAACGCTACCCTCTGAGAGTCAGGCGCTACAATTGGGTGTTTGGTTCCCAGTGAAGGACAAATGTAGTCATGTTATTTGTGCAGGCCTCACAGATTCTGCCTCGTTTTCCAACAGGCCTCAAATCGCAAGCCAGCCATTTTAGCTCTGACAGTGCTTTTTAGATTGACCACCACAACCCTTCACTGACTCACAGAATGGCAAATCTACATGTGCATGGATGTCTCATTTGATCAGCTCACCTAAGCACCAATATCTCAACTGGCCATTGAGACTGTGCTCAGTGTTTCTGGAATGGTCAGTTACATTTCCTTCGATTCTGGATTGGCCACTCTGACTTTACTCAGAAATGGAGGCTGACTCCTACCACCCACTGCAATAATTTCTGGATTACTCAATCTACTTTTGCTGCAATTGTTCATTTGGACTGCCCACCACTGTCTTAGTGGGGCTGGGCGGTACTTTTTAGCAGGATTTAGTGTTTTCTCAGCCCCACTGTGCCAGTTTAGGGATCTCGGTAACACTATTTTAAGAGGGATTTGATTTCTGTCATATTGTCACCAGGAATTCGGTTGTTATTCTTTTGTTTTGATTCTGTGCCCTGTTCGTCTACCGTAGCGATGTCACAGCGTTCTATTTTGGGAATTTCCAAGTGTACTTTGAGATCTTCAGAATCTATCAAGGGACTAGGCTACCAACATCAAAATCCCGTAGGGTATCTCTTGTGTACCTCATTATTCAACTTGTGTACTCAACTAATACACTCTTCTATATATGTATTCGACTGCCTCCAGTAATCTGTAGGTCTGGGCGAGTTCGCCGTATTCCGCAAACTGACCCAAAAACTCTGCAGCCAAACAACGCGGCGTTCCGTAAGCGGTGTAGTGCGTTAGGATGTGCAAATCGCGCAGATTTTTAGCACCTGGTGTTTGTCCCGCGCTGGAAAATCAGGGCGAACGGCACCGTGCACAGCACAAGAGGGCGCTGCTTCTTTCTGCTACTCGAATAGATTTTCTTCAACGTGAAAAGATGGTTTCTCAACACGAGCGGTCTCGACTATCCACGACTGCCCGCACCGAGAAATCTTGCTAGTAGGTGGTCTAGCGTCGGCTTTTACTCACTTGCACTAGCCAACTTAAAGCTGGCGGGCGGGAGAGAGGTAAAAACACTGCTCACAAATTCGGAACTCCGCATTCTCCGCGGAGTGTGGAGAACTCCTCAAACGCTGTGAATGGAGCACAGACCACCGCCCAGACCTAGTAATCTACAAACACATATGCCTGTTGTCTTCTTTACCTGCTAATTTTACAAATGGAAAATGATGAGTGAAGGGTTTTTTTAAGGAGTAGAAAAGTAAATTCTCTACCAAATTGAGAGTATTATTAAAACAGTAAACATACATTTTCATTTGAAAACATGGTGTTTCGTTTGTTCCTAGTTTAGTAACTAAATGAAATTATGAACTTTTGTCTTAAAAGCTTACTTTAGATAAGGCAGCAACATCAGCAGTCTCCTTCCTTGTGACACTGCCCTCTATATGGCTTTGATCGAAACATCTCAGCTGACGAGTGTCTGGGCATATGCTGGATGTGAGGGAGGTGTTGATGGCGCGACCCAGTTCGTGGGCGGTGGCTCTGTGGTATATGAGCATTGGGCAGGGTCAGTAGGTGCTCCAGAGTGGGTTTTCTTCATGGTCGTGGCGATGAGTTCGATGGAAGCGGGATCCCAAGACGTGATGGTAGGCTTGTCGGCGATGATGGGTAGTGGGGTGGTGTCAGGGGCTGTTTCGCTGAAGTTGTCGTAGAGGTCTTTGATCTTACGATGGAAGTAAGAGCTGAGCTTGTCGTAGAGTTCCCGGGAAGGAGTGAGGTCTGTGGCTTTGCAGGCGGGTCTCGAGAACTGCTATATGATGTTGAATAGTTCTCTGGCGTTGGTGGCGTTGGTCTGGACTTTGTCTTTCATGAAAGTCCGTTTAGTGTCTCTTATGCGCTGGTGGTATTCTTTCAGGGCGGTCTTGTGGTTGGTCTGTGCTTCCGTGGTTTTCTGGTTTCACCAGGTTTTTTCTAGGCGTCTGCTGGCACGTCTGGCTTCTTGGAGTTCTGTGGTGAACCTGGCGGACTTTAGAGGGCGTTGTTTGTCGGGGAGGCAGAACGGTGCGAGCTTGTCCGCGCAGCAGGAGATCGATTGGAAAAGGGCTGAGGTAAAACCCCTCCTCAAGAAACCTACCGCAGACCCCACGGACCTGACAAACTACCGGCCCATCTCTCTTCTCCCCTTCACGGCCAAAGTCAAAGAGAGACTCGTAAACACAGCTGACCACCTTCGTCGAAGACAACTCCATCCTGGACGCCTCCCAATCTGGATTCCGCAGAAACCACAGCACCGAGACCTCCCTCTTAGCTGCCACTGATGACATCCGCATGCTACTGGACCCGGGACACCCGGCGGTTCTCATCCTGCTAGCCTTCTCCGCGGCTTTCAACACCGTTTCACACCGCACTCTCGCAGCCAGACTTCACGAAGCAGGGATACAAGGAGCCGCCCTCGACTGGATCCAATCCTTCCTCACCAGGCGAACGCAGAGGATCAGACTCCCTCCCTTCCTCTCGGAACCCACCGAAATCAACTGCGGAGTCCCACAGCGATCATCTCTCAGCCCTACGCTCTTCAACATCTACATGGCATGACATCGTCAGACAACATGGACTCAGCATCGTATCCTACGCCGACAACACTCAGCTAATCCTTTCCCCCACGAAGATTCCAGAAGACACCAGACTCTGCTTCCAGGAAGGAATGAAGAATGTGGCAGCCTGGATGAGGGACAGCTGTCTGAAGCTCAACTCGGAGAAGACTGAGGTCCTAATCCTTGGGCCCTGCTCCCCCTGCCTGGGACAACACCTGGTGGCTCACCGCCCTCGGGACCCCACCCACCCCCACCGACCACGCCCGGAACCTCGGCATCATCCTCGACTCCTCCCTCTGCATGAACCGCCAGGTCAACGCCGTTGTCTCCACCAGTTTCAACTACCTTCGGATCCTCCGTAAGACCTTCAAATGGATCCCCTTTGACTGCAGAAGGACCGTCACCCACGCACTCATGACCAGCAGACTTGACTACGGCAACGCCCTATACGCCGGAATCAACAAAACTCTCCTACACAGACTCCAAACCATCCAGAACGCCGCAGCCAGACTCGTACTCGGAACTCCACGGCACGAGCACATAACCCAACACCTACGCGGCCTTCACTGGCTCCCCGTCGAGAAAAGAGTCACTTTCAAACTCCTCACTCACGCCTACAAGGCCCTAAACAACATCGGACTCAAATACCTCAACGAGAGACTCTCCTTTCACGCATACTGGCAGCGGTCCCCTGCATCCGCAGAAACAAGACCGGAGGAAGAACCTTCTCATACATCGCAACAAAGACCTGGAACGAGCTCCCGGTGAACATCAGACGCTCCCCTACCCTGCACACGTTCAGGAAGGGCCTCAAGACCTGGTTCTTCGACTGATCCGGAGCCGTGAGACCCTCACGGGTGAGTAGCGTGCTATATAAACCCCCTGATTGATTGAGTGTTGGTGGAAGCAAGGAGTAGGCTGTTGCATGACCACTACACATAATTTCTTTTCTTGTAAGAATGAGCGAAGCTGATTGGTTTCTCCTCTTTCTCTGAAACCCTGTACCAGTCTTTTTCAGTCTCCTCTGGAGTTATTCAGATTGTTATTGGCCCGCTGACAACCAGTAAGACCTCTTGCATGAGTTTCTGCCTCCTCAACAATGTTACTTTGTAACACCCCTGCGGAATAGGGTGCAGAGAAAATGACTTCCACCGCCTCTATACATGCACCCGCGGGGTGGGTCTATCTCCATTTGCTGAGTGGCCGGAGCAACATTTCCATGGAATACAATCACTGCAGCGATCTAAATTGTATCCACTGTGCGAAACAGCCATCCGACTCTCAGTATTGTATTATCGTATGAAACTGCTGATACTGCCGCTAGGGCTTGATAAGATTCTTTTCAGAACTAATACGGAAAAGGGATGGAACAGGTCTTGAGCTTTCGGCATACGGTTGCTCCTGACATCATCTGATGGCCATCTTGGGTGCAGTGACAAACGCAGTATGAATGTGAGACTTGCTGAAGGGTGAGGACTGGGTACATGTTCAAAAAAGTTACCATACACTTGCTTCACAAAAAAACAATTTCATCGTCACACAAGAATTCAAACATCGCCAGTGCTGCCAACGTCATTTTGTCCAAATCTTATGACCAAAGAATCAGGCTGAATATTTCAGATAAATACAGAAATGAATAAAAGACCCTTTAGAGCATTTAACATGGCTTCTGAGTGGAGAATGTAATTGATTATTGCACTGACTGTATTTGTACTAAACACTTCCCTGTTGAAAGCTCCAGGGTGTATTGTGATGTCCTCACCGCGAGGAGAAAGGGACATGCTAGGTTTGGGGAAAGGGACCTATATATCCTGGTGAGTGTATGACTCTACTACACACCAAAAAAACAGAACAAAGGGAATTTCTGCTAATAGTTCCTGCTCTCAGCCTGTTGTCGTTACATTTTGTAATTCTTTCTCTCACCTTCGTTCCGCCAAGTCTACCGCCTCTTGCCTGGAAAGATTGCCAAGTTTCCTGTCCTCTGAAATCCTTTCTGATCAAATAGCCTCTTTGTAGCCCAATATTCTATGGGACCACCTTTTCAAATGTCCTCAGATCTACTCTACAGCTGCCTTTCCTACTCATAACTCACTACAAAGAATCTCTGTTTAACCAACACTCATCCGTTAATACGACAACCAGTGAACTGCTTATTTCCATCAACCCCTCAAAATATTATGTTTCCAATAAAAGTTATTTATACAGGCAGTTTGTAAACGTATGCAACACAGACAAAACATTAACAGAACCAAATTACTTATTTGTAAAAGACATTATTTTAATATTGGTATATACAAGAATGCACACGCGTGAGCCAAACAGCTTTGAAGCGTTAATGACAGGGCAAGTGCCTATACTGCAAATATTAAGGTGGCTACAGGCAGTGCTGTTCTATCAGCAACGATCTGTGATTTCTGGGTTGTCCTCAAAACCATTTGGCTCTCAGTCCTCTAGGAAGGCTACGTTTCCAGCCCAATAAATGCACCAAAGTTGCCTGTCACAATGCCTCAGGGTGTCAATGCTAGGATACCTCTTCCCTCTGTCTTAGTTTTTCTGGTTCCAAAGCAGGAAACCTAAGTGAATCTGCACCCAGGCAGCTCAGAATCTGGCAAAATTCAACCAAATAAAACAAAAATAGTAACCGAATAAACACCACCAGAATGTGAACTAGTAATCACGCCCAATGCAACATAACAGACTAACATGTCCACTTCTCAAATTTCAAAGTTCACTATACTAATTCACCACTAATCCTTTATGGGTTCAGGAGTACTCGCCAAAAAAGCGCTTCAACACCACATCAGGGGTAGCAAGCACTATATAAATGCAAACCTTTTTCCCTCTTTTATCCCTCCGCTATCCTTCTGAATCCAAATAACTGACTAACCACTGAAATGACTTTCATATTTCACTATGCTAATTCTACACTAATCCTTTATGAGTTCTGGAGTAGCGTGCTACTCGCCGAAAAAACACTTTGACGCCTCGTCAGGGGTAGTAAGCGCTATAGAAATGCAATTACAATACAATAACAGGGTTAGGAGGGCAAAGGACAGCTACTGCTGCCACAGGCTCCAGCAGTTGTTGACATGGGATAAAGTTGGGTTAACTAATCCAGAAACTGACTATCAATAAAAAATTTAACAATTCATATTCCCTGAGGGTCTAGGGCCTCTGTAAGGGGTCTGTGGAGTCGGGGACGAGTCAGGTACTAGTCATGCTAGCAAATGATAAAGAAAAGGAGCCAAGAATGAAGGATGGCAGTGAGGGACAGTGCAAGAGGGTTCTCTGAGAGTACACATGTCACCTAGGAGTGTCGTGGGAGGAAGCATCGCCAGCCCTCTCGCCTGCATTTAGAATATCCTGTGATTTGGGAACATAAAAACGTCTGTGTAAACAAGTAGGCATGTATAAATGTTAGCATTTTGAAGCATTGTATAAAGTTGGATCCAAAATGTCAGGTCTCTGAATCAAGGCCCGATGAACATCCTATAGCTCCACCATCCCTTAACATACCAAAGACCTTTTACATTTTGACCATTGTATGTACACGAAAATAAAGTGTTAACCTAAATGTTCCAGATATATCTTCCAAAATGGTGTGGCAATCCTTGCGTGCCAGTGAACCCCCTGAATGGCAGAAAGGGTGATGGTGGGCTTGGTTATGACACACCCATGGGTGGACTTGGCTATGTTGGGCCCATGGACAGAGTTGGGTCATGTTGAAGCAATGGGCAAACTCAGGGTCAGTCGTGGCTCCTCCGCAGTGGCGGAGGAGCGTCGCCCCACTGCCTGGCTCAGAGCCAGTAAATGAAAAATAAAACAATGTCCTTGTTTTATTTTTCATTTTCCGGCTCTGAGCCAGCTTGCGCAGGGAGAGGCGGGGCATGGGGAGGAGGGGTGCTATGTGCACTCCTTAAGTGCGCATATGTGTTTGGCCGGCTGTCTCAGGCCGACCAAAACACACATGCGTACTTAGGTTTCTCCAGCCCGGCTGCATTGAGCAGCCGGGCTGGAGAAACCCCCACAGACTCCCTGGTCTGTGCGGAACATCTTTCCAGCCCGCTCAGAACAATCCCCGCAATGCTCTCACTTGAGAGCAGCACGGGGATTGCAGGGAGTCCGTGACGTGGCCCCAGTACTTGCTGGGACCAGGAAGACCGAGACCGAGAGCGATGCAGGAGGCGGGCGGCAACTCGAGGTAAGTGTTTCTTTCTTATTTTTATTATTAGAACCCGCCCCGCGTGCAGGCATTCCCCCGCACCCCCTCCACCCGCCCCGCCACATCGTTATTGTGGCAATCGCCACTGGTCAGATTACATCTTGCCCATGAGTGGAACTTGGTTATGGTGAGTCCATGGGTGGAGCTAGGTTATGTTGAGCCCATGGGCGGATCTTGATTATGCTGTTTTACATAATTATAATAGAATAAACAAGGCTACAAGTTCCAGAATGGCTCCGAGAGAAATCCTTTTGCCACAGCTGTGGTGTCTGACTGTTTCTCTGGACTAACTGCTTTAGGAAAATGCAGACTTTTTCTCCGCAGCCTTACATATTCTCAGCCTGGCACAAAAAATGCTGCAATTCATCAAAATGCCATCGGAGATGTTACTGAGTAACTTCCTACTTTAAAACATTGGGGATGTGCAATTTAGAATCTAGTATATTTTCTAGGCTGCCTTCCTTTGTTGCAATGTGTGCATACCATGCGATGAGCCACACTGTGACCAGCCTGTTGTTTGAATAGCTAACCCGGTAAAAAGGCTACTCTACAAATCCGGCTTTACTAGATTTGGTAATGCTGCCCTACTGTGGTTTTACACCATTTTGAAGCCCGAAACTTGGATTATTATAGGTTTTCTCTGCACAAATCTCACCTCATTTTGCATGGCTAAATGTGTGAGGGCGGAACGTTTTACATTTGTGCGGTAATGCCAATGTGGATTCAAACTTGCCACAGAATTGGGGTGACTGGCACTCTTGGAATGATGGCCTGTCTGTATTGCATTTCCTTTCATTGGTGTTAAAACGGTATACCAAACTCAAGGATGATGTGCCAAAAATTATTTTTGGGGGAAATACAAATGTGGATCGAAATGATCAGAAAACACAAATGTGCATATTTCGCTTAAAAACACTGCACATCAGTGACTAATAATTCAGGTGTTAGGGCACCACAGGGTGCACCACGCAATGGCCTTTTGGTTTTCAGCCCGCCAACTCAAAGCGGGAACAGTATTAATTTAGGCTACAGTGGGATGCCTCCATTACCGTTTTACTACCCGTGGATAGGCAGTCACCTCTCAGACATGCAAGTTCTGACATAGCCCTTCTGTCATTGCTCTTGCATCCATCACCACCAAGTCCTGTGCGGAACAGTGTGAAAAAAACTGCACCACATTACGGTATAATTCAATAGAAGAAAATGATTTCAAATGAGTTAAAACACCCTTGCAGGCATTCAAGTGAAAAACTGTTGCTTATAATTATGTATTGTGGGAATAATATTTTTGTGATCAGAGGGGAACTGGCTATTGTGCTTGTAATCAATGAAAGGGTCTTTGACAGCATGGCATAGTACTACGCCTGTAAATGTTGGTGCCTGCATTGATGGTTACTAATTACCTGTGACATGTAATCCAGGGGTGTGAACCAATGCATTTATCCAGATTGTAGGGAATGTAAGAGGTTTCCTTTTTGAGTGAATAGATGGATGCCTCACTGTGGAAGTGAAAATGATTCAGGGTGGTAGTAGGCGCTACCATCCATTTAGGTTGGGCACCTCACACCATTTAATTGTGGACACTGCGTTGTTTCTGGACTTTTCGAATCTAAAGATTTGATGTCAGGTGTAGAAGTCTAAACATGCCCATACTCAGAATGACTTTACCACAGGAAAACCCAGTACCGGAAGAAATGTCCATGACAGGTAACTGGAGCATCTGAGCAATGGATCATCACAGCAACAAGTATTCACCCCGGTCCTTCGAACCTATGGCCCCTCCGAGGGACAAGTGCTGGGTGTCAGTCCTTCTGAGCAAAATGTTCTGCACCTTGATCCTTGTTATCCGCAGATATTGAACCTGCGGTCCATCTTAGTACTAGGTACTACTCGCTAGCTCTTCAGAACAATATCTACTGCCCCTAATCCTTCAAAATAGCTACACCACCGGTAAGTACTTCTAATCAACAGGCATTCAACCCTAGCCCTAATGAGATACTGGTGCTGCTCCTGGGGCCTTTAGGGCAATTGCTGAACACTGGGGGGTGGGGGGGGGAGTGGAAGGGATTTAACAATCAGAACTGTCAGTATTGTCGACACTCCTCTTGTCCTTCTATATAATAGAAAGGAACTTGGCTGTCAATGCAGCCATTGTAGTAGCACCGGGTTCCAGGGCTGCGAGGGTCCCACTGCACCCAAGTCTTTTATAATTAGGGATCCCAGTCTTATGGTATTTATTTTTTTGTCATTTCCGGCTGTATTTATCCATATTTATTTTTTGTCAACTTTATCTGTATTTATCCATATTTATTATGGGTTTTGTGAAAATAGTAAAGCTGAAACTGGTATATTTCCACATTTATTTAACCAAAAAATATGCGGGCATGATTGAATGTCTACAAGGTTTCAATGATATGAACACCTGCAGAAGATAAATCAATGCACTTGTATGAAAATATGCACATTTCAGTATCAGCCTTGTGCGTAGCTACTGCTGTTTAAGCCTCTTTACTAAAATTCCTTTCTTTTTTAACATCCATACCTATGAATCCACACAGTTATTGGCCTGACAGTCATGGCAAAGTGTATTTAAAATCACTCAAAAATCACCCCATTTCCGTTTTTAACCACATTTAAAAATAAATACAGACAAGAAAATAAATGGTTTTCTGTCTGTATTTATCTGTAAAAAAAATCAGTAAAAACGGAAAACAGGGAGCCTTATTTATAATCCATGTAAGGTCAGGGACCATTTTCCTTGTTTGCTTTATGGCCCAGACTATCCCCACTACACCACTGGTAATAGGCACTGCACCACACTGGGGTAGGACGCTATATAAATGTTACAATAAAATACAATAGGTATCAAATTCTACAAACAAACAAAGGCATGTACAGCACATCGTTATTAAGATCCTTAGGAAATATGTAATTCTTTGTCACAGACAACAGCAGTTCAATGAGATCATTTGAGACAGTAATCCAGAAGAATCAGACGGTCCTCAAACTATTCAGCAGTCTTTATTTGAATCATAGAAGAATAAAAAAGTTTCCCAGCATACAACCTGCCAGCCGACACGTGTTTCGTCTTATTCTAATACTTTTTCAAGGCATGGAAATAAAATCGAGCACCAGAAAAACAACTGGGCCCAAATAGTTAACCGTCAGGGTCCACAGTATATCAATCGACGCGCTCAAGAATCAGTTCTTGTATTCAATACAATTGTTCTCCCCTGTATATTCTGTGGAGATTGTAAAAGCATCACTGTCCAATGTCAATAAACATCTTCCATCAATATCTCACATGATCCAACCATTGTACGTTAAGACCTTCTGGGTATGTACCGAGTGGCCGATCCGCCAACCTTGCAATCAAATTCTAGTAGTTCTGAACAGAGATGTATTAACCACTGAAAGCTCAAGCTAGGCTCTAGCCTGAAGCCGGGCTCTGTCCCAACTCAAGCTCCTGTTGGAACCTTGAACCCATAACAAGCTGACCTTTCAATGGCTCTGCTTGACACCCTGCATCTACCCAGGATGTGGCGTTATGGCTAGTGCTGCAGACATTGGAACTGGGGAACCAGGTTCAATTCTTGGTGTTGGCTCAACGTACAGTGATCACTTAACCTTCCTGTGCTTATAAAAAATGAATGTACTTGTGCGTAATGCAGGTGGTGCTCACTTAAGCGCTCCAAAACCTGCGAACCAAGTTTACGCTATATAAAAAAATACTGTTAATGCACAGAGAGGTAAAAACAAAGCGCTAACATAAAAAAGCAAAGACAAATAGATACCCAAATAGTGGCTGATGTGAAACCAGAAAACCTGGATAAATCGCCCTTTCTACGCTTTAATTGTGTGATCTCAGGCAAATAGTTTTTTTCACTCAAATTCCTTTTTCTTCACTATCCCATATGACAGCACTGTCAAATAGGTCAGTTCAGAATACTATTTGTAAATAAATCTATTGTGGTGGATTTAGTAGACTATAATGTTGCTCTTTAATAATCTAGGCCACGTACGGGATTCACATAACAACTGTCTTGCCTCTTTATACCCTAATGGTTTATGTTTGAAAAAACTATCACTTTTAATAAATACTTCTCAGTGTAGTACTAAAATGTGACGTATTATTGTCAAAGTTTTCACAAGTTAAAGAAGTACACTTTTTTTTAATTTTGAAGGACGATTTACATAGGAAACGTTTTTAGGGCTCTGCTCATGCACAGGTTTAAGAGCCAGGCCAGATCCCTCTCCCTGTTAATTTGTTGGCTTGCCCACCTCTAGTCTGGAACAATAGGCATTGCCGTCTTCAATAGGCACTAAACCTCCGCCCACTCTCCGCTCATATTTTTCATTGGCTTGTGTCATTGTCCTTTGTAAACGCTGGCTTCTGATTCTTTAATAGGCTTGTTAGTTCCTCCTTAGTACCGCCTTGTCTTCATTTGTAACCTCCCAAGAGGACTGGCCCTTTTACTTCTGTTGTTGCACGGTATGTCTTATTTAGTCTGTAAAGCACTATTTTCTTTAAAGAGTTTCTACTAATGCAGGCACGACATGCTTTCCTGCTAATGATCAACACAGAAATAAAAAGCATTGCCATTTACAATGCCAATAGCTTAAACTCTCGCAAATGTAAGATCTATTGCATTATCTTGCCAGGATGGCGAAAGTGGGATGGAGAGAAGGGACCCCGAGATCTCCTATACTATCAGGGTTACACAATGAGGACAAGAAAAAAAAAAAAAAGATCTATTGCATTGCAAATGCTTGTTATAGCTTTGGGGGCCTGGAAAAGTCACACTTGCAGTCATTTGCTGGTTAGTAGTTGTGTAGGTACTGTCACTGGAGACATGGAGAAGTGTGGCTCAATGGTTAGAGTGGCAGACCTTGATGCAGAGCACTGGTCCGGGACCAGGGTTCGATTCCCGTCGCGGCAGGATCTCGGGATATAAATTCCACGGACCGGATATTCTCGCCTCAGTGCCTATTCTAATCATGGGTCCCACGCTACAACTCTGGGCAATAGCTTGCTTAATCTCCACAACGGCCCCAACAGCGCTGGGATGCCTGGCTTCACCATGGGGGTGCCCAGGAGTGGACACCTCACATGGAAAGCCAGGAAGGGTTACTTCAGCGGTATGAGTACAGCGCTGAGATACCCGTAGTGGTGATCGGCGCTATATAAATACATTTACATGGAAGGCAATGGGTGGTGCAAGCTGCAGAGGATTCCTGACTAGAGCGCTGGCACTTTTTTTTTTTTTTTTTTACAAATTAGGCACTGGCAGGATTCCTTCCTCAAAGACCCTGGAGCCAGCTCGCATTTGCTGCTCCCATCTTGGCCTATTTTTTAATATCCTTTTTTTACTTCTTTTTTCAAGCAGAGCCCCCGGGGACTCCCAACCTGTTCCTTTTTTGTCACAGATTCAGAATCCGAGCGTGCGCGGCCCTCTCATGTGCAGCACCTCCCAGGAGCTCAGAGAATAAAAAAGTGATTTAGGAGCCGGGCCAGCCTTATGCAGCAAATATCACCATCTTGTAGGAAGCAGATGTTATCACAGGAAGACAGGAAGAGAGCTAACTCAATGAGGGGGAGGGCGGGTGGAAGAGAATTAATGCTCAGAATTGTCAGTTTTGTCTGGAACTACTTAAAGAAGTGCATAGGACATCTGCACAAAACCATCCGACTCTCCACAATCCAACATCCCATGCCACAACAACACATAACACACTAAACGCAACAACAGAAGTTAGAGGCCAGTTTAGAGTTTGGCAGAGGTGGGACATCCGCTAAAAATAGGCGGATGTCCTGTCTGCCCTATTTAGATTGTACACAGGCCAATGTACTCTTTATAGGCTGAGCGGAACACCCACCTTCTCTTAGTGGAGGACTTGAACCCATGAAGTCTCAACCCACCCCTTACCCTGACAAGCATTTGCAATGTAATAGGTCTCGCACTGACGGGAGTTTGAGCCATTGGCATTGTAAATGACTATACCTTTTATTTATGTGCTGTTTTTAATACAGATAAATAAAAGCATTGTCATTGACAATGCCAATATCTTAAACTCTCGCAAATGCGAGACCTATTGCATTGCAAATGCCAGTGTCAGTGCTATAAAATTTTTGTTAAAAAGCCTTAGGAGAGAGCGTGTCCTGCCTGCAACAGCAGGCAGGACAAAGCTATTTGAGAAAATAGCGCTCGGAGGCTGTAATTAAAGCCTAACGAGAAACAACACACTTAACAGGGGGTGTTGTCATAGGAGGTTACAAAATGAGACAAGGCGGTACTAAGGAGGGACTACAAAGCCTAATAACCAATGAACAGCCAGCCATAGTTTACAGTGGACAATGACACAAGCCAATGAAAAATATGGGCAGAGAGTGGGTGGAGCTTCAAGTCCCTACCTGAATACAGTATGCCTCGCAGAGCAGCGCATGTGCTGCCCAGGCTCAACCTAATAAACACGTGCAGTAGACAGTCCAGAAGACACCATTCTCGCAACGAACGCTTCTAACCGGGCAATGCACCTACCAATCTTCCCAGACGGCATCCACCTGAACTGGTAAATATCACAAACTTCACGTATCAAAGACCACTGCCCACGATAACACACACATGATGAAATCATACACACAAAAGCAGCAAAGAAACCACACCTACACCACTGATTATACAGCAGAAATCAGTCTCTGGTCTGTGACAGAATTCTCAACACCAGGTCTTGAAGGTGCACAAACACCAAAAGCACTGGGAGGCCATTCTAAAGATGGAAAAACCAGCATTACATAAATGCAACATAACATAACATATATTTTCTATCAACTACGTTTGGTGCTAATCTGTGCATCAGTGGTGTAACATTAGCCCCAGCAGCCCCCCCCCGCCTCCCCCACCCCGTGCGGGGGGCCCCCGAGCTCCAGAGGGCCCCCTCAGCACAGTACACTGAGCAAAGTGGTAGGTGATGGGCTGGGGAAGCCTCCATGTACTTAGTAAGGGGGCCACCCGCAAGTTTCGTTACGCCACTGTTGTGCATTAGTACAAACTGCACACAGAAGTAAATGTTATCCATCTAGACAGTGCAGTAGGGTACGGTACTGGCTGTGCAACCCCCCGACCACCCGCAAATCAGTGCACTCCCACAAACTTATTGGGGCAACCGATGTGACATCAAATGCCATTCGATCCCCTCCTGAAGGCATCACAGAAGGTGGCATCACAGCATGTCCTGTAACCCTGATTATCTCACAAGGCAAGAACTCAAAGCTTTTACTCAGTCGAAACCACAGAGAGCGGATAAAAAACTTACAACAAATGCAAAACACATAAATGATGTACAATTCATTTTCACAGAAGCAGATGTACATGGGCCACAAAGGGTTTGCACTTGCACCTCATGGTGAACTTCAGATTATGCGCTGCCATCAGTTGCTGTGGCACAAAAGGAATGACGCTCGGTGCCCCGCTCCAAGTTTTTGATGGCACATATGCATCTGCACCTCCTGGGGAGGGTGGGGGGGGGCAGAAAACTCGAGAGCTGCAACTCCTGGCGACTTCTTCGTGATGAACAGATCTTGAATGGGTCTGAACGCTGCTCTAGTGTCCATCTCCAAATATTCAATGGCGCTTGCCCACCTGGGCAGGAACGGCCAAATCATTTCACATTGGCCGCCAAAGGACTCCCAGGATATCAAGATGTGAGCATGAAGGAACTACTGCTCTGAATGAGATTTAACGCCGTAAATCGGGAGTAGAACCTGATGGCATATAGGTACTACAAAAGCATGGTCATTAAAGGGAGGGTTAACACGGACCATCATCTTTCTTTCAGTGCTGGTATAAAAAAAATTATTCACAATGACTGGGCTGTTCTCAGAGCATTAAACAGCACACGTGACAAGCTCGTCTGCTGGCCTATCCTTCAATACAGTACCTAACAATGAACCCTCTCCTCTGCATAAAAATAGTAATTGTAAACGTGGAACCATTTAGCAAAAAGTTACACTGTCTCACATTGCACGTCATTTTCTTTCTTCATAAGTTGTTTTAAGCTTAGACCCCAATGCTAATGTATTATAAAATCAAAGCACATTTTAAAATACTTGCTACTTTTGTACAACGCACTTTACTTTTAAAATGTAACTTATAAATACACATTGTTGCATAAAACACATTTTAAATATTAGCACATTATCTCCAAGAAAAACACACATTTCTTATATCACTGTCAGACATAGTTGCAGTCCTAGGTAAACAATGAATACTGAACACGTGACGCTCAAATCTTCCTAAAGAATTTTAAAATCAATTAATAAATCATGTATTATAAAAAATACATGAGTAGCAGGTAATATGGTCTTATATTGCCGACTCGGGATTCAGCTGTAATTTATACAACACTCAGCCTTCTGCCTTTATTATAATTTTTGTCACAAGAACTCCTCCTCGGTGGCAAGACAGGCCCATTTTATGGAGTTCATCTATCTATCTATCTATCTATCTATCTATATATATATATATATATATATATTACCTACTGGCGGTCGCCAGTAGGTAGTTATAGTTAGGACCCTGTTTCCATAGGAAATCCGCAACATTCTATTTTGAATAACTTTGGCGCCGGTCGACGAATCCTCGCGAATTTCTCAAAATAGGTGGGGCGCTACGCTCCGCTCCTACCCTGAAAGTCTCGGGGGGATTCGTCAAGCGGGGGCTGAGATAAAAGGGGGGTCCCAAAACGCGTTTTTCCCATGCATTTTTCCATAGGACCTTTAGACAGGGCTACAGCCCGAACGGCTGAACAGAATTACTAGAAATTTGGCAGAGAGGTAGTCCTCAGGTCAAGGAAGTGCCTTTTGTAGGTTTGGTGTAAATCTGTTCAGTAGATTCTGAGAAAATAGCCTTTAAATCAATATATATATCTGAGCCAGCTTACGGTACGCAAACCGTAAGCTTACCGTACGCGTACGGTGGCGTGCGCGAGCGCGATTCTGATTGGCTGTTACATCTAAGTAAACATTCGAATCGGTCGAAACCAGGAAGCGGCGGCCGCCATTTTCTCTCTCGCACTCTGAGGGGGGGGCTGTAAACAAAGGCAAAAAACATATAAAGGGGCTGTTTAGACAGCGCCCATGCACATAGCCATGTTAGTTGAGTCCTCAAAGATCCCCCAAGGCCAAAAACGGTAAATTTTTATTTTTTGAAAATTTCGCCGATTACGCTTACCGTACGCGTACGGTGCGCTTACGCTAAAAATTTTAGTAAAAAAAAAAAAACACTCTCTGTGCATGGCATATTATTGTCATCACTTACAAATTAAATTTAACAGATTACCTATCACAAGGAAGCGCATAATATGTCCTCCATGTGCGCACGGTGCGTAACGTGGGCACGCGGTGCGCGTAGCGCACTGCGTGCCCACCTTGCGTTTACGGCACTAACTGCGTAAAGTGGGCGCGCGGTGCGCGAAGCACACCGCGTGCTCACTGTGCGCGCACGGTGCGCGAAGCGCACCGTGCGCGCACGGAACGAACTGCGTTAAGTGGGCGTGCACGCCACGAATGGCGTAAAGTAACTTAGCATTTAAAAAAACGTACAAATTCACTGAAAAAACCATAGGTTTCACACACGTTATAGTTAGGAATTAGCATTTAAAAAACCTTGCTAATTCAATGAAAAAACCATAGGTTTCACACATGTTATAGTTAGCTGGAAATTTTACTGATAAAAAACCAATGAAATTCCCCCGTTATAGTTACTGTAGGCAACTATAACTCACGCGACCGCAATCCTCTGCTGATGACATATGTGTCTTTATGAAAAAAAAAATATTTGTAATATATGTATAGCTAAAATTTTATGGAAGAAGACATGGGCAAATAAGTGTCTAAATACAGTATTAGCATCAGCAGAGGATTGCGGTCGCGTGAGTTATAGTTGCCTGCAGTAACTATAACGGGGGAATTTCATTGGTTTTTTATCAGTAAAATTTCCAGCTAACTATAACATGTGTGAAACCTATGGTTTTTTCATTGAATATATATATATATACATATATATAAATACTGCTCTACAGTACAAATCCCATACTCCTTCCATGTCATGTTTGGATAAAGACCTGCACACCTCCTCCGAATATAGAGTTATCTATGTATGCCTATTTAAAAGGAAATCATGGTGTTGGACGGGGTGGGCATTTGAGGGAGAGTGTTCTCATTTCGAGAAGTACCTAAGAATGCCTAAAAGGCACCAAATCTTCCAATAAAGCTTGCGGAGTCTAGTGCTGTTGTCCTGGAGTGTTTTCAAACCTTTTAAATGACATCAGCTGTTCAAAGCCTCAAAGGACAGCTGGAAATCCCCTCTTTGTAGCGGTTCCCAGCTCGTCACCATGTGAAGAGAGCCAATATCTTGTGACACAGGGTAGCACCATGTGAGTTGGCCGGTCTGTGTACCTCACTCCATAATCTTAGTAATGCTCAGGGCTTTAAGTGGGTCGGGTCCTGCCGGTGCTCAGCACCAGCAGTTCTTAAAAGCAGGTACAGAGATGGGTCCCTATCGGGCTCTCCATTTTTACCTTTGTGGTGGAGGGAAAAATAGCTTAACTCTGCAATAGTACCATCCGTCACTGCTTTTGTCGCAACTTCAAAGACAGTAATTTTTCAGTTTTATATAGCGCAAACATGTTACGTTACACAAGGCCATAGTCAAGTTTTGAATCACAGGATGTTGAGCCGAGTGAGGCTCGAACCTGCTTTCTCAGCTGGAAGGTCGGCAGCTCTAGCCATTAGGCCGCAACTTTGCTTACAAGAATGGAAGCATTTTCAATATTAAATACAACGAAGTCATAGTTGCTGCTTATTTATCTTATGCAATGTACAACCTTTGACAAAGCCAGTAGGCCTGGCTTGTTGTAGGTGGAATGTTACTTGTGTTATATATCTGGACAGAAGCAGCAGAATACCAGTGGGGCAGCACACTGTAAGTACAGATGTTTAGCTTAAGTGTTTTAAACCACGCCCTTAATTACATCAGTCACACCCCTATGAGAGACGCCCCCCCCCAGTTATTTCATCCCACTTAAAGCCCTGGTAAGGCTACCTACCTCCTTCCCAGAATTATTAACTCCTCACACCACCCACACTATGTCGTAGACAATTTCCTAACATTCAGAGTTCTCCCACAAAACTAGCCAATGAACATTCCAGAACTGTACAATAAGCCCAACGTTGTTCAAGGAAGCGCTTCTATGCCTTGCTATTGGCTGAAGGCGCTACATAAATGCTGATAACATATTAACACTGAGGCATGCACTGCTTCATAATACACCGTCCCATGTGCCCTCCTCCTCCCCGCACAGAGCTCGGCATGTGTTCCCCCTCTGGGCTCCTCGCGTGAGTGGAGCACGTGCTACCTGAAACCACACACGCCCCCAGCCCGACGCTCCTGCCTCGTCCCAGCAGATCACATTAGCAGGCCGCAGGGTCGCTGTGAGCGCGAGCCTGTCTCCCCCAAGCCTTGGCTCCTCCCAGGGCCCTTTGTTGCCTTGAACAGCTGCATCAGCTTTTCCGCTGCTGTAAAAAGGGAATGTGCTGCTGTTGCTGCCGCCGACTCCCTGACATTGAACTTGGCCCGTCAAAGGCACGGCTTGTCAGGAACCAGAGACTCTCCCTGCAGCAGCATCATGGAAACAAAAATACAAAGCAAACAAAAAAACAAAAAAAAGACCGGATAAAAGTAGAGACATTCCCTAACTACTGCTACAGCATCTCTCTCTCTCTCTCTCTCTCTCTCTCTCTCTCTCTCTCAGGTTGTGCACATGGAGTTTGCCACCACAGACTTATTTTTCTGTTGTTCTCCTTTATATTCGAGGACTACTTCACACTTCTAAAAATAGATTAAATGCATTCACCTAGTAGTTTCTGAAATGTCTCCAGAAGTAGCTTCAGGTTCCTATATGTATGCTGCACAGTAAGCCTGGATTGTAAGGGGATTTATGGGCCTATTAAAGGTGAGTGCACGAAAAGAAAAGGAAAACGTGCATTAGCAAATTAGTAAAAAAAAAAAAGGAAAAAAACTGTCGACGCTGCCCATTAAGCTCTGAAAGCAGGTAATGTATCCCTGCACACACACAAACGGCCATTGATACAGTAACTAGAACAGGGAAATACGTCACTGGGAGAAGTAATCACTAAAACAAGGAAAACAGACTCTGGGAAAGAGATTCACTGAAACAGAATCACAAACACTGGGGCAAGGAGACAATGGAACAGACAGCTACTGGAACACAACAAGATGGACACACAAGGGCTGGGAGATACTGGACAGGGAAACACAGGACACTGGGAGGGGAGAGACACACTGTAACAGGGAAACAACTAGAACACAGACAGACACTAAGACAGAGAGACTCTGCAACAAGCAAACACTGACACAGGTTCACGGAGACACCGTAACTAGGAACCACAAAACACTGAGACAGAGAGATACTAAAACCGCACAGCCCAAGACAGGGAGCAGTTGGAACACAAGATGGACACACAGGGGCTGGGAGATACAGGAAATGGGTAACACAAGACACTGGGAGAGGAGAGAGAACCTAGACCAGGGAAACAAATAGAGCAGCGGTTCTTAACCTTTTGACTTCTGTGCACCCCACTTAATCATTACTGAAACCTGGGGACCCTCACTGAAGTTTTTACTGGAAACCTGGGACCCAAGCCTAGCACTTTTCAATGATTTGAACCACAAAACAACACATACAAAATACAGAAACATGCATTCATCAAACAAATACACAACATATGAAATATTTTAAGCAACCGGAAGCGCTTATCTAAATTCAATTGAGACCACTCATCGCCCGTACTGTATTAATACTACATTATATTTGATGCACTTGCACTGCTCCCACAAATCACAGAGGATATTTTAAGATTTTCAATTTGGTATTTTGCTTCTTTATTTACATACACTTTATTAATCTGCTAATAGATATTATAAAATATAATAACATAATAAAATGTTCTTATCAGCTGTGGACCGCCTGAGTAGGCTTTGGGGACTCCCAGGGGTCCCCACACCACAGGTTAAGAACCACTGAACTAGAACACAGAAAGACAAGAGTCTGACGGTGAGAAGCAAACACTGACACAGGCACAAAAACACTGGAACAAGGAAACACAAAACAGTGGGACAGAGAGACGCTAAAACCGGAACACCCAAGACACTGAACAGTGAAACACAAGATATGGGGTCAGGTATAGGGCTGGAGGGCACTGAAACAGAGATAAAGAAGAGTATGGGAAAGGGAGAGAAAGGAAGGAGGAAAAACAAGACATTTGGACAGGGACAACAGAGATGGGACACATGAACAGTGGCAGAGGGAGATACTGGAAACGGAGACGCATCACAAAAAGACTAATATAACCCGGACAATCCTAAACACCAAGAGGCCAAGCATCTGGCAGAGACAACATTTTACAAAAAAACACGTAACAAGGTTTCCTAAAATCTGGGGGTACTTAGTACGGTTGAATTAATAAATTCCCCTGTATGATGGCGGAATTTGCAGTCCAAATCACAGTCTTTTAAAGGTCTTGCATACAAGTAGGGGCATGTACCATCTTGGAACGGTAAATTAAAAATTAATAAAATGGCGTCTACGCTAATCAACAGGCGCATGTATGGATGATGATCTATGCACCTCACATGCATGCACGTGCCTTCTGAGTGATGCAGCACCAGTAGCGTCATAACACATACGTGTCGGGTCATGTGTTTACTGTTTTTTTTTGCCAGAGCTGCACAGCATCAGCGCATTGCTTTTTACAGATGTTGGGCAGCATCACATAAACACATTGGAAAAGACAATAGTTTACAAATGTGAAACCCATTATCTTTGCCAGTGCTTGTTACACTTGTTGTTGGTCAACAAATCCAGTTGGTCTTGACGTGTATGCAGCACTGGGACGTGACATTTTAAAGCATTCAGATAATGTGCAGGAAGGGTCGTCTTGAATATTTAAAGATCTTTCCTATAGCAACAACATCGTTTTTTGTCATTTACATAAAGTCATCCAGTGCTGTCATCCAATATGCAATTTATCCAGCTTGGAAGAATGAAAGGCTGAGCATTCCCGCCTGCACAGTAAGACATGAATTTCAGGCAGCAAGGCCTCTATTTGCAAAGATACGAGCCCGCTTTTTATAAACCCATAAGATTGTAGGTTAGAAAAGCATTTAATAGACTGAAACAGAAGGGGGGCTGTGGGGTAGCTTTCAGGACCACACAGGTAGTGGCTTCGACAGATGTGCACCTTTGACAGACCTGTGTGGTCCGGAAAGCAAACGTACAATGGAATCTTTGAATGCATTTTTTTTCTTGCTCCAGTAAACCTAAAACCCAACACGTCAAAAACAGCCTTTTCAACCATTAATGAAGCGTAGGTCTGGGCGACGCTTACATATTAACCAGGCTGCCTGGTCTTAAGTGCGCGCGCCCCACCCCGGCCCAGGCCTCTTCCCGCCATGTCAGGCCGCCGAGTGGCGTGTGATGGCGGGGGCGGCCCGCCGCTCCCCCCCCCCCCCCCCCCCTCCGCGGCTCTCATGTTTATTGATTTTCTTTCATTATGCCGGTTCACACAGTGCGCACCTCAGTCCCGGTGCTTAACTTCTATTAGGCTGACAAACACTGATTCCTCTCTGCAACCCCTCCCCCCCCCCCCATCCCTCCCTCCCCCCCGAACCCTGGCCCGCTGCCAGAGGCCACGGCCAGAGAGGCTTGGGCCTGCAGAAGACACGTCGAGGCTCCAGGTTTGGCAAGAGCTAGATAAAATTAAAAAACATAAAAAAAGAGCGTGCGAGACACAAACACACTGGGTGAGAGAAGACGGGAACGGCGCAGAGAGGCGCAGGCACACGGACAGTACAACCGAGAGAGCTGTACTGCGAGAAGGACAGAGTTCGAGAGAGATATGGGTCGAGAGAGAGATATGGGCTGAGAGACTGATGCACGCACACATAGATGAAGGGCGGTGTGAGGGAGAAGGATTGAGAATTACCAGGTAAAGCGAGACAAGAGACAAAACATTCAGGAGATGATAGAGCGAGAGAGATGTAAGTTAGGAGAGAAAGTGCAGAGAGCGGGTGATGAAAAGAGAACGAGAAAGGCAGTGAAAGAGAGAAAAGGAACCAATGAGAGAGGGCGCAGCGGGCAGGCCTGAAAACACCTAAAAGTCAGAGTCTAAATAAAACATTGTTTTTAAGATAACAAATTGTGTGTGGACAAAGATGTTACAGGCCCTCACAACCACCACAGACATACATGTCTCTCCTTTCTGTGGCCCCTAACTTTAATAGTTTCTTTTAGTAAAATAGGTGATTACGTTTTTTTGTAAAGTGTCAATTTCCCTCCAACACAACACAGCGGTGTACAGTGCAAACCTTCAAAACACCAAGCATTCAACAGATAGAAGTAAGAAAAATACAAAACAATGTACTCACTGCCCCGCTTGCCACCAGTACCAACTGATGGGCAGTGAAGAACAAATTAGGTGCGAAGGAGAGGATAAGGGTAAAAATAAAAATAACTATTGTGAAGGCCTGAAAACAATGTCACTTGTTCTGTTTTCGGCACTTACTTGCATCTCTGAATGCGTGTTTAGTAAGCAGTCTTAGTTTCCAATATGAGTTGTCTGACTGAAGAAGTTGTGCTGTGTTGTGCCCTGAAGAGCAAGGTTTAATTTAAAATAATACTTGCTGTATGTTCAGGACAAGTGCAGTTCTGCTGAATGGTCCTTAAGTGGTACAAGTTGAGCAGAAGGGGTTAATTAACTGTGCAGTCAGGTGAGATCTTGCTGCACAAACCTGGTAATGGGCAGGTTTAAAGTGGGCTGTTCCAAACAGCACTTGTGTGCCCTAGATGAAAGACTTGCACAGTTATAAAACCTCAAAAGTAGAAATAATGAAAAGACAGGCTTTCGTTATAAGGAAATCATAGCAAGTGACACAAACTAAACAAGATTGCTTTGTGTTACTGTGGGCTCCAAAGAAGTATGGTCATGTCATTGTTTTTGGGCTATAAGGTGCTCAAACCAAAGCCATGAGGAAGGGGGCAGGTAGGCGAGAGAAATACAGGTCTCATGGAAGCCTTCAGCCTTCAACCCACAAAACAAATCTGACATTCTGCCTTTTTGGAATACTGGCATAGCATCCACTGTCTTTTTCTGTCTTACATTACAGAGAGAACAGGGTTTATAAGCAAATCAATGCATACTGGGACAATGAAAGTAAAGAGCCCTCATATGTTACGCTAGGGCATCATTCGAAATCCATTCTGCTGTGTATTCCGAGTCATCTGACCTTGAGCGAAATATTTCAGAATAGAAAATTTGAATGCTCGAGAAACAACAACAGCTAACCGAGAGCCTATCCATTGTAAGGGGAGTCAGGAGAAGCTTGCACAAGTATAAACCCACTAAAAGAGGCTGGGACAGGCAAACCTGGTGGACAGCAAGAATGGATCTGCCCATGATGTGCTGCCCCATGCAGCACCATTAATACTGGGAAGCACGGTGTGCTACAATCGATTCTCTGGAAGGAGCTCTGATTTCGCCAAGATGAATGAAAGACTCCGCTGCCAAATTCTTATGGGAAAAAAATAACTGAGATCATATATCAGGCGGTGACACTATTGGCAACTGAAAGAACAATGTGCACATCATCTGGGCGCGCTCATAAAGCAGTAACCCATGCCAAAATACATTGTTGTATTGGACAGAGCAAAAGAAAGAGAAAAAAGACCAAGAGAGGCAGAAGAGATGAGAAGAACCTGCAGGAGTTGGGTGCTGTAGGCTACACGAAGCTTTTCTAATTCCTTGTCTGTCTTAGAAGTGTCTGGTTCTTTCTCAGTCTTACTACCTTAATGATATGCTATATTAGATACATTTGTACTGTGTGTTCCCATTTGTATAGTGGTCCCAAAGCACTTTCCGACTCTCGATACCCTTTACAGATATCGTATTCTCATTGAACAGACTGGAAGTAGTCCACTTAGATTTTGTCCGATTGCGTTTCGTATGGATTAGAGGCGACTCTTGTTAGATAGTGAATGGGAAAGTTGTATTACAGTGTTGTATTGGTATGTGATGAATTACATAATGTTCTTAGAACCGGAGATGAACCTTTTGGTGCAAGCAAGCTTATCTGTACTTCCTATATAGTCACTAGACACTGGCAGTAGCCTGCAGTAGACCCCCAGTGCCATAAGAGCCGCAACGCCACCCACGACGGCTTCATCTACAGTGTAAGTCACTGTGATGCAATGTCTCACCTTTCGTTAGGTTAGCTACCTAGACTTAAGCAGCTACTTGGGTGGATGCCAACTGGCTGAAATTCAGTGCTAATAACAAACGGGCTCTTTGCTGTCAGTTGAAATTAGATGAATAATAGCCAAGCCCCACTTGCACCCATTCCGAGGTGAAGATTGCAAAGCCCTGGGGGATTTCCGCATGCAAAAGTGAGAAAGTTCACACCACTGATTTCTCAGACGTTGCGACAGTTCACTATCGACATAGATTTGAAAATACTGCTCATGTATTCACCAAGACATTAGTGGCACAAATCTCCCATGAAGCTGGTGCAAAAACCTATGTATGTGTTTTAGGCGCTACAAGACTCTGATATACACTCTTGCTTCATGCAGTAGCAACATGGCGTGGCAAATGTACCAAATCTGCTGTTTCTCCATTTCCTCGCTGGGTCCATCAGAACCTGAACAACCCAACTGAACACATCCATATTCGGTTTCTCCCAGCCCTTGGACTCCGGCCTTGGATAAAGCGTCATTGCCCTAAATCCCATGGAACAACGGCTGTCTGCAGGGGATTTTGACATTGTGATTCCCCATCGGTCAATAACACCTGGCTGGCTCCACAACTCCTTGTTTCCAGAAGAAGAGGTCTGGGGTCTACAAAGCTCCCCCACCCCCAAGTGCTGCCCCCCTTCACCACTGACATTTTGTCTAATGAAATGGTCTATACTAGCAAGAGACTGTTTGCCGACTCACCCTAACAAGCATTCATATATCAAAAATTAAGCACATATTTTTTCCTTTGTTTATTAGGTATGGCTTGAGACCACACTTGTCAGCATGGTCTATTGTTACCAATGCTTTAAACTATACACAGAGTGGGCTTAAGCTCCGTCCAGAAGAAGGTTACCCTTTTATCTCATGCTACTGGCTGAGGTATGACTTCACATCCTTTGGAATGCATGCATTGTAATGAAGGATGGACTATTTCACATTTCAAACGTACACCGATTTATTACGTATCACATTACTTATATTACAGATGTCTTAAGACAGACAGTAACTGTTTTTCACCAACAGCAGGCATTTTTTAGATCTGGCCTACAAACAGCTTTAGATATTTCACAAGCATCCGGTTATCCAAAACAATTCAACCTACAAATACATACATATGATTATACTTAGAGGGGTGGTGTAGCCTGATGCATATAGACTATTTGAACATTGGAATGTTGAGCGCTCCATTGAAGAAAATGGAGTGCTCCGGGCTTCTAATGGCAGGTAGAAGCCCAGAGCATCAACATTCTAATGTTTTCCTTTCACAGCTGTTGCTGGGAACAAAGGCCTCACGGAGCCTGCGGGGATTTCAACCCCCTTGGGCGCCGTGAGGCCTTTGTTTTTACAAATTAGGACACTCTGCCATCTAGGGGCGGAATGTTCTAATAGCCTTAGAGCCCTCCATAGCGGGCTGTACTAGCCATCAAAGTCCCACTCTCTTGTTAAAGGCTTTAATGCTGGAGCAGCCCGTTAATGGCCAGTAAAGCCTGCTACGGCAGGCTCTAAGGCTATATATTATACTATTTGGCCAGTTTTAGCCCATATCATCAATTGAGGGTTCTAAATGAAGACAGAAATAGCAGCTAGCCATACGCTGGAATGTTTGTTCACAAAGTCTACACCTGCCATTATTGGCCATCCACCTCTCCCTTGCCATCAACGGAATTCCCCATTTTCCAGCATTCTAACACCCCTTTTGACTTAGCAGAGCAAGCCGGCAGCAGGCTAAGAGGGTTTGGAGGTATGCCGTCTATACCACCGAAATCACAGTAAAGCGGACATCCTGGGCCCAGTCATTAAGTCTCAAAGCTCAAGCCTGAGGTGTGAGAGTCGCTCAGTTAATTCTGCTTTGGCAAAAAGTCTTTTTTTACTGCCATTTCATACGTCCAATATAGATTTTCCACACTGCTCTCCCAGGGATAATAAAAACCAAATGTGTTCGTCCGTCCGTCTGAGAGTCCCACAGTGCTTTCATGTACACTGAAAGAGACATGCTTTGTTAATTGACGGTCACCCGATGGGTTTCTGTGGTCAGGAGACCATCAGAAGATTTTTTGGTCTGAATTAAAAAAACATATGCAAGACCCTCCCCCATCTCCACCTGAATCATTAACAGACAAAAATGGTAAGCATGAGAAATAGGCAAGTATACCAGAGCACCACTCCTGCATTCACCCAAAACTCTCACCAGCCAACATCTACCAAACAAACACAACAAAGTAGCCTCTTACACGTCCACGTAAAAGGCCTTCGGGACCATTCAGAGGTAGGAGACATTATACAAATGCTACGGTATCACCAGTAGGGAGAGCAGGTCAAGATGGCCCATGGTAAGGAAGACAAGGGCCACCAGGCACATCTAGTCTGCCTCTTTCTCAGCCTTCTCCAGATAAGTATTTTCTTGATTGTCCTCCAGCCTCCTCCTTCCGTTTTCTGTACTACTGATTTCTTATCTCCACCTCAGGTTTTTGCTTTAAACCCACCACTTCTGCTTTGATATTCCTCCATGGTGTTTACTGTAATTTCCAGAAATAAATCCTCTCTCACATATTCTGACCTCTAGGTCTGGTTGTACTGTCTTGTGGATACCATTTTAGGAACACGGTTGTATTTTTCATATCGTCCCTTCCACATGTTCCTCAACCGCGCATCTTGATAGAGGCCTGGGACTCTTTTCATACATCGAGTGCGCACTTTAAAACATACACCATTTTGAATGCCCGTCCCTGTCCTTGTTGTTACTGCTATGGAGATTATGCTAAATGTGTACCTCATCGACGAGCCGTCTGTTAGAAAATCTCAGAAGAGAAGACCCATGAAGTAGACTGCGAGGGTGGAAGAGAAACAGTACTATACTCCCTGGGATCATCGAGTATCAAGAGTCTCCTCTCTTCGTTCGCGTTAGAGTCTCCCTCCTAGTATCAGGGCCTTCTCCCTCTCGTGTCAGGGAACCTCCCTCAAGTGTCAGGCCTCCCTCTTCTGGCCTAAGGGCCTCCACTCTCAAGCACCGGGGCCTCTTCCTTCTACAGTGTTGGGTCTCCCACTCTAGGGTCAGGGACTCCCTCCTCCACCATTTGGCGAGTTCTAAGAAATGCTTAAACCTACAAAAACTTTAGACGTATAACCTATGCTTTTTAATTTACTGTTGAGATTTGGGGCGCCTGTGCGATTGTCCTTCCCGTCTGTGACTGGAGCCCCTGCGGTGACTAAAAAAGAATGACCCTTCTGGGTGACATAAATAACGGTGTTGCAATCCCATGTTCAACAGCAACAGCTGGAGTTATGTAATGGGATTTTACATTTGGTAGAGTGCTATGTAAGCTAAAAAGACTGTCCAGATGGACTATGTACAGAGTCCAAGAGAAGTGTTTAGATTCACCGAGGCGTTTACAACGTTGCGAGAGCCTTGCGTATGTATGTGTGCTTGTGTGAAAGGCCGCAAGAGTGAGAAGACAAAGCCTGGCTGTTAATAGGAGAGGTATTGACGTCGAACGGCTGTCAGCAGCAGTTCCATTTCTTTGGACCAGCAGTCTTGAGACTAATAGCATGCAAGATCTCTAAAGGCAAGGTAAATCTCCATTGTGGTGACCCCAAGACTCTCCACTTCTAGTTAAGATGGACGCCAGTCTTTCATGAAATCTAAAATGGATACAAGGCAGATTGCCAAGCAGCAGCAGTTCAAGTGGGGCATCAGGATTCATGAATTCTGGTTGTCGTGCAGCAAGCGCCATTCAGATTGGGCAGACCGATGGTTATGGTTAATCAATACGTGAGTGGGAAGGGTGAAAGAGGTAATCTTCTATATTGTTAGTATATTTTTGATCTGACACTGCCAGATACAGAGATGGTCGGGTTATTCATAACAGATATGACCAAACTCGCTATTTGCTTGTGAGAGGTCAATTCTGGGGCAGAGGGGTGGTGGGCTGTCACAAATGATGTGAGGAATACAACAGCATGAATAAGGTGGATTTAAAGTATGGATGAAAAGGTTCAAAAGATGTTAAAGACTGTTTATTTAGTCTAAAGTTCGTTTTCATGGTAGTGCATCCTGGGCCTGGGTAACCCAACGAGGTTCCAGCTTCTTTTTGAAGAAATACAACAGTCCCACAGCGGGAGGCTTAGGGTGGACTTTGACAGATTTTATTTGGAGTGGAGGTAAAGCAGCAGTTACAAAGGGTTAAGCTCCTAGAACGTACAGATGGTTGTAGAGAAAAACCATATAGGAGGAGTTGCATAGTGAACTAACAAATGTATGTATTTTCAATACAGTAGCTGGAGAATGTATGGAATGTTTAACAGGCTGGGGAAAAACACTGGAAATTTATGTTGTTAACAAGCTGGATTTTTCTACTTACACCTGAACACAAAAAGGAGGATGGATTATAAAAGACAGGGTCTTGGCTATAAAGCATGATGACATTATATATGATATACTCAATATCCAGGAGGGGGCAAATCAACAACTCCCCTATCGTCGTTATATGGGCACGAAAATTTAACTAAGAGAAAATATGTACAAGATTGGTGTAATATGATCTCCCAGACAGTTGTGCTTTGAGTGTCATTATTTTGCTTCCTTACTGATGATGAATGTACTCTATCGTTAATTTCAACAAAAAGCACTGTCTGATCGCCCGCATTTACATTGGAGGTTTATTGTAAGAAACGAGGAATGAAATGAAAGGTTTACTTCTGGGCCAAGGTTGCGCTTTCATTTAAGTATCAGGTGTTTAGGCCCCATCACTTGGCAAAGCACAGCTGTGGTTTGCAGGAAAATTCTTCATCTTTGTTTAGGTCTGCTGGGAAAACATCATCCAACACTTAGAACTAAGTAACCTTCCACAGTAGGATGGCTGAGGTGTCAAGGGATGAAAAAGTTATATGTATTGTGATTAAGGTATCACTGAAGTATGCGTAATAGTCCATTGTGAAGCAATAGACTGATCAAGTGATACAGACAGGAGCATTAAAACATATTCAGTGATGCGCAAACCACAAAATTGTCTTTGTGATATGTCACTGACACATGAACTGTTGATATTCGTTGTATTGAAAATTTGAGTGCATTGGTATATCATGTGAAAGAAGTTGTTGGCTACTGCCGCTGACTTACGTCATTGGACTTGAGCAGTCTGTGTTTTAATCGCATTAAGCACCAGATCACTGTAAAAGCTCTTTATTAAATCATGTGTGTGTGATAACTGAAAGAACAACGGTGGATTTGCAGGCTAAAATATTCACAGCTTCACAGCTACACAGCGTGGGTGCGGGGATTTTAGGATTCACACCACGCTCTCAGCAGTAGAAACTACTGTGACCTCTATCGTCTTAAGGAATGAGACATTACTAGACAGCTCTGTAGCCAATCTCCATCCTGGCCCATACGCATACAGGAAAGCTGGTTGGCACTGGGTGACTGTTTGGATGAAGCACACGTAAAGCCAAATGCAGAGGGGCAAATGAAGAACTTATACTAAGATGGCTGCCCCATACATTTAATTTCTTGCACGTTACTCTTTGCACAGCAAATGCGACCCCTGACGACATTTAAAGACACCGATTGTATTTTAATGGGAAGAATCCTAACATAATTGTTAAAAACAAGCAAAGCGCTTTCTAGACCACCCCCTAGTTCTATATAAACAAAATATAAACATAATTTCCAACGTATGGCTATACAGAGTTCATCCTATCTTTTTTGCAAGCACGACACCTTGCTATTCCAACATCATTAAAGAAACAAATAGATAGAATGTTTGTCTAAATAAGAAAATATGGTAACACTATGGAAACTTGGAATCACTGCATTGTAGCCCATATATAGGTTTTTAGTGTCAATAGGATTCTTCTGCTTTGTCCCATCTTAGACTGTCTCCTATGATTTTGATTTTTGAATTTGTAGAGTGTGACAGTTACCCAAAGGCATCAAGGCGCTACAACATAAGTTCCCCCTTTATGTGCTTTCCTTTGATTGACATTCCACACACTCCTGTCATTACGCCCCCTTATCCACTCTATTTTAAACCCTGCTGGAATATCCGCACATCGTTTTAGTTCAATTGTCAGTCTGTATAATCTCAAAAACAAATGCCCTTTTGTGCTTGTGGTATTGTTTAGCCTCTTGTATGGCTGACTGGTTCACCTTTTTTTACTGATGTGTTTGGCTGACATCAATTGTGTTTCATTACAGGTCCTGACTGCTCCTTGCATTGTAAATCTGCTCTACGCTCTGCTGTGGTTTATATTTTAATCTACTACAGCTATGCATCTCGTTTTAGTTCTTACTGAATAGTACTCCTGTTATAGCGACTTACAGTCACCATTGTGCGCTACACTTACATCATATAAGCTGTCTATCCCCTGCATATTGGAGGCCTCTTGTTCCCACTGCATGCTGCTACAAATGGTGTATCTTCGTTGCTATTGTAAATACCTACCAATAGTACAATGCTCTGACATCAGCTGTTGATGGTATATGCGCTACGAAAGACAATAGGTAATAAAAACAAATTTGCACTGCACTAGGTAGTCTGAAAACACCCTTTCACTCAATCATTTCCTGTCCATTCCACTACCTAGAGGGAGTCCCTCTCCCGCCATTTCTAAGAATATTGAGGCCTGCCTCATGTTTAGGGGTCGTTGCTCATAAGTGCAGGGTGGTCGTGGGTCAGTTTTGTTGAGACTTGATAGCCACATCAAAGGTAAAGGGGCATATTCTGCTTCCCTGATAGCTTGAGCACATGAAACTGGTATCCTGACTTTGATTTTGGCCCTGGGGTCATGCTGACTTGGCATGTGTGCAGAGGCCTTGTAGGCAGTAGACTACTGCTGAAGCCCTGGGACTAACACATTAAGAGCTAGACCAAATGACAGTGTTATGTGAATTAGTGGTGTGACCAGACCTTTTCTCTGGGTCAGGGAGAGCATGGTCTACTGATCTGTATTGTGTAAAGTTCTGCTGTTATGTGAAACCCAGACCCTTGTTCTGACTTCCTATGTCGAGAGGTCGAGAGAGAGAATGAATGTATAGCACTTACATAGTGGTACAACTCTGTGTGAGTCTACGTACTGGAGCCGGTGGGATCCATTTTGAATGTCCCTGGTTTAGCACGGCACAAGATGAAGAATGAGAACAGCCTCCTCCAGAGAGTGGAAGTTAATGGTCTGCATTACTGTGGCCGGAGGGTGGTAACTTAGACAACAATATGAAGAGGATGAGGATAGGGCTACCTTCAGATATTCAACAAACGCCTTGTGAGCAAAGGATATCTGATTAATTCTTCCTGATCACTGCCATTTGGTAGATGATAATGGTGAGGGGAGGGACTTTAGTTTCTGTTGGTTCAGAGTGAGGAAGTTTGCAGGCAGGGCCCGCCCTTTTGTCTGTCCTTGGTTACTGGTCCAGGAATAAGATGGCTACTGATGGAGCAAGGACTTGTAGAAAAGAGACTTGCTTGGAGACAATTCTCTAATATAACTCATAACGTCATACTAATTGTGTATTGTGTAATTAATAAGCACCATATTTCAAATATCAAGAATAGAGAAGCTTGCGTACGTGTCTTATTAACAAGTAACTCGAGTGAAATCTAAAATGGCCGCTAACGATGAAAATTGAACTGCGCATGCGTCAACTACACCTATATAGTTATGACGCGCTTTTGCTTGGAGGGAATTTTCTGCATTTGCGCAGACACCTCTAAAATGGCCGCTTGAAAACTCACATGCTAAACATCTGCTTTGCTGAAACTAAATGACACTACTTTACTAATTGCTAATGCGGGGAGAGCACTTAAAAGTAAATGGAATTAGAGTAGAGATAGGTGGTATACAGTGAAATCATTTTATGTTGAAATTAATATATTTCTTTCTGACTTTCTTATTAGTTCGTATTCGGGCATTTGTCGAAGTTCAAAGTCTATATCCCATGTGACCGTTACACATGCGCAGTCAAAGTGAGCCAGGAGCCGCGCTGTCATCCTTGAATGCCATCCAAGAAAAGAATCAGCAACATATCCTGGGAACCAACATAATATCCTGTGAAAGGAAGAAATATCACACCAAATGTATACTTTGTGATGATAAAAATGTGAATACGGGTGGGAATAAAGAGTTTTGAATACAAATTAAGAGGAGGGAATCACTAGACAATGAACTAAAGAAAATGACGAAAACTTAGCATGATGTGATGATCATCCCTTTTGCCTGTCCAACCAGAATTAGGAGTTCTATGAAAATGAAACATTAGGGGGTGGTACATGGCATTAGAAGGGTATAGTTGCGGTAGTTTAGCTAATTAGTTAGAATAGAGAGACCGGTATGCTGCAGAGCTCGGGATGCTGTCGGAGTAACGAACGAATACTGAAGAAGAATCATATTGCAGACTTAGAACTTAAGCCAAATAATTAGAAGAAGATCGCGGAAGAATCAAGGAGGAAGATAGTGTCAGAGAGGGGTGCGACGCAGGCGTCGGATCTAGAAGAGGTCATCTTATCCTGTCCTGAATCCTGTCCTGTTTCCCGGGGACCCTTCCCAACTTCTTGGCTACCGGGTCGGTTCTCACACCATTCTAGGTAACTTTAATGTTCTGTAGAATTTAAATTGTCCTGCTCTCTCTATCCTTTCCTTTCCAAGTACCGTCATTGAAAATCTTATTAATTTGAATCATTCCTCCTTTCATGGGTGACGGAGACCGTTTTGTACTTTGATTTTGGCTCACATGAATTTCATTTAGATAAACATTACAAATTTTCCAGAGTCTGTGGTTATTTCATTGAAGAAAAGTAGATTTAATTCATGTCATTTCACCATCAACTAGTTCAACTAATGGTCCATTAACCAACCAGAGGAAAGAACTTTTGATCTGTGAAAGATTGGTTAGAAATGTCAGATAATTAATCTTAGAGAGATAAATATAAAAATTGACTCCAGTGGATTTTAACTAGCCTTTGTTTGAGTGTGTGTTTATGGGCCCAAGGTGAGTATGAGGTATTAGAATATTTGTGGCTGTTTTACCGCTGGATCACTACCAGTTGCAGAGAACTATTCCTTTGTTGTGCACATGTTTTGGATGCTCCTACCCATAGCTACCTGCTGTGAGAACCATCGCTTTGCACAAAGGCTGAGCTTCAGGAATCTGAAAATGCCATGTGTGAGAGAACCAACCATAACAAGTTCTGAAACCTTAGGCAGTGGTTCCACATCCAACATCTGGGAAATATGTATGGTGGGATTCAAACCGCACCACTTAATTCCAGTTTCAAGTTCTTTTAGACCAAGAAGTGCTCTGCAGAGTACTAGAAGAACTAGTGTGTGACCAGAACTGACAGCCAGTTTCCCAGAAGTGAGGGGATGTCACCAGAAGCCATAACTTTCTGCTGTAGGAGCTGATGGTCTTCCTCGTGCTAGAAGACGGTCTGTTGAGAGAGGAAAGGAAATGAGCCAGCCTTGCAGGAGGAGAGAATGTTCAGGAGGAAACCTCAAGTGTGTTCCTAGTGTGAGGAACACACAGAGAAAATGGACTGCCCTACAAAGGGAAGCAGGGAGAGACAAGTGTCATGAGGGGATCTCCCACTACATCGTTCCTGTTGCAAAATGAACTAACACCAGTGCTAAATTTGTAAAATAACGAGTGCCAGGGACTGAAGCACTGCTCCGAAGCCCACAGCCGATGCAATTTCATGTTCTTGCTCCAGATGCTAAGGCTGATAGTCTTAAAACCACCTCACGCCTCTTTAATCCACTACCACACTGCCTGACACTTTATCTCACCCTAGCAGGTTCCTGCTTTCTCCCTTTGTGGGTCTGCAAGCTGGTGCTGCACTGCTGAGACTGGAAAAGGAGTCGCATCACTATTGAAGTGGAGCCTAATCGGCCTAGGTGACTGCAACTGCCGAAGACACATGACAGCTGACAAACTGGCCCAGAGGCTGCAAAAGTACTGCCTGGGTTCTTGAGGGCCACACCACCTAAGACGCTGAGAAGCCACGCAAGACATGCTGTGTAGACCTCATATAGAGATTACTGTTCACAGGGAAAGCCAGCAGGGAGGAGCTGTTGCCGAGAAACGGTGGCCGGCACCCACAGCGCTGCATTATTTGCAACACCACCTTGCAGGTGAAAGCAGAGTTTAGCCTGCATAAGGAACAAGGACTAAATCAGGGGCGGCTCCTCCACCAGGGCAGAGGAGCACCGCCCCACTGCTTTCTTGCAGTGCGAGAAAGCCAAAACATAAAATGGTAATAACTTTTGGTTATTACCATTTTATGTTTCTTTCCACATAGCGGTCGGGCGGGTGGGCAGAGCTGGCAGGGCAGGAGTGGTTTGCCCACTCCTGAGTGCACAAAGACTGTTTGGTCGGCCCTCTCGTGCTGCCCAAACCAGTCATGCGCAGTCTGCTCTTCTCCATGCAGGCTGCATTACAGCCTACATGGAGAACTTGCCATCCCCTGCAGCCTCTGGCTGGGCGGCGTCCCAACCAATCACAACGCTCCACTGGAGCGTTGTGATTGGTTTTGGGGAGGGACGCTGCCTGCTTTCTGTTCCTGTCGGAGGCAGGAGAGCAGGAGCAGTGAAGACGTGGGACCCAGCCGGCAGAAAGGTAGGTTTTAATGTAAAAAAAAGATTGACTCCCCCCTCCTCGTGTGACTCCCCCCTCCCCGTGCGACCCCGCACCCTCCCCCCACCCGCGAGCTATGCGGGCTGTGACTGGACTAAATGTATGCCGAGGAATACTGCATGAGAACGTGAGACTTTTTATCCAAGTTATCAAGGGGGAGAACAGCTGCACTGAATTTCACATCAAACCAGTGGAGATAAAACATAATTCATTTGCACCGGTGCATAATTCATGCCACTGGCCACACTGTACCAAAAACGTTAAAAATTAGAATCACCAGAGAGAGGAGAGAGTTTTAAAAGGGGGTGAAATGCTTAGATGGGATGGTAACCATATTACAACTCTGTAATTGAATTCCAATTGAACTGTGTAGTATTTAGTTGTCCTGCTTAATTGAAGTACTTTATTTTTACACAAAAGATAAGCACAGGTCTGGACATTACGTAATCGTGTCTGTTGCTGGACTGTTGAGTTCTGAGCTCATGCTCCCCGCACTACCTCCCCGAGGAGCCAGTGACTACTCATCATCGCTACCTTGCGAGCCCAGTGTGGAAAGAGTTATCCTTGGCCCAGTTTGCCGAACCACAGCAGGACAGACACCAGCGGCAAATGACCTCAACCACCAAGGCTGGGCAGAGTTGCCCCTAGCTCTCTTATGGCCCCCAGCAGGAGTCTAACATCAAACTATATTAACATCGACAACTAAATATCATCAAAGTGAGTACATACCAGTACGTAAATATTTACCATTAACTCAACTTACATGCACTCTGGCAAAATATATCAAGGGAATTAAATGTAGAGTTAGGAATAGTAAATCTACACCAACTCGTAAATACTTATCTTTACCATATAGTGGCAATCAATAGTCTGCAGTCAATATTCTTGTACGCCGAAATTAGAAGGTCAATATAGTGATAGTTGCATCTATTGAAAAGGAAGCATTTTCTTGGGTACTAGGAAACCACAAGGACATAGCAGTTAGGACAGCACTGCTTTCGATATGGGGAGAGTGGATCTGGGTAGACATCAGCAGCTGAGGTTTACCAAAGAATTGGGGAGGTCGCAACCCATCAGAAGTGGAGTCCTGGTGAGTGAATATGGACATGTGTATGGCAGCGGAGAGGGTGGTCTTCTACAACAGAGGTTAACCCTATACAAAATATCTGTGGTCCATGGGTTCAACACTTTTGTCTGAACAAATAACTAAAGGCGAGCACTCTCATTGTGTCACAATAGAGGTATTCACTGGTGGGAAATGCCAGTTAGCTAAATAGGTGCTTTATGCATGCCTTGCAATTTTTCCTTATGTTTATCTACTACTGCACATTGCTCATTGTTTATTGCACTTGGCAGTGTGAGGTTTTCTTTATTGTTTGATTTATATTCTGCAAATTAAAAATATATATATATATCTAAGATTAAAAATGGTTCCTGCAGAGCAGCGGATTGCTTACAGCAAGCAGCATGGCCTTTTTTCATTAACGCTAGGCATGTCTGAATACGAGACATGTTCACGGACATGCACACAATATGTGTGCTGTACAGTGCCCTAACATGTTCAGAAGGCAGAAGAAAGTTCCTGTGGAGTGCAGGTGCCACTTTACTTGCCATTTCCAAGCTTCCACCGATTTTAAAACCAACTTACAACCTCCACTGGGACTGTCGCTTCTGTTGTTCAGGATGAGGAAGTTTCTAGGCAGGGCTTACCCTTTTGTTTGTCCCTGGTTACTGGTCCAGAAATAAGATGGTCACCAGTTAAAACCAGGGTGTGTTGAGGCAGAAGTCAATCGTTTTTCATCCTCTGAAGTTGGTTCGTCCCTTGGTAGGGCCTGAATGCAGATTTAATTTGGCACTCCCCTGACCCCTTCTAACAGTATTAAGTGGTTAACTTTAGGTATATGCTTGGTCCCTTGCCCAGCATTTACCGCCCCCCCCCGTCTCCCACACCACTTACATCTAAGCATGTCGGATCCCTGACCAACGGCAGGTCTTGGCTTCCATAATTGACTGACCCCAGTTGTCTGAATCGTGCTTTTAAAGGCCAGATGACACTCTCCCCAAAATATAAGTTGCTATGTACTTCAGCTAGTACGAAACATGAACTGGACACAAAACAAAGGTAAACAAAAAAAAGAAAGAAAAGGATGGGAAGCTGATGAAGGCACAATACCTGGCAAATGCAGTTGTTGGTGTACGATAATGAGCTAGAACTTTTTTAGCATGTCTCAAAGTTACCACTAGGTTAAAGCTCTATCTTACCAGATTTCGTTCTGGAAGGCGCTTAGATTTGTGGGCCATAAAACTACTAATTACAAATAACAATATGTATGTGTTAAGTGACATATGTGGCTTCTATCCAACCCCCATCTCTGAGCTATGCTTATAGTTTTGGTTCTTTGGGGCTGTGTCTTTTGCTTTCTCACCCTAAGTGCGCCAGGTATGCCCAGACGTGGGTCCTGGGCTCACTGTACCACTGGAATCAAGCTATCCTGGCTGAAGAGGGGTGAAACCGGTCCTAGGATGCTTGTTTCTGGTCCAGGGAGGACCTGGCTTGGCAGTTCGGGCTGGACTGTTCCCATGTGGCACAGGGTCAAGACTGATTTGCATATGGCCAGGTCTAATCTGGGGTGGCATGGTGAGCAAAAGAATGATGGATTTAACCCAGATCTCTTGACTGGGGGTTAATGTTTTGATTTGTTCTGCATTCCGTCCATCAATTGTGTGTCTTTTGCTACACTCAAGCGCCTCACATTTTTCAAGACACACAGGTCATCAGGAGGTGAGTAGGTGGAGGAACTGGAGCAGAACTCCGTGGAGCTTCATTGCACACAACTTGGGTCGTCATTCTTGTACCTGCGCCTTATGAAGCCGGAGTAGGCTAACACTCCTTTAATGAAGACTGGCAAGTGTATAACTGCCTTTACGATGCTTAGAGGGTAATAGCACCGCCACTCGCTTTGTAACATTCAACTAAATTCCTGTAGATGCTAAGCCGCTATCACCTCAATTGAGCCATACTACCCTCTTCACATCATCTGTATGGCACGTGAACCAGGGCAAAGGTACTATCTGCCCACCGGTAGTCCCTTGGGGAAGGATACATGGGTAATAGAGCTCAGGGGGCACTTGCTTAAGTCCTTACATCTAATATAGGTTGAGACCTAGTGGTTAAACAGCAGCCTCAGATGTATTAGTAGACCAGATTGTCGTCCAAAGGGAGGCAAGACATCTGCGGTATAATCATTTTCCCAAAACCGGTATGAATGGTGCGTTTGGAAAGCAAGTCTGGGGTATGTCAGTGTCACGGTCCAAGAGATAACTTTCTTCCAGAAGGAAAATACTTTTAAACAGAAATGTTTCAGAAGAAACTATTTTTAACTTCTGTGCAAAACAGAAAGGTGAGTGGTCTTAACTATGACAAGAGATTCCACATCAAAAGGTTCTATAAGCTCCCTGACATCAATTTAGGAAACAAGAACCGAGGTTATCTGGCTTGAAGCAATGTGATGGGGAACCTTCAGACCTCTTCGGATGGGAGTCTCTTGCTAGTGAACCAGAGTATCAGAAATAACAATGGACATGAAGGGTTATCCAGGTTTAGAAGGCAATTACATAAGTAACAACATGAAATATTACTTAAGGGCTCTCCTGTATTCATAGCTGAACATGGCATAACAAGAGCAGAAAAAGAATAAAGATTTTTTTATAGTTTCCTGATAGTGTCTGCAGAAACCTTGCCTTCAACTAAATATGTAGTTTCCCAATGCTCAATTCTGGTCCAGGGGAACCAACAGTAGGTTGACGATATGAGTCGGGGGCCAACTTAAGATAGGGCCAGACACAGTCATGGGCTGTGGCATTTTAGAATTCCTCTGGTCAAATGCTTGGCCTCGCCTTGTGAACAACACAAAATGAACTCTTTAAGACGAAATTAGCCCTTGTTTTTTTCCCGTGCAACAGTTGTGGATTTTCTGCCAAAGCAGACCCCACAATCTTACATTCTGGTGGGCCAGGTATTTGCAGCGTCACAGCGGAAGGTAAGAAAGGTTTCCGCCTAGCTCAGTTCTTTTGATTGGGATGTGGATGTTGATGACTGAACGGTATGTGACTTAGTACATCTTTAGGTGACCTATATGGACATACAGTCTATGCCCAGACACATTCCACTATTTAACCAGGAATGCATTCTGTAGTAATATCCATGGCAGAACACTCTATCAAAACCATGCATGGACGTGGTGCTAAGCAAACGTTACACGCATATCCCTAACAAATGATGGGCAGAGAGGGCAGTACTCAATGAACACACCATTACCATGAAAAAAAGTCTGTCTGGCGCCACAGGGTGGTGGAGACGCTTCCTCGCACTATAACTGAGAAGATGCATCAAGGCACCAACAATAAAAGGTTTCCTCATAATCGACTAATCCAAAGTTCTGAGACCAGTTCAGTGTTCCTATCCTCGGATGCTTTCACCAGCTCGGCCCATACGTAGGCTAACGCTGGGGAAGATAGACTTAATGAGCTTGGGCTCGGCCTTTGTTTTCTCTGGATTTGTTAGAGATTAGCGAAGACTTAAAACCCAACAAGGTTACTTAACAATGGCAAAAGAAATTTGTCAGTTTGTGTAATTTCTACATCACAGTGCTTGCATGTCCACGTGGCATGAGAAGGTTGCCGTCAGCCTGCAGCCACAGTGTTTCAGTACTACTGCATAGGGAGACGTTTGTGGTCGTGATTTAGCTCATTCTGCGCTGCCCCGTACTGGGCCCACTCTGTTGGGTGCCATGAGCTGGCAAGCGATCCATTGTCCAGTCAGTTTACGTTCGAGTAATTGAGTACTGACCAAACAGGGAGCCTAGGTAAATCAGGACGAGAACATAAGGTGGGCTTACCAGGCTAATCTACAGGCACAGCTTTTTTGTCGTACAATAATTTCCAGGAATGTAGAGCAACAACTGTCTCTTAAGGTACTTAGTACAATATTTTAATGAAATCATCAACTGTATATTCTGCCTGATTCTGCCTGACATGTTTCTCTTGTGTTCACATGTCAACTCATTGCCACTAAACCAAAAACCCCAAAAAAACCAACAACAAAAAACAGGTGAACCCTTTTAGATCTCTGGAGTTGTTTTTAGGGTGATGCCAGGGCCTCTAGGGGTAGGATAATCTATCCTAATGCTCTCGTTCTGGACTCAAAGCAGTTATCTCTGGCCGGTACAATTTTGCCATTATTATAGTCTTACGGCACTGTCAGAGTTACTGGTACCTTCTTCATCAATTAGTGTGGTGTTCTTGAGTAATTGGTTTTATGCGTGTCTGTGTTGTTTGTAGTGTGCAGCTGGAGGCCTTTACAGATTCCAAATCAGACATGGTGCCTTCCCAACTGGTACAGTTCAGCCAGAACAGCTTTTCCATATCCCATCAGGATGTACAGTGGCCACCTCACTCCATGTCACCACAAACGGACATGGAGTGAGGTGGTTGTCACATGAAAGTCACATGAAAGTCCAGGACTGGAAAACGTATCAGTGATGACAGAGTGAGGAGCACAAGCAGCAAGCACCTCAACAAACATCCAGTGAAATCTGGAGACACGTCTGTGCATACTAATGCCACTTGGGAATATGCTTCTTCTCATGATGTCTTGGTTTGTCTAAGCTGTACTCCATAAGGGACACTGTGGCCTGAACCACTGGGACCTGGGTCAAAGGATCTATGGACCACAAGTGAAGAAGAGCCCAAACAAGCCTCAGCTTTACATGACCACATCAGTGAGTGCATCCTCATTCCCTGTGGCACAGTGAGATCATACATGTATTTGCTAAGTTTCTCAGGCCTTGAGAAAATTGTAAAAAATAATTCCTGCATCTCTCTTCATGCTCGAAATTACACTTCTGTCTACCAGGACCTGGAGAGCTCACCAGTGGCCCATTGCAGCACACAGAAGAACAGTGACTGGCTGTAAGTACATGTAGACAATAAATGTAGGTACAGAAAATTGGTCAGCCCAGTACAGAGCAACCAGTAGTATTATTAGAATACTGACAAAGAAAAGTATCTAGGGTTCATACATATCCATTCCATAACTGTTCAGCTATCCCATGTATTGTGCCCCGGATCCCATCCAATCTCACTTTTGTGAGTCAAGTTCCATCTACACTAAATCCTTCTTTGAACCCCTCATATCCTGGGCACCGATTGTACAAGATAATTTGGAAGGCAGACCCAATATGAAGAGATCCATTAGGATCCTATGATGGATATTCTGTCTGGCTGTGTATATTTATATTATGGGCTTTGCAAGACCCAGCAATACTCAACTGTTGACTCTTGCAGAGACTTTCTGTGTTGAATACCGAGAAAAATCATTTGGGCTGCTTTAAAAAAAAAAAAAAAAAAAAGCCTTTCTCCTTCTTCATGATGTCCTTCCATCAGACATGCCTTAAAAAGAGTCCCATTTTCCTGGATTTTTCAAGTCTTTTCTTTTATTTATTTCCACTCACTTGAGGGCCTTCCCAGTTTATCTCCCAGCACCTTCCTGCCCATCTCCTGTCAATTCATGTACCACTGCTAGTCTTTTTTCCATTTCTACCACCGCCGAAATACCAATATGGTTATTCTGTTTTTTGCAACCCACCTTCAATGGTTGCTTATTTTCACACTTATCATGTGCACACTTCTCTATGAATCACAACGTCTTGAGAACGGCTCTCTACGATTTTCAAAAAGCTTTGTCGCTAGAAGTCTGATTTTTCTTTGTTATGTGCAGACTCTGCTTTAGTTTGAAACATATTATTTGATAACCGCTAGGTAAAAGCTATCCTCCTTCCGCGAGAATTACCTGTTCACAATATAAGTGAATAAATAAACAAAGGGGATATAGAAAAGCACAATGATGAGAATGAAGCTAATCTATTGAACATTTAAATTGTATTTTTATAAAACACACCTCTGTAAAATATTTAGACTCTAGGCTTTTTAAAAGTTTCTTGACATTGAATGTGCATTTAAAAATGGTGTTAATTAAACTATTTAATTTTCGAACTAATCGAAGGAATGCCAAAAACAGAAGGAAGTAAAAAAATGTGAAAGAACGAAAGAAAGGACGGAGAATGAAGACAGTGGGAAAGAACTAAATAAAGGAAGGCAGATGTAAATAATGACAGGGTGAGTGAAAATGGAAACCTTCATTCTACGAACAGCTTTTTAAGGCAGACCAGAATTTAATGAAATGTAATCAGCCTCCTATTCCCGGATTTATATTTTCCTGGCTCTTTGAAATGGAATACAGAGACACAAACTTAACTGTGTTTTCTTTAATAATTTTTCAAAGTCTGACAAGGCGATGCATGTGATCACCAGCGGCTGAGCTTTATTGCAAGGCCAACCAAGGACCAATGAAAGGCCCGGCGCGTGACGCCACTCTTTTAATCAGCAAGGAGATCTGAAAAGGGCACAGACATTATTATTGCTATATCTCGCCGTGGTGGTCATTAGCTTTTCTGCCAGCTCTTTCATCCTTTAGCTGATTCTACCAGAGTAGCTGGATTATACCAGCTGAGCAGTGAGCAGTGAGCAACCCAACCTTCCGGGGACATCTTAAGGATTTTGGGGGCAAAGCATATTTTGGGGGCCCTCGTTAGGAACAGATTTGAATTTATGATCCAATTTCAGCTCTTTCATGCCGTCTTTGGCCGAGTCACTGACAGTGCACAGGCACACTCGTCCATATTCTAAATGTGTTTACATCTAATATTTAGGAATAGTGATGTGTGTTTTCACTATTATAACACAGCAGCATCTCACTAATAATTTTGCAAAGAATCTCTGTGACACCCTCCCATTTCTCATATGTGAGGTTCTGATTTGAGCCAAAAGAAACTGGCAACATAAACACATTTCTCTGTAAAAAGAAAATGTCTACAAATAGACACTCAAACATCACCCACATTGAAAATAAAACAAAGGAGAAAGTTAATAAAAACAATCTGTTTAAGAATTACTCCAGGTCAATAGGGCAAGACTCTCTGCAGAACAGAGCTGGTCAGTTAGGGGGGCCCTGAAAGGCTGGGGCCCTGTGCCACAGCCCACTTTGCCCACTCCTTAAAACGTCTCTGCAACCTTCTTACAGCAACGTAATTCTGAATAGCATTAGCTTCATGTCCCAATGCACATGTCCATTTAACTATAGCCAACAGTACTGAGATTTGACACTTTACACTTTTTCAAGTCATGCCACTGTTGCCATGCAAAGCCACTTTTAACATCACTTTTCCAAAGTCTCACAGGTTGGCCAAATGGAAATACCAGGATTAAAACTCCTGCTAATATGGTCCACAGTGGGCCACTGAACCACTGCATTTAATGAAAATGTCACCTATCTTTATTCATGCATCCTGTCATTCCCACAGGATAAAAGATGTGGTGTCAAATTATCCCTCCAAAATGGGGGCCAATTTCCTGTTTATTCTCAATAGGCTGGAATGCAGTTTCCAAATACATTAACAAAGTCACTACACCCCCACAATCCCACAGTCCATGAAAAAGAACAAGCTCAGTCTTTACTTCAAATTTTCAAAAATAAAAACATGTGCCTATTAAAGATCAAACTAGAACCCTAAAACAGGTATGCCGCTGATCCCTGCAGAGTGACAGGGGTAAACTTCATCCAGACTCACAGATGTTGCTATGTTCTTAACAGAACCTTGCATAGTGCTCATGCATCGAATGATTATTTTGGTGCTGATAGAGGTACCTTATAACCAAATAAAGCAAGCAGTCTTTATTAAAATGATCAGGTGGAGAGACAAAGACCTTTGTGAAAAGTCATGTCTTTGACACTTTACTGAATTATGTTAGTGTGCCTTCCATTTGCAGAGAAAGAGGTATAATTCAAGAGAGGCCGCACATACACACAAGCACTGGCAAAGCTAATGGGTCTCGCCTATACAAGAGCTATTGGCTTTGCCGATGTGTTTTAGCCGTGGTGTACACCAGCGTGGCTGCTGCTTCAGCAGGGCTAAACGTGTGTGACGCAGAGGAGAGCAGCGTGGAGTGTTGTGGCGTAGAGTGACGTAGAGTGTAGTGTCATGGAGTGTTGTAGAGTTTCACAGAATGGAGTGCCATAAAGTGGTATAGACTGTCATAGAGTGTAGTATCGTAGAGTGGCATAGAGTGTTGTGGTGTGGAGTTTCGTACAGGGGAGTAGAGTGTCGTGAATTAGAGTGGAGTCGAGCGGTGAAGAGTGGAATAGTGTGGAGTGGCGTAGAGTGGAGTAGACTGGCGTGGAGTGTAGTGGTTTGCAATGGCATAGAGTAGCATAGAGTGAAGTGCCGTAAAGTGAAAAAGCGTAAAGAAGAGTGGCATTGAGTGCATTGAAGTGGGGTAGAGTGGCAAGGAGTGGAGTGGCATCGAGTGGAGTGATTGGAGTGGCATACAGTGGCGTGTAGTGGCACAGAGTGGAGTTGCGTAGAGTAGCCTACAGTGGAGTGGCATAGATTTGAGTAAACTGGCGGAGAGTGCAGCGGCTTAGAGTAGAACAGCATAGAGTGCATTGGGTACAGTGGAGTGGCATACAATGCAGCAGCACAGAATACAGCGGCCTACAGTGCCGCTGCGTAGAATGCAGACGCGTAGAGTAGAGTGGTGCAGTGTAGAGAAGAGTGGCCTAGAGTGCAGTGGCGTAGAGTGAAGTGACATAGAGAGAGTGAAGTAGAATAGAGTAGTGCAGAGTAGGGTGCAGTGGCATAGAGTGCAGTGGCATAGATTAGAGTGATGCATAATAAAAAGTGCAGTAGGGTAGAGTGCAGTGGTGTAGAGTAGAGTGGCATAGAGGGCAGTGGCGTATAGTGGATTAGAGTACAGTGGCGTCGAGCGGTGCAAAGTATAGAAGAGTGGTGTAGATTACAGTGGAATATAATGTATGGTGTAGAATGCAATGGATAGTGAGAAAGAGAAGAAAGAGAGAGAGGCAGAGGTACATCCCCGGTATCAAGGATCCAATCCCGAAGGGGTGGGCCAAGTCATGCCTCTTTAGTAGCCCCCACACACCCCAAAGGATGTCATGCTTCATCACAGGGCCTTTGCTCCTTGTCGGGCCGGCGCTGCAATGCCCGACGCGCCCCCCAGAGGGGTCACTTTCACGGAGATCTTTTAAGAGAAAAGCTGACAGGTGAGTGCGGGCTGGATCCAAGGGTGGAGGAGGTTAAGTGCGTGTAGTGTGGAAAGCTAAAAATAACAGTTAAAACTACTTAGGGGAGTCCACAGGAAAACTTTAATCGCGTGGTACCCCTGGTAGAATAGAAAACCAAAAGGTTGGTGGGTTACTGTGGGGCTTAATGTGCCCAAGTAACTATTAAAAGGTCGACATGTTTCACGCCTAGTTTGTCTAAAAAAGACCAGTGGCATTTCTTCAGGACCTAACCAATCTGGTGGTTGTGCACGTGATAGATGGGGTTCCAAAGTGAAAAGGTAACCCGCAAAAATGAAAGGTACTCAAGGGTTAACCACAGGGCTGGGTGCCTTGCTTAAGTGGTTACAATCTCGACTTGTAGATATGCCCTCGGCAGAAGGAGTACCCTCAAGTTAAAGGCTAACAGGCAGTCACTGGTAGAGGGTAGGTGTGATAGAGCCGGCACCCGACGCAACCCCAATAAAGTGCGGGCCACCAGCGGAAACTAGCCTTGGGAGACTGTTCCCTTTAACTGGAGGGTACTCCTTCTGCCAAGGGCATATCTACAAGTCGAGATTTTAACCACTTAAGCAAGGCACACAGGCCTGTGGTTAACCCTTGAGTACCTCTCATTTTTGTGGGTTACCTTTTCACTTTGGAACCCCATCTATCACGCGCACCACCACCACATCAGTTAGGTCCTGAAGAAACGCCACTGATTTTTTTAGACAAACCGGGCTTGAAACATGTCGACCTTTTAATAGTTACTTGGGCACATTAAGCCCCACAGTAACCCACCAACCTTTTGACTTTTTAATCTACTAGGGGTACCACGCGATTAAAGTTTTCCTGTGGACTCCCCTAAGTAGTTTTAACAGTTATTTTTAGCTTTTCTCACAGCACGCACTTAACCTCCTCCACCCTTGGATCCAGTCCGCACACCCGCACTCACCTGTCGGCTTTTCTCTTAAAAGATCTCCGTGAAAGTGACCCCTCTGGGGGGCCCATCGGGCATTGCAGCGCCGGCCCGACGAGGAGCAAAGTCCCGGTGATGAAGCATGACATCCTTCGGGGTGTGTGAGGGTAACTAAAGAGGCATGACTTGGCCCACCCCTTTGGGATTTGATCCTTGATACCGGGGATGTACCTCTGCCCCTCTCTCTTTCTTCTCTTTCTCACTATCTATTCTACGCTAATTCTTTCCTCTTGATGAGTGGGTGACATTCTGCACCCTACTCTCAGAACAGTGTCCCTTTATGATCTAACGTTCATTTGTGAAGCACGGACACTGGACCTTAACAGGCTCCTGGTCCCCCTCTCTCCTTGTTTGACCTAGTAGAATGAAATGGTGCAGAGTGCAGTGGTGTAGAGTACAGTGGAGTAGGGTGGCGCAGAGTAGAGTGGCAGAAAGTGGAGTAGAGTAGTGTACAGTGCAGTGGCATAGAGGAGATTGTTTCAGAGTAGTGTAAAGTGACGCAGAATTGAGTGGTGAGGGTACAGTGGCATAGACCTGAGTGGCATAGAGTACAGTGGTCCAGAGTGCAGTGGCGCAGAATAGAGTAGAGTGGCATAGAGTGCAGTTACGCAGAGTAGTGTAGTGCAGAAGCATAGAATGTAGTGGTGCAGAGGAGAGTGGAGTAGATTGCATTGGCAAAGGGTATAGTGGTGCAGAGTAGAGAGGCGTAGAGTGAAGAAGAGTAAAGTGCAGCGGCGTGGAGTGGTACAGAGTAGAGTGGAGTGGCATAAAGTGGAGTATTCATGGGGTGGTAGCGCACTGCCATTAAAGACAACACATTTTCAATTGAAATGACCATTACATTTGCATAGACGTACAGTTTCACTGCTAAAACGTATACAGCGCACAAACGATGTGTTGAAATGTCATCAAGTAGTATATTGATTTGTTTTCATCGTATGAAAATATTTTTCCACCACACATCAGTATTACAAAAAAATGCCCTTCATTTATTGTTTCCTAATTATGATATTTTCTGAAATATCTGCACAGTTCATTTACAGGCATATAAATTTTGATATGTGTGCTAGAAAAAAAGCCATCCCTTTCGGGGCAAGAGTATCAAATAAATCCTCTCATTCTGAAGTCAGAGAAAGAAAAGGAAACACCATGCTCCCTTTGATGACAGAGCCTGATATTTGGCCTCTGTCTTTGAAAGCACAGTAAATGTGACATGATAAGAACAAAGACCCGTTTACAAAAAGCGAACATCATGGAAAAATACAGTAAACAGAGTATGCTCCACGGGAGGGAGGAACTCAAGCTGGACAGCCCGAAACAAATAGAGCCAACAAATAGAAAGCACGCAAATGTGAGTTACAAAGCCAAAGGTAAGCAATGGGTGGAACGCATTCCCAAGGAAGCTTTCCGAATGTTCCAAAGATGTCTTTAGCAAACCAGACTGGTAGGCTTTGACCTAAAAAGGATTGTTCTCCTGCTCTGGGTTTTCCTATTCTTGGCACCTGTAAGATTTTGGCAGAGGAGGATCTCAGCGTCCTATAGGGTCTGTAATTTTTTTAATGCCTGGAAATAAATGAGGGAGCTAGGCCTTTTAAGGCTTTAAAAACTAAATGCAGTGGTTAAACTGTATTCTGTACTTAATGGGAAGCAATGAAGATGTTTTAGTAAAAGAGTAAAGTGGGCTCGTATAAATGCATTTAAAACAAGATGCAGCTGCGTTCAGAACCACCTGGAGTTTCTGAGTAGCCGTGGCAGGAAAGCGGAGGAAAAGAGAGTTAACAATCTAATCTCGAGCCAATCACAGCTATGATCTCTAATTTTAAGACCTCAGGGGATCAATAAGGGCCTAGTTTCCTAACCAGTCTCAATAGAAAAGGGCATTTGGCAGTGTTTTATAAAACCACTCTGGAAAGAATGAGAGGCTCGCACCTAAACATGTGGCCATCCTCTACTGGATCAGGAGACCTGAGAAACTGAAGAAAGTTGGGGGGAATAAGAAGCGTTCGTTGTAAAGGTGTTACGGTTGTGCACATCCACGAAGATGGAATTAAAGATTTAGAAAGAAACCATGTGCCATTCTGAGCAAGACCAGATTTGATGGCCCTGTCCTGATACGTTTTTTTCTCTATTGTGATCTAGCCACTGATTGGCTTTGTGTCCTTTTGATGTGAACCATGCTGAGAAGACTTGTGCTCAACCCCTGAAAATTAGACACCTGTTTATCCAGCTTAGGGTTCCCCAAAGCCGGTCCTGGAGGGCTGGATCCGTGTCAGATTTTTAAGATAACTACATTTATCTACATGGGGATATGCTAAAAATCTGGCATGGATCCGGCCCTCCAGGACTGACTGACGGGGAACCCTGATCAAGCTCCAGAAAATATAGGCTGCTTGTAGCTCGTTAGATATTAATTTCAAGAGAAGGGATGAGGACAGGTAATTAGAAATGCCATTGTCTCCTGTCCGAAGCAAATCCCATTGTGATCAGAATCCGAATGCGTGAGATTTTTATAAACTCTGCACAGATGTAGTAGCCTGTGGATGGTTTTCTCCTGATGGGAGGGCGGATACATGCAAGGTTGATCTAAACGTCCTGATACCTGAGATGTGGCAACAGCCATGCTCTCCAGACATAAATCATGCCAGGTCTGTGGTCAATCAGACATCTGTAACAGGGGAGGAGTGTAACAATGTAGGGCAACCGAAATATAACAAATGGTGACCAGTGAATAGGCTTAAAAAAGGTGGCTGTGGTGACATCTGCAAATGATTTTAAGGTAAGTTATGTGTGTGTGTATATGTGAATACACAGAAATGGCAATAATTACAACAAATGTGTTTGTCTCCTTTAAGTGCTAATAAGTGGTGATGTGCATGAGCTGTTCATCTTTTGTTACCTCCTATAGAGGTTCCTCCACAGTCCCGAAGGATCCATTATCACAAGGCTGCAGGAATGTATTCACAGATAAATGCATTATTTACCAAGTATGACATTGCCAGGCTTCTTTAGAAGAAATGAGACTACATGTAGGATGACCTATGAGAATCTGGATACGAGTCCCTATTGCATTGCTATTGCTACCTCTGGTTTCCTGGGTGTACAGAGATGAGGCAAGCTTGAGGGAATACATCGCAAAGGCTTCTTTCCACCCTCCACAAGATATGACACTTCATTCCAGTACGAGAAGGAGAAATTTCCCGAGAAACAGGCTGAAGGACAACTGAGGAGTTTGCAAGCATGCCTGGCAGGCTGCCATCCCACAGGAATGAGTTGGCTCTACAAAGACTGAACTGCTTCCAAACCCTTGAATTCTTCTTGAAAGGAAGTGAGATGGTCTCATGAGACATCATGAAAACACCCTGCACCCTCTGTGACCCAACCACAGCAGGCAACCTTTACCTCAGATAAATGCAGGTACTGGGCAGCGGCATGTGTATATACAGAGCATAAGAGAAAATGTGAGCCTATCAGACAGGTGCACACAATGATACTCGCATTGCACAAATGATGGGCCTTCAGTTTCTCAAATGGTGAGCGAGAAGAAGGTAGAAGCATGGGATATATTTACTATAGGTTAGTTCCATGAAAGTTTAGACAATGTGCTGATAACGAACATTAAAAACAATACTAATAAACAGACTTCCAGGTTACCAGTGATAACTGTTTTTTGTTATCAAGTTATTCCACCAATTTGGTTCGAAGCAATGGTGAAAACATTTATTAAAGAGTCACGTCTTATGGAGCACTGACTTTAGGACCCACTGGCACTCTTTCAAAATAAATGAACGTCAAGTGAGACCTATTTATAATCCACTACTGTTCATTACAAGGACCGTTTGCATCAGACACTGATGGAGTGATGGCCACCATTACATAACAAAAAGACAAAACAGGATAACTCCACTCATCCATAGTTGAAAGCTTCAATTCCTCTCACCATGTATTTCCCTGACGACAACTCCTCCCTGTCATAAACTTGGTGATTCACTTCAACTATTATATACTTTCTTCCACTTTCATCACCTATATCATCACTGCTGTCCACCACTTACTCATCATCTGCAAAAGATGCCCGCTACCTTGTGCTCTATTCTGTCAAGATCTTGAACAATATCTAGTCCTCAGCAATTTTAGCTACTGCGAGAGACTCGTTATTGGTCTCATCCACAACACATTGTAACTGGACGTACTCAACTTTGTCACCCATTCCGTGTTTCATAACTCAGGGATTACAGGCTCATTGTGAAAAACCAAGTCCTCACATTCATTCAAATGGATCCAGGGGCCCGTACCCGCCCTCACTCACTCATAATATCAGGTTTCCCTTGCTCACTTTGCCACTGGATTCATGCTAGCCTGGCTGATGAGGGGTGTTACCCCGAAACCGATCCCAGGATGCTTGTTACCGGTCCAGGGAAGACCTGGCTTGGCAGTTCGGGCGGTACTGTTCCCATGAGGAACAGGGTCAAGACTGATTTGCATATGGCTGGGTCTGAACTGGGGTGGTGAAGTGAGCTAAGGATCGATGATGGATTCAACCCAGATCTGTGACTGGCGTTGAGTGTTTGAAAAGTTTCAGCGCCTCATCCCTCATCTCCTTGTGTTTACTTTCTCAAAGAAGAGTCACCTGCTCAACTCCTACACTCAGTATCATCCTTAAATCCTCCTGTGCCACCTGCAAAATCAGTTTTTTCTTCTAGTCTTGCTGCCTTAGAATGTCCCTCTTCTGGCTTGAGGGTGACCTCTTCCCTGAAAACCTTCCATAGAAATGTCCAGTAGTACCACCTCTACTGGAATATTCTCGAAAGTACCAAAGCCCCTCATGTTTAAAAGCACCAGCAACGCTTGTGCAATAGTGACACCCTCTTAACCTCTATGTACAGATGGGAACTTTGTGTGCTATAATATTACACTTTGCCACAGTTTATTCTCAACACAATGCTTTAAGTTATCTCCAGCTGCTTCGTTTAGGGGCTGTCAATAAAGTTTAACTTTCATAATTTACACCCCAATGTTTCAACTGGAGACAATCAGTAGGGCGACGGACATAAGCAGCAAAAAAAAAACATTTTGAAACTGAAGTGAGCACCCGATTGCAAGATCGAATTTGGCTCCGATTACTACTCATAAAAGTGTTTCAAGCCTGTGTGGTAGAAGAGCACCATGGCATCTGCCCAGACACACACGACGATGATGGGTGAGTGAGGGTACATTGAACCTTCTCTAGCACTAACCTTGTTCAGTAAGCAATACTATTTCATTGTTTGTTAGGTGAGACGTGCCTTCTGGGGCAAGAAAAAATAAACTACTCTAGAAAAGGCTAGTGTGGAATCACCTTACACCTGAAGTATCACTTGCAACCACTGTGTCTGATGGTCACCTTAAAATCTCTCTACCACCCAACGAAATGACCACAAACCGAGTTGATCTTTAGGTACGGTCATAAAAGATGTTTATGGCAAACCAAAGAGAGATGGCACTTGCATGGAACTTCTGGAAGCAGCCTTTCCTGGATAACACTGAGGCAAGCGATGAACAGGATTTACTCGTATGAGATAAAGAGCAGTTCTGATACACCTTTCGAGTTTTGGCGGTCTGCACATTTTTCTCTACCTGGCTAGGCCAGAGAGGATGGAAGGAGAGGATGTCTTAACAAAGATAATGATAATAATAATTAAAGAGGTATTTTTAAAGAAAAGCTGAAACACACAAATCCACTTCTAAAAAAAACGTGAAGAAGCAATCATCGAGGAATCTGCTGTGACAATGAGGCATGGTTTAGAATTTTCAATCCATTCAATGAAGGCATTTTACCAGATCATATCATGGCGAACCAACAAATCAAAGTCACAGGAAGAACTGTGGTCCAATGGTAATCTACATCTATGGGTGACTTTAGACATAGACAGGAGAGTAAAGTATGCGATAAATCCACATAGACAGAAAAGCGCAGACTGGGTACTAGGGGACTAGGCAGTAAGGAAGATTTGAAAATGCAGAAGGGAAAACATCACAAAATTATTTTGCAGTTGAGAGGAAGGAACAAGAAGACTAAACATTTATAGCAATCAGGAAGGAGCAACGGGGGCAGTTCACAAGGCCTTGTGCACCACGATGTGAAAGCACACAAGACTTGGCGGATGACAAAAATTGTGCAGCAACTAATGTTGTATGCAGACTATGCGAAAAAAGGAGACATTATGGTAGGGTATGTAGTGACTGATATGGGGTATTTTTTTTTAATGTAACTGTGAAGAAGTCAATTACAGTGAACACGATCATGCCCTGGTGGTAAAGGTAAGGGGACACAGCTCTCCAAAGAACACCCCTGCCATAAATAAATAAAAACAATGATTTCTATAACTGCATACCCTATAGCGCCCCTTATCACTCTGCCTAAAATGATGTGTGGGGAATCAGTGGCAAAGAGAAGTGAAGTTGTTTTATAGACACACTTTCCCTGCCCAGGTAATGCAACCAAACAAGATGCCTACTTCTTTTCTGGCTAGAGCCAACATCACACTCCAGGCCATCTGTCACACATAAGTGGATTCAAGGGTGGGTGTCAGTAGGTAGAACCAAGGCCTGCACTTTAACATTTCTGAAAACATACATGCTAACTGTCGCTACCTACAAGCGATATTCTCTTTCTTTACAAAAATGGTGACAGAGTTTGTCTTTTAGTCACTCACAGCTACAATACAATGTCCAGCTAATGATTAACATATGGAAAGGAGAACCATTACTCTTTGAAATGCTGCGAGTCCTACGGATAACTACAACATAACACTGAACACTCAATTTCATTTTTGGAGACGAGTGTGGAAGGACAGAGGGGGGAAATTGACCAAAAGGAGCAAAATGTCCAAGGTTTGGATCAGGAATTTGAGGCCTAGGATCCCAAATGCAGAAGCAAGGGGAGGCCTTCTAAGGTCCAAGACTTTCACGACCTTGGAAGTGACAGCTATTGTCACTAACAGCAGGAGGTAGAGTGTTTGGGAAATGCTTTAAGGGATGAGCGGGGAGGTGGGTGTTTCTTCAGATTCTACCCATACCCAAGAGGAAGATGTAAAGTCTCCTCTGCTCTGATTTGTTTTCGTTAACTCACATTCTGCGTACTGACTCATGGATCTGATGGTAAAGTCACAAGGTTGTTAGAATCCCGACTAGAGGTTCTTTTTATAGAACTGTAATTGATAAGGTGGGAAGCCCTTCTTACAAGACAAGGAAATGTTAACATGTGTGGGCAAGAAGTTAGACTTATTTCTTGGGAGCGAGGAAATAGCAATTTTATGACACAGCTTGTTAAAATATTCAGTTATTCAGCAAAAGTATGCACTACCCCCTCAAAAATAAACCTAAAATAGCAAATACTTGAAGAAATAGTTCTACACGATTGCTGAAGCATTTAGAAGCAGAGCTGCCATGTTTAACAATAATTCAGTGGATTTTAAGCAAGATTTCATTCAAGTACCAGCTTGTGACCCTCGAGAATCTCCAAACAAACAAATGACCAGTATTTTTGTCAGGGAACTATGGAAACCCTACTCTCCTCGACAAGACGAAGAAGGACAGTAATGGTCACCAACCCTTATCTTTTAAGTTGTATAGAACTTTTCTTGTGTGCGGTTTAGCCATGTTATCTTGCAACTAGCTTCGTGGCCAGAATTCCTCGGAAGGACTTATCAGTATTACATTTGCTTAGGTCCCAAGTTTCCCAGGCCCATGCATGAAAAGCTGGTCCTGCCCAGTTTCTGTTTTGCACTTTTGGACTACCAGAGCTTATCTATCCCATTTTAAGATCAGGACTACATGTTGCAGAATGACAAACGAAAAACGTTTTTGTTTATCATCATTGTGAGTAGTAACTACAAACAAAGCAGGGTTCATATTGGGATGGCCCCATTGATTACCAAGGGCATACATTCTGGTCAATTTACTCTCAGATGGCAGGCGTCACCCTCTTTTTAATGATATTCACCTGCTTAAAAATTAACGTGCCTTCAAAGAATTTGATAATCTCACCATGTTTGCAAACCTGCCTCACAACTCTCCAAATATTTTTTTCCGCTGTTCAGATGGGAGCAACCTCTTACACACCCTCGTTTGAGCTCCAGCAGGTTGACAGTTAGGATTACCACTTTTACAAATTGAAAAATACCGCCAAGTGTACCATTTTAAGATTTTGCGAAGGCCTGCACAGTATTGTTAAGCAGAACTTTGCATGGAATTGTCTGTTGTCATGCGTAACTTGGTCTTTCTGTCTTTATTTACTTTAATTATCAGTTGGGGTCATTATGGCAGTTGTAGAACACATTTTAAAGCGTTTTCCTCAAACATTTGCCGTTTTAAGAATGTACCGATAGGGGGAAAATATCGGCTTTAGGTGGTTCTCTTAATTGTTGTACCCGCAGGGATATTAAAAATAACTCATGCTGGAATAGAACCATCTAGGTAGCAATCATACGCGCTATTCATCTGTGTTTTTTTTTTTTTTAGCTTAAAACGTATTTAAATACTTCCAAAACCACCGTTTTATCTGTTTTGATAGAATTAAACTATGCTGGAACCTATCGTATCCGAAAGAGAAAAATCTTTTTTTTTTATCAGTAACATCACAGTGACCCCTGAGCAATTTCAGAAATGTGGCATGTTGGAAGGTGAAAACAAGCCTAGGTTGAGCCAATCAGCAGTGAGAACACTGGCTCGTTAAACCTGGTCTGTCTTACATCGAGCGCCCCCATTGGCTCCCCCGGAGCGTGGGAGCGAGCGACGAATGAAGCAAAAGAAAACAAAAGAAACCTTCAGCCTCGGGCCCCTTCTGCTCGGAGAAGCCGGGCCGGGCTGACAGGCCGGCAGCGTGCACGTCTGTTTATCTAGAAAGACGTCTGTTTATCTAGAAAGACACCTCACGCGCAGCTCCCCGTCATGCGACTTAACCACATCTGGAATGACTTCGACCCTATCTCTCACCAAACACGTGTTTTTCCTTAGGGGCTCTTAATGTTCGGCCCTCTCTTGAGAGACTGCTGTGGACGTTGTCACCCTCCTGGAACATCTGTCGTGCATACGGGCACTTTTTTTCTGTGCACACAAGTATTCGGATTTTTTGTTGTTGCTTCTACATGCAAAAACTCGTGATTCAAAAAGCTCAACTGTCATGATTTTTCTTCAAACTGCTTAAAAGCGGACCCATACACGACCACTCGGTGTTTTTGCTCGCACTTTCATTTATAATGTAACGCCACGTAGTCTAGAATAAACCTAACGCGGCATTAATTCCCTTCTGTGGGAATAGCTGTGTTTCTTTAAGGCGGCGTTATCTGATTCTGCAAGTTCTGCGCCTGCCTGGGCTAGGTAAACATTAGCAGCCGGGTGCTTACCTTTCTCCCGGCCCCCGGCTCCTGTCCTCTGCGGTCACCACCCTGGCAGGAAGGCCAGCCATTGTGCCCTGGGAAGAGAATACCAGCCCGGCTGCTGCCTTCGGTCCTCCTCCTCGACGCCGGCTCCTCCAGAGCAATTCCCTATCAACAATTCCTCAGCAGGCGCCGTGGACGGCGGAAGAGGCTGCAACATCCACTCCCACTGGTGTCAACGAGGGACGGCGGCGCTGCCCACAGGCAGCAAGGTGGGGGAGAGGAAGGAAGAGGGAGGAGGGTGGAAAGAGGCCGAGCGAGGAGCCAGACTGACAGTTTACAGAGGGTGCAGTGCTGCCGGTCACCGAGTGCTGCTGCTGCTGGCCTGTGCTTTGATAAGGCCCCAGGCCTCGCCTTCGGAATTACAGCTCCATGGTTCCTATTCACGGTGCCCACGCAGACAGGATCCCAGCCCTACCTCGGGAAAGGGAAAGCAGCAGGGAGAAAGAAAAAAAAAGTTAGAGGCACGGCTGCATGTCGGAAATAAAAGCTCATGTTTCACCCTGGAGGGGAAGGGCAATGCAAGGTCTTTTGAACAGGCCTACACCACCACCTGGCGTCGAATATTTGGAACTGCAACAACAAATACGAAATCACTGCAAGGACACAGTCTCAATCTGCTAATAGCAAAGTCTTGTGAAGTAAATCAGGGCTGCTTTAGAAAATACTAACAAGCACTCACACAGACAGTAGGTCCAGGTTCATGTGCTAATGCATGCTGTGTTAGCACGTTGCAGCGAGAAGCAAGAGACTACACAGGCGGGGATAGAGAACGCTATACGAGTGGGACGGGTATGCTCAGACGTGAGTCCTGTGCTCTCCATACCACTGGAATCAAGGTATCCTGGCTGAAGAGGGGTGAAACCCCGAAACCGGTCCTAGGATGCTTGTTTCCCGTCCAGGGAGGACCTGGCCTGGCATTTCGGGCTGGACTGTTCCCATTGGGCACAGGGTCAAACTGATTTGCATATGGCTGGGTCCAAACTGGAATGGAATGGCGAGCAAAAAAACGATGGATTTAGGCCCAGATCTCTGTACTGGGGTGTATGTATGACATTGTTCTGCATTCTGTCCATCAATAGTTCTTTTTGCATACTTTGATCGTAGTCACACATGCAGTACAGTGGAAGCACCCAATTATAGGAGGAAGAATAGAGTTAGCACCAAATCTTCATGTTATTCCCCCCAAACTGTTAATTGGCTGGTGCATGTTGCAACCAATAAGTTCCAACTCTGTGGAGTTGAGTTTCATCAGGTGCACTAGATATCACACCAATGAAAGGGAAAGGCAAAATGAGGGCCTTAGTTGAAAGATGAATGCTCTACTGTGATGAGCCAAAATGTGATTGGCAAGGTTTCAAGCCAATGGATGACCAAAGCTGAAAAAAGAAGGCCAATGGTTAAAAGGGTAGGACACAAAGCCCACACTATTTACATTGTAAGCAGTAGATCTACTTGACACATACACTGTCAAAACCCAGACCTAATGAAGTGACAGTAGGCACCTCTCATATCAATTTGAGGAATGCCGCACATAGATAGGGGACAGACATAGCATGTCCCCATTCCGTCTTGCCAAACCACAGACCTCTCCCAAACACCACAGTGCACAGGAAAACAAAGGACATTATTAATATGGATCAAAACCATATGGCTTTCTAATGAACAATGAAAGAAATCGCTCATATTTAAAACAATGTTTCTCACAGTTTCTGCTCTGGGTTAGAAGTTTTCACTTGTTTACTTTTGGATTAAGTAATTAGCGGCTAACAGATGTAAAACAACCAAATATCATTGATGGTTTGAGGAAGTAGAGAGCAATGGAATTTTAATTGCCCCACTGTTATCCAGCTTTTTGAGGGGGAGGAGAAGACAGCAGGATAAAAGTATATGTCATTTCTTACATGTTCTTTTTTTATAGAGGGAATTAGGGAGCATGCATGAAGTAATCAGTGTGCTTGTTCGTACATCCCAATTTTCCATCTTCATGGGATGACCTTGAATGCCCCAGGTATACTTTGCAAATGTGAGCATATATGTTTTTCATTTGTAAACATCTATTCTACCAAATGATGGAAGGCACTGTTTTCTATTGGTGAAGATTGTGGCTGTGAGCCAGTTAAGCTGTTAATTGCTCATAGGCTTCTGCATCCTCAGCCCGTCCGGAGAAACAGATTTTTGACCTTGATACCCGCGTTCAGGGTTCTAACCCTGGTGGTACATGAACAAAAATTGAAACAATCTGCTGCATCTCCATGTACCTCAGTTGAACATGTGAGTGGTGTATCAATGTTTTGCAATGTAATAAAATAGTTGTATGGTGTTTTGTTTAGCACCTTTATGCTGCTAATGTAATCTGGTTTTGACACAATGACAAATATCTAAATTAAAATCACCTTTGATGTTTTAAACATTCACTTGTATAGTAGCTGCATTAAGCCCATCTTACTGACCCTGAATCTTATGTACATATCTCTTCAACAGACATTCAGCCACCTTAGCTGTGCTTTTGAGATTGAAGCCTGTAGTTTTCTGGTGACAGAGTTTCTTTGGCATGTACACATGTTGCCATCGTTTCTCAACCTATTTTTATACAATTATGGAGACCTCAGTAGTGGATAGTTTTGAAGGTCTATAGAAATGTTGTTTACTTTCAGAATAGGACCCTTCTTCTTTCGGGCCCCTTTTCTCACCGCAACTCGTTATCATTGCAGTGCCATTCTTAATCCCCACCCGTCCTTGATTCCACCCCAAAGTGTAACCATTTTTAGTCAAGTACACCCCAGTGATTGGTGGTAATTCACACTCACTCCTTCCTCTCCCGAGGGAGATACAACATTGAGTATAGTACATACCCTCCAAATAAGATGCCTTCAGAAGCTTGGTAGAGCCGAGCATAAAAAGAGTACAAATGAAATAACAAAAGGAAAGTCAAAGGGCGATTAACACAATACCTTGCAGGATGACCAGAGGAGTGCACAACAACATACAAAATATGAATGCGCTGCTACCCTCTACGGTTGTTTTGACTAGGGAACTATGTGTTTTTTACACATAGATGCTGTGAGTAGTAAGTATTGTCAAATTGTTTTTGCTGAAAAGTTTGAACACTTCATCTTATTTTCTTTATACCCTACAATATATGTCTGGTGCAGGGCTAGTAAACGGGAATAATAAATTCCTCACATATACTGGTAACCTTCGTGGCTTGGACTGGTTGGCTGTGGGAGGTCAAACCTTCTTCTCTATTCCCAATACCGTATCAGTCCATTTTCTATGTCAGGAATGGAGGTTTTGGATTATGCTTCTCTTTCTTTACTGAAGCAATTACAGAAGCCAATACAACTTTAAATTACATAACCAAGAAGGCTTAGACTCTCCTCTTCACCAATCACAGTTCACCCCATAGGGTATATAGCACAGTGACGTGAAAGCCCTTCCTCTTTCTTTGCTGCTACAGCAGTGAGTTAAGTGTACCTTTATTACTGCTTATTACATCTGTATGTATACATGCTTACATTTGCTCTTTGTATGGGTGCAGCGCTCTGGTCGCGCATTCTAGGCTCGCCCATAATTACTTGTGGAGTGGGAGCAGGACAGACGAGCTTTACACAATCTATTGGGGAAGTCCCATTTCGGTTTCTGCCCAACCCGTGCATGGGCAAGCAGCCAATGAGAGATAATTGCTCTCCGATCGGCTCCTCGTGCTGTGCTGCACTGGTGGCCTTTTCCCCGGTACCTGACGGGGCGCATAATTGATAAAGGACACTGCCCTGGGAGAGTTTTGGGATGACACTCTCCACGCTTGATTGATTTTCGCACTCTGGTGCTTTTATCTACCTACATATACTTTACCAGACTTGCTGACTTGAGGTTTTAGGCCTGTGACAGTCCAACACTAGATCACCCCAGGGCATACTCTTCCCCCCTGAACCTCTTCCGCCCCCGTTACCATGATGGCGTACTTCGCCGAGGAGGGAGATGACTATACTGAATATGAAGGGGTGTCTTACGAGCATCATATGGTAGAGCAGCTTGTGGAAGCATTAGATTCACACGTGCAGGGCTCTGTGAATAGGGCATTGATTAAGGCCTTACAGCCTTTTACCCAACCCGTAAAGAAATATGGCAGATGTGTGTTGGGAGGTCCTTTAGGGGAATTCTCAGTTAAACAATTGCAGTTGCGCGATCACGGCTTTGCCCAAGAGGTGTCTTCCTTAAATTCTTCTGCAGAAGTGCTGTCACATGTGGCATCTAAAGTCCTTAAACACCATGGTTATGGAAGCTCATAGGTACTGGGTACTCTGGGTACCTCCTCCATTTCTACCTGATCCCCGCTTCCCGCCGCTGCCCCCCTGCGGCCTGCCCACTTTTCCTTTCTGTTTCCCGCTTCCCTGCCGCTGCCCCCCTGCGGCCCCGCCCACCTTTGCCTTCTGTACCCACCCATTGGCCTCCCCGCTCCCGCCTCCCAGCTGCTCCTCCCTCCCACTTAGCCTTTTATGGAGGACGCCGCGCCAAAGGCAAGCTCGTCTGCGCCCGTCCGCGCCTGGACCGCGCCCAGAGCCAAGACCCCTAGATCCCGCGCCCCCCGCAACGCCAGACTGCGATACGACGCCAACACCCTCCTCGCTCTCAACACCGGCCGAGACTGCTGCTGCTTCCAGGCTGCTCTGAAACGGACCCATGGACCCTTCTCCTGCCACACCTGCAACTTCTCCTGCGACAGAACCACCAAGCATCCAAGGACCTGACCCAACCACCTCCGCTGCATACTCCTGAACACCCGCTCCACACGCAAACACGCCATCGAGCTTTGGGACCTCCTCGACACTACGGCTCCAGACGTAGCCTTCCTGACGAGACCTGGTGGAACGACTCCTCGGCACCGGACATCGCCATAGCCATCCCAGACGGATACAAGATATCCCGCAAAGACCCCACCCACGGAATCGGAGGAGGAATAGCCATCGTCCACAAATCCACACTTCAGGTCCACACCTTCGGAGACGCCCCTCTCAACTCTGCCAAACACCTCCACTTCCGAATCCACACCGACCCCAACACCACCCTCAGAGGAACACTCGTTTACAGAACTCCAGGACCCAGGGCCCCGTTCAACGACGCCATCGCCGACCTCGCCAGCACCCACGCACTCCCCTCCACAGACTACATCCTCCTCGGGGACCTAAACTACCATCTCGAGAATAACAACGACACCAACACCGCCACCTTGATCGACAACCTCGCCAACCTCGGATTTCGACAACTCGTCAACGTACCCACCCACGCCGCTGGCCACACGCTCGACCCCATCTTCTCCACAAGCACCCACGTCGCCTTCAACCACACCGCCGAACTCCACTGGACCAACCACCGCTGCATCCACTTCACATTCAAGAAGGCAACCACGCACCACCACACCCAACAGCTGCCCCGTCGCTGCTGGGGCAAAGTCACAGACGATCAGCTAACCTCAGCCCTCGCCCTGAACCCACCCAGCAACCCCACCGACCTGGACGCCGCCACCCGGAACCTCAGACAATGGATCGAAGACTGGGCCAACACTCTTGCCCCGCTCAAGAAACCTCCCAGCAACCACCCCGTCAAGAAAGCCGCCTGGTACACCGAGGAACTCCGGGCCTCCAAACGCGCATGCCGGAAGCTAGAAAAAGCATGGCTCCACGACCGCACATCTGACAACCACACTGCACTCAAAGACGCCACTCGCAGACATCACCAACTCATCAGAACAGCCAAAAGGTCCTCCTTCAAAACCCGCCTCGACAACAACGCACACGACTGCAAAGAACTCTTTACCATCGTGAAAGAACTCTCCAACCCCAGCGCCAACACCAACGACATCCTGCCCTCACAAGAACTGTGCGACTCCCTGGCCACCTTCTTTCACCGCAAAATCATCGACATCCACGACAGTTTCAACGTGTCGCCCGGCCGGGCCATGGCAGACCCCATCCCGAACAACACCAACCTGCTAACCTCCTGGGCCCACGTTAGTGACACTGACACACGCAAGACTATGAACTCCATCCACTCAGGATCGCCAGCAGACCCCTGAGCTCACCACGTGTTCAGCAAAGCAGATGCTACCATCGCACCCCAACTACGGAAGGGCATCAACATCTCCTTCGACTCAGCGACATTCCCGGAAAGCTGGAAACACGCCGAAATCAACGCCCTCCTCAAGAAGCCCAAGGCGGACCCCAAAGACCTCAAGAACTACAGGCCCATCTCCCTGCTACCCTTCCTAGCGAAAGTCATCGAGAAGATCGCCACCTCGAAGACAACAATCTTCTAGATCCGTCGCAATCCTAATTCAGAAGGAACCACAGCACCGAGACAGCCCTCATCGCCACCACAGACGACATCGGACGCCAACTAGACAACGGTGAAACCTCCACCCTCATCCTCCTGGACCGATCAGCCGCCTTCGACACAGTCTGCCACCGCACACTAAGAACACGCCTCTAAGAAGCCGGAATTCGGGACAAAGCACTGGACTGGACCTCCTCCTTCCTCACTCGCAGAACCCAGAGAGTCCGCCTCCCACCCTACAGAGCCGAAGCAACCAACCTCATCTGCGGCGTTCCCCAGGGCTCATCCCTCAGCTCGATACTATTCAACATCTACATGGCCCGCCTCGCACAAGTGGCCTGCCAACACGACCTGAACATCATCTCCTACGCCGACGATACCCAGCTCATCCTCTCCCTCACCAAAGACCCGCACACCGCCAAAACCAACCTACACGAGGGTATGAAGGCCGTCGCCGAGTGGATGAGGAATTGCCGCCTGAAGCTGAATTCAGATAAGACGGAAGTCCTCATCCTCGGCCCTACCCCCTCCGCCTGGGACGACTCCTGGTGGCCAACTACGCTAGGAAAAGCACCGACACCCACAGACCACGCATGCAACTTGGGATTCTTCCTCGACTCCTCCCTCTCCATGTCCAAGCAGGTCAACGCCTTTCTCCTCCTCCTGCTTCAACACCCTCCGCATGCTTCGCAGGATCTACAAGTGGATCCCGATCGAAACCAGAAGAACGGTGACCCAAGCCATCGTCAGCTGCCAGCTGGACTACGGCAACGCACTCTACGCTTGAATCCCAACCAAACACCTACAGCGACTACAACGCATCCAGAACGCCTCAGCCCGCCTGATGCTCAACCTCCCACGTCACAGCCACATCACCCCCACCTAAGAGACCTGCACTGGCTCCCCGTCAACAAGAGGATCACCTTCAAACTCCTCACCCACGCACACAAAGCACTCCATAACTCCGGACCAACATACTTGAACAGCAGACTCAACTTCTACACCCCCACCCGCCAGCTCCACTCCGCAAGCCTTGCCCTCGCCGCCGTCCCCTGAATCCAAAGCACCACTGCAGGAGACAGATCCTTCACCTACATCGCGGCCAAGACCTGGAACTCCCTCCCCACCCACCTGCGACAGACTCAGGACCTGCTCACCTTCAGGAGGCTCCTCAAGACCTGGCTCTTCAAGCAGTAGCAGCGGACCCCACCCCTCCCTTCAGCGCCTTGAGACCCTCACGGGTGTGTAGCGCGCTTCATAAATACTGTGATTGATTGATTGATTACCCCAGGGGGCTGATGTGTCTTCCTCTTCCTCACCGGATACTTCAGTTTTGGAGAAGGGGCAGGAGAAACTACACCCATTGACTAAACGCAAGCGAAAGACACACTTTTTGGGATCGGATGTTCCGACCAATAAAAACCTTCTATTTGACCCCAAAAATATTGTTCACCCGAGAGCTACTGAATGGATGTCCTGTGTTATGGTTGCACACTATGTGCAGGAGAATATGAGGCAGAGTTTTGAGTGTGAGGTGCACAACACTTTAAAATGGGAATGCCCTCGTCCTCCCCTTCTGGGCAAGGTAACGGAAACCCCAGAACTGGAGCCTAATATGGCATCATTTCTGAAGAAGTTTGCTAAACACCAGAAAAAGGGTCTGGATAGAGCTTGGAGGGAATGCCTGGGCAAGTTCCTGGATGTGTCCGGTCCCCTCCCCAAGATTTTGGACCTGGAGGGCCAGGCTAAAGATTCGAACTCCCAACTCGACCCCACTGAAGTTCTTGAGTGGGCACAGAGAGCTCTGTACTTTCTAGGGATTGCTAACTGTGCCCTATCTATAGAACGTAGAAAATCTTTTCTGATGAGGATCGACCCTCAATTGGCAGACTTGGCCTCCAAAGAGGCGGGCTCCCAGGCCAACAGTCTTTTGTTTTGCAAATTCGTCAAAGATTTGGGGAAATATGTATCCATGTTTTTTGCCCTGGATAAGGCCCAAACTTCACTTAAATAGTTTTTCACCGTGTCCTTTTTGCCAGGGCCGTATGCTTCAGGGCTTGGGTGCCCTTGCCATGGATTTAATCAGGCCTCTAGAGGATATGAGACCAGAGGACGTAGTGGAGCCCCCCGCTCCAATTCTATCCCGCCCGCTACCGGGGTGGTACAGGCAGACAAAACCATGGAGGATATAGAGGAGGAAACAACTCTAGTGATGCCTCGTATACAGGTAAAAGTTCCGTCCTGGGAAGTGTTGGTGGGAGGAAGGATTTATTTGTTTCTCCACAATCTGCCAGGATCCATGGGTTCTTCAGACGGTCCAGGGATTTCACCTGGAATTCTACTCCTCCCTGTCCCAAAGTCAGAGACCGAGCCCTCTCCATTTTTCCCTAACAGATAGTTCTTTTATAGACACAAGGTTACATCACTGTTTCAGAATTAGAATCATGCCCTCACCCTCACAGCTTCACCAGCACAATTTTTCTGGTTCCAAAGAAAGACCTAGGGCCAGATGTACGACCCTTATATTTTGCGACTTGCAAATTGTGTCGCATTGCGACTCGCAAAATGCAATTCACAACAGTGTCTCAGACACTGTATGCGATTCCTAATGGGGGCACAAATTGCCTGCCTCATTAATATTCATGAGGCAGATGCTATTTGCGACCCCATTAGGAATGGCCAGCACTCACAGGGATGGTGGCCTGCTGGGCTCAGCAGACCACCATGTCTGTGACTGTTTTTTTAACACAGCATTTAAAAAAAAAAAATGCAGCCCGTTTGCCTTAAAGGAAAACACGATGCATTTAAAAAAGAAAAATGAAATATTTCTGTTTAATTTTTTAAGAGCAGGCAGTGGTCCCTGGGACCACTGCCTGCTCTTAAAAAATATTTTTGCACACACTCACAAAGGGGAAGGGGTCCCCTGGGGACCCCTTACTGTTTGAGAATGGTTTACCACTTACTTGAAGTAGGTGGTAAACTGTGGGTGTTTTGCGGCCGCAATGACGCCCCTTCCTAATAGCGAGAGTCGCAAACTCTATTGTGCGAGTCACTAAGTTGCAAAAGAGTGTTTGTGTATGACAGGACCCTTTTTTGCGGTTGCAAATGGGCTGATTTCCCGTTTGCGACTGCAAAAAACGGTCGTACATATGGCCTCAAGGGTTCTGTCTTGTTTCAAATCTCAAGATATTCCATTCCTGGATTGTGCACTGCCCCTTCAAGATGGAAGGCATACACTTGTTGGGAGACCTGTTATTAGAAGGAGAATGGATGGTTTATCTCAAACTCAAGGATACTTATTTGGTGGTTCCTATTTTCCCACCTTATCGGAGGTTCCTGCAGTTTCAATAGCGCCATCAATGGTTCGAGTTTATCGCCATGCCCTACTGTCTTTCCTCTGCCCCTCCAACCTGTTGTACAATATCTCAGAGAAAGGGGAGTTCGTCTGATCATTTAGCTAGAGGATATTCTAGTCATAGTGCAGAGCGTGGAGACAGTCTCAATCCATTTATCTTGGACGACTCAGCTCCTTCACAATGGAGTTTCTGGGGTTCCAAGTGGACCCTCTGTTGACACAGCTGTTGCTTCCGTTAACCCCTTCAGTGCCCATGACGAGATGGTCTCGTCATGGGCCGCGGTTGCGCTGTGCCCATGACGAGACCATCTCGTCATGAACCCCGCCCGCTAATGAAACGCCCGGCACAGGGCGTGGAAAGGGCGGGGCACTGAAGAGGTTAAAGAAGCGGATTTCCATCAAGAAAGAATTGAGGAGAGCACTTGCCTCTCCGACTACATCCTTGAGGATTCTAGCTCACCTGGTTGGTCTTTTGACCTCTTCGATTCAGGTGATATTCCCGGGCCCTCTGCATTATCGGGCCCTGTAACGATTGTAGATATTGCATATTTGCGAGGGTTTAACCTACTTGGAACAAATTGTTCTGTCCATAGAAGCCCGGACAGAAATATCCTTGTGGTTGGTCCATATGAATGCATGGAATGGAAAGGTCGTTTTTGCATCGGTTCCGAAGGTAGTGATAGAATCAGATGCCAGTCGATGGGGCTGGAGAGCCCATTGCGGCTCTGTCGAGACGAGGGACAGATGGTCCCCGGGAAGAACTACATCTGCATATCAATTGTCTGGAACTCCTGGTGGGTTCTTTTGCTATTCGGACTCTATCCCAAAGGAAAGCGAGTTGTTGTATCCTGCTGCGAATGGACAATGTGTCAGCGGTAAGGTACATCCATCGTTTGGGAGGGGGGGGCACAAGGTCATGTCTCCTGGCAGAAATAGCCAAGGATTTCTGGCATTATTGCCTTCAACTCCACAAAAATGTGAGGGGTGCCCTTATATCTGAAAGGGACAGGGTCAATTATAGGTTGACAACCGTAGATTTTTATTGTGATTTCTCTGTGTATTATTATGGTGAAACTATGTGGTTAATTGTACATGTTGAATGTGATATTTTTGTGTTTTTATAGTGAACTTATTTATGGAAATGTATGAATTGTGTTTTTAATGTTGATATATAGATCAGATCTGTATTTGAAGAAATTCTATTTGTGACAACCATGAAGCATAAGCATAGTATGTGTTGGTCTAAGACAATAATAAAATGATTTTAATGAATCAATTTTTCATAGTACAATAAAGTAGACAATAAATTAGACATTTTTACATATAAGAAAGTTCAGTGTGTGGATATTGGAATGAGTGTAGTGTGGAGTGTTGAATAGATCATCAGAATATTTAATACGAGAGGGACCATCAACAACACATCTCAGGGACGGCGGAATACATTCCGGGCAGCTCCAATGTGGTGGCGGACTGGAACTTCTGTTTTCTTCAGGATTCCAGTGATTGGAGACTTCACTTCAGGGTGTTTCAACTGGACTTGAAGTGGGCTCCGTGTACAATAGACGTTATTGCGTCATGATTGAACACTCAACGACCCCTATTTTACAGCTGTGACCAGATCCCCGGGCCTCAACTTGGATGCATTCCTTCAATCCTGGATGACGGGCAAGTTTTACGCATTTCCCCTGTTCGTCAAGATTCCGCAAGTACTGGCACAGAAATGCCGCCAAGGAGTGGAGATGGTCTTGATCACTCCTTACTGGAAGGCGCTGTCATGGTTTCCGGTTGCACTAACCCTGTTGTTCTCCTCCAGTTCGACTTCTCTCGTTCCCAGACCTTCTACGGGATCCAATGGGATTTCCACACTCGCTTGTGACTCAGGGACAGTTGGCCCTCATGGCCTGGAGACTTTCCGGCGAAACTGGCAAGTGCCGGGAGTTTCGCAGGCCGCAATGTTTTTTCTGTCGCAATCTTGGGCTTCTTCTATGCACAAACATTGCGAATCGGCCTGGTGTAGATTGGTTTGTTGGTGTGTGAACAAGAGGTAGGTCCCCTGGGATCCAGTATTCATAGGATGGTACATTTTCTATCAGACGTGACAAGTCAGGGACTGGTGTATAGAACAGTTAATAACTTTCGTTACATGATTTCGGCTGGCCATCCTCATGTAGATGGTAAACCTGTTGAGAAACATCCTCTTGTTTATAAACTCTTGAGGGGCATTAGGTTGGTTCAACCACCAAAGCCTAGGTATTCCATGGTGTGGGATGTAGATATGGTACTTGGTTTAATCGGGGACTGGCCCGCAAATGCGGGTCTTTCACACAAACAGTTATCAGCAAAACTTACTCTGTTGTTGTGCCTCATTTCCTGCAGACGGGTCTCTGATGTAAGAGCCTTAGATGTGGCAGGTAGAGTGTTTACTCCACTAGGAGTATCTTTTACAATTTCTCAATGGACTAAAACTAATTCCAGATGTGTGAGTTATCCTGCATTTACACATCTTAAAAAATTATGTGTTTTATACAATGTGAAGATGGGCCAGGTCATCTTTACAACTGCAGCCACCTTCATCTCCAACACCATTAGGTGGCAATAGTCCAGGTTGGTGCATTGCATAAAAAAATCACATAGTGTTCTCATGAATGTGCTTAGGCTATGATTGCTTTAACTTACGGAAATCATACCTCTGCAGCTTCTTTCCAAGAACACAGTTCTCTCCTGCTTCTAGATACATAGCAGTGAAGCCAGGTGGGGCTTTTAAGATGTTTTGAGGCCACTTGTCCACAGATAACTCTACATTTGTACCATTAGCCTCTACATGCCCTTCTAATAGAGTATCTGCCTAAATGGATTCATGCTATCCTGTTAGTGCTTGTGATCTTCCATCCTCCGAGGTGCTTGTCTATTCTATCTTGAGCAGGGAAAGTGTGGAGGTAAGCCCTCTATTACAAATGAAAGTTTCTTCATCCAGGTGGTGGAAAACGGTTGTTTATTAGGAGCGACCGATACAGAGACCATATCCACCAGAAAGCCAGGTCCAACTGCCTTTCACAACACTAAATTACAACCCAGCAATCACCCACATTCTGATGCCCTACATCATCACTCAGAAACCCAGGTTAATAGAAAAGAAAGAAGTATAAAACATCACATCACCTCTCCCCTAATAAACCAAATAAAATAAGAAGAGAAAACCAAGCAAATGCCACAACATACAGAATGAAATACAGTTAATGCTAGTCACATTTTAACGAACACAGTCTTGTAACGATGTGGAACCTTTTTCATGTGAAGATGCCTACCAACCCTCCCCTTACACGACTTCCATGTTGGAGTAACAAACACCGTTTACTTAGCACTTAGCCACCCTCTTAAGATTCCAGATTTTATGGTCATGTGTTTTCACAGCATTCTTAAACAACTTAAGAATCCTAATTGGTTGACTGAATTTGAACTTCTTCCATCCCTCTGTGGAGATTTGATCCTGACCCATTACCCTACACACACTTTAGTCCTTTTCACAGGCTTCCTCACATCATACCAAATTTTCCCTTTTTCCATCTTGGCCTTCTCTCTTTTTCTCCACCCCTCTGTGTTACCCACACTATCATTCACAAAACATCTCTTAACTGTGACCCACCAGGGAGTTAGTCCAGTATTGACAATTCTGCCTTTGAATAACCAAAATGGAGCAACACCAGTGGAGGAATGCAGCATAAACCTATATTCACGCACTTTTTTCTTTATGGCTACCTCCCAATTTCCTCCAGACACCACAGCCTGTTGCAATGTTTCCGTAAGTACTTTCACAATCCTTTCCACAACACCATTACTTGCAGGGTGGTACAACGCCTCCTTCTTATGTATGATCCCCCTTTCTTTCAGAGAACTTTACACCACTTTTTTTTTTTAACCTTAGAGGTAAACTGGACCCCGTTATCAGACAAAATAAACAACGGGAAACCCTCCCTTTCAAAAAGTTCCTCCAGAAGTTCAATGACCACCCAGATTCAAAAGAGTTAACAATCTTAATCTCAGTCCATCGTGAAAACAAATCCAGACAGACTACCACATACCTGTCTTGGGATTTCAACTTAACAGGGCCTAAGATATCAATTGCAATGTCAGACCGCGGACCACTAGCTTGTTCCCTTATCACCATAGGTTGTGTCCTGCACTTCAAAATTATATCACTGCACAAGCATACAGTATAACCTCAACCCACTCTTTTGATCCTCAAGTCCATGCCGGGCCACCAATAGGCCTCCCTGACTCTCTCTTTAGTTTTAGCAATTCCCATGTGACTGGCATGAGCACTGTTCACCAGTTTGTCTCTGAGGCTACAAGGAGGAACCAATTTGCTTAGTCTCATGAGAAGACCATTAATAACCGCCAGCTCCTCCCTGACTTGCCAATCTCCCTTGATTTCTTTCCCACAATCTTTCTTCTCAACACGTCTCCCTAGAATGTTCTTCATCACCTGTTGTTTCCACTGATCATTAGTTAAACAGTCTCTCCGTTCTTTATCTAGATCAAACTTTCACTGATCAAACAAACATTGACCTCCTCCTCAAATTCTTCACCTCCAAACCAGTCACTTTCCTCTGCGACTTCAGCCTTCCTGCCACTTAATCTGGAAAGGCAATCTGCCGAAATATCACTAGAGCCAGGCAAGAGACACAAACTCAAAGACTTGCAGTGCCACAACCCATTTTCGTATGCAATGTGACAAGAAATCGATACCTGTCTTGGTAAAAAACGATTTTAACGGCTTGTGATCTGTCAACACTTCAAACTTATTTCCCCCAAAAACATTTTAACTTGCGTACTGCCTAGAAAACACCCAGATCCTCCTTTTCCACAACTGAATAGTTACACCCAGCCCCTCTTAATGGTCTAGAGATAAATAATATGGTCTTGTCTATACCATCAACCTTTTGTTGCAGAATAGCTCCTAAGCCTTTCGAGCTGGCATCTGTCATGACATAAGAAAACTTCAATGGATCAAAACTTCCTAGATTGGGAGCTTCACACAAATACTTCTTGATGCATACAAACTCCTTCTCACAAACCTCACACCACACAAACTCACACCTTTTCTTGAGCAATGCCCTCATGCAGGAAGTCTTTTCAGCAAAATTAGGCACAAACTTATTATAAAATTCGGCCATTCCCAAAAACTTCACAAGCTCTTCCTTGGTTTTGGAAGAGACAAGATTTCAAATAGAGCTAACTAACGAGGGTTTGGGCCTAATTCCAGATGTAGACACTAGATGTCCTAAAAACTCAATCTCATCGACATCGAACTTACATTTGTCTGACCTAAGTGTGAGACCTGCTTCCAATAATTTCTTTAACACAGATCTCAACCTCTCATCATGCTCTTCAAGATCGACCCCAACAATCAAAATATCACATTGATAGACCTCGATTCCTTCAATTTGGTGCAAAATACCCTCCTTTGCTCTCTGAAAGACAGAGGCCGCAGAGATAAGTCCGAAAGGTATCCTCAAAAATGTAAAAGTACCAAACGGTGTGATGAAAGCTGTATGATCTTGAGATAGTGGATGGAGTTTGATTTGATGATAGGCCGAAGATAAGTCTAATGAAGAAAAATGCTTCGCACCTTCAGGGGAGCACAACATCTCATATATGTTGGGAAGCGGATAGTGGTCAACCACCACCGCTTTGTTGAGCTCCCTCAAGTCCATGCAAAGTCTAGCCTCCCCATTGGCCTTTTGAGCCATAACAGCTGCAGAGTCCCATTCTGTGGCTTCCACTTCTTGAATTACACCATTCTCCAAAAGTTTATCCAATTCAGCTTTCATGCTCTCCTTTACCAACAGAGGTAGACCTCTCAGCTTTACCACCTTGGGGATGACATTTGACTAAAGCTTAATACAGTGCATATAGTTTGTGAGACACCCCAGTTATTTTTTTAACACATCTGGAAACTCCCTGATCCAACTTTCACTCCCTCTTCCCACCGACTGGACAGATTGAACCTCTTTCAAACGTACTGAGAGATTTTCATTAGGATCCAAATATGCACGTAGGTCCAGCTGATAAAACCAACTGATAAGAGAGTCCAGGAACGATCCTCCCTTTGAAAGCAATTGTGTCCCAAAAATAACCCAAAAGATCAATAGTCTCACCACCATACCCTTTCAACTTAATATCTGGTTTCAATAAAACCACCTTACCCAACAAGTACTGCTCATTTATCGTTTTTGGGATGAGAGTAATTTTAGCTCCAGAATCGAAAAGCATGTGCACAGATGCATCATTGACCAACACTTCCTCAAATGGCCCTTCACCAGCACGTTCCTTCATCTGGAGGATATTAACTTCCTCAACTACTTCCTCATACACCTCCACCTCTCTGACTTTGTCAGCTTTTTTACCTGACTTGCAGCACATGGAAAAATGACCCTTTTTTCCACAGACACTGCAAGCGGCCTTCCATTTCGGACACTCTTTAAAATTTGCCATGTGCCCCAAATTGCCACACCTAAAACATTTCCCTTGCAAATTCTCGGTACTGTAAGAATTGATTCTTGTGCTAGCATCCGCCTTACTCTTAGTGGGTTTATAGTCCACCAATTTGACCACATCCGCATAATGTTTCACTACTGATCCATCTTTGGGTATTGTATCAACATATGCTTTTGTGTGTTCATGCATTTTCACAAGGGTAAGAACTTGCAATGAAGGGTTCTTTTTGCCATAAACTATCACTAGCTTTGTCAAGGGTGCAACCCAACATCAATTAATCCCTTAAGCGTTCCTTAAAGGATACCCCAAAATTGCATGTGGAAGCCAAATTCCTTAACACAGTGATATACTGTTCTACAGTCTCTGCTTTCTCCTCCTAAAATGATATCTTTCAAGAACTGTACTATTTTTGGGAAGATAATGTAAATCCATTTTCTTAATACAAAATCATATTCATTCAGGCTAGCATAATCACTGTTGGGAAGATCAGGAAGACACTCAAAGACCTCCTGTCTTTCTGAACCCAAACAATGTATATATAAAGATGTTTTCCTTTCTGCACTAAGTGAAGTGCCACATACTCTAGCATAATTTACGAAAACTTTCTTCCACCTCTGCCAAGGTATAAGAGGTCAGCAGGGGAAGAAAGAAAAAACAGCAGAGTTGTAACATTTTGCGTAACTTCCAGCTTCTCCCAACAAACCACCCAGTACTAGTTTGTGGAGCAACAAACTGATGTGAGATACAATAGTTACACACTAGTTACACACAGATAAAGGCTGTGCGCATCAGTGTAGATGTACCACCAGGAATCGAGGAAAAAACACACGTATTCACTTCCTAGTAATGTAGTATATAACGTATTGAACGTCTCTGAAGCAATCAGTTACATACTTCACAGAAAAATCAACTTGAAGCTCTTGTATAGATTGAAATCAGCTGTGTGGATCAGCATGTGAACATGATGCAGTCTATGAGCTAATAAAGTAATGCGCCTCTGTAACCTCAGACATGCAAAGATCTTCGAATGAATCAGCTGTGCGCATCAGCGTGAGCATGAGAGCAGAGGTCAACCACCACCTCCGAGCATCAGAAGACCATAATAACCTTTGGGGGTGTGAAGGCCTCACTGTGGGCACATCAGCTTGGAATCCTGGTATGCTACGGCAGTTCAGAAAAACAAACGTTTGTTTATGGCTGAGCTGTGCGCAACAGAAGATTGTACCAGGTCTTCAAGTAGGGTGGCCAACTGGCATGGGTGCAAATTCACGATGGTGATGGTCAAAATTCAGGACAAAAATTCAGGACAGGAGGTCAAAATTCAGGACAAAAATTCGGGACAACAGGTATGCTTTGCAGACACATCAGTGGATGTCATGCAATAGTGTATAAATAAATAGGCAAGGAACATAAGTACAAGTCACTTCTCCTGCCCGGTCACTTCTCCTACCCCGTTACCGCTTCTTTGTCATTTCCCCTGCCCCGTCACTGCTCCTGCCTGTTCACTGCTCCTGCTCTTTCACTACTCCTGCCCGTTCACTGCTGCTACCCGTTCACTGCTGCTACCCGTTCACCGCTCCTGCTCATGCCTAATCACTGCTCCTGCCTCGTCACTTCTCCTGCCCCATCACTTCTCCTGCCCCATCACTTCTCCTGCCCCATCACTTCTCCTGCCCCATCACTTCTCCTGCCCCATCACCGCTCCTGCCCGTTCACTGCTCCTGCCCTTTCACTGCTCCTGTCCAGTCAGTACTCCTGCTCATGCTCGATCACTGCTCCTGCCTCGTCACTTCCCCTGTCCCGTCACTTCTCCTGCCCCGTCGCTTCTGCTGCCTTGTCACTTCTGCAGCCCCGTCACTGCTCCTGTCCGTTCACCGCTCCTGTCTGTTCACCGCCCCTGCCCCGTCACTGCTCCTGCCCCATCACTACTCCTGCCCATCACTGCTTCTGCTCATGCCTAATCACCTCTCCTGCCTGGTCACCTCTCCATCCCTGTCGCCTCTCCTTCCCTATCACTTCTCCTGCCCCGTCACTTCTCCTGCCCCGTCACTTCTCCTGCCCCGTCACTTCTCCTGCCCCGTCACTTCTCCTGCCCCGTTCACTGCTCCTGTCCTTTCACTGCTCCTGCACAGTTACAGCTCCTGCTCATGCCTAATCACCGCTCCTGCCCGTCACTTCTCCTGCCCCATCACCACTCCTGTCCGTTACTGCTCCTGCTAATGCCTAATCACCTCTCCTGCTCGGTCACCTCTCCCGTCCCATCACCTCTCCATCCCTGTCGCCTCTCCTGCCCTGTCACTTGTCCTGCCCTGTCACTTCTCCTGCCCTGTCACTTCTCCTGCCCCGTCACTTCTCCTGCCCCATCACTTCTCCTGCCCCGTCACTTCTCCTGCCCTGTCACTTCTCCTGCCCCGTTCACTGCTCCTGCCCCGTTCATTGCTCCTGTCCTTTCACCGCTCCTGCCCAGTTACCGCTCCTGCTCATGCCTAATCACCGCTCCTGCCCTGTCACCTCTCCTGCGCCATCACCTCTCCTGCCCCGTCACCTCTCCTGCCCCATTACTTTTCCTGCCCATCACGTCAGCTGCCCGTCACTTCTCCTGACGGTCACTTCTCCTGCCCGGTCACCTCTCCTGCCCGGTCACCTCTCCTGCCCCATCATCTCTCCTTTCCTGTTGCCTCTCCTGTGCCGTCACTGCTCCTGCCCCGTCACTTTTCCTGCCCGTCGCTTTTCCTCCCCTGTCACTTTTTCTGCCCCGTCACCACTCCTGCCCGTTCACTGCTCCTGCCCGTTCACTGCTCCTTTCCGGTCAGCACTCCTGCTCATGCCCGATCACCGCTCCTGCCCCATCACTTCTCCTGTCCCATCCCTTCTCCTGCCCTGTTCACTGCTCCTGTCCGTTCACTGCTCCTGCACGGTTACTGTTCCTGCTCATGCCTAATCACCGCTCCTGCCCGTCACTTCTCCTGCCCAGTCACTTCTCCTGCACGGTCACTTCTCCTTGCCCCATCACCTCTCCTTTCCTGTCGCCTCTCTGTCCCGTCACTGCTCCTGTACCGTCACCTCTCCTGCCCTGTCACTTCTCCTGCCCGGTCACCTCTCCTGCCCCATCAACTCTCCTTTCCTGTCTCCTCTCCTGTCCCGTCACTGCTCCTGCCCCGTCACCTCTCCTGCCCTGACACTTCTCCTGCCACGTCACTTCTCCTGCCCAGTCACCTCTCCTGCCCCATCACCTCTCCTTTCCTGTCGCCTCTTCTGTCACTGCTCCTGCCCTGTTCACTCTGTGTACAACATTGACAAATTATACAAGGGGGCAAGTTCCCCACAGTACTCTGTTTGTCGAAAGCTCCTCTGTAGTCACTAACTTTGATCTCACTGGCACATGATATGCTAAAGGCAGACGGCGGGCGCATTGTCATTCGGAAGGGGATAATCGGCCTCAGTCGGAATGACAATGGGCCTGCCCACAGTCTGTGAGAGCTCAGGGAGGGGCTGCTGCAGCCTCTGGAGTTCAACAGAGAAGTGCGAGCTGGCCCCTGAGAACTTATAATCTCTTGGAGCTTCTTGCAGGGAACGCTGTAATTAATGTCCAAAATTACAGACAAAAGGCGTCCGTAAAAGGAATGATTACGGACAACGGACATCACACCAAAATGACGGATGGTCCGTGTAATTTACGGACGGCTGGTCACACTATCTTTAAGGCCTTCAGGAAACTCCAAAAGGCCCGACCCAAGATGGCAGGTGTACGTTATTTGCGTGCGTATGTGCGTCACACACTGGCGTCTTCTGCGTCTTCAAAGATGGAACAGTCAGGCAGAACACTCCTTGCCTGAATGACGGAGATACCTGGAATTCCAGGATGCCAGGGCTAGAGCCAGGACTCACGCTCTCTCTCATGCTGCCTCTGGTAACTTGAACCTGTGCAGGCTTGTGCACGCCTGGTCCACAATTTACCAAAACTGTGCGTCAGGTACCTTAAAAACAGGAGGGTGCTTGAAAGTTGAAAGTCTTCCTGTGGGGGGGTTCTTCCATTCACTGAATGAGACACAGTGTTGAGGTCTCTGCTTCACTCCCCTGACCATAAGAATGGACTTAGACACTGTAGGGGTACAGGGCTCATGCACCTGTACCCTCACCATTGGTATAGAGCACCCAGCTAGAGGGGTAGCTTACCTATGCCAGGGCAGTGGTTTGAAGGCATTGCACACAGGGATGTGTGCCATGTCAAGTCTTCACTTTGTTCTGCAGCAAAACACGCAGCCTGCAATGGCAGTGTGTGTATGTAAAGGTACAGGGCCTCTAAGGGTGGCACAAACGTGCTGCAGCCCTTAGAGGCCTTCCCTGGTCACAGTGCCTTTTGTACCTTTTACAAGGGACTTACATGCAGCTAGAGAGTTGCCAATTGGGTTTTGCAACAGTACAGTTTAGGGAAAGAACATAGGCCCTGGGTACTTGGTTGGCAGGAACCGAGGGCACACAGTCAGTCAAAGTGCATCAACATTAGGCAAAAAGTGGGGGACTACCATGCAATAATGGGCACTTTCCTACACCATGGCAGTACCAATACTACTATTAACCATCACACTCCTAAATGTGAGACTATTCAGACCTTTCCAGGCACTCAATGCTATACGAATAGCTTGAGCACTGGTAATAGTAATTTTTAACGTATCTTAAATTAATAAACATCCATTGGGCTCATCTCTAAATTAGATGGTCAGTACCACCATGGTGCAGACTGTCATAAGTACCGATATTGACAATTAAGTGCTGGTGCTGAGCACCGGAAACCACTGGCTCAAATTAAGCACAGATTCTTTCCCAGAATTGATTCCCACTTTTGAGCCTTTGTATGGGTCTTCTGACAGCAGATTCCCAACTCCTCCCACCAACCTTTTTGCTGAGACTGTGAGACAAAGACTGCGGCTAGACCAGTTCGGGAGGAATATATGTCTGGAATTCAGGAACGTAGTTTAAATTTGCCACAGAGCTGACCTTGTAGAAACAGAAATACTGTCTACAAACTTGGTATGAATGCTGCACAGAAACAGCAGGTCAGAATTCTTACATTTTTCTATTAGAATACGTGGTCCCAGAATAGTGGAGAGGAGAAACTTTTATATGTTCCAGGGTTGGGATAACTGACGGCCAACTCCCCCTACCAATGTTTGGAACAGGGACATTGAAATTCTACAACCTGCCAGGAAAAGTGCTGCCTTGCGCATGGCTGTACTGGGAACCCAAAGCAGCCTTGGCAATTTTGTCCGACCAGCCCCCCAGGAGAAAAGGGGGATGAGGGGCATGTGCAAATGTGAAGCACTGCTGCTTTTGTTACTGGGGGCTGATATTGCAGCACTGCTGCAAAACCGCCCCCCAATGACAAAACCAGCCTCCACCTCTGCAAAACCAGCCCCCACCTTTCCAGCCTCCTGGGGAAATGTCCGATGGCCACTACGGCCAGCGCAGCCCTGGCCTTGGGCCAGCCTGACGGAAAGGAGCTGACTGGAAAATGAGTAAGGGTGCTGGAGGTACACTTGCATGAAGAACACTGCCTACAAGAAGGCAACTGTGAGGAGCTGAGGCAGGAAGAACTGCAAGCTGCCTGCTGCACCCCAGGGAACAGGGCCGGATTGGGAACCCAAAGCAGCTCTGGCAATGTTGAAGGACCAGCCTCCCTGCTGCTTTTGTTACTGGGAGCCGATATATACGACCCACTCAAAACCACTCCCCAGTAACAAAAATGCCCCCACCACTGAAAAATCGGCAGCCATCCTTCCAGCCTCCCTTGGAAATGCCCGATGCCTGCTGCTACGGCCAGTCCGAACCTGCCAGGGAATTATATGCACTGCCAGAACATGTGGTCAAGACAAAGACCTTGGGGTTCCTGAAGCATGCCTGGAACCAGAAGCGCCTGTGATGGTGGGCTACTCAAGAAAAGGTGAACATGAGGCACAAGGATTGGTAGTGTTGAAACAGGACAAGGAACTCTGGAGAAAGTGCAAGGAATATGCAATTCAAACAAGGACAGGACTGAAAGTATGTAGTGTGTGTGGCCTTTCTTATGCTTCATGCAGGCCGCCGGACAATTCTCCATATGTACATCAATGCAGGAAGAAACAGCGCAGATGAGTTGAAAAGAGAGGGTAGGGCGAGTATGAAGACCCCCAACCCACATCAAAACAAAACAAGCATTTGCAATGCAATAGGTCTCGCATTTACGCGAGTTTGAGCTATTGGCATTAGAAATGACGATGCCTTTTATGTTTTAAAAACCAAAACATAAATAAAAGGCATTGTCATTTACAATGCCAATAGCTCAAACTTGTGTAAATGCGAGACCTATTGCATTGCAAATGCTTGTTTTGTTAGGCAAAGGGAGATTCAGTGATTTCCCCAGAATCACAGGATGTTGAGCGTCGTTGCCGAGACTCAAACCTGGTTCCCCAGCTTCGAGGTCGACCGCTCTAGCCGTAAGGGTACTTCCTCTCCTTCTGCATGTTCTCTATATTATCCTCTTACATGACCCTGTAACTAATTTCAGGACTCCTGCAGAGCAACAAATATACTGACAAAAGCCAATACCGCCCTCAGAAACAAAATGGAAAGGACTTGAGGGAAATCACAATACTCATACAGCTCTAGTGAACATGAATATGTACTAAGATTTTGTCCGCAGATTGGAACACTTTTATCCCATTTCTACATATCTGTACAATCAGTTTATATACATGCCAAACACTTGATAAAATCAGAAGGAAATCAAACCTCGTGGAGAAAACAAACAAAATGAATGTTCCTGTTAACTTTGATTGAATGGAGACTATGCATTTAAGAGACTGGAAGGCACAAGAAGAACAGGTACATCAGTAAACATGGTGGATGTGTAGGTGTAAGCGATTGACAATACATTTTCAACTCCGACACAATACAACCACCATTTATCGTCACTACTTTGGCCATTCACATGGTGCAGAGCAGTGCTTTAAATGGACAGGTAATCAAGAGTACTCGGTACATGCACTTCTTTAATTTAAAAGGGAAAGTATTTGCACTACTTAGCAGGAGTGCAACACTTTTAACAGGAGAGTGCATGCACTTGTCAGTAGAGAACAGGTACTCGTGATGGTAGGCACTTTCGTTCTATATCAAACAATGAAGAGCACAAACCGAACTGTCCCGCTTTTGCGCTCTATTCCTCAACATGTTACCAGCCACATCAGTCACTGAACGAGGTAAAATAAATTAGCTAAGTAACATACAAAGCACACATATTTTACTTATCTGGGTTGCAAAAGCCGTTTGAGTAAGTCTAATGAATAATAAAAAACATTAAAAGTATGAGGTAGTGAAATAAATAGATTCTATGAACATTTGCTATGTCTTATAACTTGACCTCAGTGAGTCCTGTTTTCAGGACACATATGCGTGGACTGGTTAAAATGCTATCAGAACCCGAGCGTGCCTGCATGAAACACGTCCTTTCCAAATGCGTATTTGATACAAAGTCGAAGTAGCGAAGGTTAATTTCCTGGCGCATAATAGATGAAGGAGCCGGAGCCCGGGGCCGGCAGGTGTCTAACCGAGAATAACCCCGCCGAGGCAGACAGGCTGCGCGCTCAGTGCTCGGAAGCTTCCTTCCCTTACGGCTAATCAAAGCCCACGCGTTCGCCTCCCGCCCACATACCGCTGTGTGCGGTACACGCACGCGGCTTGTCCTCACCAGACCACGCAAAAGTCGAGCGCTGTGCAGCGCGAGGCAACCTTCACCTCATCCACCTGTCATTCTGCTGACAGTGTTTACACGCGGCCCGCAGGCCAACATACTAGATTCAAGCGGGAGACTCCCGAATTTGAAGCTGATTCACCTGTCTTTCACCTACAATTGGTTCTGCTTCAATATAGGGTGCTTACACATTCCCTCTATTTGTTTTTCTAAATGCCCCCACTTCGCAGATATATAATGATTGCATGCATGCGTTCATCATTCGGATGTGCCATTCAGAGCTCTGCCACCTGCAATCCTAGCAGAATACTGCCCCTGTACGTGCGGTTCACTACGTCGATGGCGCCTTTCCGTGAATTGACAGTAAGAGCCTGTCACAGGATGGGGGCTGAGGCCTGGAAGAGCCTTTACATACTGCTCAATGAAACTTGACGCAAATAGTCTGCCCTTCACAGAGGACCTTAACAAATCTGTGAGCAGGCTACAAAAGAGCAACCGGCTGACGTGACTGGCACCTGGCCAGAAGGAGACGCCCCGTCCCGGACAGAGCTTGTCATTCAGAAACCGAAAGCACTGGCCGCACGTGTGCAGCCCTCGCTGAGCCCGCGCGGGGTGGGGGAGAGGGGGTCTACACTGTCCAAGGGCGGTCATCCTGAAACCGAAAGCAGTCTTTGAGTCAGTTATCTACACCTATCTTATCCACGAACAAGTCACAAATAACATCTTGTTATCCAGACTACTTCTCCCAGACCCCATGAATGAGGCAGAGCGCATGCAGAGCCCCCAGAAAAGTGTTTGAGGTCAGTTAGCTTACAGTACTATTCAGAGAAATAAAGGTGGTGACACAGCCAGTGCACACGGTGAGCTCAAGCAGATGGAACCCTACAGAAAACTTCTAGAAACACATCATATTAAATACAGATTCCCGTTATTTCGCCATTACAATGTTTTCCTACGCTGATCTCATACCCAATCCCCTCATGTGTCCCTGGCACATCAGTAAAAAAAACAAGCGCTCGCCATTGCCTTGTTCTCCCTGTGACCCCGTGCACCTCTGAGCTCCATGCCTGCTTCACAGCTGTTGTGAAGACTTTTCTTATCTGCTTGTTAAATAAACAAGCAGATAAGAAAAGTCTTCACGACAGCCGTGAATCAGGTGAGCCAGTCCGGCAAAAAGCCAAAGGGAGGCAACGAAAAAACCTCCTTTCCAATGGGAAGCCAGCATTTACCATAAACGCTGATGCTACCCAATGGAAATGAGGGGCGGGGCTTGAGTCACCTTCTCGAAACTGACTACCTAACTATAGCTCTCGCAGGCGAGACCTAAAAAGACAAAGATATAATGAAGGGCCCCTGTAGAACAAAAAAAAGAAACAAAGGAGAGATGGGCCAGGAGGTGGATGCAGTTAGGATCATAGTCTGTCCCCACAAACATGAGAGAAGGTACCACCCGTTCCAGAACAAGAAAAAAGATTCCAAGGGCGGGGGTGTAAAGAAAAAAAATAAGGTATCATGGTAGGGAGAGAGAAGGGATAGATAAACAGTGTCTACACTGCTGTAAATTGTAGACAGAAACTTCATAGCATGGAGTTTCCTGCAATGAGATATCCAAAAACTAAAACAGAACAAGGAATACTGAAATACAAGACAAGGAACCAGTATGCAGACGAGGATAGGACAGAAGTAGAAGTATGCAGACAGAACAAAGAACTCTGTAGTGCAGGATAGAGGTAGCTACAGCATCAAAGAACAGTACAGAGAAGCAATAGCATCAAAGGACAGGAAGCAGGAAACATGTCTGGGAATCAATGAGTTGTAATTATGCAGATTAGACAGAACCAAGGAGAAGGCCTTCAAGCAGAGCAGCACGTCAGACCAGGTTCACACAAAGTCTGCGGGCACTGGGCTTCCTTCGAAGCTAGAGCTGGCAGCTCAGGTACAACAAAAGAGCCTGGTGAAAAGCTATTAGCCTGGTGCCGGGAATCAGAGCTCCACTTTAAGAGGGAAGGCTGCACTGAGCAATGGATTCACAAGAAGGGAACCAGGAAATCAAGGAATGACAAACGTTTGGGAATCCCTTATGTATGGAACAATGAATCTGTAGGTAGCAGAAACCATGGTAAGCGGAGATACACTTCCAGGGTGTGATCTCCGAAAGATTTGAGAACATGAAGAGCTACGTGGACTGCAGTGAGGTACCCTGGGAATGTAAACACCAGAACTGAAGTGAGAAGTGAAGCAAGTATACTGTTGTAAACTATGGTGAAGACAGGAGCCCACAGGGCCCTCTTGAACATGACCTGGCATTGGAAGTGAGATGATAATTAAATAAACAAAAATTGTGCTTTTTTAAAATGCAAGCTCACAAAAATCTCACTTCCAATCAAAACAAATGGAAACGTTTCTCAGTTGCAATCTTTCTCTTTATATCAGCATTAAGGGTGCAGTACAATATGTGGCTAACAGAGGTCCCTTTACAACTCCACATGGACATCTAGTAACAGCCTGTGGTACTGCACCCTTTCCTTGCTTTGTGGATTTTCTTTTATTACTTGTGCTACTGCTGGGATATTTTTTTACAAAAAATATCTAACAAATATTATCATTTTCAACGTCAATAGCTCAAACTTTCACTAATGCAAGACCTATTGCATTGCAAATGCTTGTTCTTTTGTAGCTATGGGTTGCAAATTGCATCTATTTTGAATATTTAATCCACAGCCAAACTGGATCTTAATATGCCTTTCAGCGTGTCTTTTAGAAACGGAGGTCAAATGTCTAACACCAAAATTGGAGCATTATGGTAAAAGATTGTGTACCGACACCAATAACAAAGATTAAGCCAATACAGTCCGGGTGAGGCATTGTCAGTATCCATGCCTATGATAAGTAATGGGTGATAGCATGTTCTGACTAAGCATGGACAGCAATCCTTATAGAGACAAGCAGTAGTGTGCCCCCAAATCTCTCGGGGTCTGTTATAAACACATTAATGATGCAGCAATAAAGTAAATTTTAGACTCTCACCACCTAAAGTAATCATATTATTTAATTACTACATGAGTTACCGTCCGCAAAGTTTCAAAGCTTTTACCTCTACTAATTTCCAACCAACTTTATCACAGACACAGCTGAAATCCAGACCACACTGAGTCTAATTTGTGTTTCCCTAAGTATAGTTCCAATTAATAATCATCCTCGGAGTCTGTATCCACGTTCGTTACACATACCCGATGCAGGGAAGGTCGAGGAAGCTTGTTCATACATCGGACATTATGTAAATACCAAAATGATTGACATGGAAAGAGGAATTGATGTTGAAAGTGCCGTCAGGATCGGCCGTCAATGGTGGCCATATTTGTAAAATATATAAGCTCACGAACAGTGTTTAAAAATACAAATTTGCACATTAAGGCAGTCAGCGGATTCCTGCAATTCATGGATTTGTCACCCAAATTCAAAGAGACTACATTATGTATAACCTAGATTTAAAAACAAAAAAATAAAAATTGCATGTAGCAGGCAGTAGTGCAAAATAATAGAGGCTCAACCTCAAAATGATAATATAAAATGTGCTTTTTGTTTTCCACACCAACGCATTAATGGTGCAGGTAATTATCATCCTAGCAGCAGGTTATATACAGGCAGAAACTCCAAAAAAGCAGCGACAGAGGCAGAGATGGTGGGGTTGTAGTAGGAGCAAAGAGGCCGATGGAGGCTTGAGCCATGGAGGTCACACTAAACACACCGTACAAAAGGGGCAGATATCAGTAACAGCCAAGTGTGGGGCCTAAGCCTGGGCATACAGCGGAGGTGCACAGGAGCAATGGGAGGGAGCGTGGTTTGCAGGAAATGATGAGCTCAAGCACTGACGGATACAATTGGATGCTTAGAGATTATCTCCAAATATTGTGACAAACGTCTCACCACTTTCATGACATCACTTACAGGATTCCCGTGCAGCAGCGAAATTATGTGCCTAGTACTTGTGCGGTCTAGAGAATGGCTATAGCAGGCTCAAGCTTGCAGGACAGTTTGTGATTGGCTGCAAGTACACCCATAGAGCGATGTGCCGTAACAAACAGAGCTGCCGACTTTGGGCCTGGGGAATTGGGTTTGAATCTCCGCGTCAGCTCTATAAAAAAAATGCAGATGGTAACAGATTACCTCTATGAAATTGAATGCATGCAAGAAGTTTAAATCAGCGTTGATTGCCTAATTGTAAATTGATCAGGATTTACTGCTCGAATGAAGTGGGAGGAAATGAAAGTGTAAGGACTGCATCAGATACAATGTTTTAGGGTCTTAACGAAAGCACGCACTTTGAAAAGTTTTGTCATGCTTTGTATAAGTGCTGATAGAGCGTGATTGTGCTCTAAAATTGTAGGGGTGCATCATAATCACAGATAGTCCGCGTCCCCATATATATATATTTTGTGTTGTATTAATTTCGATCAGTAGAGATGTGATATACTGAAAAAATGGTGCAAGTGCATTGGCTGATTCGCGAGGATGTGGGAACCCCCAGTGAAAGGCCCTCGTGCAGGGATGATGGAAAGAGCTAATAGTCAGGGAGATTTGGGGAATCAATCTGTCCCACAGAACTTAATGGAAGAGAAGCAGCGGGTAGACCAGAGCAGCGAGAGTGGAGAGTCGAATAGTGGGTCAAGTCAAGGGACAATTAAGGCAGATTTGAGGGTCAAGGTGTTGGACGTGGTGAGATTAAAGGCAGAAGTGGAGGAGATAATCAGTGGGAATTTGCCTTTAGAGAGGATCGAGCTCTATGAACCAAATGAATTGCTGTTTGTGGCGAAGGATGTGATTCGCAAGGCGAGGAGAGCACATGAGAAACTAACAAAGTTGGCACAAAGATATGATGTGGATTTGATCAGATTTGACCAGATCGAAGATGTTGCAGGGAAATCACAGATTAAATTACAGTGATCAGGAACTAGAAGAGAAGAGAGTCATAGGGCTAAAAACACACATTCGAGAACTGATCATAGGGATACGTGCGTGGAGCATGCTTGACAAGTGGGAGGAAAGGTGGTCAAAGAAGAAGAGTACTAGAAAGAGTATAGGGGAAACACCACCTTCGGGAAGAGGAACAGCGAGAGTAGAGGCCTTTCCATTGCGGGAGGTACCAAGTGGAGGGTATGTGCATGTGCCTTGGAGTAGAGGTGATTAAGCAGCATTTACCAATGATTTTCCTTGGATGAGGGAAAAACCTGTTGGGTGGTACAAGCAGGTTGATCGATTTGTAAAAATTTCAAAGATGCTGTGGATTGATTTGAATACGTTGTTTGATATTGTAGTACCAAGCGATTTGAGGTCAGCTTGTAAATTCGCTGTTGATTGGCCATCTTCAGAACCTGAGCGAGATTCTGTTACACACGGTCCTTCACCTATGGTTATGAAGAAGTACGAGCAGGTGATCACGTGGCTGCAATCTAAGATCTCGCCACAAGACATTGATTGGGTAAAGATAGACAGAACTGTTCAGGAGCCAAAGCAGACTGTACATGCCTACTATGAGAAACTCTTGCAGGGTTACAAGCAGTACAGTGGGTTGGAAACCCTTGATCCAAAGGATATGGGACAGTTTGTCTCCAACCTCGTGTTAGGATTGAGACCAGAAGTTAGCCTTATGATTCAACAGCATCTGATTTGCTGGCAGAACAAGTCTGTGGCCAGATACTGCAGTGATGAAGTGGACTCGAAGCACAAAAAGCTTAAAGATACGCTGATGCTGGTCCAAATGCAGAATGCAGAAAAGGAAGAACAGACACAGTCAGATGGAGGGACTTTAGGAAGAAGGCAAGGGAATAATCAAGGAGGGACTCAGAATACATCAGGACAAGGGAAGGGGAAACCTATAGATCCTAAGACAGGAATAGACGTTGCTACCCTAAAGAAGACCACTGCATGTCATAATTGTCACAAGATCGGGCACTGGAAGCGCGAGTGTAGGTCGAATCCAGCTAATCAGATTCAACAGGAGGCTGTGGTGCAGACACCTGAGGTCGCCAATTCAGTGATGAGACCCAGATCTGTACATGGGGGACAGTAGCTCCACAGGTACCTGTTCCCCAGCCACCGAGAATCCCAAAGGGAAACCGAACATACCAGCAGATGCCTTTGATCGAGACTTTTGATTAATTTGATTCAGACTTAGGGCAACAACAGTACCTGAGGGGGAGGCAGACTGTACTCTTGGAGCAGTCTTGGAGGTGGACCAGAGAGGCCCGTATGTAGAGGCGGATGTTGACGGTTACCCAATTACCTTTTTGGTTGACACTGGGGCCACCCGTTCTACTGTGAGATCTGCAGTAGTTCCCAACTTGCCCCTTTCGGGACAATCAATTCAGGTCGTAAGAGTAGCCAACAAGAGAATGAACAACCCGTTGACTGAACCGATACCCGTGAGAATAGGAACCTTTCAGGATAGGCACCAATTTGTGGTATGTGACTCAAATCCAGTCTGTTTGTTGGGTCGTGATCTTTTGTGTAAACTGAAATGCACCATCTATTGCACACCCAAGGGAGTGGAGTTACAGACTAATGATGATGATGCTGCGTTCAAGGTAGTAAATCAGAACTTATATGTGGAGGAATACCCTCTGTTGACAGTTGAAGAACTCCCACTCGACCTGAGGGACTCTGTCTCTCTGGATGTATGGGATTTCACAGGAGAAGAGATAGGTCTGATTAAGGGGGTTGAGCGAGTTAAGATCCAAGTTAAACCCAATGCTGAGTTTCTGAGAATACCCCAATATAATGTGTCACCTGAGACAATTGCAGGAATCAAGCCTGTGATCGAGTCTATGACCGAACAGGGAATTTTGAAGGAGATAATGGGGAGTCCATGTAACTCACCAATCATGGGACTTCAGAAACCGAGTGGGAAGTATAGGATTGTACAGGACCTGCGCAAGGTCAATACGATTGTGGTTCCATGTTGTCCAGTGGTACCAAATCCATCAGTGATACTGTTTCAGATCCCACGTGAAGCTGAATGGTTCACAGTGATTGATCTGTGTCAAGCATTTTTTTCAGTACCCTTGCATGAGGAGAGCCAGTTTTTGTTTGCCTTCCGGCTGGAAGACCGTGTGTTAACATGGTGTTGTATTCCTCAAGGGTATACAGAGAGTCCATCGATTTTTTATCAGATTTTGAACAAGAATCTTGAGAATCTCGTATTGCCACAGAATTCGGTTCTTGTGCAGTACATCGATGACCTCTCAATTGCATCCGAGACAGAGGATACTTGCAGGATTGATACTGTAGCGTTACTGAACCATCTAGCGGAGAATGGACACCAGGTGTCACCGAGCAAGTTACAGTATTGCTTGAGTGTGGTTCAATATTTGGGCCATCGGTTAGAGAAGGGCAAAAGGAAACTGTCACCAGACCGAATTGAGGCAATCATGAATATGAATGTGCCCACCACACAAAAGGAAGTCAGAATGTTCTTGAGGACGGTTGGGTAATGTCGCCAATAGATCCCAAATTTCTCCTTGAAGGCGAAGCCCCTGCAGAGGCTGACGCACAAGGATGTGAGTGATCCAGTGCCTTGGGATCATGACTGCTTGATTGCATTTCGGGAGCTGCGAGACAGCCTATGTCGTGCTCCTGCTCTAGGGATGCCAGAGTATAATAAGTCCTTTTCACTGTTCTGTTATGAGAGAGAAGGCAGCGCTTTGTCAGACCTAGTTCAGAGTCATGGAGGAGTCCGTAGACCAGTTGCTTACTTCTCAGCTACTTTAGATCCAGTAGCTTTGGCGTTGCCCGAATGTCTCAAATCCGTTGCTGCAACCGGTGTCAACATTCAGAGATGTGAAAGTATTGTTATGGGTCATCCACTTACGGTTTATGTTCCACATTCAGTAGAGCTTCTGATGACGAGGACTAAGACACAGCATATGACAAACAATAGACTCTCCCGCTATGAGCAGATTATACTGGCTTCAGAAAATGTGACTTTGAAATGATGTACTGTTCTGAACCCTGCTACTTTAATGCCTGTGTCAAATATTGCTGATGAAGAGTGTGAGGACCATGACTGTCTCATTGTGACTGAATTTTGCACCAAACCGAGACCTGACATTGTCTGAGCCTGATGAAATCTTTTTCATAGATGGTTCGTGCTTAAGAGACAATGTGGGTCATTTGAGAGCAGCATTTGCTGTATGTACCATTTCTGGAGTTGTGGAAGCTGCTTGTTTACAGGGAGTCTAATCCGCACAGGTAGCTGAATTCATTTCTCAGACTTGCGCCTGTTTGGCTGCTGACCAAATTCAAATCACCATTTACACCGACAGTCAGTATGGGTTTGGAATGGGGAATATGTGAGACAATTGTTGGAAGCTTTACAACGTCCAAAGGAAATTGCTGTGGTAAAATGTGCAGCCCATGGGAGGGGAAATTACTTTGCCTCTCTCGGAAATAGGTATGCGGACAAAGTCGCACGTTTTTGTGCTGAACAAGGGTGCATTTTTGCTGGAGATTATACAGGAGAGAGCCCAGAAAGAACCCAGCTCCACATGATGTTAGCCATAGCAGATACTTGAGATGAGCTCAAGCGTCTGCGGGGTGAGGTTTCAGATGAGGAAAAAGATGTTGGATTAAAGCAGGATGTGAGGAAGGATATGATGGGATTTGGATTTCAAATGATGGTCGAACAGTGTTACCTGATGATTTATTAAGTCCTATGGCGAGAGAGATTCATGGAGCAGTGCACCTTGGAAGGGATGCTATGGTGCGAGTGTTCAGACAGACGTGGTATAACCCATGGTTTTGTGCGTTTGCTGAAGCAGTGTGTAATCGGTGTGTTACGTGTCAGCAAATGAGTGCTGGAAAGAAACCTGTGGTGGCTTTAAGTCATATTGGGAGGTCTGGAGGGCCTTTCAACAGGATACAGCTTGATTTCATCGAGATGCCCAGATGCAATGGTTTGAGATATGTTTTGGTTGTGGTATGTGTTTTCTCAAGGTGGGTGGAAGCGTACCTGACAAGAAGGTGTGATAGCTTTACAGTGCCAAAGCTGTTACTTAGGGAGCTAATCCCAAGGTTCGGTTTTCCAACTTAATTGGAGTCGGATGGAGGAACACATTTCCACAGTGAAATCATGAAACTACTTTGTGCTGCTTTGAATGTTGACCAGAGACTGCATTGTAGCTATAGACCAGAGGCTTCTGTTATTGTGGAGCAAATAAATGAGACATTGAAAATGAGGATGGCAAAGGTTTGTTCTTCTACATCTCTGAAGTGGCCAGATGCATTGCCACTGGTGTTGATGTTCGTAGTACCACTGATAGACAGACTGGTCTTTCACCCCATGAGATGCAGATGGGAAGGGCTATGAGGTTACCAGCAGTGCCATCCACAGCCTTGATAAACATCACAGATGATTTGATCCTTGACTATTGCAAAGGACTGGCTGATGTGGTACGTTCTGTGTCTCACCAGATGGAAGCTGCAACTACCACGACCTCGAGAGATCTTTGTCAAGACCTGTGTCCAGGCGATTGGGTGCTAGTCCGCAAGCACAAGAGGAAAAGTTGCCTTGATGCCCGTTGGAGAGGTCCTTATCAGGTGATTCTGGTGACGAATACAGCAGTGAAGTGTGGAGGGTTGCTGACGTGGGTGCACGCCTCCTATACCCGCAGAGTTTCAGGACCCCTGGAAGAAGCCGCCTCGCTTGAATATGAAATTCCAGCTGTGGCTGCAGAACCACTAGTTGGGGCAAGCCAAGCTGTGGGGGTCGCTAATGAGGTTGGTTCACCAGATCGAGCTGAGGAGGGTTACACTACACAAGACCAAGGTATTGAGGGAGAAGATAACGTTGCGAATGGCATAGAGTCAGACACCGATGAAGTGACTGGTGTGCAAGAGGGTCGGGGGCAGGGAAGGAAATCTGTTGTTGCAGAAGAGTCGTGGCCTGGAAGACAAAGAAGGCTAAACTTGAGACTAGTCCCTAAGAGAGATCTTGCCCCTGTGTCCGAAACTTTGGAATCTGAGTTGAGCAAAGGAGAGCAAGTTCAAGAGGGTCCCAGAAGGTCAAGGAGAGTAAGAGTGCCTTGTCAGAAGTACGCCGCCCCGGAGTGAACTTATCTGGTAACAGATGCTGGGATTGGTGGAGACCGGAAGACTGAGGTCTTTGCAAGTGATCAGCAGAACACCCGAGTTGAAAATCGAGGTGGGATTGATAGTTCCTGGACTGGAAATCGAAGGGGTGCTGACAATCACAGTCCAGAGACCTCCAGTATTGAGCAAGGTGCAGATTCTGATCGTTCGGGAACTGTCCTTTCTTACTTTTGGGTATCAGCCACCAGCCCAAGAGATTACAGCTGTATGCCATGAAGTTTTGCTGCGTGTGTTGATTGATATTGGTTCTGAACTTATAAGAGACTTTGAATGAACTGTGACCTGTAAATAAAAGTTTTAAAAGAAGATAACCTAGGCCAGAGTGGAAGAAGGGTTTTTCCTGTAGAAGAAGAAAGAGGGCTAGGGAAGTCTTTTGAACTGTGTAAATAAATTAGAGGAAACTGGACTGTGAAACGAATTTTCAGAATTTCAATGAACTGTGTTTGAACTGTTTGAACGTGTGATCTGAAGAGGCAGAAAGAGACTTGTGTATCCTCTCATTGAGCTGAATCGACAAGTTAAAGATGGAGTCTGGAAATTCGAACCGTAGGTCTAAGTGTGTAATAGGTACATGTACAGTAGGAGTGATAGTAACAACAGTAGTAGTTGTTGTTGTATCTATAATTCTTTCGCACAATACAGAAGTTGGGGAAGTGGGGGTACAAGGGACGTCCATACCTATCACTTCTAGCACAAAAGAGGGTATCGTAGGAACTGAAAAGTTTATGCTAGATCAACTAGTCGTATGTTGCATGTAGATTTGTCTAAAGGTGATTACACGCTTAACGCATATGCAAAGCTACTATATGAATATGTCAGTACGATGGATGTGAGAGATTGTTATGTATGTATGCAGTTACCTGCGTCTGTGGAGGAAGGTATTCGATACCATCATCTTCCTTTGACATATGGTATTACTTGTAGTTTGTTACTTAGTATGGTTTATGACAAGGGTCATTATGAGTATTATTTTTCTAATTATGATGTAGTGATTTCAGAGGTTCCAGATTATAAGCATTTGAATAAATATGATTATCACAAGCAAGAAGATAGAATAGGGAAATATTTCATACCTACTGTAACATTAGATTCAGCTTATGCGCACCGACACAACTTAACATGTTCACTCACAGATGTAGAAAAGAAGTTTATAGACCAAGTAGAAGATAGACACAGACAACTAATTGGAAACAATTACAACAAGGGAGCTAATGTTGAGTGGACCAGGGAGAAATTAGCTCACAAGGCTAAAGGGAGTAGTGGTCCAATTGCATTAGATTTTCTGCAAAGAGGGAAGTTGTGTGTGAGACAAGTGCAAACTTACTAAGGTCTTTGTGGGAGAATGTGTATGCGATCATATATTCACCATTGAGACTTCAGCAAATAAATGTTTGCAAGATGCAATACAAGTGGTGCCAAATGTGTATTTCGTATGTGGGAAGAATGCCTATGTGCGATTGCCATTGAATTGGTATGGTACGTGTTATGTGGCAGTAGTTTTTCCTAAGATTTACCACGTGGAGGACTTGAAGCATTTGGAAGGTGGATTACACACCAGAAGCAAGAGAGGTATGAGTGCAGGAGAAATAGTAGGAGACGTTTTTGGAGCACTGATACCCAGTTTGGGAGTGGCATTGAATGATGTCAAGATTAGGAAGTTGTCAACCATAGTGGACAAGTTATAGACCAATACAACTCAGTCGTTGTTGCTTGTAGATGGAGAGATGGTGTCGATAAGGGCTATGGTGATACAAAATTGTCTTGCTTTAGATGTCCTATTGGCAAAAGAGGGCGGAGTCTGTAAAATGCTGAGAGTCCAAGAGTGTGGTACTTATATACCTGATAACAGTAAAGATATGAAGAGGTATATAAGCAACATTACTGATATACACCATGAGGTGCATGACTTGGCTACTGAAGGAATCTGGGAGAAGGTTGGGAAAGGATTTGGTAAAGTAGGGAGTTGGTTTGCTTCCCAGGGACAGGGAATCCTTGGATACATCTTGAAACCCATCATTATAGTGGTGGTTTGTGTGATGGCGGATTTGCTTGGCTTGAAATAAAATTGGAAATTGCACAGACTTTTGTGGTCCGCTTTTCCTCCTTTGGTCCTTGGAAGACTGGTGTCGGTGGCGAACTTCATTTATATATATATATATATTATATATATATATATATATATATATATATATATATATATATATATATATATATATATATATATATATTCACTGAAAAAACCATAGGTTTCACACATGTTATAGTTAGCGGAAATTTTACTGATAAAAAACCAATGAAATTCCCCCGTTATAGTTAGTGCAGGCAACTATAACTCACGCGACCGCAATCCTCTGCTGATGCTAATACTGTATTTAGACACTTATTTGCCCATGTCTTCTTCCATACATTTTTAGCTATACATATATTACAAATCTTTTTTTTTCATAAAGACACATATGTCATCAGCAGAAGATTGCGGTCGCGTGAGTTATAGTTGCCTGCACTAACTATAACGGGGGAATTTCATTGGTTTTTTATCAGTAAAATTTCCGCTAACTATAACATGTGTGAAACCTATGGTTTTTTCAGTGAATTTGCAAGGTTTTTTAAATGCTAATTCCTAACTATAACGTGTGTGAAACCTATGGTTTTTTCAGTGAATTTGTACGGTTTTTTAAATGCTAAGTTACTTTACGCCATTCGTGGCGTGCGCGCCCACTTAACGCAGTTCGTTCCGTGCGCGCACGGTGCGCGAAGCGCACCGTGCGCGCACAGTGAGCACGCGGTGCGCTTCGCGCACCGCGCGCCCACTTTACGCAGTTAGTGCCGTGCACGCACGGTGGGCACGCGGTGCGATGACAAAGCAAGAAAGCACGTCAACAAATCTGTTTCTGCTTTCCTCCGTGACTATGGTATGGGTGCCATTTACCACAACAACTTGCGTTATGACATGCAAGACATTTATAGAGGAGATGGTGTGCACTTCAATGATGAAGGGAACAGAGTCTTCCTCTTGAACCTTAGACTCTGCATCGGTACTTACTTGTAGGTACCACTAAAAAATCATTTCATAAACACAACGGCTCTTTTTAGAGCCCCCTAATATCTAAACACTTAAATCTGATTTTCATTTTTTTTTTTTTTTTTTTTCTACCGTACGCTTACCGTAAGCTTACCGTACGCGTACCCCGTGATTTTTTTAAAAATCAATAAATGTTTTTTTTTTACTTTTCTGTCCTTCTTTGACCCCCTTACAAATGTTAGGGGGTCTGTAACTCTCCTCATTCCCCCCTTTCCTTGTTTTCACTCTTTTTTTTCAGAGTGAAATACACAAAATGGCGGCCGCCGCTTCCTGGTTTCGGCCGATTCGAATGTTTACTAAGATCTAAGAGCCAATCAGAATCGCGCTCGCGCACGCCACCGTACGCTTACCGTAAGCGTACGGTAAGCGTACCGTAAGCGGGCTCAGATATATATATTGATTTAAAGGCTATTTTCTCAGAATCTACTGAACAGATTTACACCAAACCTACAAAAGGCACTTCCTTGACCTAGGGACTACCTCTCTGCCAAATTTTGAGTAATTCTGTTCAGCCGTTCGGGCTGTAGCTCGTTCTAAAGGTCCTATGGAAAAATGCATGGGAAAAACGCGTTTTGGGACCCCCCTTTTATCTCAGCCCCCGCTTGACGGATCCCCCCGAGACTTTCAGGGTAGGAGCGGAGCGTAGCGCCCCACCTATTTTGAGAAATTCGCGAGGATTCGTCGACCGGCGCCAAAGTTATTCAAAATAGAATGTTGAGGTTTTCCTATGGAAACGTGGTCCTAACTATAACTACCTACTGGCGACCGCCAGTAGGTAATATATATATATATATATTGTGTTTTATTAATTTCGATCAGTAGAGATGTGATGTACTGACAAAAATGGTGCAAGTGACGTATTAAGAAATTATTTTGTGTTATGCAAGAAGAAACAAAAAGCTGTTTATTTTTGGTGTCGTAATTTTTAGTATGTTGCAGCTGCCTAATGAAGGCTTATGTGTAATGAAATGCATTTTGATTTGAATGTGCACCCTGATGAGGACTGCACGAAGGAATAACGAGCTATGCTTAAATGTAATAATGTTAGACGTTTATGGCAGGGTATTAAAATGTGTGTAAATCCTGATGTGTAAAAGGCCTAAATGAATGTTCACGTTTTGCTATGAAAGGCCTGTTTATTTATTCTTATGTTAGCTGAATTGTGTAGGCCCAAAATGTATTTTCCCTGGTAAGCTCTCATTTTGAAGGTAGTCAGCGAAATTCATGTGCATGCAAGGATGTTCTGTTCTCACATTTCAGTTGCAGGTGAAAGAAGCTGCATTTGTTAGTTAGAACTAACACCTTTTGTTTTAGAAGTTAGGCATGGAGGAGAGATGAAACAGTGTATGAGGAATGTCGATAATTGGGAGCCGATGTTCTTTCTCACTGAGGAGGCCTGGGAATCAAGGTCAAAAACCTGTACACGAGAAGGAGCGAAGAAGACGATGGAATTTTACCTAGGAGAGTGTTAGTATGAGGTGATTTGTGGGCGTGTTTACGTCTTTGTGAATTGGTATTAGGGAAAGAGCCCCGAGAGAGGAGAGGAGAAGGAGCGTTAGAGAGAGAAGGAGACAGTAAGAGTTAGGAGAAGGTTTTAGAGGGATTTGATCTGGGAAGGATATCTAGAAAGAACTCTGTAGCTTTGAATTTCTGACTTACACCGTGAATGGGTTTCTTAGGAAGACTTCTCAAGCTGACACCTTTGGTTGGTTTTGTCTGGGAAATGTTAAGTAGGGATGTCATCTAGTGATAGTGTAGGGACAGTCTAACAGTTTTCTTGTTCTCCAAATGAGGTCTGACTTAAATGTTGGAGCAGTTCTTGCTTGTGTCATCTTTTTAGAGCAGTTCATTCTTTTCATGCTTTTCCGGATGAGAATTACTCGTAGGGTTGGTTTTGTATTAGTTTCCATGTATTTCTACAACCTCGTCTTGAGGTGCTTGTATATTAAGTTGTTTTTGGCTTTGTAATAAACCCCTAAACTGGAATTGGAGTCTGTCATCCTTGAATCTTAGTTATTACTGAATATTGGAAAAGTCTAGAATGCATTGTTTCTCCCCTTTACACTTTTCAGCAGGTAAAAAAGAGACATCGACCCAGGGTTTTGTGTTGAGGTTTTAATATGGAACCCGGCTTCACCAGTGCTTTCCCATACTGTGTTGATAACATTTGCTTCCAAGATCACAACTTTTTATGGGTACATGCCATTCATCAGCTAACAGATCTTCTTTCCATACTATTCAAGAAGCATCGAATTGGAGTAATACTGTGCCATTTAGACCTGGTATATAAGAATATGTTATTAATATTTTTGTAAAACCTCCTATTACAATCTAAACAAGTCAAGAATTACAATGAACCTGTCCAGTACCATTGCTCCAATAGAAAAAAAAGAAAAGATACCTTCCACAAACCAAAGAGCACTACCCCGAATAAATCCAAAGCAGTGGTGGCCAGTGGCCATATTGTGAAGTGATCACTTTCAAAATATTGTTTTCTTTAATAATTCCTTTAGTTGGTCTCTTACATAATGAAATCAGAAAGTTGGTGTTGCAGTGACCTACACAGTGCTTTATTTGAGCTGGTGGATGCAGGTGTGGCCCACTGGAACTCATTTTTGGGGACCGGCGCTTATTTTCCTAATCAGACTTTCACCCAGATCAAAGAAAAGAAAAAAAAACACAAAAAAGAAAACAAAGGAACAGAAAGTTGGTACACCAGTGACAAATGGAGAAAGAAAGGATGTAAAAGAACCTGCAAGAGTGAGATAAAGGGATTGGGAGTGTCTGGTGGTGGATGAAACAGACATGAGGTCAAATCATGAGGTCAAATCAAGAAGACAAACTGGTGTTTGGCAGCCCTGGTTTTCATAGCACTGGTCCAGGCCTCTAAGCAAAAGTTTAGGCCCTGGCACTTATTATTTTACAAATGAAGCACAGGACGTGCACCAAATACTAATGATACCACTTTAAGGAAACACAGATTGCAGTTATGAAAGGCTTTGGGGTGTCTTCAAGTGAACCAAAATTGAGTTTAAGCTTACTCTGAGGTTGGGTAAGGGTTCTTTAATCATGGGAAGATTGCCATATGGTTTAAACCTTTAATACCTGAACATTACTTTATAGCACTTGATGGTTTAAGTTTGTGTACTGTGTGCAAACACCCCTCAACCCAGTGGGCATAACCTAAAAGGACAAAGGCATTCCAGAGGCAGAGACGCTGGAGATCCAACTATATTATAGGACCAGGAAATGAGGCCCTATTCCTGAAGTGACCTCTCTGCGGGATGGTTAGGATGCATCAGCATGGAACAAATAATGTAGGGAAGCACATTCTTTAGCACTTCCCTGTGCCTAAAGTACCCCACACAAAGGTCATTGCTTTTGTAGAAATACTGCAACTGAAACCTTAGCACTAGGTTCAGGAATTCAGAGAAAAGCATTTACCAGATACACCAATACAGTGCGCACAACTTTCTAGGACATTATATCAGATAACTCAATCGACTTTATGGGCTGCTTAGGGGGTGTTCTCCTGATGGCGCGAAACAAGTTTTTCAACTTTAGTAAAACATGTTCTAGTGACAACATGGCATTGGATCTGAACCTTTTTCAGAGGAAACTCAGAATATCTGGCCAAAGGTGTCTTAATAGGTTAGAAAATACAAGATATAGATAAGTCCAAAACATTGTGTTGTAAAGGTCAACTTGGGAATCGCTTACCTGTAACATATGGAACACCAAGTCCAACTATCTCTGCTGCTGTTGACAACATGGCCTAGGAAAGTTCATTCAGCCCTCCTCCTCCATTGGAATGAAACTCATGGCACAGCTCCCTCTATGGTGCAGTTGAAAAAGTGCTTTCTTACTGCTGGCTTGGAGTTGCATGGCATCATCAGCCCACTGGTCTTCCTGAGCAACTCCATTTAAAGCATAATAGAACATTGGAATGTTTGGATCTCCATTGAAAACAATGGAGTGCTCCGGGCCTCTTATGGCCGGCAGAAGCTCGGAACTCCAACATTCTTATGTTGTCATTCTCAGCTGTTGCTTTGAACTAAGGCGTCACGGAGCCCGAGTGGATTTCAATCCCCTTGGGCTCCGTGAGGCCTTTGTTCTTATTTGTTACAACATTCTGCCCTCTAGTGGTTGAATGTTCTAATAGCCCTCCGTAGCTGGGCTATGCATGCATTAAAGTCCTGCTCCCTTGTTAAAGATCCTCACCTTCGGCTCTGGCCTTTAACGCTGGAGCGGGCCTTTAATGGCCAATATAGCCCACTACCTCAGGCTATACGGCTATAGTGCATTTTCGGAATGTTGATAGGTTTGGAGAAGATGCTGTTAACTCCAGTTAATGTGTATAGCTCGAGAGATATCACACAAACTAGTCACAAGTACAGTTTCTCCTTTACATATCCAGATCACCAGATAATGATCTCTAGTTGTAATGCCTGTTTTGCCTAAACCTCCCTCCCTAGAGCTTGCAACCTGTCCTATATGTTGACTCCTTAGTATATAGTATAGTATGGGATAATATAGTAAAATCTGCATGGTATAGCCAACATGCAGCTTAACAAGTAAACCTATGAGAAGTTTACAAATGGAGTACATCATTCCCCTGTCCCTCCTAGAAGGAGGTTGTCAATGTCAAGAGTACAATCCTACAGCCCATTAGACATTCAGAATTTAAGTTGCTTGTGATTGTTAACTATTGTATTGCAATTGCATTTGTATAGCGCTTACTACCGCTGACGAGACGCCGAAGCGCTTTTCGGCGAGTAGCACGCTACTCCGGGACCCATAGAGGATTAGTGTTGAATTAGTATAGTGAAACATGCAAGTAAATTTTAGGCGGTGGATATGTTAGTCAGTTATTTGGATTCGGAAGGATAGCAGAAGGATAGAAGTGGAAAAAAAGGTTTGTATTTATATAGCGCTTCTTACCCCTGATGGGGTGTTGAAGCGCTTTTTTTGGTGAGTAGCACGCTACTCCGGAAACCCATAAAGGATTAGTGGTGAATTAGTATGGTGAAATATGAAAGTAATTTGAGTGGTGGATATTAGTCAGTTATTTGGAGTGAGAAGGATAGCGGAGGGATAGAAGGGAAAGAAAGGTTTGCATTCATATAGTGCCTGTTACCCCTAATGGGGTGTTGAAGCGCTTTTCTGGCGAGTAGCAGGCTACTCCGGAACCCATAAAGGATTAGTGTTGAAAATTAGTATAGTGAAATATGAAGTAGTTTGAGTGGTGGATATGTTAGTCAGTTATTTGCATTGAGAAGGGTTGCGGAGGCGTAAAAAAGGGAAAAACGTTTGCATTTATATAGCGTTTGTAACCTTGATGAGGTGTTGAAACGATTTGTTGGCGAGTAGCACGCTACTCTGGAACCCATAAAGGATTAGTGGTGAATTAGTATTGTGGAATATAAAATTAGAGAAGCGAACATGTTAGTCTCTTATTTTGATTGAAAAGGATAATGGAGGGACAGAAGAGTGAAGGATTTTTTTCTTTCTTTTTTAGGTCATAGCAGTAGGAGGAGGCTTTTGGATGAGTAAAAATGTTTTTTATAGGGGAAGAGTCAGAGGGAAGAGTTTAGAAAGGTTTGTTTTGGGGGATAGGTATAGTAAAAGAGGTGTCAGGTGATGCAAGGAGGGGTAGAGTAGGAGAGAGTCAAGAAACGGTTATTTTGGGGTACATAGTAGTGGTATGGGGTTTGGGATAAATGAGAGAGTGGGTGTAGAGGATATAATGATAGATGTATAGGGTGAGAGCTAGGGTAGTGCATTGGAAAGAGTAGTAGAAAGAAGTTTGGGATGAGTCAGAAAGTTGGGCTAGAAGATATATTGAGAGAAGTATAGGCTGAGAAATAGGGTAGTGCATTGGAAATGCTAAATTAGAAGAAAATGATAAATATATGGATCCATAAGTACATTGAAAGTATATAGATGCATAAAGCAGGTACATTTATGCAGATTAAAGATTTTGATAAAGGTACAGGATGAAAAATAGGGTAGTGCATTGGATATGCTTTTTCAGGAGAAAAGTAACAGACACACAGATCCAAATACATGGAGGTACATAGATGCACAGTGGAAGCAAGTACATGTAGACCAAAGATGATTTTTTGTTGTTGTTTTTTTTGTTTTGTTTTTATAACAACATAATTATTCTACATGTTTATACAAAGCAATACACAAAGATAGGTACATATCTATAGTGAAAATTAATGCTTATATACAGAGGGACACATACATAGGGTGGGTATTTTTGAGTGGGAGAATGGGCAGCATTTCTGGCCCAGATCCCGGCCAGTCTCGAACAGGCTCAAACAGACACTCACCGTTGTCCTCTCCACCATTAGCCTTGACGCCCGGGCTGAGACGCCCTAAGCCTCGGCCTTTTATAGCCCTAGAAATCAGGTGACCCCTTCAGCCAATGGGAACCCTAGCCCTAACCATGTCCAATAACAACACTAGCCCTAAAATCTAGAAACAATAGGAGACCAGGACCTTACAGCCAATCTCAGTCCTAGTCCAAGCACCCAATAACTTTCAAAAACCCTGGTCTCTACGTCCAATAGAGGCCTTAGCCCTACCAGTGGTCCCAACCTTAGTCCAAGAAAGCATTGGCACAGGAAACCCTAGTCCCCACTTCCAATAGAAAGCCCTAACCCTACTCTTAGTACCACACCTAGTTCAGCAACCAATCACACTGGAAGCCATAATCGCTACTTCCAATTAAAGGCCTAACCCTAGCCCTAGTCCCAACAACCAATAACACAGGAAGCCCTAGTCCCTACTTCCAATAGAAATCCTAAACCTACCCCTAGTCCTAACCCTACATTGATTGAATCACAGACCCAGAAACCAATCAGAACCCTCAAATACACAACCAATGTGGACACTAACCCTAATCCAATAGAAACTTCAGATACAACCACCAATATGTGTATACATGTACCTATCACTAGCAGACTATATAAGGTCCCAGCGACCTCAGACAAGGTTTGCTGGCCAGGGAGTTGGGAGCTGTTTCTCTTGATCAGAATCTCCTAGGAGACAGACAGGCTCAATCCACACTTTGGACTTCTGCAGGTAAGGGCCTAACTTGTCCTCCGAAAATAGTGTTTGTATAAAACTTTACTCCCTCTCCTGGCCAAAAAACGAAGTGCACAGTCCCTATTAAACACAGTTTAAACAGCACATAGAATATCACTGCTGCCTCAGAGCACACTCTGATGTAGAATATCCCTGTTGCTGGAGGGATGGGAGAGGGAGAAGTGGCTGGTTTCACTGACTTGTTAACACAAAATGGTGGCTGGGGGTGCACTGTTTAACATACAGGTCTTAGCACAGAGACAAGGGGAAATGTGGATGGAAAACTGATGGTCACCGTGAATGAGAGGGAAAAACTACAGAGATTTAGGACTACAAATCCCACAATTCAACACATTAAATGGAAGCAATCATGGGTAGGAAAAACCTCAAGTTTGAACAAAAAACAGGTAATTAAATATGCAATCACGGGCAGGTTAAAACTACAATTTTAAACTGTAACAACCACAGGCAAAGACAGTAATCACAGATAGGGAAAATCGTTTTTTACAATTTTAAACTGTAACAACCGCAGGCAAAGACAGTAATCACAGATAGGGAAAATCGTTTTTTAACTCTTTTAGGAAAGAGACAGCACTAGTCTGCCTCCTTACCACTTCCTGGAATTTGCTCACTGTAATCTGGGGCACAGGTAGGCTGCAACTCACACGATGGTGGAGAAACTATGCTGTTTTATTGTTGTGTTGGTTCCAGTTGTGGTAATCAGAAGCCCTTTAAAAATGGGGATTCTTTTGGAAAAGAAAGCTCTGCATTTACACAAATCTTTAAAGATGAACCTTCAATTTACAGGCACTGGCTCTGTTTCACAAACACCCCTCCTTGCTGAATGGCAAAGGTTTCTGCAGCTGCCACTTACCAAATGATGCACTACAGCAGTGTTTCCCATACTGTGGGTCGTGAGCCTATTTTTTGTGGGTTGCAAACGTCCAAGCAATAAATAAACTTCTGCAAATTCTGTATTTATCTTGTCACAATTGCTGTGTTTCACAGACAGGGGTCAGATGGCAGGCTACAAATTGCTGCTTACTCTTTTAACATGGGGATTGGTGTTTGCAAACCTCTCTCACTTTGCAGTAAAAGAAAGAAAAGTAAAGTGAATTATGTGACAACCCTGCTGGATTACAGGAAGTGTGAAGGGAAACGCTGTAGGATGTAAATCTTTTATAGCACACAGCAAAATGAAAATAGCTGTAAGTGAACAGTACACATTCAACAGTTAAAAAACAAAAAAGAAGAACTTTTTTGTAATTCTGAAATGTGTGATGGAAACAAAGGTTTTATTTGGATCAAAACAAATCAAGACACTTAACTTGATGCTGCACACATGTTGCCATTTCAATGAAAAATGTGGTGTCTGTAAATTACAGTATGCTAATACGATGCTGTGGTTATATTAAAAAATGCCTGCTTCATGTTCTTTAAAGTTAGGTGGGTCGTGAAAGATTGTTGTTAAAAAAATTGGGTCACGGTTCTAAAACATTTGGTAGGCACTCCATTACAAAACTTGTGGCTGCTATTGAATCTTGAAGTTTCCCCCCTAGTTTCAGGATGAGAGTTGCTGCAGTGACAGTAATAGTGTTGTGGAAAGTGTAGCCTACTGCACTCATTTTATTTATTTTTTAAACATAGTTTATTGTTTTTTTGCACAACCACATATAAAGCCTTACAGAATTGGTTTCACCATACATCCTGAAGTTTAATCACAAGCCCCCCGCCAATCATACAATACCTAACGCAGGGCCAGAGAAATCCCTCCAGTGCTATACATCGCATAAACCAATAATCTACATAACAAAACCTCTACCCTTAAACACTATGTGAATTATAAATTCCCTCCCCCTCCCTCAGTCCTCGTCAACAACACAGGCGGCCATCTCTGCCCTCTGACATCATACAGTCCAAGGAATACCAATGTGTCGAGTTATGTGATGTGCCCAGCTTGCTCCGGGGCCATCCCCCCATCCCCGGCTCGGTAGCCTACTGCACTCATGGGGCACATGTGCAAAACACTCAAACAAAAACTGACACACCAATACTTTTGGGTTGTGGCGCCACCCACAAAAAATAACATTTTGTTTCACCCCGGGCATCCCTCTGTGACCCCTCCACAAGATCCCAGGGGTCAGTGTATCCCTGCCCCACCCTTTAACACTACATTGTTTAATGTGCAGCACATGGGAACTGAATCCCCAGTCCCAGAATCCTTGAATCGCAGCCACAACTGTTTTGTTCGTGTTGATGCCAGCCAGCACAGTGCAAGCTGCTGCGGGAGCAATACGGTCGACGGTGGGGAAAATCCCTCTCAGCCAATCAGAACACTTTTTTTTTATTCGGGGTCCCGTCGGACTCCTGAGGTATTCCTGCGGGACCAACTGTCAATATATCTAAAAATGGTTTGAACCTTCATTTCCCAAAACCTAATGGACAAATTTACACCAAGTCACTCAAAGTACACTTAATTAGGAAAGATTTAGCTTTCTGGCTGATTTGGTGTAATTCTGTTCAGCTGTTTTCTCTTGATCGTTGTCTAATTTTTCCTATAGAAAAAGCAAGGAGAAAAAAGTATTTGGTATCCCCTTTTCTCTGCTCCCGCTTAACAGATCTCCCCAAAATTTTCCCTGAAGGACTGAGGTGAATGACCATTTTTACTTGGGGCTATGAGGCGTTTATATATGTACGCTCCGACTTCCAAAAGAAAGATGAGCACTCACTGGGTTTCAGGATTCATTAATTTTATTCCAAGAGCAGATGCGTTTTGGCGGTTGCCTTTTTCAATGCTCGTACAGATACAAGACGTGTTTCCTGCAGACTCTCTCTTATATGGTGTTCAATCACCGGGTCAATTGAGATCTAGAGAGAGGAGAGGAGGGTTCATGATTCTACTCACCTCAAAACCCTAAAATGACCCTTACCTCCTTTTATCCACCCCTAAATCCTAAAATTACCCTACCTCCCTTCATCCCTACCCGTACCTTTACATTTTTCTTCAAATAATATGTTATTCAAAAAACAAATATACGTACCTGTGTACTAAAGTAACATGTGGTACATTCTTTCTTGTAAAGGTTAAAACCTAAAATAAATAGTACTTGTGTGGTACTTACCTGCGTGCTAAAGAATGTGTGGTAAAGGTCATGCGTGTTAAAGACCGTGTTGTAAAGGCTGTTTCTCCTTCTGCCCATACTCTTTAAAATCAGGAGGCCTGCTTTGAGAACATTCTGTGTGCCATTCGACAATACAGCTGCTGTTGGCAAGCCAGCCATTTGCATAAAGGATTTCAATGCTTCACCATTACATTTTATGGTGGAATCCAAGAGGATCCATCTCATTCATAGAAGCCAAAAGCAGAGAATCTTCGAGAAAGGAATATTTTGGAAACACTAGGAATTCAGTTGGCCAGTCATGGTCCATCATGTAGTCTATTGGTGTTATATGACTAACAAATGTTTATATCCAAAATTTGCAGGTGCTTATTTACTTTATAGTGTAGTAAACACAGAGGAGGACCAGAGGAAATTTAGAGACCAGCAGAGGCACACAAATACAGCTAGAAAACACAATGTGAGCCCCTGGGTCTAGAGAAATAGTAATGGGGTGGAGGAGTATCACTTTCTAAGGACGATTTTCCTCACCCACCCGTGGGTGGCATGCTTCATCATCGGGGATCTCCTCGCACTGCAAACTTAGTTTAGTGCGGGCTACAACCCCCTCTCTGAGAGGGAGGAGTTCAGGGATATTTTAATGGAGATACTGAGGCATACCAAGCCTACTGATGAGCAGGGTGTGATGAACAGGGAGTGAAACAAAGGTGTGAGTGGTTAAAACTGACTCTATGATCTGCTGACCAACTTTAATATAGCATTCATAGGTCAGGATTAAAAAGTGCAACTTCGACAGAGAGAGATTTAATCTGTCAAAGGGTTGGAATGGTCGCCATGTTTCAGCCTAATATTCCTTGAAGGGATGTGGTGGCTTTCATCAGGACCAAAGTAGGTGAAAAAAGAATAGGTGATGTGCAATGTCCACTAATTCTATCTTAGTTCTGTGGAAAATATTTGTTAAATAAATATACACAACCAGTAGATGGAGCACAGGTTCACTCAACCAGTGATTATACTGGTCAGGAAACTACCTAGAAAGAGAAACACATGTATGCATTATCAAAATCATAAGCATGCCCCTCTAAATGTATACATGGCTCTGAAAAGAGAACATATTATAACATTAAATAACATAATTATGCTGTAAAGCACCTACCTGATTTGTCGGGTGAGCAAGAGAACACCTAGAACCTCGACATGTCATCCTCAAGGCGGTATACAATACCTAAAAATAAGTCATATAGGTGGTGTAAGTATATGACCGTTTGAACATAGTCATACAAATGCACAGAATATACAGTTGACTTTGTCAATACAGACAGAGGTATCAGGTACATTTATTGAAATGCCACCTCTATACCATACTCTCTAATATGGATAGATATGAAATGTGCCTAATAACCAGAATGTCAAAACAGTGAGACCAAGATCGACATTTACACCAGGCAAAACTGATTAAAATCAATTAATACATGCCAACAAGCGAGCAGGCTGTAAATAACAGATGGATTTTTCAGAAAGATTACCCAAAGGCTGCGAAGAATGCGCGGAGGCAGAAGGTCGTGTACTTCTAAAAGTGCGGCTGTAGCCGTTGTGGCACTATTCCCCTAACAGAGAGGAAAACGCAAATAACTTTACTGTGTCAGTTACCAGATAGCCCTATTCCGAAACAGAAAGTCTGCCCGAGGCATCGGATTGTCTCCAGGAGATCATCGTGTGCTTCTTCAACCGTAGATTTAGCAGCTGGGAAAGGCTACAGTGCCAAAATGTATTAGCTGTAAACCATACATCCAGGTACCTTCGAAGAAGGAAACCGCGCCCAACTGGTGCCCCGGAACAGGGAGTCACTAGAGTCCAGCTCGCCAAAATGCCTTGGGTGGGAACGTGGAGGCCTCCCTCTGACGGATGACGCGGAGCGCATCGTGTCATAGGAGGGCGGGCCTCCCGTTTCAGCGAAAGCTACTCTTATGTTCAAAAATATGGATCTTAACTTTTCTTGTGGTCATTCCCACATATTTAAGGCCACGGGGACATGTAATTTGATAAATCAAATTTTCAGAATTACAATTAGGTGGTTGTTGAAGCCCCCAGGGCCACTCTGTGCCTATATCAATGTGTGTTGTGTGTGTAGTCTGGGTACAAACACAACAGGAACCACACGGAAAATGGCCTCTGACAGGTTGAAGATCCTAGAGGGTATTCTGATTTGTCATGGTCTGAATCCGAGGTCTAGTATACACAAGTTTATCTCTCAAGTTCATGCTGCGTTTGAAAGCAAACATAGGTTCAGGCAGTGTGTGTGTTCCTTTATTCAGGATACTCCAGTTCTTGTTGATGGATTTTTGGATTAGGCTTGACCTATTGCTGAATGTGCTCACTCATATCAGCCGCTCAATTTGCTCTTTTTCAGGGCGAGCTTCTAAAAGAGCTTCTTGATTATTATTCTTGGCTCTTTTCATAGATCTCTTGATCAAGGTCCGTGAATAATGACGATCCAGTAGTTGGATTTCTAGGTTCTGGGCATGGTTCTTAAATTTCTCAGAATCTGTACAGTTACGTCAAAGACGTAAAAACGGATCGTATGGTAAGCAATCTTTCAGTTAATTGGGGTGATAACTTCTGTAGGATAGGAGCGAGTTTTTTGCCATGGTTTTTTTTTAAAGCTCCGTTTGCAGTCCTCCCTATATGGAATAGATCCGTAGATCAAGGAAAGGTAGTTGGTCCTTAATGTATGAACAGGTAAACTCAAATAATCATTACAATTATTGAGCCAAAGATATAAGTTGGTTAAGTCATTAGTCGTTCCACGCCAGATAGCCAGGACACCATCTATATAATGCCTCCAAAGACGAATATTGGTCCAAAATGGGTTATGAGGAGTCAGGATAAGAGCTGATTCAATGGAATGGACGTACAAATTTGCCAGACTAGGGGCAAATGTACTGCCCATCGAAGTCTCTGATATCTGGAGGAAAAGATCTTTTTCGAATTGAAAAAAATTATCTTTCAAAGCAAGAGTTGCGCAGTACATAATGAATTAGATAGGTTTTATTGTTTCTAACCCTTTAGTTCTTAACAAGGATTCTATTGTGGTTAATTTTTGATCTTGGGGAACACATGTATATAATGATTCCACAGGTAGTCTGTATCTTTGTCCAAATCCACATTCTGGAGCAAGTTCAAAACTGCTTTGGTGTCCTGTGGGTATGTAGGCATATCCAGGACTAACAGTCATAAGGAAAAATCAACAAATTGGGAAAGGCGTTCCAACAGGGTTCCTTTTCCTGAAATGATCGGACGGCCTGGAGGTGGACTTTGATCCTTAGGAATTTTCGGGAGTACATAGAAATAGGGAGTAATAGGCTCCCTAAAAATCAGGAACTCTGCTTGTTATGTTATGTGTTATGTTATTTTTATTTGTACAGCGCACAGCTGCCCCAGCAAAGGGGCTTCTTTGGTAGTCATCCATCCTTGTTCCTTCGCTTCTGTAACTGCTGTAGTAATGGTTTTCAGTAGTTTCTTTGTAGGGTCGATTTTAAAGGGTGATATGCATTACTCATTGAGAGTTGTCTGCGACATTCTTCTCTGTAGGGAGCAGTATCCAGAGTAACAATGGCACCACCTTTATCTGCTGTTTTGATTGTGATAGATGTGTTGGAACTCAGACTTACAAGTGCCTCTTGTTCTCTTTTAGTTAAATTCCGATAAGGGGATTGATTGCAAGTAAGACCAAGATTAACATCTTTCATGACAGCCTTCTCAAAGGTAAACACCTCAGGAGGTATTGAATGTGGAGGTGGCATAAATGTAGATTTCTTACACAAGGTGGTATTAGATGGTTGAGCTGATGGTGTGATACTTTATTTATCCCTTTTCTACTTTGCCTTTCTTAGTGTTTCAAGGTGAAGACATATTCTCTCAGAAGCTTCTGATTGCAATGCCAACCTCAAGACAATTACTTCATTTGAAGCATAGCAGAAATATTAATTATTGTTACTTTATTAGTACCAGACTCTGAAAGTTAAATCTAGGAGAGCTGTAGTAGACATGGCAGGATTCCAGTATTCCAGTCCTACCCACGGCGTGCCTATTCCTAACCTCTACGCTATAGATGTCCTAAATTAGGGAAAGTGTTGTCAATTCTACATGAAGCTACCATATGATCTTGGAATCCACTATTAATAGACTGGAAGGTCCCTTTTAGAGATCCTTTTGGGGCTTGTCTAGTGGAATTTAAACAGCTAGAGCTGGGCCTGGAACTGGTTACAATGGTGATGTGTCTCAGTTACCTCTTACATTATTCCACAAGGAATGTGTACAAGAGTTGGTTTTGGCCGTGATTCATGTGCAATGTTGGAATACAGGTCCGGACTGGGAACCCAAAGCAGCCCTGGCAATTTTGTAGGAGCAGCCCACTCTCCTTCCCCACCCCCTGGAAGGGGGGTGCAAGGAGTCTTGCAAGTGTGAAGCACTGCTGCTTTTGTTACAGGGGGCCGATATTGCAGCACCGGCCTCCACCCTTCCAGCCTCCCAGGATAACGCCCAATGCCCACTACTGCCAGTCTGGCTCTGTTAGAGTAAGAGAAGTCCCATTGATAATTATTGTTATAGTCCTTCTGCCTCATTTGGTGTAGGTCCGCCTGGTTTAGTGAAGATGCCACCCACAGGTTGACTTAAGTAGACCATAAGAAAATCTTAGAAGGCCCTACGAAGTTGAGTGTATTGACATAAATGTAGAATAAAGCTTCAGCTACCTCATATTTAACTTGTTGTTGACAAATCAGTCTTCCTATGTGACCCACTTCTAAGCAGAATGCTTTATGTGAATGTGCTTTGGCAAACTACAGCTAATGAAAGAGAGAAACGTTAGCGCAGACTGTGTAAAGTCTGAAATAGAAATATTTATTTTTTGCAGGTTTATGTTTTATTCACTTTAGTTTGCATGGTTTATTATGGTTATACCGCTTTATAAACTTTTTGTAAAATATAATAGTGTCATAAAAATATGCCACGATTCATTCTCTTTTTATTTTTATTCTTTTTAATTGTATATTCGGTTAACGTGCAGCAGTTCGTTACAGATTATTAAATATACATACATGCTTCACATCACAAATAGCTTCTTTTGGAGGATTATACAATCATTACTTTGAAAATATAGTTACGTGAATAACACTTTTTCGCTTCCTTCATTCAATGATGTCCGTCAGGCGGTGGAGCACAGATATTCCCTGTAAAGTTGTTCCACTTTCCCCAAACCCGCTTCCACTTCTTAGGGCAGCCCCCATGTGTATAGCCACAATTCATTCTTGAACTAATTGGCTCATGTGATTGATTAGTTGAGATGGTTCCAAAACAAGATGGCAGGTATTTTGTCTGACAGCTGTGTTGTCAACAAAGTATTATGGGAGAGGTACCTGTTATCCCAGACAGCCCCATGCAAGTCCCATTTACAGGTGCCAGTGCTTAATTTGTAAAAAAAGAACTGCCGGTGCCGAAAACGTTGCCAAGGAGGCCACAGTCCACATCTTCCTCTGGTGTGCCCAACTTTAAACTCCTGCACTGCCTCAGTCTCTACTCTGTAACCATGATTTGCTGTCTGTTCCCTAAGTCATGCCTTTTACTTCTTTACCTACACCGACAGATGAGTGCAAAAACAAAATGCAATTAATATTGAGACCAGCACCTGCAGGGTAAAAAATCGTAGCCCCGGCCCTGTGAAAGAAGTGCCGGTGCTGAGCACCTGAAAGCACCAGTTCAAATTAAGCACTGACAGGGGCACAACTGACCAGCTACCCGTGAATAGGGAATATCAGTAAATGTACAAGAGCTGGAAACAAGCCAGACTTCTCTAAATTTGTCAAGAGGTTGAGCATATATCTAGTCAGTGGTTGCCCCTATGTCCTTCTATTCACCGGCCTCTATACTGCAGTTCTAGGCAGCTATCTCGAGTGCCCAACTTGGGAAATTTTTCTGGGCTCCTCTTTGTTTGACCTATATGTAATGAATGCCCAATCTGCCTGTCCAATCCAGGGATCACAGGCTGTCTTCATATTAAGGACAAAACCGGTCCTGGATTGCTTGTGTTCCAGTTCAGGGAGGATCTGGCTTGGCAGTTCGGGCTGGACTGCTCCCATTGGAGCAGGGTCAAGACTGATTTGCATATAGCTGGGTCCAAAATGAGGTGGCATGTTGTGCAAAATAATGATGGATTGGGATGCGGCTTCGAGTGATTACCAGTGGCTGAGATAAATTCAAGCATTCCTTTCATCACCTTTTGTATACTTCATACTTAAAAAACTCCAGTGCTTAATTTGAGCCTGTGGTTGCAGGTGGAGTCCACCAGCAGTCATTTTTTGGGGACATCAACTTAATTTTCATCATCAGACTTTCAACCACAGCACGGTAGAGAAAAATCACAAAAGTGATAAAGGAGGAGGAAGAAAAAGGCAGAAGAACAGCGAGTAAAGCAGAAAACAGGGTTCAAAAGGAACAAGCAAGAGTGAAATAAAAGGGCAGGGAGTGTTTGCTGGCAGAAGAAAGAGGCATGAGGAGACATCAGAACTTCAAATCCTTGGTGTGGGGCTGGAGTAGGGGCTTGCAGGCCACCCTTGGACCTTACAGGTATGTGGCAAATACCACACAGCACTCTCGGTTAGTAACGTGCTCTGACCACAAGCGGTCCGAGCACCTTTATTTAGGCCCTCGGCCGCGCCCGGCCCTCGGAATGTATGTATGCAACATTCTTGTGTACTGGCCGGGTGGCTCACTACACTTGGTATTCGGCACTCCTGACGTTCTTCAGCACAAACTGCAGGCTTGTAAGAAAAGCTTCGGACACCAGAGATTGCTGTTTTACAAATTATGCAACGTGCAGCTCTGTAATCAGGATTCTAGAATCCCACTGACCAAACATGGTTTGTTTATCCGGTCTCGTTGCACGAGAGAATCAGTGCCATGCGATCCGATTTCAAGATTATCAAAATATTGAATAGAGGTTGATAGCAACTACAATAAATGTAAGCCTTAGCAATCTCTGCAGAATCCAGGCGAGTTGAGGACATTTTGATGAACCAGGTTTCAACGAAGAGACTCTTCACCCCTGGTCTAAGAGAAAGACCCTCATGTTATAACTTCAGGCAGAATCAGTGGCGGCCGGCATGGCTTGCGGTGGCGGGCAGGTAAGGGGAGTTTGCGCATGTAAAAAAAAAATGTTTTTAAAGTACCTTGCCACCAGGTCCCACGTCTGCTCCTGCTCTCCTCCTGGAACTCGAGGAACAGGCAGCAGGCCCCACTGACCAATCACAACACTGCAGTGCAGCATTGTGATTGGTCTGAGCGTCCTGGTTGGACGCTCAGCCAGGGAATGGGTGCCTGGGCATGTTCTCCACGCAGGCTGTAATGCAGCCTGCATGGAGAACAGGGAAAGTGTGCATGACTGTTTTGGGCGGCCGAGAGTGCCGACCAAACAGTCATTGCACACTTAGGAGTAGGCAAACCACTCCTCCCCTGCTCCAAGAGCAGAGCAGCCCCGCCCACCCGCAAAGCAGCAGGAAGCATAAAATGATTAGTTATTATCATTTCATGTTAATTCTTCGTACTGCTTAAAAGCAGTGGGGCGACGCTCCTACGCCATAGCGGAGGTGCCGCCGCTAGGCAGAATCTGTGCTCGCTCTCCTGTTTGCCCTTCCCTCAACGTTTCCTTCTAATCTCTGTCTCCTCGAGAAGCAAGGCGCGCGCAGGGGGATAGGGCCGTGCAAGACGGAGCACTCTGGCATACTAAAATGGCGGCGTCCCCAGGCTTGGGTAATGAACCAGGCCCTCCCAGAGCCGCGGCTTCCATCTGCCAAGTGCGGAGGCAGAGTTCCTTCAATGCAGCGAGGGGCCCTCGAGGCACTAGGCCTCACTGCCTCCTTAAAGAGCTGCCTGCGAGGGTTCTTCGTGTTCTGGGGCTCCTGGGAAAGTACGGGGGAACTGAATTCAGGAGGGGAGTGTGGCTCTAACAAAATCTCAATCTGTTCATGTCTGCTTTGTTCTTTCCCTTTGACAAAGGCACACGCACACTCACACACAGACACACACACTCACACATCAATCCACTGCTGCACTTGATGTTACATCAAAGCCAAAGGCTCCGATAATCCAATTTAGACGATTTTTCCCCCCATTGTTGTTGATTTTGTCGAAATGGCGAGAAGGGGAGGGGTACAAAAAAAATGAAATGTGTGAGATTGAATAAACCCCGGATACTGTCACCATGGCAACAGGAATCCGAACCCCTCCATGGATGCTGTCACTTGGGAGGCGGATAAATGCCATTCCGCATTGATCGCTGTCGGTAAATCACAGCTGATTATCTGCGAGGGAAGCGGCCCCGAAAGGTGTGGGTTCAGAGAGGCGTTTGAGCAAGGGGTCCAGGAGCTACGACGCTGACTGCATTTTAGCATCTGTTCCTTGTGGCACACTGAACATGTCCCAGGCCTCCTTCCAACATATTATCTCAATGTATTTTTGCCAAACATGCCCTCCCAGCACACCCCCCACTCGTGTTTACTTTGGAATGACACATCCCCAGACTAAACCCATTATAGCGCCTAAGGCCTTCCAGGAAGACAGATGGCGCAGGGGGGAGGCCAGAAAGCTGCGGCATCATGCATTGCGATTGAATGGTTTACGCATATTTCAGTAGGACCAAGCCATGGCATACTACTGCAAGGGCCGCTGTAATGTTCCTAATATCTTTTTTATACAGTGTTTTATACAGAGGCGCTTTAAAAGAAGTTGACCCTCAGGGACAGGCAGGACAAAAAAATAGGCCCTTGAGAATTCCCATAGAAGCCCATGTTCTGGTGTCAACATGGGCTTCTATTGGAATTCTCTGCGGCATATTATCAAGCTCATTATCGCCGCTTTAGCGGCAGTTTTCTGCCGCTAAAGCGGCGATAATTTTAACGCCGTGCTTGATAATATGCTCCTATGTGCTGGTGCTGAGCACCGGGAACCCCCGGCTCAAATTAAGCACGGATACTAGCTGCCGCTCTATAGAGATGAACCTGTGGTACAGGTTCATTGAGAGCAAAGGGCACTAGAACTCCTCCTTCTGGCCATAGGATCCTACCTCACTCCATCTCTCTCGAATAGAATCTTGGTTTTAAGATTTGCTAGCTTGTCTCTCTAGTTCCCCAGTTCAAGGCTGTGGATAGTGGTTGTTCATTCCACCTGGAAACCACAAGGAGATTCTACTCTTTTCTTCCTCGTTACAACCGTAGATCTGGTCTCACGGCCTCCACTACTTCCAGAAGACAAGCTTATCAAAATACCCCTCATCTTTGGCATTCTCCAAGAGGTAATCTGCAAAATAAAATTATTCAAAGTAGACCTGCCCTTCATCCCCCGTGGCTGGCACTTTTGACCGCATCTCACCTAAAATGTCACAGTTACAAGAAGTCAGACGGAAGTGGGTTATGAGTAAACGGGCGTCTCACCAGGAATGTTGCGCTTGGCTTGTATCAATTCCGCGAAGGTACACAGAACAGTAAATCTACACTTACTCTTGATGATAAGTTTGCAGTCCATATTTTGGAATCAATATATTTACAGTTTGATGTTCTTGACATTGATATTGTGACATATGCCAAAGTAATATCCAATCAAATCAGAATTTCTCGACCTCACTTTCCATTGGCCTTTGTTCTTGGGAAAGGCATGCAGCCTTTGGAAAAGTGCTATAGACTCTGTTTTCTCCTACATAATAGCTGCTGAGCATAACCATAACTGATTGTTGCAACTGCGGTCAGGAAACCTCTTTCTGTATCTTTTTTTCATTTCCATTCCCACTGCTCGAGAATGATGTGGGTGTCCACATATGTTTGTCACCTTGCGACATTTCCGGTAACGTTGTGGAACATCAAGGGTGAAGTTCCCCTTTTCACTATAAGAAAGATAATAGCATCAGGATGATATGTATAGAGTAGTTTTAGAACTAGGAATGAAAAAAGCCAATCCATGCATGTATGCATGATATTGACATAAGGCAGTTGTTTATTTTTAGAAATGTTAGATATAGCCAAGACCTCCTTCAAATATCTCCAGCTTTCCCAGATTTTATTTTCTTTATTTGTGGAAGTTAAGGGTGTCAAGAACTTTCCTGCAGAAATTCACTCACTTCCTGCACCAATGCACTCACTTCCTGCAGAAATTCACTCACTTCCTGCACCAATGCACTCACTTCCTGCAGTGACTGGATTGGCTCAGGAAAGGTCTTACTAAAGGTGAGATGTGAGCTTGAGCTACGCTGAATGCACTTCTGTGCTCTGCGATGAGTTGTACGCCTCAACCTGTGTGTTTTAACCCTTGCGTATCAGAATATCATAGTCAGAAATTTCACATGACAGATTTATTGTATCCTAAATATCATTCTTATATATATAACCTCATATAGAATATATTTTCAATATTAACTCCAATGAGATAGGACACAATATATCTGCAGTATTCTGGCATCCCACTGTTTAAGCATCTTTTGTTCATGGAGGCTAAGGTATCTTCTCTAGCACTGTTCTCATGTGTGAGGGAGACAACTTCAGGGGGTCCGGTTTCCCTGAAAGTGTAGCTAGCTGTGACCTCATCCACTACGTCATCAGTCTTCTTTGGAGTACCGAGACAGATGCCAGATTTATATTTATTTATTTATTTTGAAGGTTTTATATAGCGCGAACTAGACTCTTGCGAGTAACAGAGCGCTTTACAAGACATTGGAGGAAAGCAAGAAATAGCATACCCAGATCTATGTGAAAAAGTTATACAAATCTCATAATCGTAAAGAATAAGCTAACAGAAGGTCGACTATGGAGCGTAGAAACAGCATACGTAAGAAATACAGTAAACAGTTATAGAGTTCACGTGAATTTAGCCATGAGGATCACTTTCACTTCTTTTTTGAATGAGGCAGAGGAAGGGTTCATTCTTGTTTCACTGGGCAAAGCATTCCAGATCCTAGGAGCCATACCAGAAAAGGATCGGTTATAGGTTTTTTTCTTGGTAAATCGTTGTGGTTTTAGAAGAAGAGTCTTGGTACTCCTGGAGGCTCTGACGCCTGCAGAGAGCACCAGTTTCTGAGCTAGGTAGTGTGGGGCATTGTGATAGAGGGCCTTGTGTGTCATACAAGCGATTTTCAGATGGATTCTGGCTTCAAATGGTAGCCTGTTGAGGGCTCTCAAGTCTGGGGATATGTGAGAGTTTCTCTTTGAACCCATGATGAGTCTCGCAGCTGAGTTGATCGTGGCTCTTAGCGGGGCTGTCGATGACCTTGGGAGGCCGCATAAGGTTACCGCCCCATATTCCACGCGAGGGATTACTAGGGCTTGAACCGCTAGTTTGAAATCGTAGGCAGGCAGAAAGGGTTTCAGTTTTCGCAGGGTCTTCAGGTGGAAGTTAGCTCCTATTGTGGAGGCGCTGATATGTTTCTGCATCTTTAGGTTACTGTCAAGCGTCACCCCTAGCGATTTCGCTGAGTCCACGACGAGAGGTTGTCCAATAAGGGCTGTTAGGTGCTTCATCCAATCCAAGATAATGGGAGTTTTGTTAGGGGGAGAGATTAAGAGGAAATCCGTTTTGAGGGAGTTTAGTTTCTAATGGTTTTCGGCCAGCCAAGTTTGGGTTTTTTGTAGTGTGGAGTTGAGGGATTTGATGTCATCAAGTGAGTGGATCTTGATGTAGATTTGGGTGTCGTCTGCGTACATGTGGAAGTGTATCTTGGCGAGGCTGAGAAGATCAGTAAGTGGTTCCATGAAGAGGTTGAAAAGGGTGGGTGAGAGGGAGAAGCCTTGCGGAACTCCTAAAGTGACTGGCATTGGGTTGGACAGGGATTGGTTGACCTTGAATCTTTGGGATCTATTTTGGAGGAAAGAAGTGAACCAGTTAAATACAGTTCTAGATATTCCCATTCTGTGTTTCAAGAGTTCGAGCAGGTTGTTGTGTTTGACGGTGTCAAAGGCTGATGACAGGTCGAGTAGGATTAGTAGACAGGCTTCGTTTTGGTCTAGGATTTTTAGCGCGTCGTCTAATGCATGTGTCATGGCTGATTCAGTGCTGGCCTGTGACCTGCTCTGAAGCCTGATTGAAATTGGTTAAGTAGGTTGAAATGATCAATGTGGCTGTTCAGCTGTGTGTTAACAAATTTTTCCAAGAGTTTGGCTAGCATAGGACTGTTAGAAATCGGACGATAGTTATTTGCGTCCGAGGGGTCCACTGTTGATTTCTTTAGGATAGGCGAAACCTGACCTGATTTCAGGATGTCTGGTATGGATCCTTGAAGGAGGGACGTGATGGACTCTAATTTAAGGCTGGGCCCATGAGGGCAAATGAGAGTAAAATTCAGTCAGGCTTTGAGGATGCCCACAATGAATATGTATGAGGCGAATTTACATATAATTAATTTCAGTGCAAATTATTTGCATGTCTGTAAGTCTTCATGAGAACCCGACCGAATTTTACTATTTGATGATTCAACGAGTCCAGCTGCTCTGTTGTTGGGCAAACAGAGACTGATTTTGTAAAAAGCATTCACACAAAAGTTCAGAATAGAATGTCAATTTAGCGGGGGAACATGTAAAGAGGCCTGCAATGTGTTACAAAATCCAATGCAATTTATTTGAAAAAAATGCTTAAACCAATTAAAAGCTTAAACAATAAGAAAGTACTTACCTAATCTGGGAGTTGCTTCAAAATGTCCAAAAGGTACCAAATTGAATCTCTCTAAAAAGTAAGCCACAAAAACGAAGCCAATAACGGCAGTGCCACATAGAAGATGAATCTATAGAGATGAATGATGAAATACGTGGCTTAGTAAAAACGAAACCCTGTTACTGAATTTACTTTTTTTGTTTGAAATAAGATGAACCTAAAGACATTTGAGAAAAAATCCACTGCTGGACCCCATGCTGTTTTTCGTTGTCCCTAATGCACCATAGCAACAAGTCCAGATGCACACCTGGTATTGCTGCAAAGGCTACTCCATTTTCATACTTTTCACTTTGTGGGCCTAGTTTAGAGTTTTGATGGCAAACTTTCCATACACCACTATCTGGGATGTGCCTCGTCTGCTAAAGCAGAGAAGGTGAATTATAGCATAGCTACATATTTCTACAAGAGTGTGGAAAGTTCCATTACTAACGTGGCCGAATCTGTTGATAGAACAATCCATTCGCAAGGAAAATCTTGGTGGACAGTATGCTAGCGCCTATGTCTGCTGGTGCATTTTCTACAAGAATCAGAAAATTACAGGGTTGCAAATGAGGGGGCTATGTCGGTATCCACATATTTAGGGGAAGATTTACAAGTCCCCTGTGCCACCACTACGTCACTTTTCGTGACGTACTGGTGGCCCAGGGGGCTCCTCCATATTTACAAGGAGAGGAAAAGCCACCCTGCGTGACTTTTCCTCTCGTCGTAAATATGGCCCCTTCACACGCAGCCCTGTGCGTGGAAGGGGCGTTCCATGGGTGTCGCTGTGGTTGTTCCCACGCAACACCCATGGAACAAGACACATCTCCAGATTTACGAGAAATTGTAAATCTGGAGATGCGTGTGATTGCTACGCCACCCTAGAGGTGGCGTAGCGAGGCGCAACGAGGAGAAATGTTTTCATTTCTCCTCGTTTTTTCCTCTTTCAATGCGTGCTGCATTCTCAATCAATCAATCAATATGAACTTTATTCGGATAAAAACAACATATCCATAAAAGTACAGCATAAGATAATGTACAAAAGTTACTAAAAACATAAAAACTGTTACGCAGTTAAAAGGTCAGTTAATCAGGGTGCATAGAGTTACGTATACGCATCACTGTTTTTAAAAATAATCCAACTCTAAAACATAATTCATCATCAGCAATAGCTAGCACCTTCTCGTAAGCCACCTTATAGTCCGTAATATGACGAGATTTAAAATATGGGATCAAGAGTTTTTTAGTAGGGGCTGAGTAGTAACTGCAAAAGAACAAGAAATGTAACATTGATTGCTTTTGAATGTTATCACAGGGGCACAATACTGAATTAAAATTATGTATGAACCCGATGGGGAATGACAACAGATATTTCATGGTGTCTGTCCTTAGCCTGAAAAATAGACCTCTTTCCCAGCAATTAATGGGGTTAACAAGATATCTCGGCATCGCAGGGGACATTTCTATTTGCATATATCTGGCAACTGAGGTTTTGCGGCACTCAGTTGATGCTCGTGCTTCATTATAAAGACTATACAGAGTCTTTTCCAATTTTTTAATGTTAACAGAATCATGCTGCAATGGGTTTAAAAAGAGATGTTCCATATTCAGGCTATTTAAACTTTTCCGGACCCCTGCTAACCACGGTATATCCATCCCTTTGTCACATTTTAGGCAGTCACTGATTATTTCCCTTGTCAAATGTGCAGCTGGGTTTCTCCAGATTCTTAGCCAGAACAAGACGGGGCGAGCCTTAATAAAGTCCTTGACGTATGGTAAATGAAGTTCTCTATGAGTAGCAAACGTTGGGGAAAAGAAAGGTGCGCCTAAAATCTTGCGGCAGAATCTATTCTCTTCACGCTGTATAGGCGTGCTGATTGTATGCCCCCAGACCTCCGCCCCATATGTTACGGTTGGTGTGCATTGCAATCTATACATTTTAATGATGGAAGGCACAACCTCTATATTCTTTGGCTTCGGTAACCTAAGTATTGTATTAATAGAGTTGATAAATTTTCGTTTACAATATGCAATGTGATCATTCCATAATCCGTTTGATGCAAAGAGCAAGCCAAGATACGGGAAGGTGCATGTGCTCAATAACTGGTTAGAGTTTATTGCTATTGTAAAGTTGGAGTATTTCTTAGACCCACATGACATTAAAAAAGATTTTTTAAAATTAGTGCACGGATCCAAACTTGCCATAAACTTTACAAAATCATGGACCAGGGTGCGTAAAGCTTTAGGAGTACGCCCCATTAAAACTGCATCGTCAGCATATAACATTGCAGGGATCTTATGGCCACCAATCAATGGGACGTCTACATTTGAGATCAGCAGAGATTTGGTTAGATCATTGATATATAAAATAAATAGGAGAGGGGCCAGTACACAACCTTGTCTGACCCCTCTACCTACTTCAATAGCTTTGGAGATCTCACCATTCATGCTGATGCGCACCCTAGCTTTTAGGTCTCTGTGCAAATAGGCCAGAAAAGAAACTAAGGAATCGTCCAGCCCAAGATCCTACAAAATTTGCCACAATCGTGATCTGTTTACAAAATCAAAGGCCGACGTAAGATCCATAAATGCCAGGTACATGGGGGCTTTTTTGGCTATGGTATATTTGGCAATAATTAGGTTAAGGTTGAGGCACTGTTCCACAGTGCCGACCTTACTCCTAAATCCCAACTGACAAGGATGTAATACTTTGGAATCCTCGGCCCAAGAACTGATCTTGTTGAACAGCACCCTTCCCAAAATTTTAAGGGTGTTGTCGATCAACGATATTGGCCTGTAGCAACTCGGGTTAGAACGATCGCCCTTCTTAAAGATTGGGACAATGGTGCTACAGGACCAGGTTTCAGGGATGGATGAATTAGTCAGATTATTAAAAACATTCGTGAGTAATGGTGCCCAAAATTCAGGGTGGCTTTTAATAAGATCGATCGGAAGGCCGTCTGGGCCGGGGGCTTTACCTCCCAGACTTTGGCTAATGGCTTCTTCGATTTCAGATAAATCAAATAAAATATTTGCATTATATGTAAACTCCCTAGGATCCCGAATAATGGGGGCAGCATAAATTTTACTGAAATGAGCCTCCCATGACTCGCTAGAGATGTTACAGCTAATCGGTGTAGATATGTTTCCCACAAGTTTAATATCTTTGACTGCTTTCCAGAAGTTCTTGCCATTTTTTAATTCATTTGCACGCAACAGTTTAGTCCAGTGATCATTAGTGATTGCCTCCTTCCTGCGTGTGATAGCCTTCTTGTAATTGTTTCTCAATATTGGCACAAGCAGGCTATCTCTTGGTTTAGTTATAAGGGCCTTTCTTAGTGCTCTGTTGGCCGCAGAACAATCTGCGTCAAACCACCTTGGATCTGGGTTTATATTCTTAATTGGCTTGGACAGTATTTTTTTTATGCCAAAACAGAGTTCGGAAAAGGCACCAACTACCTCTGTATCACGGTCTCTGTATGTCAGGCAGACGTTGATCAGATTCTGATACGATTTGATCATGGTTTGGAATAATTCAATGTTGTCAATACCTCGCCACACAAGTCGAAGGTTATCAGTTGACGCCATTAGGTCGCTAGCTCCCGGCGTACGTTTGTACGTTGGGCGGCATGTGAAACTTAAGGTAGTACTAATGGGATTGTGGTCACCATATATTGTTGGAATTACTTCCGCCTTTATCACGTAATTTGTAAGGGGAGCAGTCACAAAAATATAATCAATAATGGAATTTGAGCCCCGACTTCTGTATGTGGGGATAGTGTGTCCATCAGTGGCTGCAATTTCCATGATGTCTAAAAAATTTTGCGAGTTTAAATGGTTCGTTAGCTGCTCACCTCTCTTGCATAACGGGCCGGTAAAATTTGGTCGAGTGTCGTGATTAATGGCTCTAGGGAGTCTAACATTGAAATCACCACCTAGGCATATACCTTTATTTAGGGCACCATATTCTTTTTCCAGTTTTGAAATAAAATCAAACAACTTTAAAAAGTTCACATTGGGAATATTTTTAAAATCGTTATTATAAAAATTAATTATATAGAGTGAAGCCCCCCGAGTGTAAAGGGACGCTTGAAATACATCGCTGTTTGTGGGCACAGTCCTAGTGCGGCCGCCTGCCTTGATGTTTACCCAAGTGGAAAGACCACCAACGGGCCTACCTGAAGTGGGGATTGGGGACAGAGTGTTAAAGCATTCAAAACCCTCCATAGACAGTTCCTGGGTTGCCCAGGTCTCCTGGAGCATTACAATATCATGGCCGCTTATTAACTCCCTCCAATCTAATATATTTAACTTAGATGCCAGACCGGCCACATTCCAGCTTAGGATTTTAAGTGTCGATTCAGCTTTCGTTGTGGCCGGAGCATCCTGTCTACTATCCTGAGTGCATATATCAGTCAGTCCTTGAGCTGGTACATCCCTCAATGTTTCACTTGTTAATGGGGGTGACAGTCAGTCTTGACAATCCAAACTCGACAACAGAGTGAATCTATTATGGGTTGGGATAGTATTATGGGGGTTAGGAGAGGTTGTTTCAAATGTTGGTTTGTAGAAATAACCAAAAGGTAATGCCCATATACTAGTACCGTGGTTAACCACTTCCCTCTGCGGTGTTAGAATGGCTTTCGCCACTGACTGTCTACGGAAATTAATGACTATACAGTCCCCTTTAATAGATTTGGGAGATGTTCCGAGCCAGCCCACACGTCGTACCATGATGATATTTTCAATCAAGGATGGTCTAAATCGCTTATGCTTGGAAAGCCAATCGACGCAATTGCATCGTAGTTGCTCCCAGGATTCTTTCTGGTCCTTCCTTAAAAAGGGAACACCAGCTAAAACCACGACATATGGGCAGGCCTGCGGGGGTAGGTCAAGTAGCACATCATTTCCCTCGGTAAGAATCTTGGGAATTGAATCCGTGACAGCATTATGCTCAATATTGTCTTGAGTATTAGCTTCACCATCACTGATATATGAGGGAATAAACACCTTAGAGGGAATTTGCGAGTTGTTTGGTTGGTTAACAGAATTTTTTACCTCCGTAATTCCCTTCTTGTCTAGACATGAGCGGATTTTATTACATGTCATACAATCACTAGTTTTCATATTTGAAATAGGAGGGGCAACAATCTTTTGACAATTCGTAGGGATGTTGATGGTAGCTTCATTTTGAACCAGCTCTATAGTATTTGTCAGGGTAGGTGGGTTAGGGGCGACTGGGGGAACAGCATCAGAGATCTGGGCTATCGGCCGAGGATTTGAAATGAACTGAGCATCAGAAATACAATCTTTCACCGTGGATAAGAAGTTATTGAGTAGGGGTTTGATACAATCAGTTATCAATCCAAGCAAGTTGTTCATGTCAATAGCTCTAAGGTGGTTTTCACTGTCCGTGACAATTGGGACCAAAAATCAGTCTCAGTCTGGGTTCCAGTTGAGTGTAAGCATATTTTAGTCAACGGAGCATGCAAGGACGATGGAGCATGCACTAGGGCCTCTACGGATGTTTGGTTCACGGATGAACGAATCCATGAATTTAGGGTTGTGCGAGTGGAGCATGGGCGAGTTGGTTGTTTTCTTTTCGCGCAAATAGGCTTCCCAATTTTCCTCTTGCGTTTTGCCCCTGAAGTCGGAACATTGGGTGTTACAGGATTTGGTTCCGGCGAGTCTGATATAATGGTATCGCTTGCCTCTTCACTAACCATAACAGGGGCATTAGCTTTAGCATTGCGCGCAGTAGTATCAGTGGCGTCAGTAATCGGCGCAGAGGATAGCAAGGATTGCCCTAAACCAAGGGATAAACATCTCTCTGTAAGTTCAATCTCGTTGCTTACAATACTAACAGCTCTTTCCAGCATATTCTCGATGCTTGTTGTGGCAGATTTCATAACGGGTGGAGTAATTCGTTTCCCCATTATTTGGGCTGTTGGAGCTTGATAAACAGCTACACAGGTATGGTATACAAAGTCAATGACTTTCGCTCACCTCATTTTGATCCCAGGAATAGCTAAGATAAAAGAGGGGTGGCCCAGTCCAGTCTCCTCTGGGCGATGACGGGCAAGGACGGGCCCGCCCTTGGCCCGGGCTTCGCCCGCGCTGCGGTGTCTCCCTGGCGCTTATGTAGCGCTCGTGCAGCAGTAGCTCCGCCCTCACACAGCAAAGGTGTCTGGGACTGGTAGTCCCCTCCTGCAGCAACAGCGTTCTCCAGGCGTCGGTCAGCGCATCCCGCGCTGCGGTGTCTCCCTGGCGCTTATGTAGCGCTCGTGCAGCAGTAGCTCCGCCCACACACAGCAAAGGTGTCTGGGACTGGTAGTCCCCTCCTGCAGCAACAGCGTTCTCCAGGCGTCGGTCAGCGCGTCCCGCGCTGCGGTGTCTCCCTGGCGCTTATGTAGCGCTCGTGCAGCAGTAGCTCTGCCCTCACACAGCAAAGGTGTCTGGGACTGGTAGTCCCCTCCTGCAGCAACAGCATTTTCCAGGCGTCGGTCAGCGCGTCCCGCGCGGCGGTGTCTCCCTGGCGCTTATGTAGCGCTCGTGCAGCAGTAGCTCCGCCCTCACACAGCAAAGGTGTCTGGGACTGGTAGTCCCCTCCTGCAGCAACAGCGTTCTCCAGGCGTCGGTCAGCGCATCCCCTTACATTCTGTGGAACTGTGCCCTTAATAAGCGGTCGTGTACGCCTTCCTTTCAGCACCATCCACAGGTAGAGTTCTACAGCACGCATTGAAAGAGGAAAAAGCCTCCTGTGATTGTTTTTGTGCAGGAAGGTGTCCCTTCCTGTACAAAAACAATCTCCCCACGAAAGCAGGCATTCTTGCACCATGCAGCAAGGGTGCCTGCGCCGGTGCATGGCTGCAGTTTGTGCGCCAGCGCAGGGGAAGCACAGAGATGCGACATATTCTTGAAAATATGTCGCATCTCTGTGCTTTCCAAACTAACGCAGCGCGGCGCAGCAAAATCACTTGCTGCACCGTGATGCATTACTTTGTTGTAAATCTGCCCCTTAGTCTTTATAGAATGCTGAGGGTGTTTCTCAGCATGTTGAGAGCACCATATTTAACTTGTATTTAAAGTCGTCTTCCTTTCGGTAAGCTCTCTTCGAAATCTAAACTGGACCCTAAGTCAAAAGGGAAAATATATGACCGGGACAAACCTGGTTGGTGTATCCAACAGACACTCTGTCTCGGTCAGCTTGGAATTGCACCTACTGCGGCTATAGACTATCATTGGCACTTTGTGCTTTTTGGTGTTGTTTTCCCTTAAATCTTTAAAAACTCATATCTCTGGTTCCCCCTACTGGATCGTTGTCATGTTGGTGTCATTTTGTTAATTAAATGTTACTCTACGTTTCTATTTGGATTTCTATTGCTTGGCATTTGGGCTTTATTACTTTTGCTACTGAATAAACACTTACACATTGCCCTAAGTTAAGCCTGTCTGCTCTGTGATATAGCTACCAGGGGGTGCAGCTCAGTTTATCTAGTGATTTGGAGGGTACAACCTGTCAAGCATTCTGATTTCTTGGAAGTGGGCAGTAGCCACCCCCAAATGATAATCTAATTTCTAACAGGTGATAACTCCATCAGCCTTGGAGGGAGATCAGTCACTCTAGATTGGTCAGTTGATCCTCTACCACTTCATTGGTGCTGATGAGAGATGATACTTTTATTTTCACTTTCTTTTATAGAACCAATATCTTACCATTAGCTGCTGCAGAGTGCTTCAAGATCCTTTTGAGAGGAAAAGAAAAGAAGAGTGAGGGGATTGTTTGGGAGCACAGGAGAAGGGTTGGGAAAGGGAAGAATTTTGATGTGTAGGCAATGGGAGTTGCCCCAGAAAGCACTTCAAGTCCCTGGAGTAATTGGGAGCAGAGATGAGGGAAGAGCATTCATATTTATGGTGTGAGCTGGAGAAAGAGAGCGTGGATGGAATCACCGAATTTGAAAAGGGAAGATGTATGGGGTGGAGTTAGAAGAAACCTCAGTGGAGCAGTAACAGGGGAATTGATAGTTCTCGTACATGCACAGGCTACCACCATACCAAGGGCAGCCTGAGGTATAGCGGTGAATGCAGAAGAATCTGGAATCAGTCAGTAGTGAGTAAATAGTCATGGATGTGAATTAGGATCACTGAGGCTGACAGAGAGATCCAGGGTAAGGTGTTGTCTACTTACTCTAACCCAGTATCTGTGGACATTATTGCTCTCTGTTCTCTAAGTATGCATTTTCCTTCAGATGCAAGAGGGAGATGGTGGGAGAGAGGGAGAGCTGTGGAACTACCAAGAGGCGCAGTTGTCATTTCCCTAGTTCTGGGGGAGCAAACAACAGTTTGGGGGTGAAGCGCTGCCGGGTGTGCTCAAGGACAGGTTCTGGCACTTTCCTACACCAACAGGTTCTGCACTACTAGAGCTCCTCTCATGACCTTGGGCTGGTTTGTTAAATCTTCCAGTGACGCCCAAGTCTTATAGAATATTTAGAGGGCCTTTGATGGTAAAGTATAATGATCTCTGCCCTTTTCACTTCAAGAATTCTGGACCAACATGTGACAGCTGCAGCACCAATGAGCTGCGGAATGCAAAGGTCTTCCTTTCTCGAGAATGAGGCAGTGTTGTAGTATGATGATGATGATGATGTAGTTGTGAATGATGATGATGGAGATACGAGGGTTGATGATTCAGTAACGAGGGACAATGAAGATGATGCGGTAAAGTCTGATAATGACACAGCAATGAGAGGAGATGATGCAGTGTTGAAGGATGATAATAGTGCATCGCAGAGGGGGTGATGCAGTGATGAGGGTTAATGCTGCAGGGATGAAGCAGGTTGAGGATGCAAGATGATACAGGGATGAAGAATTAGGAGGATGTAGTCATCATGGTACATTGATGAGTAATGATGATGTTGTGATAAAGAATGCTGATTCAGGGATGGTGGATGATAGCTGTCGGACTATACCCCGTCCTGCTATGGCCCCACCTCGTGACGCTCCTGATCCCTCCGCTTTCTCTTCATTTCAGCCCCCGGACGGCCGCGGACACATCATGCTCCCTAGCGAAGGAACTGAGGACTGACCCTTTAATTCCGGCCCGTCCCCCGGGGAGGCGAAGTTCTACATCCCTATCCCGGAAAAGGGGAGAATGATGCCGGAAGAGGAGGGAACCAGGAAGACGGAAGAAGCAGTCTGGACGCCGTATGCAAAAACGCTGCAGAACCAGGGAGAGGATGCCTGGAACGCCAAACCCGCGACGAGGGAGTCAAGAGATCATCCGGAGGACACAGCGCCCAGCCACGGCCCTGGAGGGTCGTGGCTTGAACTTGTGCGTGCTCGGGTACGGGGGCTCGGGAGCGGGGAGGGAGCGCGGAAGCCAACCAGGTAAAACAGGGGCAGCCACACTAGGTTTCATCGTGAGCACTAGCAAAAATCCTCTATACCGGTCTTGGCCTGTTCCCAGCTACTGTTTTTCCTCTGGTGACGGTGTTCTGATTCCGCCCCCCCCCCCTCACTCATAGCGCTCTAAATCTCCAACACAGGTCTTTCTTCCCCCATGAGGTGAAAATGGTTCCGCCGCACTAACCAGTACCTTTTTTTTTGTTTTGTGTTTTTTCCCCCATTCCGCCCCGATTTGACGAACTCACACCTCGACCTGAGACCTGAAGGAAAACCAGCCCGATGACATTAAAGGAAAGGAGAAGGATCCTTATTTCCTGAGGAGATCGGCGCCGGGACTGTACCTTAGCTGTTAAATAAATACCGGGCACTGCCCTGTCTAAACACTAAAAAAAGCCTTGTGGTCTGTCTATCGCCTTAGGGAACTCCACAATAGCCAAGCAAAGCATGGGTATTGCAATGATAATGGGAAAACATGATGTAATCAAAAAGCATTATGATGATGCAGTAATAAGGGATAATGCAGCAAGAAGGGCTGAAAATGGTGCATGCATGATGATGAGTTAACCAGGGACTTAAGATGATGCAGTGATAAACAAGGAGGATACATACTTGCTGCAAGCAAAGCCTTCTGGCCCACAGCTACATGGTATATCACTGTGACAAACTAGACATTATAAAGGCCTAATTTGCCCTCAAACTCCCTCCTCCATACCATTTTCCGGAATGTGAGCTTCAGTTTCAGCTCTGCTGTCCACCAAGGCTGCGTGTCCTTTCTGTAGTTGGAAATGCCATGATCTTCTCATTTACCTTACAGTGTGAGGCCTCCTAGCAGGGTGAATGGAGTGTGGTACTGAAACAAGTCCACACCACCTGGGCCCCGCTGAGATCCGAATGTCCTTGCACCGGAAGAGATGCATCTCAAAAGACCTTCGGGGCTGGCCTGTGGATTTTGACCTGCTAGAAGGTCTTTGCATATGTCTGCGTTTCCATTACCGCTCAAAACATATGAGTACAATCTTCTCCTAATGTCCTGCAAGTGGGTATGGAAGGCAGAATTCTCAAAGGTCTGTACAATGGCCCAATCCCAGACTATATGATTGAAGTGAAAGACACGCAGATGATGGTCAGAATGTAAAGAAAATCAAACATTCACCCCCAGTCAAGAGATTGTCTTGCTTCACTTATCAGATAATACAGAATCTCCCTCACGGTGGCTCAACCCAACGAAGCAGGAGACATTTAACACAACTAACACCTTTAGAAAAGGGTTTTATTTTACAAAATGCAAAGAATCTCTTTCTAGAATAAGGCTTGGAGTTTATTTAACATAATGCTCTATAACAGAAAGGCTTTCCCAGATGCCAAATGCACAAAATTCAAATACACAAAGAGATATATATATGTTTATATGCAAGCAGTAATAACACACTTGGTAAATGCAACAGTTGAATGAAAAAATAATACCATGAATAAACAAGCAGTAAATAATATGAGATAACACTGAAGAAAGTATAATATGCTTGACGTCCTGCAAGAGATCAGAAAGATATATATACACTAGATACATCAAAGGATTACTTTGGATGTGCACCTCAACTCACTCACACATCACAAAGAAAACACCTCAAATGATTAAAGCCACTGGCCACACATCACAATGGCAATAATCAAAGCTCAAGCACCTCAAATGATCAAAGCCACAAACATCACAATGGCAATAATCAAAACTCAAGCACCTCAAATGATCAAAGCCACTGGCCAAACATCACAATGGCAATAATCAAAACTCAACACTTCACCTGGTGCAAACACTGCATCTTAGCCCACTCCTGAGCGGGGAAATTAAACAGCTGTGGTTATGAGCCTCAGCAACCAGGGTCCTGAAGTGGACGCGTCCGTCCCCATTCGGATTAGAAAATCCCGGTTTCTAAGTCAACAACCCTCAGCTTTATAATCTCAAAACACACTAGAAGGTTCGAGAGGAACCTCCCCCGCGCCAGAGGAATCTTACCAGAACTGGCCAGCTTCCAAGCAAGCATTCCAATGGCAGGAATGAGTTCCCACATTCCCTCTCCAATCTCGCATGTTCCAGCCTTTATCTTGACGAAGGCCGCAACAGCCTTCCAGGGTACATTAAACAATCTCTTACAAAAACAATCCTTGAACGTGATTAACCCAAACAACTTGCAAGCGCTGCTGTGCACGCAGAAAAGCTGAAGCCAAGCAGAGTCAGAAAACAGGATGACATGAGGCCATGTCAAAGCCAATAGTAAGAACTTAATAATTCTAACAATGTACAACACAATGCACATTTGTGAACACACTGTTTATAGCATCACATACTTTATCTCTCAATGTACAACACCGAGCACATTTGTGCATCACTGCTCACAACACTGCACTTCGAGACCAATAAGTACATTCCACACCTCTCTCTCCCTCTCATGTTTTCAAATGCACATCCCACACGTTCTGTTCTTGGCAAGGCTGTTCTACTCCGTGACAGCTCCCACTGAAAGACTGCAAGATTACAAGAAATACATTTGTAAGAGAAGCAAGGCATATGCAGGACCGTCGTACATTCAGGCTAGGATAAAATAACACACCAAAGTCAGTTAAAATAATGGTAGTCAAAGGTCATCACAGGGTGTCAGACCACATGAGTGCCTCTAGCACTACAGAGATCTGCGTTAAATCCATTGTTCTTTTGCTCACAATGCCACCCCAGTTTAGAGCCAGCCATATGCAGTAGCGGCTGGAATTGCACGCGGATGGGGGCGGGCGTGAGGGGTCTTGGGGGGTAATTCGCAGGGGGTGTCACACAGTGGGCATTGCGGGAACATGTAAAAAAATCATTTAGATGTACCTTTCTGCCCCGTCGGGTCCCGGGTCGTCTCTGCTTGTGCTCTCCTGCCTCCGAAAGAAAGCAGGCAGCCAGGCTCCCGCCCCTAAGCCAATCACAATGCTGCAAGCAGTGTTGTGATTGGTCGGGACGCTGCCCAGCCAAGGGCTAATGGAGTGGCCATGTTCTCCATGAAGCCTGCATGGAGAAGGGCAGACTGCGCATGACTGGTTTGGGAGGCCCGAGAGGGACGACCAAACAGTCTTTGCGTACTCAGGAGTGGGCAAACCACTCCTCCCCATCCCTGCTCAAAGAGCAGCCCCGCCCGCCTGCGAAACGCAAAGAAAACATAAAATGGTAATAACTTTTAGTTATTATCATTTTATATTATGGCTTTCTTGCACTGCGAGAAAACAGTAGGGCCAAACTCCACCTCCCTAGTGGAGAAGCCACCCCTGGCCATATGCAAATCAGTCTTGACCCTGTGCCTCATGAGAACAGTGCATCCCAAACTGTCAAGCCAGGTCCTCCCTGGACCATAAACAAGCATCCTGGGACTGGGTTCAGGGCATCACCGCATATCAGCCAGGCTAGCTTGAATCCAGTGGCACAGTGAGCCCGGGACCCACATCTGGGCATACCAGGCACACCAAGGGCAAGAAAGCAGAGGACACGCAGCTGATGGACGGAATGTAGAGCAAATCAAACATTCACCCCCATTCAAGAGATCTGGGTTAAATACATTGTTCTTTTGCTCACCATGCAACCCCAGTTTAGACCCAGCCATATGTAAATCAGTCTTGACCCTGTGCCTCATGGGAACACTCCAGCCCGAACTGCCAAGCCAGGTCCTCCCTGGACCAGGAACAAGCATCCTGGGACCGGTTTCAGGGCATCACCCCTCATCAGCCAAGCTAGGTGGAATCTAGTGGCACAGTGAGCCCTAGACCTACATCTGGGCATCCCCGGCGCACTTAGGGCGAGAAAGCAAAAGACACACAGGTAATGGACGGAATGCAGAGCGAATCAAACATTCACCCCTAGTCAAGAGGCCTGGGATAAATCCATCGTTCTTTTGCTCACCATACAACCCCATTTTAGAACCAGCCATATGCAAATCAGTCTTGACCCTGTGCCTAATGGGAACAGGCCAGCCCGAACTGCCAAACCAAGTCCTCCCTGGACCGGAAACAAGCATCCTGAGACTGGCGTTGTGCCAGCGCCAAGAGTAGGACTAGATTACACCTCCAGAAACAGAAAAATCTTTAAATGGGCCTTTTAATAAGCTGTCCTTAGAGATTGTCTGAAGAGAATCTGGTGAAGCATTCCAGAGACTAGGAGCTAGGAAAGAGAAGGCTCTGCCCGCTGCCGTGACTTTACACACTTTAGGTATGTATAACAGGTTTTGATAAGCAGAGCTTTATGGCCTTGCAGGAAGATGTTTTTTATTTTGTCCTGTCCACACAGAGGGCCATTATAATGAAATGCCCTATCAGTAATCATGAGTGCTTTAGATTTGATTCTAGACTTGACATGCAGCCATTGAAGATGCTTCAGACCTTGCAGGATGGAATGCCTTTTCGGGATGTTTAAGACAAGGTGAGCCACTGCATTCTGAACTCGCTGAAACTGGCTTAACAATTCCTGAGGGTCTCCAAGATAGAGTAGGTTGGCATAATCCATTCTAGATGTGATTAATGTATGCTCAATGTCTTTCTGAGGAGCCAAAGGAAAATATTTCAAGGTCTTTCTTAAAGCTTTTAGAAGTGAAAAACAGATGGCGGCGACGGCCTGCATCTGAGGTTTAAAAGATAAGGCCGTGTCTGATAGAACACAGAGAATTATTGTTTTAATTATGGCAATTCTGCTGAGCAGCTTCAGAGGCAATTTCCTCCAGAAGGAGATCGAAGAGCGCACAGGAGCCACAGCATTCTCCAATTTGCCCCTTACTAGTTCTTCATCGCTCTATATCCATGGCCGCCGGAATGATGCAATTTTGCGTCAGCTGTGTTTTTTGCATAATTATGGATTTGTCGCATTTGACACATAATCTATAATCTGCAGATTTTAATAAAACAATTTTATTCTTGGTCAAACGCATCAAAAGTTACTAAATTTGTGGTGACTTGTGGTCCTGCTCACCAGATTGCCCTTTGCAAAGGTTGACTGGTTATCTTTCAGTTACATATTTCAGTATTTGGGTACTAAATTGGTAATAAACAGGTGTAATCTTTTCCTAGACAGTGTTGCCAGCTGTACAAATGGTAATTAAAATGTGCAGCATTTAGTCACATAATTTGCCCTTCATACCGCATAATTAGGGCTCCCGGTTTTATGGTATTTATTTTTTTAACATTTCCGTCTGTATTTATCCATGTTTTTTGGGGATCATCTTATTGGTGTTAATCCATATCTATTTTGTGTTTTGAGAGTAAATGGGGTCATAAAATGGTATATTTCCACATTTATTTAACTCTTAGATGTGCACTCATATGTGTCTACCGGTCGCGTTTTAGCAAATTAAGAAGCCCTATATAACAAAACACTACACCTGCAGGTAAATATTAGTGTTATATTACAAGTATATGTTAATATATGCCTGTATTAAAGGAAATCTCATCCTGTTTTCAACCCCCTATGCTGTCTATCTGCTCAGCTTTTGCCTGAAGTTCATGAAAGACAGCATGGAAATTCTCTCACAAGAACCACAATTTTCAGTATTTTTCCACGTTTAAAAATAAATACAGACAGGAAACACATTATTTTCTGTCTTTATTTATCTGTAAAAATGGAAAAATGTGAGCCTTATGCATAAATTAGTTAGCGCCACATAATTCGATCCTCCTTTGCTGCATAATTCCAGCGACCCTTCCTATAGCCAGACACCGAGGTATTTGAATGTGTCCTGGGTGACCACCAATGGTGTCTCCGTATGGTCGTACAAATCGGTCTGTTCCATGAAATGTATGGGGTACAACTGAGATGTGCCGCAAATAATCTGAGTCTAGACGCCTCCCTGAAATTAGCCAACAAGGACAGTAGGCTTGGCAAGCACAATCTGAGGCCCACAAATATAGCAGTGCGTTATCAGCATACAACGTGACTATGGGACATATTTATCAAACTTTCACACCGCAAGCCACCTGCTGCGCTGCGTGAAAGGGAAAGAGCAGGAATATGTTGTATTTAATATTATTCCTGTCCTTTCTTTAAGCTAGTGCACAATATGCTGCCTTGTGCCAACGCAGGTACCCTTTCACCATGGTGCAAGGATGCCTGTGTTACAGGCGGAATTGTTTTTGTGCAGGAACGTGTCCCTTCCATTTCTCTGCAGCATTTTCCTCTTCCTATGTGAGCTTCAGAATGCAGCACTTCTGCAGCACACTTAGAAGGGGGAAACAAAGAGGAGAAATAAAGATATTTCTCCTTGTTATGCCTCACCTGGGAAGGTATTTTTGATATAGTCCCAGGTCTAACAGGAATGGTAAATCTGGGAATGCACCAGAATCCATGGGTGGATGAGTGTGGGAACACCCACGCTCCACCCTGGAACATGTCCCTGCGGCCGTGTAATGCAAAGTAGTGATTTGCTCTGCATCGTGTTACTCTGGATTTATAAAGCCACTCAGGGCCACCGCGTCAACTGCTAAATCGGGGCTAAAAAAGCCATTCCTGCCGCTTACCTCTGGTTATAGTCCAAAGCTTGGATACCACATCCCCTCACTCATTCTTGCTATCTGGTCTGAATAGAGCAGACGCACCCAGGAGCAGGGTTTCTTCAGATACGCGTTAAACCTGGAAGAAGGGTTTTGAGTGCAGCATGACTTGATCAACTACTCCCAGAGTAAACAAATATTCAAATACATTTGCTTGACTCTGAATGAGGTAATTAGTTCAGGCTTATCGTAAGTTATTTAAGACCTGGGTCCACAACTTAATAAGGGAGACGTCCAGATGTTTCTTCTGTTTCGGCCAGGTAAGATAAATAGCAGGTTTTTCTAAGGTATTTAAAAAAAAAAAAAGTACTTCAAGGAAAGCGAAAACATGGTGTCTGGCGCCATCGAGTGGTCAGTCACACTTATTGCCCATTATTAATGACTGCAGTTCTGCTTGCAAGTTGTCACACTATCAATGTTTGCTGAAAGTAAGCGAGACCGGAGCGTGGGGCCTTTATTACCCCCTTCTACCCTGCCCCCGCGCCCCCAACTCGTGAAGGACTTGCATTAGCACCACCGGCCGCCATCCGGGCCTCCTGAAAGTTAACTCAAGCCTAGGTGATAAACTTGGGACAGATATTTAATTTCCAAAAACAATCATTTTTGAAGTCCTACTCGTTTATTTGATTGCTAAATACGAGTGATAAGCGGTAATCTAGTATGTCAGGTTACGAGGATACCATGAAATAGGGGCACTTAGCCAGGGTCAGGTTGGCCATTTATTCCATCGGGCATTTCCCTGGGTAGCTGGAGCAGTGGCAGCTCATCCGCTAAGGCGGAGTGGCGTAGCCCTACTGTTCATAGAGCAGTGTAAACAAAAAAATTAAATTATAATACCTGTAGTTATTATCATTTTATTTTTCGTATCATCAGGCTAGGGTGGAGCGGGGCGTGGTGTAGCTCCCCTGACGTTGAGGGGGAGAAGTGGTTGTGCACTTTGTAAAGTGAGCATGAATGTTTGACCGTCCGGAGTCATGCACACTCCGCATGTTCTCCATGCAGGCTTCATTACAGCCTGCATGGAGAACATGCCCAGGCTCCCATTCCCTGGCTGACCGCTGAACAACGCCCATTGGAAGCCGGTTTGAAGGGCGAAGGCCGCTCCTTCTGAAGCCATATCCCTGTGGTTTACGGCAGCAGGCAAAAAAAGAGAGAGAACCACAGAAAGTGTGAGAGAGAGATTGGAAAGAAAGAGAGGGGAAGAGAGCAGAGGCTGGTTTGAATGTTTTAGCAGGGGCTGGTTTGAACATTTTGCATTGAATTGTTTTTGGTTCCCAGTCTGGCCTTGCGCCTACCTTAGTGTTACCACTTACTACGAGAATAATTGATTCTCTAGGTCTCTGGCCATCACAAGGGTCCCTGAGGTCACCCAACAGGCTTTGGCCGTCCATCCACGACAATGTGGATTCATGGAAGTCCCAGAAAGTTACAACCTACTTGCCCGCCTTGTATTTTATTCCATTGACATAAGGCCTGGGAGTTGGAGTAGGGGACGGGGTGCTGCTGTACCCCCCAAAATAACCATGCTAGAGTTCAGAAGATTAATGAGCAATAAAGATACCTTTAATTTTTTTTATGTTGCCACATTTACTGTGTGTACAAAGACAAAGGTCAAGTATCAAGTGTCTTCTGACAAACAGTTTCTGATTCGGAAACTTGAGTTTACTTCTATTTTTCTGACTCCAAAGTGAGAGGATTTTGTAAAAGCGACTCAGGTGACAATCCTTCTATGGCACAAGAAGTGAAAGGAAAGGCTTAGGATTTCAGTTTTTTGTAACACACGACAACATTTAAATACCTCAAAGTATATCGACTATTATGAAGGCACAAATAAAGCACTTTTTTGTAATTGTGAAGAGTGATGGAAACAAAGATTTTAATAGGATTAAAACAAATCAAGAAACTTTAATTGGTGATGCGCAAATGATAAATATTTGCTGAAACCCGAATTTCCTACAGTGTCGTTTGTGCGTTATATGGTTTTATGAGCAAAAATGCATGTCTATGCTTATTTAGTGGCCATTTCAACAAAAAATGTGCTGTCAGTAAATAACAGTGCTCTACCTCACCAGTGCTCCAAAATGCTTCGTAGCACGTTACTACTCTACTGCTAAATGGGCGTGGCAAATTTGATACATTTGTTCTTTGAGTAATGCTTGGTTTTCTCACAATCCCTATGACTTCACTGATATAACATTAATGGTAGCACTCCCACTCTGAAAATTGTTCCAGCACCACTGGCCATTGGTTGCTAGAAATGGACATAGGGGTTGGACATTATTATATGTTCTCTGCTCTCCTCAAAATGTCTATTGATACTGCTTACTGCCTTCTGGATCCCCTGTACATCAACGCAAACCCGTATTATATTGAACAAATCCTTATTTCCCAGATAAAAGATTATGCGGACGACCAAGGTACCTAATAAAGGTCTAGTGTGTCGGGCCTCTGGGATTAGAGAATAGAGACCCTAAGGGACGGACTGTAATGCCCCTTAAATCATAGGGGGAAGAAAAGTGGCTCCTGTGTCTCTGAAGGCAACTTGCTATATAAAAATATTTTAAAACTATATTGAGGATCAGGTTTGCGATATATCAATAGACAGTCATTTAAACAGGCACCAACAACCAAGTACAAAAACTAAATAAAGTAATAGGTCTAAGTTAACTAAATAGTCTGTTAAAGTGTGTGTGATTTGCCGGGCACTAGTTTAAATTCTGGAAGGGCTGACTCCGTCATTCATCCTTCCTAGGTCGATGAGTGAACTACCATTGCATTGGGTGATAGTAAGTAACAACAAAGCTGTCGTAGGAAGTGTTAGATAAAAACAGTTGTGAATTCTTAATTTAAATTTTTCATGTTATTAACATTTTTAAAGAAAATTCTAAGGTTAGTTGTTAGCTAGCAAAGTCTGGGATTTCTTAAGCTGGTGTGGGTGAGTCGGTGGATTACCATTGTTTTACGATGTTGAATATTTCTTGGAGGTGGTTCTTGGTTGAATTAATCCTTTTGTAAGGAATGCACATTTGAATAGTATTCTTTATAGGTGTATCTTGTTCTCTTGAGTAATGAGATGGTGTCCTTAGGCGCTCGCTTCCTTCATTTCTGTTCAGCTGCTCTCAAGGTTTGCATTTGAGTGTTGACTTGACACAAGTACCAGTGGATTGTTCTGCTTGTCTTTTTAATGTCGAGCCTGGGCAGTGCATGTGCTGCTCTGCGAGGCATGCTGTATTGGAGCAGGGCCGGCTTTAGCGCTGGTGGCGCCCAGTGCGACAATGTTAGTTGGCGCCCCCCCAATGACCACCTCCACCACCGGTATCTCTCAATAGCACCCTTTAACAGTGACCAAGTCTCCATAACCACTCTCTTAGATTCATTGAATTAGTTATAATACTCATACCAGTAAATGGTGTCAGAGCACTTTGCATCACACATACATTACACAGAAACAATTAAACTAAGGTTTGTAAATCAAGCTTATAGGAAATGTTACATAAGCCAAAGGACTAAAAGTGTAGGAGTCACATGTCATCCATACTGGTAGGCCATATAGTTTAGAAGTGCTTGGTGTGGAGAAGCACAAACTCAGAGTCGAAAAAGAAACAGCATAGTTGGGAGTTTTCTTTAATAAAAAGAGTCGATTTCTACCAAAAGTAACCCTTTTTGCAACATTAATCTATGCTCTAATTTATACTTTGCAGTGTGGATGCAGCTCTATGATGAAAGTTAATAACTCTTTGTGCTATATTAGGACTTTAAGTTATCAATTGCAAGGAACAAAATGATGTCTCTTTTAAAAGCAGTAACCTGCTGATCTATTTACATTATATGCACTCTTTAATTTACATGGTACATGTTTTTTGCAGCAGGCATATTAACCCTCTGCACTACCTACACAACAATCAAAACATCAACTATACAAAACTCCAATCTATCTCCACGAAGAACATTAATTACAAGTGTTCACTTTACATTTTTGTGAGGCCTGGTAATTGCCGGAGGAAAGGAAAGCGGCAGCAGGCGCTTCAAAAACTTAATAAACTTGAAAGCACGGCGCCCCCAGGAAGCCAGCACCCGGTGCGGTGGCACCGGTCGCACCGCCCTTAAGCCGGCCCTGTATTGGAGTATGGAATAAAAGCCCCGCCCACTCTCCGCCCATATTTGTCATTGGCTTGTGTCATTGTCCTTTGTAAATGCTGGCTTCTGATTTGTTAATAGGCTTTCTAGTCCCTCCTTATTACCGTCTTCATTTGTAACCTCCCATGATGACTGGCTGTTGGAAAACGAGGCAGCATCTGTGAGGCCTGCACAAATAACATGACTAAATTTGTCCTTCACTGGGAACCAAACACCCAATTGTAGCGCCTGACTCTCAGAGGGTAGCGTTGCAGAGCAGTCTGAGGCTTACTCAAGGGAGGTGGTGTGGGCTAGTAATCGCCATTTGCAGGTGCACAAAAATAACACTCAATAATTGATTGTCCAGTCTGTACTTTGCTTTATAAAAGTAAGAGTACATTTATTAAACACACACACCACTCTATACTATGCACCAATTTACAAATATACATAAGCTTCCAAAAAAACAAGGGCTAACGGCGGACTCCAAGTGTCGCACTTCTTTATTGTGTTCCCATATAAGTAACAGTGTATTTCAGATAGGTGTCCGATTCTATGTGTTGCATTGTTGTGGGGTGGAAATCACTGGGAAGGGGTATAGTGGGGTGGGGGTGTGATGGTGTATTGGTGTGGGCTGAGTGCAGAAGGGAGGGTGTGTGTGGGGAGGCTGTGGATGGGGTGAAAGGGGTGAGAGGCGGGGTGGGTGTAGTGGAGATAGTAGTGGAGCTAGAGGGGGAGTCGGTATAGCCGGTACTTTATAAAAGTAAGAGTACATTTATTAAACACACACACCACTCAATACTATGCACCAATTTACAAATATACATAAGCTACTGGAATTACTTTGTGACATTGCATAACATCTCCACCCCTCCTGCAGGGGGGGTGGGGTCTAGTACCACCACTCCCATGTATGCACATCAACTTGCCCCCAATGCAGTTAGTTGAACATAACCTGGAGCGAGGGCCCTGCGCACTGGCACCATCCCAGTGGCGACCCACACCATTACCTCAACAAGCATTAAAAAGGGGTAAACCTGCCTTGGTGACACATGACCCTGACTGAGCATCTCCTACTGACCATAAAGTATGCACCTCTATATCTTAAGGGCTAGCAGTCTGGGGGCTTCACCTAAGCGCAGCAGCAAGAATCCATGTTTACGCACACTTTAGAATGACAGTACTCATCACCTTGGTTGATCATTTGAATGCATTGCAATTACAGCCCCTAAGGGCATCACAGATGAAATCACAGGATTGCGCATATACAACCAGACACCCTAGCAGGACTGTCTGGCAACATAGCCCCACTTGGCTTATGACATCTCCTTACACATGTGACATACAGTCCCTTCAAAAGAAGTACTCCTGGCAACTACACTTCTCCTGCAGTGCGCCTCTTCACTTTAAAAGGAATCACAGGTAAAAGCATGGGATTACGTAAATACAGCCAGACCCCCTAGCAGGAAGGTCCAGCAACATAACTCCATTTAGCTTAACATCACCTTACACAGGTACTTCACTTTACACATGTGACTTTCAGTCCACCTAAAAAGAAATAACCAATAGTAAATGCATTTCGGTGCAATTACACCACTTCACCTCCAGGGGATGCCCTTCTCCAGACATCACCAACTCAGCCCTTCACTCCATGATGCACTTCATAGTACACCCTCAGCTGTAGAACATAAGTTCCAGCCTAGAAGGTGTTAAAGGCTGGCTGAGCCTTTGAGGGGTTATTCTTTCAGATGCCCCGTGAAACTTAGGGGTGGACTGTTCTTCTTTATGCTGGGGGAGCCCCCTGCATCCCTTTTCACACATGAGGGTGACCCCCTCCTCTGGGGGCCACCAGGCACCAAAATGGCAGATTTCTTTGTGCTGGGGAGGGGGGGGGGGGGGGGAGGCGGCGCTCCTCCAGCAGCTCCCCCAGCACCTTTTCACAAGTGAGGGCGACCCCCCTCCTCTGGGGGCCACAAAGCACCAAAACAGCAGATTTCCAAATGCCTGGTGAGGCATTATGGGGCGCTTCATGCTCCTCTTTACCAACCCCAGCCACTGGGAACACTCTCCTCCGCCCTCAGGGTCTCTGATTCAGCAGGGTGCTGTCTTCACTGGCTCCCTGCGCCAGCCTTTCACCAGGCTCTCCTTCTGGGCCTCTCTTCTCCCTGCACAGAGGCCCCTGCTTCTGTGCACCAGTCCTGGGCTCTTCTTCTGGTGCTAATAGGGTCCTGGGGGCAGTCAGGGGGTCTCTCCTTCCAACTGCCCATTGCGCCAGGCTCCAGCACCTTCACCCTCAGCAGACCACACCCCAGAGAGACCTTCTCTTCCTGTGCAAGCACTTTTTAAAAGTTGAGTAGGGGGCTGGCAGGAAGTCTCTGTTGGTCCTATCAAACAGCGACACATCACGTCCCTGCCCCTGCTCCCTCCTTCTTGTCCCGCCTCTGAGCTTGTTCAAAATGGCGTCGCCCAGGGTTTCTGCCACATGTCTCGGAAGCACCTTCCCCCCAAGCTGCCTTCCCTCATTGGTGCAGCCTGGTGCCTGGCACCCAGCGACAGCGGTTGATGGATTGGCCTGTAGCCCCACCCATCTTCTCTTCATGGAGAGGAGGCCCTCGCTTGTGGAAGAAAGGTTATCAATCCATCCAGCTGAGGTCAGCTCTCAGCCTGGGTCTGGTCAAGGCTGGCTCAGAGAAATATGACAGTTCTGGATGACCCAAAAGCAGTACAAATATGACTTTGGAATCTGCAGAATACTTCTTTTCACATTTGCTACATTGGACTTAAGTGCGTGTCTGGAATCTGTAGGCCTAATTGAAGTTAATCTAGCCCCTGGCTCCACATTCCCATAGGAGAATAAGGAAGTGAAAACACAGTAAAACACACTGACATTCCCTGGCATGTCTCTTCCATCCTGAGTTCACTGTGGGTGAGTCTCAACTTATGAGGCTCCCCAACAGTAAAAGCACAACAATAAGGTGCTCAAAAAGCAAAAATTTGGGCGTCCCACAGTGTCAGAACCACCTTCTAACACACGCCGCGCCCAGCTGATTCTTACAGGGAAGAAGTAGCCACTCTACATGGGTACACTTCCCGTAGTCAGCGATAACTAGTTATAAGGGGTTCTGACCAGACCCCCCCTTACTGACCAGTAATCCGCTTAGACCACCTACTCCTCCCATCCATGAGATCTCCACTCATGACAGGGATCCCAGACTACCCTAAGAACCCTCTGGGCTCTAGGTTAGATACCTCTAGGTCACTCATGGTCTACATGGACTCAGCCTAACTAGGCTCACCTTTGCCCTTGGGCATGCAACCCTATGCCTACCACTTTTCTGGACAAGGGTCCAGTGCCTCAGCACCGATGCGGTCCTCTGGGATAGGTCTAAATCCCATCCCCTGGGTCACTAGCTGGTCTCCCTCCCAGAGTTTGTTCCTACCAGTACCCTCTCTCCGTTTGGTCCTTGCACCCCAAAGATGCAACCTCTCTGGACCCTCACCCTCAGCCTGCCGCTGAGGTCATTCTGCTGCCACCACCCTTTCGGTATGACTGTCTTCCCTAAAGAAAGCACAGCCACTTGTGCTTCCCCACACAGAAAAGCACCCTTTGGCCACTGGCCTGGCTCCGTGATAAGACCTCAGATCGGCCTCACCACCACACTGGCAGTGCCAGGGAGGAACACTGTGGGTGCCTCATCAGACATCCTACAGCTCATTCCCCCCGTCAGTAGCTCCACCCGGTAACTACCCCGGGAACCTAGACCCCTTCCTTTTTCTCCGCTGCGAGAACAGGGCCTATGTACCCTTCCCTCCGAGAGGTGCGCTCTCCTCCCGGAGTACCCTTAGAGAGCCTGTGGGTCCTGAGTTAGCTAGACCCAGGCCCACCTCTCATGGCTCTCCCTGGTCTCCCTGGAGCGCCTTGGGAGACCGTCCAGGGACCTACAGGGTCCCTGGATGGCCTGCACCACCCCTCCTGAAGAGCAGGGTCCCTTCACTTAAGATAGGCCCCACCTGCCTTCAGGGTAGTACTACCACTCTCAGCCCGGAACCCTAAAGATCCCGGCTAGGCCTGCACCACCCCTTCGTGAAACACAGGGTCCCTTCACTTAAGATATGCCCCACCTGTGTTCAGGGTGGTACTACCTGGCAGAAGTCCACCTCCTACCTCGAGCTAGGGTAACACCCCCATGCTCCTGGTCCTTGGGTCCAAGTACCACAGGACCTACCTGACTGGTTAACGGCTAGGCATCGCCCCAGCCACCACTTCAGGTTCCCTCCACCAGCTCCTGGGGTTCAAATCCCACCGGACCTACCGGACTGGTCACCGGCCACCCGACCCTGACAACTCAGGGTCCACTGCTAACCCTTCGCCTGGAAAACAGGGAGCATATCGCCCCCACTCAGATCTCCACTGGGTCAGTTACCTAGCCCACCTAGGGGCTACCACTACACACCATCACTAAAGAACAACCCTCCTTGGGGGTCACCCACTACCAGCGGCCACCCCTGGGTTGCTCACCTCCCCACCAGTTAACCTTGGGGACCTGCCGCACACTCAACTCTACCACACCCTCCTCCCACCGTGGGAAAAGTTTCTTGGGGTCCCCCACCATGCGAACCCCTGGGGCGCTACTACCTGGGGTAAAGAAACCTCCTGCCCCACCCTTCCAGTTGTTTTGGCCTGCGCCATTAGCAAGAAACTTCCAGTGGGGGAAGGATATCGGGGGCCCCACCTGTGGAAACCCTCCCTGCCCTTAAAAAGCGCGGGAACCCCCCAGGACCCCTACGTCTCCTGTCCCCCTTGAAGGTCAATCCACCCCTACACCCCCACCTGTGATGTAGGTATCAGTTGCTGTCCCTATCTCTTGAGGAGACACCCTCCTCATGCAGGTGTAGTGTATGTAGTGTTAGAGTTTAAAGATGTACAATATGGCTTAGAACATTTGTATGCAATCATTTCCTGGAAAGCAGCATCCCGCTAGCACATTATAATCAACATAGCGCAGTCATATCAATGCAGCTTACATTTAAACCATAATAACTTCACATGACACATATGGGCGCGGGGCTTTCCTTTCCCATACCTTTAGTTCACATAACCAAAACTTTGAACCCTTCTCAGAGCCTTGCGCTCTTCCATTTGCTCATTGCTGCATAGGTAATGTGTGGCAAAACTGGACTTATCAAATGCTATAAATGCCCACCAGAATGGGATACTATGTTTCCCACCGCTAGACACCAATGTTGGAAAACGAGGCAGCATCTGTGAGGCCTGCACAAATAACATGACTACATTTGTCCTTCACTGGGAACCAAACACCCAATTGTAGCACCTGACTCTCAGAGGGTAGCGTTGCAGAGCAGTCTGAGGCTTACTCAAGGGAGGTGGTGTGGGCTAGTAATCGCCATTTGCAGGTGCACAAAAATAACACTCAATAATTGATTGTCCAGTCTGTACTTTATTTAGACGGTTTTGTATAGCGCGAACAAGACCCTTGCGGGTATCAGAGCGCTTCACATATCAGACATAGGAAAAAATGTGTACATATAAATACAGTGTTATGTGTATACAAGGTACATAATACAGAGAAATGCAAATAGCTATAGTTCAAGTGAATTTGGACATGAGAATCGATTTCACTTCTTTTTTTAAAAAAGCCGTAGATGGATTGAGTCTCGTTTCTGGGGGTAGGGCATTCCATATCCTGGGGGCCATTCCTGAGAAGGTACGATTGTACGTTGTTTTCTTGGAGAAACGTTGCAGTTTCAGTAAAAGCTTGTTAGAACTCCTGGTAGATCTGTTACCACCTGATAATACCAGTTTTTCGGCTAGGTACCTAGGGGTTTTGTGGTGTAGTGCCTTATGAGTCATACAGGCGATTTTTAACTGGTTCCTGGCCTCAAAAGGTAGCCAGTTTGGAGCATGTAGGTCAGGGGAGATGTGGCAGTTTCTTTTAGTGCCTGTAACGAGTCTAGCGGCTGTATTGATTGATGCTCTGAGAGGGGCGGTCGTTGCCCTGGGGAGACCACAGAGAGCGACGCTCCCATAGTCAACTCTGGGAATTACTAGGGATTGAACCGCCTGTTTGAAGTCCATTGCGGGAATGAAGGGTTTCAATTTTCTCAGTGTGTTGATCTGAAAGTTTGCTCCTTTTGTTGCAGCGCTGATGTGCTTCTGCATGTTTAGCTTATTATCCAGGGTTATTCCTAGAGATTTGGCGGAGTCAATGATGAAAGGTTGACCGTCGAGTGCAGTTAGGTGCTTCATCCACTCACGGATGGTCGTTGTTTGGTTGGGGGGAGCGATTAGGAGGAATTCTGTTTTTAGTGTGTTTAGCTTTAGATGATTCTTAGCTAGCCATGTCTGTGTCTTTTGGAGCAATAAGTTCAGGGACTTGATGTCGTCAAGAGATTGGATCTTAATGTAGAGTTGTGTGTCATCTGCGTACATGTGATATTGGATATTTTCGAGGCTGAGAAGCTCTGTGAGTGGTTCCATAAACAGATTGAAGAGTGTCGGGGAGAGGGAAGAGCCCTGGGGTACTCCCAAGGTGACTGGGGTGGGGTTGGATAAAGATTGGTTGATCTCGAATCTTTGTGTTCTGTTTTGGAGGAAGGAAGTGAACCAGTTTAACACTGATCCGGATAGCCCCATTCTAAGTTTCAGGAGGTTCAGTAGATTGTCATGTTTGACAGTGTCGAACGCTGAAGAGAGGTCAAGTAGGATTAGCAAGCATGCTTTGTTTTGGTCCAGTATTTGTAACGTGTCATCAATTATGTGGGTCATGGCTGATTCGGTACTATGCCCTGATCGAAAGCCTGATTGGAATTGGTCGAGCAGGTTGAAGTGGTCTATGTGCTTACTAAGCTGCATGTGGACACATTTTTCGAGTAGTTTGGCCAAGGTTGAGATATTGGATATTAGGCGATAGTTGTTTAGGTCTGATGGGTCCGCTGAAACTTTCTTAAGGATGGGGGTTACCTGACCGGCTTTGAGGATGTCAGGGATGGTTCCTTGCAAGAGAGAGGAATTTATGATTCTAGTCCATAGGGGCACTAGCAGTGGCATGAAGGTCTTTGAGTGGGATGCTGGAAGGGGGTCTGTGAAATGATTGGAAGGATTCAGAGTGGTGAGCGTGTTTAGGATAGTTTCTTCGCTGTAGAGGTTGAAGGTAGTCCAGGAGGCATTGTTCTTGAGGTCGTGTATTATGGGACAGTTAAGCGGGGTACTTGGTGAGGACCGTGAGGGGATTGAGTGTGTATCGGTAATGGATAATAGATCATTAAGTAGGTCTGTCTTTAATTTGTCAGTCTTTGTTGCGAAAAAGGAGGCAAGATCCTCACAGTTGGGGATTGAATCTGGATTGGCTTGAGGGGAGTGGGGGCCACATTTGGACTGAGTATTGATTATTTCGAACAATTTTTTGGGGTGATTCTTGGCTTGGTCTAGTTGTACACCTATGAAATCAGCTTTTGAGCGTCGAATCCTTCTGTAGTAGGCATTTCTGGTGCATCTTAGTAGCTTGAGGTGGGCAGTGGATGGGGCTGTTCTCCATTGTGTTTCAATCGCTCTCAGTGCTCTTCTGTCTTCATTTAGTCTACCATCATACCAGGGGTTTGAATTCTTTTTGGTGACTCTTTTTAATTGTAATGGGGCTAAGGTGTCAAGAACCCTGTTCATAGAGTGGAAGTAGTGATTGGCCAAATCCTGTACATCCTTTGATCCATCCGGAGCTGGCGTGAGGATGCGACTAGCGGATGCAAGGTCGGCCGGATTGATGTTTTCTAGGTTCCTCTTCCAGATTTTCGTTCTCGTCGGTTGGACAGAGAGTAGTTTAACTAATTCCTTGATATGGAAGGTGATAATGTAGTGGTCAGACCAGTCGCATGGGAGAATCGATTCTAGCTGGGTAGAGTCCGCTTTGGAAATTACTAGATCAAGGATTAAGCCTTTTCCGTGGGTGGGGCTGTCACATATTTGGGACAATTTGAGGTCGGATAGGAAAAGTTTGAAGCTATTGACCTCTGGATCGTCAGGATCGTTCCAGTGGAGGTTGAAGTCACCCAGGAAGATCTGTGTATTTTGCTGTCCTACATTTGTCGCTATGATGTCCATCATGTGCTCGATGAAGGTGAGGTTGTTGCCCGGAGGATGGTAGATAGAGTGTAGTGAGCAAAGTGGCTTGTTATTGCTCGTAATGTGTAGGCAGAGGTATTCACATGATGAGAGCACCGGGGTGTTTGCGCGTCTTACCGAAAGGTTGTTCCTATGGATGCAGGCAATACCACCACCTGTCCTATCAGGTCTATCTAGTCTTGTAATGTAGTAGTTTGGGGGAACTAGTATGTCTAAAATGGGTGTGGATGATTCAGTCAGCCAGGTTTCGGTTAAGATGATAAGGTCGGGTTCATTGGTTATAATGAGGTCGGCTATATCAGTGGCATGACGTGCTGCCGATCTACAGTTTAGAAGGATACATTTTATCTGGGCCTTGGTCGGGGTGATGGTCTGGTCATGGGAGGTGGGTACTCTTGTGAGGTTGCTTTCAACAATGCCTCTGGGAGTGTGTCTTGTCAGTCTTGAGGCATTGGGGTTGATGGATTGGATTAAGGACCCTGTCTGTGTGTTCTTTAAGTGTACAGGTCCACTTGGTAGGGATGGAGGTTCGTATGAGTGAAGTAGGGAAGTAATGTCACTTGGTGATAAGGTGTTCTTTTCCCTGGTTGGCCTGGATGATGCATTGGGGTAAGGTACTGTTTTCCATTTGAGGGGTCCCTGAGATGACGGGCTAGCGCAAGCCTGTTGAATGGGTTTCGCTTGGGGTTTGGGTGGTTGCCGGATCAGGTCATGAAGGGTTTGTATGTAATCTTTTATTTGTTGTAGGGAAAGTAGAATCTCGTCTAGTCTGGGGTCTGATGTGGGGCTTGTCATCTTGAAGGTTTGGACTGTGGATAAGTGAGGAGGTGTAGTGGCTTGTGTGGTGTTCCGGGGTATGACATGTGTTGGTTCGAAGGGCGGTGGTCCCATGGGGAGTGGAGGGGTGGAGAATAGGGTGTCCGATTCTATGTGTTGCATTGTTGTGGGGTGGAAATCACTGGGAAGGGGTATAGTGGGGTGGGGAGGGTGTGTGTGGGGAGGCTGTGGATGGGGTGAAAGGGGTGAGAGGCGGGGTGGGTGTAGTGGAGATAGTAGTGGAGCTAGGGGGGGAGTCGGTATAGTCTGTACTTTATAAAAGTAAGAGTACATTTATTAAACACACACACCACTCAATACTATGCACCAATTTACAAATATACATAAGCTACTGGAATTACTTTGTGACATTGCATAACATCTCCACCCCTCCCGCAGGGGGGGTGGGGTCTAGTACCACCACTCCCATGTATGCACATCAACTTGCCCCCAATGCAGTTAGTTGAACATAACCTGGAGCGAGGGCCCTGCGCACTGGCACCATCCCAGTGGCGACCCACACCATTACCTCAACAAGAATTAAAAAGGGGTAAACCTGCCTTGGTGACACATGACCCTGACTGAGCATCTCCTACTGACCATAAAGTATGCACCTCTATATCTTAAGGGCTAGCAGTCTGGGGCTTCACCTAAGCGCAGCAGCAAGAATCCATGTTTACGCACACTTTAGAATGACAGTACTCATCACCTTGGTTCATCATTTGAATGCATTGCAATTACAGCCCCTAAGGGAATCACAGATGAAATCACAGGATTGTGCATATACAGCCAGAAACCCTAGCAGAACTGTCTGGCAACATAGCCCCACTTGGCTTATGACATCTCCTTACACATGTGACTTACAGTCCCTTCAAAAGAAGTACTCCTGGCAACTACACTTCTCCTGCAGTGCGCCTCTTCACTTTAAAAGGAATCACAGGTAAAAGCATGGGATTACGTAAATACAGCCAGACCCCCTAGCAGGAAGGTCCAGCAACATAACTCCATTTAGCTTAACATCACCTTACACAGGTACTTCACTTTACACATGTGACTTTCAGTCCACCTAAAAAGAAATAACCAATAGTAAATGCATTTCGGTGCAATTACACCACTTCACCTCCAGGGGATGCCCTTCTCCAGACATCCCCAACTCAGCCCTTCACTCCATGATGCACTTCATAGTACACCCTCAGCTGTAGAACATAAGTTCCAGCCTAGAAGGTGTTAAAGGCTGGCTGAGCCCATGAGGGGTTATTCTTTCTTAGGGGTGGACTGTTCTTCTTTATGCTGGGGGAGACTGCGGTGCTCCAGCAGCTCCCCCAGCACCTTTTCACAAGTGAGGGTGACCCCCCTCCTCTGGGGGCCACAAAGCACCAAAACGGCAGATTTCCAAATGCCTGGTGAGGCATTATGGGGCACTTCATGCTCCTCTTTACCAGCCCCAGCCACTGGGAACACTCTCCTCCGCCCTCAGGGTCTCTGATTCAGCAGGGTGCTGTCTTCACTGGCTCCCTGCGCCAGCCTTTCACCAGGCTCTCCTTCTGGGCCTCTCTTCTCCCTGCGCAGAGGCCCCTTCTTCTGTGCACCAGTCCTGGGCTCTTCTTCTGGTGCTGATAGGGTCCTGGGGGCAGTCAGGGGGTCTCTCCTTCCAACTGCCCATTGCGCCAGGCTCCAGAACCTTTACCCTCAGCAGACCACACCCCAGAGAGACCTTCTCTTCCTGTGCAAGCACTTTTTAAAAGTTGAGTAGGGGGCTGGCAGGAAGTCTCTGTTGGTCCTATCAAACAGCGACACATCACGTCCCTGCCCCTGATCCCTCCTTTTTGTCCCGCCTCTGAGCTTGTTCAAAATGGCGTTGTCCAGGGTTTCTGCCACATGTCTCGGAAGCACCTTCCCCCCAAGATGCCTTCCCTGCTTGGTGCAGCCTGGTGCCTGGCACCCAGCAACAGCGGTTGATGGATTGGCCTGTAGCCCCACCCATCTTCTCTTTGTGGAGAGGAGGCCCTCGCTAGTGGAAGAAAGGTTATCAATCCATCCAGCTGAGGTCAGCCCTCAGCCTGGGTCTGGTCATGGCTGGCTCAGAGAAATATGACAGTTCTGGATGACCCAAAAGCAGTACAAATATGACTTTGGACTCTTCAGAATACTTCTTTTCACATTTGCTACATTGGACTTAAGTACGTGTCTGGAATCTGTAGGCCTAATTGAAGTTAATCTAGCCCCTGGCTCCACATTCCCATAGGGAAATAAGGAAGTGAAAACACAGTATAACACACTGACTTTCCCTGGCATGTCTCTTCCATCCTGAATTCACTGTGGGTGAGTCCCAACTTATGAGGCTCCCCAACAGTAAAAGCTCAACAATAAGGTGCTCAAAAAGTGAAAAATCCGGGCGGCCCATAGTGTCAGAACCACCTTCTAACACACGCCGCGCCCAGCTGATTCCTACAGGGAAGAAGTAGCCACTCTACATGGGTACACTTCCCGTAGTCAGCGATAACTAGTTATAAGGGGTTCTGACCAGACCCCCCCTTACTGACCAGTTATCCGCTTAGACCACCTACTCCTCCCATCCATGAGATCTCCACCCATGACAGGGATCCCAGACTACCCTAAGAACCCTCCGGGCTCTAGGTTAGATACCTCTAGGTCACTCATGGTCTACATGGACTCAGCCTAACTAGGCTCACCTTTGCCCTTGGGTATGCAACCCTATGCCTACCACTTTTCTGGACAAGGGTCCAGTGCCTCACCACCGATGCGGTCCTCTGGGATAGGTCTAAATCCCATCCCCTGGGTCACTGGCTGGTCTCCCTTCCAGAGTTTGTTCCAACCAGTACCCTCTCTCCGTTTGGTCCTTGCACCCCAAAGATGCAACCTCTCTGGACCCTCATCCTCAGCCTGCCGCTGAGGTCATTCTGCTGCCACCACCCTTTCGGGATGACTGTCTTCCCTAAAGAAAGCACAGCCACTTGTGCTTCCCCACACAGAAAAGCATCCTTTGGCCACTGGTCTGGCTCCCTGATAGGACCTCAGACCGGTCTCACTACCACACTGGCAGTGCCAGGGAGGAACACTGAGGGTGCCTCATCAGACATCCTACAGCTCATTCCCCCCGTCATTAGCTCCACCCAGAAACTACACCGGGAACCTAGACCCCTTCCTTGTTCTCCTTTGCGAGAACAGGGCCTATGTACACTTCCCTCCGAGAGGTGCGCTCTCCTCCCGGAGTACCCTTAGAGAGCCTGTGGGTCCCGAGTTAGCTAGACCCAGGCCCACCTCTCATGGCTCTCCCTGGTCTCCCTGCAGCGCCTTGGAAGACCGCCCAGAGACCTACAGGGTCCCTGGATGGCCTGCACCACCCCTCCTGAAGAGCAGGGTCCCTTCACTTAAGATAGGCCCAGCCTGCCTTCAGGGTAGTACTACCACTCTCAGAACGGGACCCTAAAGATCCCGGCTAGGCCTGCACCACCCCTTCGCGAAACACAGGGTCCCTTCACTTAAGATATGCCCCACCTGTGTTCAGGGTGGTACTACCTGGCAGAAGTCCACCTCCTACCTCGAGCTAGGGTAACACCCCCATGCTCCTGGTCCTTGGGTCCAAGTCCCGCAGGACCTACCTGACTGGTTACCGGCTAGGCATCGCCCCAGCCACCACTTCAGGTTCCCTCCACCAGCTCCTGGTCCTGGGGTTCAAGTCCCACCGGACCTACCGGACTGGTCACCGGCCACCCGACCCTGGCACCTCAGGGTCCACTGCTAACCCTTCCCCTGGAAAACAGGGAGCACATCGCCCCCACTCAGATCTCCACTGGGTCAGTTACCTAGCCCACCTAGGGGCTACCACTACACACCATCACTAAAGAACAACCCTCCTTGGGGGTCACCCACTACCAGCGGCCACCCCTGGGTTGCTCACCTCCCCACCAGTTAACCTGGGGGACCTGCCGGACACTCAACTCTACCACACCCTCCTCCCACCGTGGGAAAAGTTTCTTGGCGTCCCCCACCATGGGAACCCCTGGGGCGCTACTACCTGGGGTAAAGAAACCTCCTGCCCCACCCTTCCAGTGGTTTTGGCCGGCGCCATTAGCAAGAAACTTCCAGTGGGGGAAGGATATCGGGGGCCCCTCCTGTGGAAACCCTCCATGCCCTTAAAAAGCGTGGGAACCTCCCAGGACCCCTACTTCTCCTGTCCCCCTTGAAGGTCAATCCACCCCTACACCCCCACCTGTGATGTAGGTATCAGTTGCTGTCCCTATCTCTTGAGGAGACACCCTCCTCGTGCAGGTGTAGTGTATGTAGTGTTAGGGTTCCAAGATGTACAATATGGCTTAGAAAATTTGTATGCAATCATTTCCTGGAAAGCAGCATCCTGCTAGCACATTATAATTAAGGCTCCCTGTTTTCCGTTTTTACTGATTTTTACAGATAAATACAGACAGAACATCATTTGTTTTCTTGTCTGTATTTATTTTTAGATGTGGATAAAAACGGAAATTAAGTGCTTTTTGAGTGATTTTAAAATACACTTTGCAATGACTGCCAGGCCAATACCTGTGTTGATTGATAGGTAAGGAGGTTAGAAAAAAAGGAATTTTAGTAAACGTGCTTAAACAGCAGTAGATATGCACAAGGCTGATACTGAAATGTGCATATTTTCATATAAGTGAATTGATTTATCTTCTGCAGGTGGTCATATAACTGAAACCAAGCTTGACTGCATATTTATTGGTTAAATAAATGCGGAAATATACCAGTTTCAGCTTTATTTTTTTCACAAAACTCATAATAAATATGGATAAATATAGATAAAGTTGACAAAAAATAAATATGGATAAATACAGACGGAAATGTCAAAAAAACTAAATACCATAAAACCGGGAGCCCTAATTATAATCAACATAGCGCAGTCATATCAATACAGCTTACATTTAAACCATAATAACTTCACATGACACATATGGGCGCGGGGCTTTCCTTTCCCATACCTTTAGTTCACATAACCAAAACTTTGAACCCTTCTCAGAGCCTTGCGCTCTTCCATTTGCTCATTGCTGCATAGGTAATGTGTGGCAAAACTGGACTTATCAAATGCTATAAATGCCCACCAGAATGGGATACTATGTTTTAAAAAAAAAAACAATTTTATTGAAGTTTTGATAAACGTACAAAATGATCGTCTCCCACAGGACAATACCACAGACACAGTACATTGTGAAGATCTAGATATCACATTACCCAAAACTTACAAAGTGGAGTGGTCAGACACACATAAGTGTTACTTATACAGTATAATATCCCAATTAACAGGTCTCTCGGAATGGGATACTATGTTTCCCGCCGCTAGACACCAATGTTGGAAAACGAGGCAGCATCTGTGAGGCCTGCACAAATAACATGACTACATTTGTCCTTCACTGGGAACCAAACACCCAATTGTAGCGCCTGACTCTCAGAGGGTAGCGTTGCAGAGCAGTCTGAGGCTTACTCAAGGGAGGTGGTGTGGGCTAGTAATCGCCATTTGCAGGTGCACAAAAATAACACTCAATAATTGATTGTCCAGTCTGTACTTTGCTTTATAAAAGTAAGAGTACATTTATTAAACACACACACCACTCAATACTATGCACCAATTTACAAATATACATAAGCTGTTGGAATTACTTTGTGACATTGCATAACATCTCCACCCCTCCCGCAGGGGGGGGGTGGGGTCTAGTACCACCACTCCCATGTATGCACATCAACTTGCCCCCAATGCAGTTAGTTAAACATAACCTGGAGCGAGGGCCCTGCGCACTGGCACCATCCCAGTGGCGACCCACCCCATTACCTCAACAAGCATTAAAAAGGGGTAAACCTGCCTTGGTGACACATGACCCTGACTGAGCATCTCCTACTGACCATAAAGTATGCACCTCTATATCTTAAGGGCTAGCAGTCTGGGGGCTTCACCTAAGCGCAGCAGCAAGAATCCATGTTTACGCACACTTCAGAATGACAGTACTCATCACCTTGGTTGATCATTTGAATGCATTGCAATTACAGCCCCTAAGGGCATCACAGATGAAATCACAGGATTGCGCATATACAGCCAGACACCCTAGCAGGACTGTCTGGCAACATAGCCCCACTTGGCTTATGACATCTCCTTACACATGTGACTTACAGTCCCTTCAAAAGAAGTACTCCTGGCAACTACACTTCTCCTGCAGTGCGCCTCTTCACTTTAAAAGGAATCACAGGTAAAAGCATGGGATTACGTAAATACAGCCAGACCCCCTAGCAGGAAGGTCCAGCAACATAACTCCATTTAGCTTAACATCACCTTACACATGTGACTTACAGTCCCTTCAAAAGAAGTACTCCCGGCAACTACACTTCTCCTGCAGTGCGCCTCTTCACTTTAAAAGAAATCACAGGTAAAAGCATGGGATTATGTAAATACAGCCAGACCCCCTAGCAGGAAGGTCCAGCAACATAACTCCATTTAGCTTAACATCACCTTACACAGGTACTTCACTTTACACATGTGACTTTCAGTCCACCTAAAAAGAAATAACCAATAGTAAATGCATTTCGGTGCAATTACACCACTTCACCTCCAGGGGATGCCCTTCTCCAGACATCCCCAACTCAGCCCTTCACTCCATGATGCACTTCATAGTACACCCTCAGCTGTAGAACATAAGTTCCAGCCTAGAAGGTGTTAAAGGCTGGCTGAGCCCTTGAGGGGTTATTCTTTCAGATGCCCCGCGAAACTTAGGGGTGGACTGTTCTTCTTTATGCTGGGGGAGACTGCGGTGCTCCTGCAGCCCCCCTGCACCCCTTTTCACACATGAGGGTGACCCCCTCCTCTGGGGGCCACCAGGCACCAAAATGGCAGATTTCTTTGTGCTGGGGGTGGGGGGGGGGAAGACTGCGCTCCTCCAGCACCTTTTCACAAGTGAGGGTGACCCCCCTCCTCTGGGGGCCACAAAGCACCAAAACGGCAGATTTCCAAATGCCTGGTGAGGCATTATGGGGCACTTCATGCTCCTCTTTACCAGCCCCAGCCACTGGGAACACTCTCCTCCGCCCTCAGGGTCTCCGATTCAGCAGGGTGCTGTCTTCACTGGCTCCCTGCGCCAGCCTTTCACCAGGCTCTCCTTCTGGGCCTCTCTTCTCCCTGCGCAGAGGCCCCTGCTTCTGTGCACCAGTCCTAGGCTTCTTCTGGTGCTGATAGAGTCCTGGAGGCAGTCAGGGGGTCTCTCCTTCCAACTGCCCATTGCGCCAGGCTCCAGCACCTTTACCCTCAGCAGACCACACCCCAGAGAGACCTTCTCTTCCTGTGCAAGCACTTTTTAAAAGTTGAGTAGGGGGCTGGCAGGAAGTCTCTGTTGGTCCTATCAAACAGCGACACATCACGTCCCTGCCCCTGCTCCCTCCTTCTTGTCCCACCTCTGAGCCTGTTCAAAATGGCGTTGTCCAGGGTTTCTGCCACATGTCTCGGAAGCACCTTCCCCCCAAGCTGCCTTCCCTCCTTGGTGCAGCCTGGTGCCTGGCACCCAGCGACAGCGGTTGATGGGTTGGCCTGTAGCCCCACCCATCTTCTCTTCGTGGAGAGGAGGCCCTCGCTTGTGGAAGAAAGGTTATCAATCCATCCAGCTGAGGTCAGCCCTCAGCCTGGGTCTGGTCATGGCTGGCTCAGAGAAATATGACAGTTCTGGATGACCCAAAAGCAGTAAAAATATCACTTTCGACTCTGCAGGATACTTCTTTTCACAATTGCTACATTGGACTTAAGTGCGTGTCTGGAATCTGTAGGCCTAATTGAAGTTAATCTAGCCCCTGGCTCCACATTCCCATAGGGGAATAAGGAAGTGAAAACACAGTAAAACACACTGACTTTCCCTGGCATGTCTCTTCCATCCTGAGTTCACTGTGGGTGAGTCCCAACTTATGAGGCTCCCCAACAGTAAAAGCTCAACAATAAGGTGCTCAAAAAGCGAAAAATCTGGGCGGCCCATAGTGTCAGAACTACCTTCTAACACTGGCCTTTTACTTTGGTTGTTACACGGTACGTCTATTTTAGTCTGTAAGCACTATTTTCTTTAATGAGTTTCTCCTACTGCAGGCAGGACTGCTTTCCTCCCCATGCGTGCTTTCACTTTCCGAGCAGCCGTGAAAATGGCAGCCGCTTCTTTGAATAGGTCTTGCATTTAAAAGAGTTTGAGCTGAAAAGGTCCCTAGTGAATGTTTCTTCTCGGTGTCCGAGAATGCAGAGTGGTCAGACGAGGATGAACATAGCTCCCTTCTGGAGGGTAGCATGCAGGGTACAGATAGTGATCTGGAGCAAGAACCCCCTATTAAAGCGGTAAGGCCTGCGGCAGTCTCGAAGGGGCAGATTAACTACGAGCTTAGCTGGGATCACTCATCGGCCATGCCATTGCAAGGGAGCCCTAGTACGGAGGCATCTCAGGTGTCACTCCTGGAACTGATACACCAAGAAATTATCGCTCACCGAGAGGAGACTCGCCAAGATAGCAGGAAGTCACAAGCCGCTTTGAGGAAAATGCAGGGGGCTGTGAGGAAGCTGTCCAAGGCTTGCACGACTCTGGGTGACAGAGTTTCGAACCTGGAGGAGAGGGTCATTTCAACAGAGGCCCAGGCTGCTGATGCAGTAATTAAAGTGGATGCCCACTGCTCGCAAGTGACAGATATTCAATGGAAACTTGAGGACATGGAGAATAGACTGAGACGGAACAATCTCAGGGTTCTTGGGATTCCGGAGGGGGTCGAAGGTTTAGACATCAGAGCGTTCACTATCAAACTATTCGACCATGCATTCCCAGAGCTTTCTAGCTGGAACTGGCCCTCTGAAATTCAGAGGGTACATCGCACTCCTTTCAAAGTTCGGAGAAATGCGAGGGAAGGGGACAAGCCAAGGGCTATTCTTATATTTCTTGGCAATTTCGTACTAAGGCAATTAATTGCAGAGAAGGCAAGACCGGATGCGAGGAGGACCAGTGAGGGGATGTCATTTTTCGTTCGCCCAGATTTCTGCCATGCTACGGTAGAAAGGAGATGGAGACTTCGTCAGCTCATTAAACCCTTCCAGGGAAAAAAATTGCAAGCCTACCTGATTAACCCTGCTCAGTTAAAGGTTATTAATGAAGGGAGGACCTTTTATTTCGCTTCCGAGATAAAGGCGAAGGAGTACCTTGACTCTTTGGGCAACTAGGTGTTCTGTGGAAAAGAGAAATAGTTTGGTATTCATGTCTGTTTAGGGTATCCCCATAGGGTCATAGTGCTTTTTCTCTGTCTCTTTCTTTTTTGGTTTCCAGGTTTTCAGGTTGTTTTTGTGTATATTAAGGCGTAGCCTTTCTGCTGTATTTGTGTGGTTTTTCCTAGGGTGGGATGTTAGGTTATAGCCGATGGGTTTTTTCTTATATTCCTCACTTGCGACCATTGCTTACATCACACGCACAGACAAGGTCTGAGCGCCTCGATCGAGGGGATGCAGGGGAGGATGCGGGGGGGGGGTCGGGGAGCAGGAGGGGTGTGGGGAGAGTGGGGTGGGGAAATTGGGAGTGGGGGGAAAAAAGTAAAAAAGAGACAATCTGGTGTTGTAGGGAGATAGGCAGTCCTGAATTTGGCTGGCTTAGTGTTGCACTTATGTTAGTGTGGTTAATGTTTCTGATATTGTTACAGAATATTATGACTCAAGTAGGGCATGGATTGGCAAGGACGTTTAGAAATTTATATTATGCCGAACATTAAAATATGTACAGTCAATGTTAGCGGATTGAATGACTGGAAGAAGCGCCAAAAGCTGGACCATTTTGTTAAATATAATGGGATAGATGTACTTTGTCTGCAAGAGACCCACCTGCCGTGGGCCAAACGGAATTTACTTTGTATAAGAGGTTTTGACCTGATATCCTGCACATCACAGACTTCTACAACTAGGGGGGTTGCAATCTTGGGTAGAGTATCTTTAGGGGGGGCGAAGCGGGTTAAATGTGATAGTTTGGGTAGGTGGGTCATTGCAGAGTTGAGCTTTGGTTATACAATTTGCTCGATTTACGGGTCAAATTGTGATGATCCAGATATCTTTGACTTCCTCGAGGAAGAGCTAGCGGGTTGGCCAACTCCTATGATAGTATGTGGTGACCTAAATATATCCACTGACTGGCACAATGCATTTAAATATACAGGACGAAAACCCAGGGTGTTTCGGGCTTTGTCCTCCCTTATAAGCTCACACGGGCTAACGGATGTTTGGGGTGAAAAGGAGCCACAGAACCCTGGATATACGTATTTCTCGAACCCGTTTCAAAAATATTCCAAATTAGACTACTTCTTTATCTCAACGTCAGAACTGAATAAAGTTAGTATTAAGAAGATCCCAAGAATAATCTCTGACCACAATCCTTTGATCTTATTTTGCAGACTAGATCAAGCAGGGAAAAGTCATACTAGCTGGACTTTTGAAAGAAGGTTATTATCGGATCAAAGATTTCTAGAACACATTAAAAAATGGACAGGGGAGTTCTTTGACGCAAACCGCTACAGTACATCTAGGAACGGCGTCTGGGAAGCTTTTAAGGTAGCTCTTAGGGGGGAAACCATTAGTTGTTCAGCGAGACTAAGGAAGGTGGACATGGGAGAGCTAGATAGGCTTATGGCTGATCTAGCGAAGGCAGAGGAATTGCATATTAGGGACATTGGTAGTGGCGTAGACAGGACGGAGAGCCAAAGAAGCTTGGAGATCACTAAAGCCGATCTTCAAAAATTGGTCACACAGAAGGCGGTAGGGGATTATCAGGCCTCAAGGGCTAAGCGGTATGAGACAGGGGAGCAGGCAGGTAGGGCTCTGGCACTTCGTAGTAGACAGGATAGAACGAGGAACATCATAACGAGTATACAAGAGGATGGTAGGAATTACTCAGAGTCAAAGGATATTCTAAAAGTTTTTAAAAATTTCTATCAAAAATTGTACAATGAAGAGAGCCATCAAGCTGAACATCAAGCTCAACAAATGGTGAAGAACGGCAATGGGGGCCTAATGCTCGATGAATTATCTAGAGAAGAGTTAGATAGGGACATGACTGGAAGTGAGATTAAGGATGCCCTACGTGAACTTGCTGCCGGTAAGGCAGCAGGCCCCGACGGAATCCCCCTAGAAGTTTACAAAAGCATTGAATCTGAGATAGTTCCCATCTTGCTGGATCTCTTCAATGGCATACTGTGCTCAGGTGACATTCCAGATTCCTGGAAAGAGACAAATATAATTATCTTTCATAAGAAGGGCAAACCCAAGGAGAACCCAGGCTCTTACCGGCCTATTTCACTTATCAATGCGGATACTAAATTATACTCGAAAATCTGGGCCAAAAGGCTGGGGAGGGTCATTGGCGGTCTTGTCTCTCCTTGGCAGCATGGGTTTGTGCCTGGGCGAGGCACTACGGAACACACTCGCCGAGCTATAGCCTTGTTTGATGCCCACGCTGCTAGGGGGGGAGAGATGGCCATGATCCTCCTCGACGCAGAGAAAGCGTTTGACCGCGTGGTCTGGGAGTATTTGTGGGGTATCCTTGTAGGCAGGGGATTTGGTCCCAAGGTTATCAAAGCTCTTAGAGCTATGTATAAAGATCCGGTGGCCAGGGTGTCAGTAATGGGAGAGAGTTCGGAGAAAATTGTGATTAAGAGAGGAACGCGTCAGGGCTGTCCCTGCTCCCCGATACTCTTCTCGCTATGTATAGACCCCCTGATCCAAAGAATCTTGGGTTGCCCTCAGATTAGCCCAGTGACATTGAATTGGTATACAAGTAAACTGCTAGCATACGCCGACGATCTGGCGGTCCTTACTACCGACCCGCAGCAGGCGATGCCTGTACTTGCAGAGCTGGCGAAGGACTTTGGTAGCAGGTCTGGGTATTTGCTAAATGAGGGGAAGACCCAGATTAATGCACCAAGAACATCACCAAGTCAGACAGCAGATATGTTGACTCAGCAGTTTATTTAGGGGTAAGAATTAACGCCTCAGTGGATAAGATTATTACCGAAAATTACTGCCCCCTCATGGGATCGATTGAAGCAGAATTAAAAAGGTTGGACGTTTTACACCTCTCTCTGGTAGGGAGGGTAAACGTCCTTAAAATGTCAATTTTCCCGAAGGTCCTCTATTTGTTTCGTGCCATCCCATTATTGCTGGAGGAAACATTTTTAAAAAATCTGGAAGCAATATTTAACAGGTTTATCTGGCAATACGGGAAGACCAGGCGCTCCATGAAGCTTATGTCACTCCCGTATGAAAGAGGGGGCATGGCCCTACCAAACCTTCGATTATATCATCTTTCCTGCCTTTTGGCTCAAATGTCAATACTTTTTCAATCGGTCCCCAGACCGGCAGCGGCCCAGGGAGATAGTCTGGATCCCCCATCCATTTTTGAGCTTTTATTGGGGAAGAAGGCTGCTGGGCTACTTCTGAAGGAGGTGGATCGGAGATATTATAAGAAGGCCCGGTTTAAGATCGTGGGTGGGGTTTGGGGGACATGGAAAGCCATTCAAAAGTTGCTGGAAATTCCTAAGTTTAATGTGTATCTCCTCCTTTGGAATTCTAATCTGTTCTCCTACTTGGGTAGGGACAAGAACTGCCCGTTTTGGAACGAACAGGGAATTAGGACTATAGGGGACATTTTGGAGGGGGGGCGGTCCTTGGGTTTGAAGTGATCCAGCATAAATACGGGATCCCGTCTAACCACTGGTTTCTGTACGGACAGTTAGTCCAAACGTTGTCTGCCTTTAGACCGAGAATCTCTGTAACAACACGCTTCCCCTTGATTGATTATTTAGGGAACGGGGGCAATAAAATAAAATGTATTTATACCCATCTAATGGTGGGTATTCAGGACGACCTGGAGAAAACAGAATCTGCAATTGCAGATAAATTAGGCGATCCTGATGTGGATGTAGATTTAGCACTTGCATTAAATAAGAGACTATTGCGTTCTTCTAACCTACGGGCTCAGCATTACAAAACGTTGTTCAATTTGTATTTTACTCCGGCGAAGTTGTATGCCTGGGGTTTGGTGGAGAATGATAAGTGCCCCAGATGTCATAATGGTCCTGCGGATCTAATTCACATGTTCCATCAGTGTGATAAACTATCCACGATATTAAGGGAAATATCAAATTTTTTGGAGGGGCTGTTAGAATGTAGAATTGTTCTATCCCCCACATTGTTGTTGTTAGGCGTAGATAGGAAAATCGAACTGTGCAGTGCTGCTGAAGCCCTGGTTTTTATTTCTACCGCTGTGTTGCGTATCCTCATCTCAGCAGGCTGGAAAGACCCCTCCCCTCCCACCTTTCAAATGTGGATTGCAAGGCTGCTTGGGGTACATAATATTGAGTCTTGCTTATATGAGTTAAAAGGTAAAAAAGTTAGGGAAATGGGAAGAAACATATGGGCACCACTTGCTATTTGGAGGAGCTCGAGCGTTTAATTTCTGTTGCACCTATTTCCTGATTATGCATGGTGAAGTTCTACTGCCTTAGCACCCTAATAATTTGGCTTTTTGTATTATATGTATTTACTATGGTTATTAATCCATCATGTGCTCTTTTTATAATTCAATAGGATTAATAATATATTGTATTTGTATAAACTTTTTGTATGACACCAGTAAATTCTCAAAAAAAAAAAAAGAGTTTGAGCTATTGGTTTTGTAAATGACAATGCCTTTTATTTATGTGTTAATTAGCAAAACAGATAAATAAAAGGCATTGTCATTTAACAATACCAATAGCTTAAACTCACGCACATGTGAGACATATTGAATTGCAAATGCTTGATCAGTTTGGTGAGAGGAGAGGTAATAGTGTCCAATATGTGATCCAGACTGCAGTTGGTTGTATTCTTTGATGTTGAACGTGGGATCTGTGCCTTAAGTATTTGTAGCACGCAATGAAGCAACAGGTACTTGAACCCCAGAGTGTCTATATTCTATAGATCTCTAAGGACCAGGGGATGTAAGTGATCTGACTAGTGCATGGGAGCCTATATAGTGTTTGTATTCACCGTTGTCTGGCAATGATGATGTCAGTGATGGAACCTTTAATGTGACTTGGAGAGCTGGACATTCTTGTTGTCATTTAGAGAGGCATCAGTTGGGCAGTGCTCTTGTTGCCTTTTTACCATTGCAAATTAAAGTCACCAATGAAGAGGGTCTCATGTGGGGATGGGGTCCATTCATTCTATCAAATCATTCATAAAGGGATATCCTTGTTGGCCTTGTTGGTATGGACGGTGATGGTGAGGCAATCAAAGGATAAGAAAGATTTCGTTTGTTGATTGAACAATTTAGGTGTTTTTTGGGAGCAACACAACTGCCTTCCTTTTTAGGTCTGGAAGCATTATCAGTTCCACAATAGATGGGTGAACCAAGTCTCAGTGAAGAGAAGACATTTCTCTATTCTGTAACATGCCTGTGGGTGCAGCAGTATGAGCAACAGAAGAGCTGCAGTTAATTGGCACACCCTTTAGCTGAGTGGTTATTCGGGGCGTGTCAGATATTTGTTGATGCTGTTGGCTGTAAGGTTGCCGTGGCAGATTGATCTAAGAGTGATTTAGTGTTGTCTGGCTCTTTGTGCTAGCTAGATCTGGAAATGTCCCTCACAGAGGTTAGCAGTGTTTTGTGACAGATTCAGGAGTCAATGTGTGGTACTAGTGTAATTAGGGGTAGTAAGTGTTTATTTGTTTGGGGAAGGGTCACATTGGGTGCTAAACAGGGCCTTTTAGGGTTCAGGGAAGGGTAGTGTTAAGTGAGAGTAATGGTTTCTAGGGTTCAAGATTGTGTAGCATTTTGGGGTAGTACTTTTTTTGCGTTCAGAGAAGGGTAGTGTTAAGGGGTAGTCACCAGTTGTTAGGGTTCAGGAATGAGTAGCATGTGGTGGCTATGCTTACATACATCTGTCCACTTCCTTTAGAACCTGATAATGCTATCAGGAGAACCATCTGAAACCTGTCTCTGACTGGTCAGTGGCAGTGCTTAATCTGAGCCGGTGGTTTCTGGTGCTCGGTACCGGCATTTAACTTTCAACACCAGCATTTATGACAGTCCACCACACGGTGGCAATGTTTGTATGATTTTGAGATGAACACAACAGTTGTTTAATAACTCAATATATATTTAAAATGGCGAATACCACCGCCCAAGTCATTCTTATAGCTTTGGATGGCCTGGAATAGCCTGCATTGTCACATTTGTAGGAGTGTGATGGCTAGTAGACAAGTTGATACTGCCATTGGCAGCACTGGCAGGGGCAACTGGAAGTGCAAGCAGCAGTATCACCTGACTAGGACCCTGGCATTTATGTTTTTTACAAATTAAGCACTGGTTGGTGGTCTTTAACTCTTATGTTTTGATCTCTTAAAATACTTTGGATTTACAAATGTTTCATCTCTTTATTTTTTAATCATACCACTAGTGTCTATCAAAAGTAGTCCAGTACAAGGAAGAAAAAAGCTGTTCGACACGTTTGTCACCACTTTCCTCTGTAGAAGTCCCTGACGAGCTAGGGACAAAACTGGGGCTGGATATTGTGAGTCCTTTTAATTTGAAATCTCCTGGGAAACTGTTTGTGGTATTACTGGTGGACTACACGTCAAAGTGGATGACCACAGAGTGACTGAATTCTGTAAACACAAAGACAGTAATACCATGATTAAAAGAAGAGTTTTCGCCCAAAGGTATACTCAGAATTACTGGTCCAAGACAATGCTGTCCTGTTCATTTCATTTGAGATGCATGAGTTTTTAGGTGGGTTTATTAATAACGCCAAATTTCAGAACTATGTACTTCCCAAGCCAATGGTTTGGTTGAACGTATGAACAGGATTCTCGAGTCCTGTGCCCAACAAGCTTTTGATTTAAAGGTGCTCTTGATGGACGTTGTGCATGAGACTTGGTGGGCACATTTGTTGTGCTCTCAGTTGCTTGGCAATGACATACCCTTCTTTTGTCTGAGAGTAAGAGCTGCAAAGTTAAAGCACAACATCTTACCTGCCTAAGTAGTAGTGATCAACACAGGTTTGTGGGTGTGAATGCTGATGATGAAACAAACTCTTGGGGGAGAGCGAGATACCAGAAGTTGTACAATGAGTGCTATGACAACAGGAATTGTGTTCAGTGCATGGCCTGGAAATAGGGAATGTGGTCTTGCTAAAAAAAACTGGCGTGATATAGAAGGGGAGGTCAAGGTTCGTTGCGGAAGTGAGGAGGAATGTTGCTGTATGTATATGGTATGTATGTATGTGGTATTTCTCTAGTGCATCCTACACAAAAGTCAGTGGAGCACTGTACAGGGTCAAAGACAAGCCTACAATCAATGAGTGACAGCAGAGGGAGCTGGTTTGTGGACTCTTGTGCTACACACTAGAGATGTGCGGAATATATCTAGGTTGGTGAAGTCAAAACCTTTAGGGGACACTGCTGAGGTGGCCGCGGTTTCCAGTCGTGCACAGAACAATTGTTGGGGAGCTGCTTAAAGGAAAAAATCGCTTCAATCGAGGTCCAAGAGCCAGATGATGCTGAAGAGGAAGAACTGTGGAGCAGAGATTACTTCAGTGGGAAACAAAACCTCTCAAGTCCCACTGCAAGAACACTGATGGGGCCCCCTGATGTATGGTTATCCCTTTCCTGCTGTATGGTTATTCATCAAATCCGATATGTCTTAGGTCTTCAATAGTAAGTAACTCTCAATTTTCCTGAGATCAAATTCACTGAATCAGAAATAGTGGAATTAGTTCCCGGAAAATGCCGCAGACTTTGGGAATTGTATGCCACAATAGGTGGGAAAAGACCTAGTTTCAGCGTTGTTCCCCATTCCATAAGAAATAGCTTAGAACACTGTAGTAATTCCGCATTCCCAAAAATAAAGATGCGCATGGTGCTGCTAATTCTGGGTGCAAATGTATTGAACCAGTGTGAGGCCAATACTTGTTATGTGGGTCTCAATGATCATTGAGGTGAATAATAATTGTATTCACCTGGGATTTCCGCCAGTAAGATGCAGCACAGATGTGTTGACCCACTGAACCATCTTACCAGAGAGAAAGACTTCCTTCCGCACCATAATCAAAGAGTTTGAGGCAGTTTTTAGGAATTCAATGAGTTTCTGTGACATAGGACAGCGCTGAAATACCAGTGCACATTGTAAGTGAGAAAAGAAATAGTTTGCAAGAGCTCGAAGTGCGTAAGTTAGTAGATAAGAGTACTAGGATGATATTGTATACCTTAATTCGAGGTACAGATGCATTCTGGGAGATTGTGTATGTTCAAATACTAGTGCATTCTCTCTTCTAGTAGTCCTCTTTCTTCTCTCGGTTATCTGTCTTATTCTCGCCTCTGCTGTATTTGTAAATGAATATCTACTCTCTCTCTCACACAAACAGCTATTTTTTTTTATAACGTCTCTCTCTCACACACTGGTCAGTCTATGATGTCCTCTTATTCTCATCTGCTTTTTTTCCTTCCACTGCCTTATTTCCCCTTTCTCGCCCCTGCTCTCTCACTTTTCTCCTCTCTGAGCTTATATTCTCACTTGTTTCGTTATAATTTCTCTCTTTCTCCTGTCTCTCTCTCTGTAATCTCTGGTCTGTATTCTCTCTCCAAACTCTCTCTTTCTCTGAGCTGTCTTTACTGCTTCTCTTTCTCCCTCCCTCTTTCAGCGCTATTAGCATCTCTGCATTGTCCTCTCTCCATTTCTCTTTCTCTGCTTGTTTCTTCTCTCTCTTTCACCCCCCACACTTTTTTTTGCTCAGGGACAGAGAAAGAGTCACAAGTGCATAATTTTCCCACACCCTCCATATTTGGCAACAGATTCTCGAAATTGTTGTATTCTGCTACCGCCTTCGAGGCTCCCCAGAGGGACTGTTCATTCTTTAGCCTCGTGCACTGATTCTGCATAGGTGGGCGAGGGCCCCCTCCATGGCGGGGAAGCCAAGGGCCACTCCCCTTCTGCGGGGGCTGCGGGGCATTGAGTTATGCCCCTGTATTACGTTATGGAGTAACCTCCTTTGGGGGATATGATCAGGCCTGGGCGTTAAATTCCATTCTGCTCGCGGAATTTGGGTAATTTCGCATTCCGCAGAGAACGCGGCATTGCCAAAAATCGTCAAAATCCTCGCATGTCACTGGTGATGCTCTGTCCCTGGGATTCTATTCTTGTGATTTAGGGGTTCGCCTTCCTTTGATGGGTTGGTGCCCTTTCACCCTTGTGATTTAAGCCATTAAAATACTTCTGATTCGCCTGTGTTTCATCTCTCTATTTCTGTATCATAACATGGCGGTAAGTGATAGTAAGGTTTTTTAGGGTGCTGGGAAGGTTACCGTCAAGTGGTAGTAAGAGATTTTTAGGGTTCAGGGAAGATAATCGTTAAGAGGTAGTAGAGTTTGTAGGATTCAGGGAAGGAAAGTGTTATGAGGTAGTAAGGAGTTTTTAGCGTTCGGGGAAGGGTTGAGTTAAGGAGTTTTTATGGATCAGGAAAGAGTATCACTAAGGAGTTTTTAGGTTTCAGGGAAGGATAGTCTTAAGGGGTAATAATGTGCTTTTAGGGTTCAGTGAATGGTAGCGTTAATGGGTAGTTAATTTTTTTAAATGTTTATATATATATATATACATACATTGTATGTACATTTATATATTGGTATATGTATATATTTAGGCTATTCAATATATAAATGTGTGTATGTGTTTATATGTGAAATAATGCAATGTAAATGCATTGCTGTGATTTGCGTGGTAATGACCAATGTCATTGCATTGATGCAAATGCATTGCAAGTGTACTAGCTGCTGTGCATATATGGTAAACCTCTGCAAGGTCCAATTGCCAATTACGTTGATGGTTCAGAAGGGTATCATCAGAACAATCGATTACTGAGTACAAGAGAGTCAACCGGTCCCTAAAATGGAGCATTTAGAAAATGAAATTAGAAGACTGAATGCTGTGATTGTACGCTCATTCAAAACTTCTAAATGCACCGCCCAACGGGCAGTGCGGACGCTGCGGTTTGCACAAAATGGCGGAGGAGTGAAACGAGCCACATGACAGCAGTCGGCCTCTGCAACCGTCCAGTGAAAGCAGCCGCTGGGTTTTCCCGCTACAGCTCAGCGCTGTGAAGCTGCGGTAAACACTGTTCCCTGGCTGCAGCCTGGTATTTCACCATCATTGGGTCAGGCACATGGTTGCAGGGACTGGGGTTGAAAAAGTAAAGGTACTGACTGCACCTAATTTCACAGGCGTATGAATCCACCCCTCTCACTCCTAGTTATTATGATACCCAGTGCTTTAAATGGGTTGGCACTGTCTGGTATTGAGTACTGGTACTTTTGTATTTTGAGAGGGAGAGTATGTTAAATGGTAGCGGCAGTTTCAGTCGATAACCTTTCAAGTATTTGCCCGGCGGTAATCGCCTCTTATACCACTCGATAATTTACCAATGAAAGAGGCAGGCGCCGGAGACTGGAAGGCAGGAAACAAGTTTTATTCCGTCGGAGCAGAACACATCAGATCAGACAGCAAGGTATCGTCACGAGGTGCTCTAACTGCATCTCTGAGACCTGGTCTCTTATACACTGGTTTATTGCTTTATTACATATAGTACATTCTTGAGATTCCCTTGATGCCTGAAAGAACATCCCCTGAAGCCCCGGCTCAGATCCGATCCCACACATAGATACAGTAGAAGTTCCCACCCTACCCGCAGTGGGAGATGGCTATCGCGCAGCAGGGAATTCCGCTAATTCCCGGGGGTGTGTGCAACCGGCCGGGTCTCAGGGGGTAGGGGCTTTGATCTACTGTAATCCCTTTGATGTGGGGTGTTTCCCTTACAGTAGGGGCCGTAAACTGCATCCGCAGGGCTAGGTGATGGCCTGGGACCAGTTCAGACAATGGGGCGCAGAGGAAGGGGGTTATCAAAGGAGAGGCATGACCATGTATGGGTTGTCGGTTGGAAGTGGTTCCGTAGCAGGGTCGCGCAGAAGGAGAGGGTTTATGGCCTGTATGAGAGAGCGGGGGTGGCCGGCGCGCGGGGGATGCTTGCAGCGCCAGGGGAAAGCGCTGGTGGTCGAGGGTGAGCGGGGAGAGAGTGGGGTGCCTAAAATGGCACCCGTGCATTCGCTGTGCGTGGCGCTGGGGAGAGGCAAGATGGCGCAGATAATGTTCAGTTTGCACGCTAAATTTCCACAGTCCTCCCTTTTAACATGTCTCGCCAGCTTGCCTAGTTTGGATCTATCCCCATAATACCCCGTACCTCCACCTCGTTTAGAGCTTTCATCCGCTCAGTTTCAAAGTCCAAAGTCTTAGGGCAGATGCAGTTCATAAAAAGCGAACATAAAGGTGGCAGACACTGAATCCCCAAGCAACATCCACATAGTATCATGATTGGTATGAGGATGAATGAAAACAACCTCCATCCCCAACCTTTAATAGTGTCCCAAAACCAACTCCCCAGTGACCATTCCTCTTGTTCTTGATGGACCTCTGTGGACAGTCTGTGGAGGTGTTCAATTGCTTTGTAGACTGAGGGTGAGTTATCCGGTATGTAGGTACAACAGCTGGACCCAATGATGCGGCATGCTCCTCCGCGGTCAGCCAGAACCACATCTAGAACAAGGCGGTTCTGGAGAGCCACCAGGCGGACGGCCTGAAGCTCAGCGGTGTTGTTGGCGAGGGCGCCAGCTGTAATGTTCATTGCCGTTTCGACTGCCTGGGTTAAGTGGCGGATGGCACGGCTGTTTGCCATTGGACCCCAGAGTGGAACAAGGCCTTTGACTGCGTCCATGAACTGTGCTCCGGTGGAGTCGGCCTGCACAATGTCTTTGGCCCGTTTCTGTCGGTGATGGTTTGCTGGAGCCACATACGTTGGAGGAAGGACAAAGGCGATGTAGCAGGTGCCTCCCCAACCTTTTGGAAGCCAGGTGTAGGCCTTAGTACCACAGACGAAGTACATGTTCGGGGAGGCAACAAAGGAGGGTGGGTCAACTGAATCCAATGTCCGGGTGATGAGGCAGGAGCTGTGGCCCACCAGTTGTGCCCCCAGGCCTTCGAGGCATACAGATCCAGTGATGTTGATGACGGACAGGGCCACTGTTAGGGTGGCGGCCGTCCGTTTTCGGAGGTAAGAGAAGGTGGGTCTGGCTGGATTGTTGAACACTTGCATTTCAACTCGTTCTTTGGCAGGGATGTCCATGTGAAAGGAAGTGTTCGATCTCAGAGGGCAGAAGAGGGCGGAAGTTCTACCAGTTTTGTTCAGCCAGAACCCATGGTAGAAGTGTGACATGGTTCTGCCGGAAGTGGCATTGTCCTTGTAGCTCTCCTGCAGGAGGATCAGCCAGGCGAGGCAGGAACCATGGACAGAAAAAGGTGAAGGGATGAAAGGGATTGAGTGCCCAGTGGCATGTGGTAGCAATCCACAGATCCAGCAGTTAGTGGCGTTAGTGGCAAGATTGTGTTGGTGGAGTAACTGCACAAAAGAGTTATTCCAGAATTCCTTACGCCTTTCTCGGAGTTGGGGTGAAAGTGAGATCAGATGGTGTTCTTTCGTGGTGGTAGGTTGAACGGTAGTCAGCAATGTCTTATGAGCGGGTGTGCTCTCCTCCATGATCCAGAAGGTCACCCTGAGGAGAAGGCAAAAGAGAAGGGTAATGAAAAGTGCAATAGTCTTTAAGCTGTGCATTCGGTCAGTCTTTGGGTTTCTGTAGTGGATCTTCGGACGTCCGGTTGCTTCCATCACCTTCGTGTCGGGCGCTTCCATCACCTTCAAGAGACTCGGTAGCGGGCAGAACCACAGACTTTGCTTAGTTTCTCTCCTGGTGGCCTTTTAGGTGACTAGGCTACCGCTCTGAGATTCCCACTTAGCCTGTGGTCTGCTTAGCCGAAGTCCTCTCCTTTCGTCGCAAGTTATACCCTTCTTTGGATGGCACAGTGGGATCGGGATATTCAATCAATTCAAGTGTCTCTGTATCCGGGCAGCGGCTCAGGGATGGTCGGTCTTTGTCCAGAAGTTCTTCTCGGGCGGTGATGTTGTCCGTGGCTGTCAGGGTCGGTGATACCTTCTTGCAGTGGTGTGCATGCAGCCAATTGCGTTTCCCCTCCACTCGAAGAGCTGTTCGGGTGGTGATCAGGACTTGCAGGGGGCCCGTCCACCGGGGTTCCAGACTCTTGGTGCGCTGGAAGTTGCGCACTAAGACGAAGTCACCGGGTTGGATGTCGTGTCCCGGGCCCCTGGAAACATCTGGAATGGCGTGCAGCACCTGCTGATGGATAACAGACAACGTCTTAGTTAGGTTATACAAATAGTCAGACATGAGGACGTCCGGGACGTCGTGGATGGATGATGGTTTTGGTGCAGTCCAAAGGTTCATGGGCCGCCCGAAGACGACCTCGTAGGGGGTTAAGTGGTGTTTGGTGGGGGTGGAACGCATTGATAGCAATGCTAGTGGGAGGGCGTCTGGCCATCTTAGCCCTGTGGTGGCGACTATTTTTGCTATCTTAAGCTTCAATGTGGCATTGTGTCGCTCAACCAGGCCTGCAGATTGGGGATGGAAGACCGCATGGAACTTCTGTTTTACACCCAACCCTTTTAAGATGAGTTGGATAACTTCGGCTACGAAGTGGGGGCCGTTGTCGCTCCACAAAATTCGACAAAGGCCGTATCGGGGGAAGAATTCCTTCAGTAGTACTTTGGCGGTAGTCATAGCGGTGTTGTCATGGGTTGGGTAGGCTTCCACCCACTTGCTGAAGGCACACACAACGACAAGTACGTACTTCAAACCTTGGCACCTTTCTAGCTGGACATAGTCCATTTGTAGGACTTCAAAGGGGTGATTGGGGACCCCAAACCCTCCCCGGGGTACAGCAGTTCCTTTCCCAGGGTTGTGTTGGAGGCATACTAGGCATTGTTGGACCAGACGTTTGGCTGAGTCTGGTATTCTGTCGTTGTGCCAGACTTTGGAGATGAGTTCGATCATGGGGGCAGACCCTATGTGTGCGGGGGAGTGTGCCATGGTCAGCATGGGGATCAAGTATGAGTCGGGTAGCAACCATTTGTTCGAGTCTTTAGTTCGCCAACAACCGTCATCGTCCTTCAATCCTACCCGGGCCCATTCGGTTAATTCGTGTGGTGTGCTGGCTAGTTGGATATCCCTAATCGTTTCCCTAGCATCCTTCCATTTCTCAGTTTGTGACCTGGTCACGTACATGCGGGTCGTGGACCTATTCTCGGCTGTGGTTCGGGCAGTAATGTCAGCTAGTGCATTTCCCTGACCTATAATGTCTGTCACCTTCTTATGTGCCTGGCATTTGATCACGGCTAGCCGTGTGGGGAGGAGGACTGCTTCGGTCAGGGCAGAGACTAGATCTCCATGCAGGATGGGTGTGCCATGAGAAGTCAAGAATCCCCTCTCTTTCCATAAGAGTCCGAAGTGGTGAACTACCCCAAAGGCATACTGACTGTCTGTGTAAATGTTTGCGGTCGTCCCCGCCGCCAGGATGCAGGCTCGTGTGAGGGCAATTAGTTCAGCCGCCTGTGCGGATCGCTGTGTGATGCGGGCTGTCTCAACAACTGTTCGAGCTGTGGTGACTGCATAGGCAGCTGAGGTGGTGCCATCGGGGAGCTTGATGCATGAGCCATCCACCCACAGTTCTCCGTCAGGGTCCGGGAAGGCAGTATCCCGGAGGTCAACCCTACTCTTGGTTTGTTCATCGGTGAGGGTCACGCAGTCATGTATAGGGGATGCATTGGGGTCAGTGTCTGGGAGAGGTAGTAGTGTAGCTGGATTCAGAGTGGTGCATCGTTTCAATGTGATATGGGGTGCAAGCAGAGTCAGTTCATACCCAGTCAGTCGTACGGTAGTCAGGTGTTGAGTCTTGGTTTGGTTCAGGAGGGTATCAACGGCATGGGGTACCAATACTGTGAGGGGGTTCGAGAGCACAATCCCCTCACTTTGTCGGATAGAGACAGCAGCGGCGGCTACTGCTCGAAGGCAGGCGGGCAAGGCTCTGGCTACGGGGTCGAGAGTGGCAGAGAAGTAGGCACAAGGGCGTTGCTTAGGGCCTATGGACTGGGTTAGGACAGACAACGCACATCCCTCCCTTTCGTGGGTGTAGAGGGAGAAAGGTTTAGTGTAGTCTGGGGTTCCTAGGACTGGGGCCGAGCAGAGGGCGTCTCGTAATTCTTTGAAGGAGGATTGGCATTCGGGTGTCCAGGGGAGGGGGAAGGGGACATCCTTGGCCAGCAGGGAAAGCAGAGGCTTTACGGTGAGACTGAAGTTTGGCAACCACTGTCGACAAAAGGAGGTGAGGCCCACTAGGGATCGTACTTGCTTCTGAGTTTTGGGAACAGGGGTTTCTAGGATGGTTTGAATTCGGTCAGGGGTAAGTTTCCTCCCGTCTTTGGATAGTAGGTGGCCTAGATAAGTTACCTGGGGCTGGCAGAATTGCAATTTCTTTCTGGAGACCTTGTGACCGTTCTCCGCAAGGAAGCGGAGGAGGTGAATGGTGGCTGTGACGGCAAGAGGAGTGGTGTCGGCCGCCAAAAGAATGTCATCGACGTACTGTATCAATACCACTCCATCGGGTAGTTGGACTGCATCCAGTTGCCTCTTGAGGGCTTGGCTGTAAATACTGGGACTCTCAGTGTAGCCTTGGGGTGCCCTGCAGAATCTGTACGAACGGGCTTTTAAAGTGAAGCCGAACAGGTAGCGGCTGTCTGGGTGGATGGGAATGGAAAAGAATGCGTTTTTGAGGTCTATAACAGTAAAGACGGTGGCAGTGGATGGGATCAGGGTGAGGATGGTGGTGATGTCTGAGACTACGGGGTACTGGGGTATGACTACTTTGTTAACCTCTCGCAAGTCAACAATGAAACGGTAGGCTTTCTCATCCCCCTCGCCTTGCTTCTTTACAATGGGTAGGATGGGGCTGTTGCAAACATTACTCACTACTTCTTCTACCACTCCTGCCTCGACCAAGGACTCGATGATTTCCACCAATGCCTTCTCGCCCTCGGGTGATATCCGATACTGTGGATGCTTTGGGAGCACTGCGTCCGGTCGGACGGTTATGTGTACCGGGTCGATCACCATGCGCCCTACATCTGAGTCGGTTTTAGCCCATAGATGTGAAGGCAATGTGTCGAGTAGGGACATATCAGCATCGGTTATAGAGAGCATACGCCGTGTGTGACAGGGTCTGGACAGATCTGGGTTATCGTGTAGGATGACTCGAACTCCGTCTGGGGAGCATCTGATAGTGGCTCGAAAATGTTTTAACAAATCAAGTCCCATAATAGCATCGGGGGTGTTGGAGGAGAGCAGAAAGGTCGTGTCAGTGGTGTTATCTTCTAAGTCAAAGGAGATTGGCGCTGATAAGGGGTTAGTGGAGGGCGTTCCGTCAAAGCCTATTGAGGTTACGTGCGAGCCAGACAAGGGTGCCCTAGGAATCAGTCGTTTAGATAACGCACTACGTGTCGCCCCAGTATCTACCAGGAACGGAGATTTTGTGCCCAAGACCTTAGCGGTGACGTAAGGACCTTGCTGGTCAACACGGAGTTCGACTGGATCCCTCCCTTGCCCCTGGCGGTCCTATGCGAAGTCATGAGTGCTTTCATAGTCGGACTGCTGACACTGGCTTTGGCGGGGGCGATCAAAGGTGTTTGGTCTGCCTGGCCTGTCGTTGATGGTGTTGTTCGTGTGCCCTCGTCCCTGTCCTCTATTTCTGGGGTCATATGCTGCGTCTCTGGGATCCCTATTCTTGTTTATTTCCAGGAGGACCGGGCACTGGGATTTCCAGTGTCCGAACCCTCTACAGAACGCACATTGGTTCCCATCTAAGTCTCTCCGTCCGTTGTAGGGTGTGGGTGTATGGTCTCTAGGCGGTAGCTTTCTAGGGGCGGTTGGTTGGTAATTCTCTTTAGGGGGTTCTCTTCCTATGGTCACCCCTTGCAACTGTGCTATCATCACCCTCTCCTTTAATTCCTTTTTCTTCTTCTCTGACACCCTATCGTTCTCGTTCTTCTGGTTTTCGTAGTATTGGGCCATCTGGAGAATTGCTGCGGGTTTGGAGGCTGCCCAACTGCTCTCGCTGGTCTGTAGCTTCTGGGAAACTTCTTGAGACAGACCCTTTACATAATTCTGGACAAAGAGGTGGTGTCCGGTTGCGGTGGTCATGTCTTGGCCACTGTAATCGGAAAACACAGTCTCGAATCGGGAGAAGTATTCAGACACATCTTCCTGGGGTTTCTGGCGGCAAGCCGTCACTATCGACCAGTCTACCTTTCTTTCTGGGATTAGAGTCTTCAGCTTTTGTACAATCTTGTCTGGGAGCTCTAAGATGGCTTTCGGGGGTTTCTGTCCTGGTTCTCGTTGTTTATCTATGGTATCGAGTTGTACCCAGGTATATCCGAACGGCTCAGCGTGGTCAACCTTCCGGATTTGTTTCCACACATCAGCCGGCAGGCATAGCCCAAAGAACAGGTCGATATCTGCTAACGTCATTATCGTTGAGCCTAAGGCCGTACCCAATTCAGTGTAGAAGGCAGTCGGGTTCTTTCTCAAGTCGGGTAGAGTCTTTCTAAAGGTCAAAATATCTTGCCGGTCCCACGGCTGGTAGACCCAGTTATATACAACCCTTCCCTTCGCATCTTGGTGATTGATGTCGTCGTGTGTTCCCTGACCCCGTGGGGGGACCCAGTAGGGGGCAGCTTCTTTAATGGGCATCATGGCATCGGCCCTTCCTCCCTGGGGCTTAGTTGCTATGGGGGTTTCTGTTTTGGTGGTCTGTCCATGTTCTTTAAGGTGTCGGTAGACCTCGAGTGTACGAGTGAAGAGGTTCGTGATATCGCCCTCTCCTTCTTCCCCAATGTCTACCTTCCTATATAGAGCCGTTAAGCCTTCGGGACCTTTATCGTGGTATCTGTCCTCATATGCATTCAGGGCGTGATAACAGAGCCGTACGACAAAGTGTCGTCTGCGGCTGTCGGCATACGAGCTATACACGTCTGTTATATACTCCTCACTTTCCTTTCGCTCCACCAGCGTCCCTACTATCCTATTGATTCCTGCTCGTTCATCCTTAGTTAATCGATTCATTCTGGTGGATTCTTTCTTTCCTATCTCATGGTCGTCTAGCGTTGTAGTCGACGTTGGGTTCGGCACAAGAGGCTCAGCCGGCGCGGAGGCCGTGAGGGCCGAGGCCCTTGTACTGCTTTCGCTCGTGTTCGGGGGTTGTGGGTGTTGCACTACCGATTGGGAGGGTGCATATGGAGGGGGCATGTAAATGATCGGGGGACCTAACAGTAATTCGTCATTTGTTCGCTGCTTGGAGGATAGCTCAGGGTAGAGCAAAGAAGGGGTCCTAACAGCGTACTGGCCCGAGGTTTCGGGCTCCTGTCTTAGTTTAGTTTCCCTTCTCTCCTTTATGTCTTCTTCTAACTTTTTAGCGGCAAGGTGAGCTGCCTTTCGTAATTCCTTTTCTGCTTTTACTTCTTCCCTCTTTTTCCGTTGCGTTGCTTCTTTGCGCCACATGCCGATACTGTCAAGCATAGTAGGCGTCGTCTTATTGCTACGCAGAGCTACTTCTAGCGCTTCTATCTTGCGGTCGTCGAAGGATCCCATCAGTGGCCACTGACTTTCGGGGTCCTTCTTGGTATATTTATGCCACAGCTTGCTATAAGCTACGGCGACTAGTCCATATTTAGTGAACATGTCCTTATTAGGGGTGCCTTCCAGTGGAGCCGGATGGTTCACCTCTAATAAGCGGTCCGGGCAGAACCAACTACCAATCAGTGGGGAGAAGATAGGCATGACGGGTTTCAACGGGGACAAAAGTCAGCACTACCTATCTTTTCACTGCTTGCAAAGACTAGACAGAATATCTCTATTCTTCGTTATTTGTAAGCAGAGAATACCTCCAAAGAACCAATATCGAACAACTAGTGTTCGGACAATCAATCAATCAATCAATGGGGAGATAAAGATAGGCACGACGGGTTTCAACGGGGACAAAAGTCTGCGTTACCTACCCTTCACTATTTGCAAAGACTAGACAGAATATTCCTATTCTACGTTATTTGCAAACAGAGAATATCTCAAAAGCACTATTCTTCAAAACAATCAATGTTCGGACAATCAATCAATGGGGAGATAAAGATAGGCACGACGGGTTTCAACGGGGACAAAAGTCTGCGTTACCTACCCTTCACTATCTGCAAAGGGAGAGAGAGAGAGTATTTCTACTCCTCCCCGTTTGTAGACAGCGAATATCTCAAAGAGAACAATCAATGAGCACAATCAATGAGCAATACTAGTATTCAAACAATCAATCAATTATTTCGCACTTTTGTCGTATTTCACGACCTTACCCGGACCGCGTGGACAGTTTCTCGTCTTCCGCCTCCAGCGCCCGATCGTCCTCTATTCTCCGTATTTGCCGCGGCACTCCTGATGGTTCCCAGTCAGGACCGTAGATCACTCGAGAGAGGTCTGCTCGGAACCAGTGAAGTTCGGATGATCGGCTGCCAGACGAGGGTCTATTGGGCAGGAGCTCTCCCGATCGTTGCAGTCGTTCACTCTGTCGTCGGGACCTCTCCCACTGGATCCACGTGTCGCTGATGGGCCCCACGTTGGGCGCCAATTGTTAAATGGTAGCGGCAGTTTCAGTCGATAACCTTTCAAGTATTTGCCCGGCGGTAATCGCCTCTTATACCACTCGATAATTTACCAATGAAAGAGGCAGGCGCCGGAGACTGGAAGGCAGGAAACAAGTTTTATTCCGTCGGAGCAGAACACATCAGATCAGACAGCAAGGTATCGTCACGAGGTGCTCTAACTGCATCTCTGAGACCTGGTCTCTTATACACTGGTTTATTGCTTTATTACATATAGTACATTCTTGAGATTCCCTTGATGCCTGAAAGAACATCCCCTGAAGCCCCGGCTCAGATCCGATCCCACACATAGATACAGTAGAAGTTCCCACCCTACCCGCAGTGGGAGATGGCTATCGCGCAGCAGGGAATTCCGCTAATTCCCGGGGGTGTGTGCAACCGGCCGGGTCTCAGGGGGTAGGGGCTTTGATCTACTGTAATCCCTTTGATGTGGGGTGTTTCCCTTACAGTAGGGGCCGTAAACTGCATCCGCAGGGCTAGGTGATGGCCTGGGACCAGTTCAGACAATGGGGCGCAGAGGAAGGGGGTTATCAAAGGAGAGGCATGACCATGTATGGGTTGTCGGTTGGAAGTGGTTCCGTAGCAGGGTCGCGCAGAAGGAGAGGGTTTATGGCCTGTATGAGAGAGCGGGGGTGGCCGGCGCGCGGGGGATGCTTGCAGCGCCAGGGGAAAGCGCTGGTGGTCGAGGGTGAGCGGGGAGAGAGTGGGGTGCCTAAAATGGCGCCCGTGCATTCGCTGTGCGTGGCGCTGGGGAGAGGCAAGATGGCGCAGATAATGTTCAGTTTGCACGCTAAATTTCCACAAGTACCTGCGCTTCTCAAGAAAGACATAATAGCTTTTTTTTGTTTTTAAATCTGTTTTATTAGTAGTATGCAGATCAGAATCAATGTACAGACATTATATTACAAACATCAATGCAATATCTGCTGCCTGGTCTGGAGAGCAGCTTGGTGCAGTTCCGAGACCATAGAGCGCATCCCTTAGGAGGTGCCATCCAGGAGGTAATGTTACAATGGGATCCTGGCTCTGTTGCGAGTGCAACATTCTGGGACCCTTTATGTCCCCCCCACCAAAATGGTCCATTTGCAATTGCATCATGTGGTCACATTACTACTATTTAGATTTACTTATTTTCTGAAACAAAACAAAACATACAACGACATAATAGCTTTAATTGGAGAGTACAGGGTGCGTGCACTTCTATTTTTCCATTTCAAGCACTGCTGGTACCCTTGGCCTATATATAATTAAGCGCTCCCACTGCCATGCTTAAAAAGCAGCATCAAGTGATGTACTCGACAGCTTGTTTGAAAAAAAATGGACTTTTGTGGCTAAGTCATGCTGGGCTGTGCCTCTATCACAACCTATGCTGAGGCCGGGCCAGCCCAGCCAAACATAAGCCTCTACATGAAGCCCTCAGTTCTGTGCCTGACACAGATCCAGGGGGCACGTGCCAGTCAGATGTGGAAATTGGATATGCCAGCACTGGTGCAGAAGAATAAACACCTGGCGAGTCAGAAATAGATGCAGAAAGCTCATCTCACCTCCGCTAATTACCAGCCAGGCTGTCCTCAGTGGGACACACAGGAGTCAGCACAATGCGCGAGCGGCTGGCGCCAGCCGGGTTTGATGGAAAAACACAGGTAGTGGAGCAGCGGTAGAGAACACAGCAACCTCTTCAGCAAGACTCAAGATTTGATCAGTGTAGCTTGTCCTTCTCACCCTGCTAGCACTGACCAACATTCCTGCGCAGTATCCTGCCCATTCTCACCAGGACAGACCGCTGAGTTGATGCCTTTGTTGTTGTAACCAGAGCTATCGACAGTCATTGGTGTCGCCGAAAGGCCCTTTATCCAACATATCCGCGACAGGTACAACAGAAAGACTCGTCATCTGTGCTCAATCCTCTTTATGAAGTGCTTGCTGTAAGTGAGAGGACCTCTGGGCTTTCTAACTTGAAAATGGTGAGAACAGGTGAGGCAAAGGTTCTACCTGGCAGTGTGACTGACCTCACATAGTCTGACCATGTGCCCTCCTGCACTATCATTCTCTGCCCCTCTGCCAATCCTGCACAGGTGGGTGCTGGGTCTCAGGCAAGGAGAAGCAAGTGGAAGCCGGAAAACTGTCTCTCAGGCTGTGCACGGTAGTGGGAGACAGTCATTCCTTACTCCTACTCTCGATTCCTCGTTAGGCACTCTTCATCCCTCCCTCCTTGCTGCTCAGTTCTCATTTTTCATTACAAATTCCATGTACCACACACCTCAGTGTTCATCCCTCATCAATAACTGTTCTCCATCTCTTCCTCCTCATTCACTTCTCATCCCTGACTTCTCAACCCTGAGCACACATTTTGGGCGGAGGTTTTCTAGTATGTGGTAAAGATTGCCTCTAAGGGAGTCATAGGGGATCGGATTATATACAGATCTAGGGATCGAAAACCACGCCAAAAGATCTGTGGGTCACCCCTGATCGGTTGGGGTGGCTCCCAGCTCGTAGGTAGACAGATAACTGATTATGACTAGTTTATAATAAATCCACCTCCCAAATATTTGTATGAACCGCATTATCCCGTCAATGGAAGGTTCCGGCTCGGCGACATATAGTGGAATGTCGTCCGCATACAGAGAGATTTTCTCTTCCCAGTCTGTAGTCCATCACAGTCCACATATAGGTGGATCTATTCTTAACCAGCATGCTAGAGGTTTATTCCTTCATTCTTAGTCTCCAATCTTCATCTTTCCCTACTCATTCCTCTTCGCTTCGATCTCATTCCACGCACATCACTCCCTAGTTGTTGTTCATCATTTCTCACTTCTCACCTCTTACTTTTCCTTCCATAATGCTTCACCACATATTCCTCATTGTTCATTTCTCAGCCCTTGTCCTTCGCTCCTCATACCTCATTCTAATAAAAACCACTTCCATCTCTCCTCCTCTCTCACTCCTCACAGCTCACTACCCAGCCCTCCACTTCTCAGACTTCAGACCTCATCCTCACTCCTGGTCCCTCTTTCTTCAACCTCTGTTCCTCAATCCTCTTTCTTCACGTGCTATCCATCACTCTTTACTTCTCACCCGGACCCTTCATTACTCAGTTTCATTCCTCATCCTTACCCTGCTCTATTCTTTCTGCACTTCTCATCCAACCACTCCCTCACCCTTTGCTGCCCATAACTTCTTTACACTGTTAATTTCTCATTCTTCACTTCTCTCTCGCTAGTCCTCTCCCTTCCTTTTCACTCTTTGCACTTTATTCCACATTCCTCATTCTTCCTTTCTTGCTTTTCACTCCTCTCCCTCCCCCAAACTCACTACTCACTCCTCACTCCTGTCTCCTTGGTTCTCACTCCTCAGACTTGTTGTTGCTCTTCAATCCTCACAACACACTCCCCATTCTTCACTCCTCTTCATCGACCCTTATCTCTCACCCCTGCCTCCTTACTTCTTCTCCATCTCCTCTCATCCTCACTCCACAGCTCTATCCCACACTCGTAATAACTTCTCAGGTGATGATTAAATCTCCGGATTCCTCTTTTCTCGTGACTCCGCCTTGGTTTTTGGGCGATAAGAGAGGTATATGAATGATAACATCCCTCAGTGTGCACTGCAAGCATTCATTTTAGACCACCAGCACTCCTCTCACTGTCTCTTCTTTTCTCCCTCCTCCGGAGATGAGTGAAAGTAATTACATTACTCCTTGTTTCCGAAGTAGACAAGTATTCAATCCAGGAAATGACGTTTGTGCAATCCAAAAACAAGACCTGCTTTATACAGATTGCGGGGGTCGCAATGTAAAAAAGGTTTAAAAAAATAAACACTTACTAGGTGAAATGCTACGTTGCACTTTTGTAGGTGAGGAAGGGACTTTCATAAAGCTTATGGACGAGTTTCAAATGTGTATTCATTTCCTATGGCAAACAGATGCCAGGTGTTATTCCAGCAATAGCCTCTAGGTGACACTGTGGCCCCATCATAGAAGAAAAAGGACGACTTCTAGAGCGGTATCTTTTACCTTCGGAAATGTATCTTTATTTTACAAAATGTCAGTGTAGCATTTAATGGTTCTACCATCCGGCGGACTGGGTACCAAAAGCCAGTGCTTAGTTTGTAAAACAAAAAAAACATGTGCCGAGCCCTCTTCAGGGGGCCACTGCCGCATGGACCACCAATTGCACCTGCCAGCACTGCCAATAACAGTACCAACAACTAACCATCACAACCTACACGCGTGACAATTCAGTCTATTCCTAACCCCCAAAGCTATTAAAATGGCTTGGGTGGCAGGTTTTAATCATTTTAATACATACTGCATTAATAAACAACTGTTGTGCTCATATCCAAATTAGACAAACAGTGCCACCATGTGGCAGACTGTAATAAGTCCCAGTGTGGACCACCAGAAACCACCGGCTCAAATTAAGAACTGGCAAAAGCAGCCTTGGCAAGTATCATCAGGCTGACTATTAAAATAGTTTGGGTGGCAGGTTTTAATCATTTTAATATTCACTGCATTAATAAACAACTGTTGTGCTCATGTCCAAATTAGACAAACAGTGCCACCATGTGGCAGACTGTAATAAGTCCCAGTGTGGACCACCAGAAACCACCGGCTCAAATTAAGAACTGCCAAAAGCAGCCTTGGCAAGTTTCATCAGGCTGACTATTAAAATAGTTTGGGTGGCAGGTTTTAATCATTTTAATATACACTGCATTAATAAACAACTGTTGTGCTCATATTCAAATTAGACAAACAGTGCCACCATGTGGCAGACTGTAATAAGTCCCAGTGTGGACCACCAGAAACCACCGGCTCAAATTAAGAGCAGCCTTGGCAAATTTCATCAGGTCAACCCTCCCACTGCACGATGGGAGCGACGGAGTGTGACAACTGCAAGGGGGTTTAGTGGTGTTCTCCCCCCAGAAATATTTGGAAAATAATGCACATATGGTTTTACAACACATTTCATATTATGGAACCTTTCCCAGTCATTGAATGGATGAATGGAGATTAGAGACGTGACTGCCTGGCTCAATGCATGAATGAATAGTTGAATTGGAGAGGTGTGGATGGATGAATCAATTGAAAAATGGATGACAGTGAATAAAGACTTTTAAATATGTGAAGCAAATGGTCACAGTGCAGTGAGCATGGGTCAAACACTACCACCATCAATCCTTGAGAACCATGCATAGTCTGGATGTATTTGGTGCCTCAAAGGATTAAACTTGAAAAGTATGCTGTGATTTAAAATAGCAAGAGAACAAGATAACCATGTAGTAGCTGAATTGCTCAATGTGAAAACAGGAAACCTTCAGCAAATGTGTCCCGGTCCAAGTACTTGGTATAAAAGTCAAACACCTAATGTGGGATGCAATGTGGCCTAATGGCACCAACAATGTGGATGTGGGGTTACAAACATAGCAATGAGCTGTTGGGCAGCCCTAGAGACTCTTGAGAAAGCACCAATGTTAAAATGTTAAAACAACCCATTTAAAAAGTTTTAGGACTACATCTGGCAGTATGTCAATTGTAAGTGTACCTTTGAGCCCTAAAATGCCCTGTTGTATAATGATCAGATTTCTCACATTGAAGTTATGCTAACTTGAATGTTTCCGGGGTAATAGAGACACCAAAGTGTTGTTTCTACTTAGGCCTGTGGCAGAATTACACTGGAGTAGTCATTTGTGTAGCTTGGGGTAGGCATCACTTAGAAAATTCCATTCTGGCAACCTTTCAGTAATTAGTGAAAACCTATATCTTCGCTGATCATATATCTGTAGAACAAATGGCACCAGAATGACTTTTAATGAAGCTGGCGTCAGGACTAATTTTCCCAGATAGAGCACTGGATTCTTTTAATTAAGTTTCTCTCTGGTCCCAGAGCACTAAGGGGCATATTTACAAGGGCTTTATCTCCGCTTTTGTGGCTTAAAAAGCCAAAAAAGCGGATATAAAACTATCGCCCTATTTACAACAGGGTGCTAACATGCATAATTGCATGTTAGCACCCTTTTTCCCAACGCATCCCTTTGCATCTCTAATGAGATGCAAAGTGGGCGTCACTGAGCATACCCCGGATGGACTACCTTGCAAATATCGCTGATGTTCACATCGTGATATTTACAAGGCTGCCACAGAATTTTAGCACACGTTAGTTTTTGGAGAAAACCGCTGTTTTCTCCAAAAACTAACGTCTGCTAAAATGCAGACTTACCTACCCCTAACATTGGGATGGATTATGCTGATACGACCCTGTGGCAAGGTTATCGCCGTTTTACAGGGAACATTGCTGGAAAACCAGCGATGTTCCCTGCAAAACGGCGATAACCTCGCTATCTCTGGAATTTGTATCGCCCTGGAGAAACGCGTTGTCAATAATGCGCTACCAGGGCGATAAATTCCAGAGATAGCCTGCGATAACAAAATTATTGCTAAGCACAGCCAGCGATAATTATCGCTGGCCGTTGATAATATGCCCCAAAGATCTTTCAGGAGGAAATTGGTTTTATGGCCACTGGCCAATGCTGTAGGAACACAGTCAGGATGACTAGGGCATTTCATGCTGCCAGATAGCTCAAACCTTTCATTATCAGACACCCGTGAAAGACAAGCATTTACAATGCAACGGTCTCGGCATTGTTAAAGTTAGAGCTATTGGCATTGCTCATGACATTATTCTATAGCTATCATTTCTGGACAGAAGGACAGAAATATGGAAGACAGTTGGTACAGCCATACAGAGGGGGTGATAAACTGGTAAGACCAAGGAGGCATGAGAAAAGGACACTAACTGACCAGACTGCTGGACCAGGCCAAGCAAGATGTTGAACAGGACGAATCTTGGTGGGAATAACCTAGTTCAGAAAATGTGCCAAAACTTATAGACCAAATAAAGAGACATATGCTGGAAGTGAAAAACAGGAGGTAACAATTGTCTGGAGACAGCTCTTACAAAGAAGAGTGTGGAGGCGGAGCTAGAACACCAGCAGCTGTCACAGGACCAGGAAGGAAGTACACAAATAGGGAGGTATCACATTTCTGCAAGTGGAATAATTTGAGCCGCATGAAACATGAAGAAACTGCTCACATGCATCCTTAGTTCTTTAGGCAGATGATGTACTCTGGCTGTTATTGAGCACTACTAAGTATCTGACGTCTTCTGGGTTAAACAAATAGAAGAGTGGGTAAAAACAGAAGTTCTGAAGGAGAGGACACATAAGGGTTTGTTGTCAGTAACATGCCTAAGAGAGCAAACAGTGATGGAGGGGTAGATGGAGGACTAGAAATGTGGGGGACTGACATGACAGCCCAGGAGCACGGGGAGCCAGGCTATACAGAAGAACAATAGGTCTGGGTTGGTGAAAGAGCACTAGGACTAAACGAGGAGAGGCTGGTAGGACACATACAGATACCGATTCTGGTTAGCTCCAGGCTCCGTGAGGTCTCTATAGAACAGCAATGCCTGGAGCTCGCACCTGGCGTATGTTCTGGAGTTCATGCAGGTAGAGTGTAAGGTGCCTATATTTGCTTGTTTCGCTCCAGGATTTGTGGGCCCTGAACAAAGATTTCCATTACCTGGCTTATAACTAGAGTATGACGGTCTTCAAAGGATGCAACGTCCATTCAAGGATAGGACTGGAATAGCTGTCTAGAACGAGTAATGTGATGACCGTATGGAGGCAAAGGTTTAAGTAGCTGTCTCCTCTACAAGTGTTTCTGTCTTTGCTTTTCACAGGAGGGCTTGAGTTGTGGTTTCCTGTAGACAGGAGAAGCACCATTATAGGCCATATCTGAAGTGGGTGCAGCCATCTGAGGGCGCTGGACCTCCTTTCAGTGAGGATCTCTCCCCAGAGCTGCAGAGACTGCCCACAACAGGTGGTGTGATATTCTTTCACAAGAGACGGCTGCTTTTCTACAGATACCAGATTAAGTAGTGGTCTACCCCGTACGGAGAGTTTCCTAGTACACGAGGGCTGGCCGGAGTGAGCGCAATGTCACGCTGTCTAGGAGAGGACGAGTGGTAGGGTGACCGGGCGTCCCGGATTTGTCTGGACAGTCCCGTTTTTTCGCCAGCTGTCCCGGAAGATTTCAGGGAATTAAGCTCATGTCCCGGTTTTTGGAGAGGGACATCTGAAAAGGGGAGGAGTTGCCTTTTTTATGTTTTGCAAAGAAGGGATAGCTAGCAGCTGTTATAAAAAAGCAATTTAATTAACAGAAATGCTACCGGCTTTAAAAACTGCATTTTATGTATGTTCTTACTGCCATGTCTGTATTTCTCTGCTAATTAGCACTATATCATTCTGTGCGCTGGGTTGAAGTAAAAATGTAGTCCTTCTTCCATTTTTGGGAAATGTTCCGTTTTTTGGCTTTAAAGTTCTTCTAGTCACCCTAACGAGTGGTTGTTTTTCTCAATAAATGCCGAGGTGTCTCTTTGTGGATGCGGGCTGCAATGGGTGTCTCTGCCTCACCTACAGTGCTTTGACTGGGAAGGACCAGTCCAAGTACAGGTGTTGTCTCCCCCGATTGTTCAAGTGTCTCTTAGAGACAAGGGCTGGAGTGGTCGTTGCTTCCCCCTCATGCTTCTTTACAGGGGAGGGACGTACTGGGGGGGGATTCTTTAAGCCGGATGTCTCACAAACCCCTGGGCTGGAGAGGTTGTCTCCTCGTGTGAAAGTTGCTGGTGCCTCTCACTTCTAATACGCGTTGAATGTTGTGCGCTGATCAATATTCTCATGGGGCACCTGTTTGTTTGTGCCCCTCCCCCACCGCAGTGGAGCAAGCGCCGCGCTCTGTTCACACACAGACCCTCAGTTCAGAGCGCCTCACTCACACTACGACCTTTGTGCCCGCGCCTGTGAATGAACCGCCTTCTTCCCATTCACTCGTTGGGCACGGCTGCCAAGAATGGGCAGGGCGCCAACTGCAGCCTGCGGGGGGCCTCGTCCAGTCCTGGGAGGGGCATCTTCTCACTTCCCTTTTCTCTAACTCTAAGCTCGTTTTTTGGGAAAACACCTTCGCAATGTGAACCTATGTAGCACACCTGTTTGGAAGTTTTCAGCAGCGGGGGCAAGGATTGAATGGGCATGGAGTTCGAAATTTCTTCTCGCCCACTGGAGCACGACGGTGTGTGGGCGGGGCGAAGACTGCCACCGCGCACAATATGCAGGATTACAGGCCTCGCTTTGAAAGCCATTAGCCAACACTAAACAACACTGCAAAAGTAAAACAAACATTGGCTCAGCAAGCAGGTGTCACTTTCCTTCCGAGTCCTGCTTCAAACAATGAAAAAAAGCCTGCCTGCTGAGTGATCAAGCACACCACCGCCTTTCTCCGAGGCAGAGCAGAAATGCCTCGGAGAAACGCAGCGTCCATTTCGGATTCGGGGGCGTGTTTTGCTGTTCTCTCCTCCAGCCATTGGCTGGAGGAGAGAATGAGACTTTCTGCAAAAAACACGCCCCCCGATCCGAAAAGGACGGGGCATGATCGGAGTGACAGGACCTCTTCTCCAATGACTGGCCAGCATTGAAGAGGCCAGCCAATGGAGAACAGGGGAGAAGAGGGGCGGGTTCAAGCCCCTCTTCTCCAAGTCATTAAATCTCCGACTTCCGGTTCTGCCTTTCGGCAGACCGGACGTCCTCGACCTAAAAAAAGGATGAAGTTTAACAACTGACCCACAAAAAGGCCAGCCTGGCCTCATGTCATCCCACACACGCCAAATGAAGTACACTACACCCAACTACATTTGAAGATCATCCCAGCGTCACACTGGTACCCATACCCTAGATGTAATAAATAAGTGACCAAAGAGGGCGTGGTGTTCTTTCATAGGTAGAGAAATGTTCCTGGAGGAGCAGAATCTGGATGTCCCTCCCTGCAGACATTTTGGAAAAGCAGATACTAGTGGACTCAGGTAGAGCTTTTGCCATAAAAAAGCAAAGTACTGCAGGAGCTAGGTGGGGATGTGAATAGAAACATTGCCCTGATAGGGCTTGCAGAGTTACTAATCTGTTCTGCGTGAACACTGTAAAAGAGGGATCTTGCCTCTTAGAAATCAAAATGCTGCTGGATCAGATATGGAAAAATGGTGCCTTCATCGACGAGTACTTGATCCCCCTGGAAGGCGATTGCCGAGGAATTGGCTTCAGTTCTCTTTGGTCTTGCTGCTGACAAGAGCCATTCCTTTTGGTTTGGGCTTTTGGAAACCAAGTATGCAGGGGCGTAAAGCAAAACGATGGGGTCCCAGCAGAATGTGACGAGGGCCTCTGAGTCTCGCTTATCTCACACATATTCATTGGGGTCTGGGCTCAGTGTTGGGAACTCCCTATAGGGTTGTTGTCTCCCCCCCCCCCCCGGCAGTGTAGCTAGACCTTCGGCCACTCGTGGTGGCAGAGCCGGACTGGCCCAAGTGGGCATCGGGCGTTTCCCTGGTGGGCCACCAGGTTGGGGGCTGGTTTTGGGCCCCTGGGGGGCGGTTTTTGTTACCGGGGACCTGCAATATCGGCCCCCGGTAACAAATTCGGCCGAAACCGGCCCTTGCAAAAGCACCCCCTCAACCCCCCCAGGGCGGCCGGCCGAGCAGTTTGCCAGGGCTAGTTTCGGTTCCCAGTCCGGCCCTGCGTGGTGGCCCCTGTATTTGTGCCATATAAAAGAGCGGGGGCAGGGTGCTGCCAATTCCTGCGGTGGCGCCCCGCGACAGTCGCAGGTAAGAGGGGGGGTTGGGGGGCCACCACCCCCAAAACTTGTGCCGCCTGTGATTAACCGCCCCCACCCCTTGCTATCATGTGCCGCAGCGGCTGCAGGGACCTGCGTTACACCCCTGGAAGAATGAGCAGCTCACCGTGAAAAAAAAACGATCTAATCTCGTAGACCCCAGTTTGTACAGTATCAGGTCATACTCAGATGGAGGGTTTTGAGCACCTAAAAAGTTTCATGGTAAAACTGTGGGTCCCACTAGCCCATGCAAGCGATGGAAAAAAGGTGCATGCGTGGAAGAATTCTTGATCCCCCGGAAGAAGGCTTTAGAGTGATTGCCTTCAGTTCTCCTGTGAATCTCTGCTTCTAAGAGCCATTCCTTTTGTTTTGGAGTATGAGGCAACTGAGCTGCTCATATGAAAAAAAGCTACTTAAACAGTTTAGGTACAGCATCAAGCCTTACTCAGCTGAAGGATGCTGATCTTCAACAGAGTTACAAAGTCTGATGGTAACACTGGGATGAACCACTAGCCCATGCATGATCCTCACTTCATCCCTGTTAGCCAGAAAAATGTGCTTATTTCTCTGTCTACCACACCCCATTTAAAAAAAAATATTTTTATTGTTTTATATAACACAAAACAAGTGCATTCGGTATCAAAATACAGTTGCATTCACAGTAGCAGACTATGAAATTGGAGTATTACTGAGGAATATCTCAGACATCTGACAAAACACGTGCAGTAGAAGAAAGTACACTCCGTAATAGCCAGTCAAGCAGAAGTCGTCGTATTAACAATCGGAGTTCTTGTACAGTAATCAAGCCTGCCAGTGTCATATAACTACATCCATCCACTCGTCATGAACCTAATAACACAAAATGCAACCCCTAGTCCCTCCCTCTTATCCCACCCCCCTCCCCATTGGCGTAACAACTATATGTGATCTAATGACGGTAACAATTCACAGCTGTGTCAATAGTGAAGGAGTACAGAACAGCAAACTAGAGTGCAACTCTCCACTGTCAGAGGTAGTTCCCATGTGAGAAACCAATGCAATCGCCCCCCTAGGGAGGTGTATCCCCTCAGGGTGACGCCTCTAATTCTGACGCACCCGATTCCTCATTAGAGTCGGTATCCAGGAGTTTCAATAAGTGTACAAGTGTCTCCCCAGCCCATGCCACCTCCAATGCCCTTTTGCTTTTAGTGCGGGCCGCCAGCTGTAGTCTTTTGGATCCCTCACATTCCGTCCATTTAACAAACTCAGTGCGCCATCTCTGAAAGCTAGGGTCCCTCTTGGCCTTCTAGTGCGCGGTAATCTCCCTCTTCGCCAGCAAAAGCCCCAAGTTTATAAACTTACTCGTCACCTTTTTACTAGAGGTATGAGTGAACCGGTGCAATAAACAGAGGCCTATAGTGGATTCTATGTTCCTGTCCGTGACATCATGCAACAGTTTGACCACCTCCTCCCAATATGTTCCAAGCTGAGGACAACTCCACATCATGTGGCAAAAATCTGCACCCACCGTGTTACAACGCGGGCACATTGCCGAGTTCACATTAAAATATTTATTAATTTTCGCTGGTGTAAGGTAGGCCCGGTGAAGTATAAAAAAAATGCACCAATTGAAAGTGCACATTCCTGGTGCTTTTCCAGTCCCCGCCCACGCCTTCTCAGGAATTTCGTCGCCTAAGTCCGCTTCCCACTGCCGTCAGAGCGTATCTAATGGGGTCAGTCTCTCGTGTGTCATTCGGCGATATAAACAGGTAACCGCCTTGATGGTACCAGCAGCCAGGACTACATATTGGCAAGCCATTGAAGTAGGAGGCTCACTGAGCCCCATTTTCCAATGAGCCAGGATGGCGGTTATGAGCGCCAAATGTAATAAGTAGTCCCCACGAGCCAACTCATATCTGTCCTGCAATACCTCATAGGGAATCACAGTGCCATCTTCATAGAGGTCTGCAACAGTGACCAACCCCCGCTCTGCCCACTCTATCAACGTCGCCCAGTTACCGCCGTGCGGTAGAGCAGTACACATCGTCAACGGAATCTCAGGGGCATTGGGACGCACTATTTGTGCTCGCCATTGGCTTCTGTTCCAGCAGAGTTTGAACATCCCCATCTCTTGAGTGAGAGAGGAGGCCGAGAGCAGCGATTGCAATAGTATTCTGGAGAGCGCCTGTCTATCAACCTGAGACCACTCCGCGTCATCAGCGCTCCGGAAAGTCTGTGCCACTGCCTGAGTAAACCACTGTAGCTGCGCCGCTAAATAATATGTTTCGAAGTCACGGACCGCTAAGCCACCCTCCGAGCGTGGCCTCATCAATGTATTAAGAGCCACCCTCCGTCGTCCCCTAGCCCAGAGGAACCCAACCACCATCGACTGAAGCTGCTTAAAAACCGAGGCTGGAATCCAGATAGGTAATGTCCTAAAAAAGTACAGCAGCCTGGGGAGTGCTATCATCTTAAGAATGGCCACTCGGCCAGCCACTGAGAGTGGAAGTGTGCCCCAGAACTCGATACAGCCCTTAAGCTCTCTAATGGCCCTGCCCACATTAACCTCCAATAAGTCAGTGTGGGTGTGATAAATGCGAGTGCCAAGGTACGTCATGCATTGATGTATATCCTGTGTAGTCACGGGGCCTTCGGTGTGCAGCGCGGTAGGGAACAGGCAGGTCTTCGCCCAGTTAACCTTGAGTCCGGCAACCATGCCAAGATCCTCCAATAAGAACTTCGCACCACGAAGGGCGCCCTCTGCATAGGCCAAAAACATAAGGAGATCATCAGCATATAACGCGATATGATGAATTTGCTCGCGCACTCGTAACCCCGAATAATGCAGGCCCGTCCTGGCCCGTGCCGCCAGCGCCTCCATGGCCAGGGCGAACAGCAGGGGGGGGAGGTGGCAGCCCTGTCTCGTTCCTCGACTCACAGTGCAAGCATCCAATATCATCCTTCCCTTCTTCACCCGCGCTGTGGACTGACAATACAAAAGAGACGTCCAATCTACAAAGCCATCTCCTAAGTCGAATTGTCGCATGACTTGAAACAAATATGGCCACTCCAAACTGTCAAAGGCCTTCTCAATATCTATTTCCAAGACAGCAGCAGATGCTTTGTGGTAGGTGTCAGCTTCTAATACACTAATAAGGTAGCGAACATTCTGGGCCGTATTCCGGGTCGGTATAAACCCCGCTTGATCCGTATGGACGAGGTGGACCATATATGGGAGCAGTCGGGCTGCCAGAATCCGACTTAAAATCTTATAATCCGTGGTCAACATTGACAACGGGCGATAGGACGTCCTGTCATAGGGAGATTTCCCCGGTTTTAGCAACGGTATAATTAACGCCTCACGAGTGGTAGCAGGCAAAGGCCGGATGTGTCTAGAGCGGTCCGCTGGGAACCCACCTGTCTGAACTACCTAGGGGTACATATTTATCATACGATGGCAGATATACTGGAGGGGAATGTGGGCCGCAGCGTACGGGCCCTGAAGGGGAGTATGGCCTTTTGGGCCACCCTCCCGTTATCGGTGACGGGCCGCATCTCCCTTCTGAAAATGGTGGCGCTCCCTCGCTTATTATACTATTTTAGGACGCTTCCGGTGTGGATACCCAACTCCATGTTCCGGTTGCTGAAATCGATGGTGGTGTCTTTTTTGTGGGGTATGGGCAGGCGTAGAGTGGCGCACGCAACGCTTCTACGGCCCAAGAATGAAGGAGTGCTGGCGGTCCCCGACTTTGAACTATATTACTTAGCGGCGCAATTGTAGATCTTCACCCAAAATGTGGCGCGGGTGTTCCGCGGTCCAGAGGCCGGACGAGATGGGGGAACACCACGCCATGTCCTTTCCTACATTGCCCTGCAGCAGAGGCTCGACACCCGGGACCTCCTTACGGAGGAGATAACCTTTAGGCTCTGCTGGAATCGCTCCCAGAGACGTGCGGGGGTGTTACACCCGTATGCGCCGGAGATGCCACTGGGGATGCTGACTGCGTTGCCACATGGTGGAGACTGGTCGCAATTACAACTTTGGAAAGAAGCGGGACTGCAGGTGGTAGGAGACCTTTATGAAAACGGGGTTTTACTGCTCTACCAGACTCTCCAAGAGAGGTTTGATTTACCTCGGGGAGGCTTCCTGTTGCACGCAGCGTTTACCAGAGCGATGCAGGCACACTGGAGCGAGGGGCTGATGGAGCCTAAGACGTCGATGGCCTGCCAGTATGTTATGATGGCAGCAGGAACTGTTAAGGCGGTTACGTGCCTATACTCTAGAATGCTCCTCGAAAACCTACAGCCTCTAGCTGAACTTCGGGGGAAATGGGAGAGTGATCTCGGCAGAGCTATCCCCGAGACGACCTGGGCACAGATAGTGAGACGGGCTTGGAAGAGCACGAGAAACGCTAGATTCCAGCTGGTGCACTTCTACATACTCCACAGAGCATACCTGACGCCTGGGAAAATCCAGAAATATTTTAAAGTTGAGGAGGAGGCATGTCCCAGATGCCTGGGAACGGGGGTGGAACTGGATCATATGCTGTGGTCTTGCCCAGCCCTGGGGCTTTACTGGACTGAGGTGGGAGATACCCTGAATGAGGTAACAGAGAGGGGATTGGAGTTTGATATGGCGGTTAGTGTACTGCACTGGTTCCCACACACGCCCAAAACTAAAATAATGAGCAAATTCATAGACATGGGCCTTATATTGGCAAAACGAGAAATTACGAAGAGGTGGAAGGCAACAGCGGGGCCCACTAGTAAACGCTGGAAGGGGGAATTTCTTAAATGGGCTACCAGCGAGGGCGCGCTGCGGTATCAATGGGCCCATAGGCGCAACGATGAAAAGGCGCTAGAGGCGGCAGCTGCGCGGGAGGTGCTAGTGCAGGCACTGCAAGATTATGAGCCAGGCGCGGAGGGAGATGACCGCCCCGGGGTTGAGGGGGTGCCCCCGGAGCAAACTGGGCACATCACATAACTCGACACATTGGTATTCCTTGGGCTGTACGACATTAGAGGGCAGAGATGGCCGCATGCGTTGGTGAGGAGGACTGAGGGAGGGGGGGGGGAGGGAATTTAGAAGTTTCGTAGGGGTTAAGGGTAGAGGTTTTGTTATGTAGCTTATTGGTCTATGCGTTGAATAGATCGGGAGGGAATTTTATGGCCCTGCTTTAGGTATTGTATAATGGGCGGGGGGGCTTGTGCTTCATTTGTAGAACGTATGGTGAAACAAATTGTGCAAGGTTTTATATGTGGTTGTGTAAAAAACCAATAAACTATGTTTAAAAAAAAAAACGAGTGGTAGCAGGCAAAAGGCGTTCCTTTCTTGCAGTATTATACAATGTCACCAGTCTAGGGGCCAAAAGATCGACATACGCACTATAAAATTCCACCGGGAGGCCGTCCACACCAGGAGTCTTTTTCCTGGCCATATGTTTAATCGAGCCACGTACCTCGCCCAAGGTGATATCCTGACCCAGCAACTCCGCCCTCTCCCTATCTAACGCCGGTAGATCTGCCGCCTCCAGGAAACTTTGAATGGCCTCCTCGCCAGGGGCCACCTTGCTTTGATACAGATCATTATAATAAGCAAAGAACAGGTCATTTATCCCCCGCTGCGTGTAGTGGGCCTCCCCATTCGGGGCATGAAGTTCCAGAATAACCGTCCCCCTGCGCGCTGGATTAGCTAGCCATGCCAATAATGCCCCAGACTTATCGCGCTCTGCATGTGCACGCGTAACATATTTTTTATAATCAAAGCAGCGCAGCCTTTCCACCTGCACAGCGACCCTTGCTGCTGTTAAATCTTGCTGGAGCTCAGGGTGTTCAGGCCTCTCCCTCTCAACGTCCCGCAACTGCTGATCCGCTCTCTCTAAATCCTGCAATAATACTCCACGATCTCCCAGCTTATGCGCTATGCAATGCCCCCGTATCACACTCTTAAAAGCGTCCCACTCCACCGCCAACGACGAGGCAGTACCAGTGTTGTCTCGAAAATAATCAGTAATAATAGTAATAATCTCGAAATACCTGATCCTCCAACAATTCTGGGTTTAAGCACCAGGTCGGAATCTTAGGGCTATCTGGCAACAGGTTCACACGTAATAGTAAGGGGTTATGATCGGATAACGTTCTAGTGAGATATTGGCTGTGCTGTACCTCAGCGTGTATGTCTGGATAGCAAAGCATCGCGTCAAGCTGAACATGGAGGTTATGCATAGCAGAGAAAAACAAATAATCCTGAGAGGTCGGGTGGTGCGCCCTCCAGGTATCTACCAGTCCCCACCTATGCTGCCATTCCCGCCTCACCCTTGAGAGATTATGGATAGGCGCTTCAGGGAGAGGGAGTGAGATCTATCCAGTAACACATCCGTGACAGAATTGAAATCTCCACCCATGAGTGCTGACCCGGTTAAAAATGGAGCAAATTTCCCAGACAATTGTGTGAAAAAGGCCGATTGTTCTGTGTTTGGAGCATATATGCTGCCCAGCACCACGTCCCTACCATTCAGGCGGCCCGCCACTAGTACATATCGGCCCTCAGGGTCCTTCAGTTGACGAGTGGGCTGAAAAGGGACGCCCGCCTGGACCCATACCAAGACCCCCCGTGCAAAGGCGGAGTAAGTCGTGCAAAAATCCTGTCTCCTCCACCTACGCTGCAATGCCACGTCCTCTTTCGGTGCTATGTGAGTTTACTGAAGGAAAGCCAGTTGGACTCCCCTACGGACTAAGTATGCATGTATTTTATGCCTCCTTAACATGGTGTGCATACCCCTGACGTTCCAAGATATACATTTCAAGTCAGATATCAACCCCACGGTGTCGCTCCACACTGGTCATGCACTGCTAGTGCACCCCAGGACAGGTACTAAGAGACTAGCCCCCATCCAAACTACACTAAAATTGACTTCCCTCTAGTAACTACAGATGTCAGGTCCCGCGAAGGCCTCTCAGGATCGGTTCGTTGCTCACTGGGGGCCCCCCTATTGACAACCCTAATTCTGACTTGCCGTAAAGGCACAGAAGTTTAAGGGGGTCAATCGAGGGGAAGGAAAGGATGGGAACAGCGGGGAGGGAGATCTGTAAAGGAAGCACAGGGTTTGTTAGCACTATCGCCTTTACCTCAACCAATAGTATCACCCACTTGTCTCTCATAAACAATTAGGTCTACCTGTAAAGGAAAATAACCAAATGCTACGGGCGATTAAGGTTTGTCAAAGCTTCTTCAAAGCCAGCTAGATGCAGGATGCTCAGGGATGCCTCCGGTCTGTATAAGTTACTCAAATGGCACAACTGTTGATAAACAAACAACACATAATAACCCCCCCCCCTTCCTTATAACGGCAGAGGAATATACCTTTGTTTCTATTATAGGGCGTAAACATATACCCACCAGAAAGTGGGTGCTGGGAGGCCTCACTGGGGAAAGAAGGTCTTATGCTGCAGCCTAGCGGCCCCTCTACAAACCCCCAGCTAGAAGACGACACAAACACACGCACATTTCATCAGTACATGTTAGGCTTGGGCATCTGATAAGGCAGAACAATGTTGTATAATACAATCCTCAGCATGGTATTACTGTCATACCACCTGGTAAAGGTCAAGCGTTTTTTCGAGCGCTCCACGCACTCGCACAGGTAATAGTATTTCCCTGACAAAGTCTCAAGCAGAAGAGTTTTGGCATTCACTGGTACCAATTCCATGAAAGCACGAACGTGTGCATGAAAGGACTCTTGGCGGTGTCACTGACACCCTTACCGCACCCGGGGGACACCACGACGGCTTCAGCAACGTGAATCAGTTCAGGCTCCAGGATAATCTGCGAGCGTCTCTCTGTGCTTCCCGACTAAATGGGTTCCTGGGTCTTGCGCTGCGTCACTTCCGGTGCGCGCGCGCCGCTGGCCCAGAGGCTGCCGGGATTGGTAGTTCCGTGGCAGTTGCTGTAGTCCCCCATGTGACCCGCATCTCGCGGACCTGGTTCGCGGCCCGATTCCAACGGCCTGCGTCCTCTATGAGGGACGGCGCGGGGGCAGAGGTCTGGTGAGTGTTCGTGACAGCACATCCCTCTCCCCGAGACCTCTGCCAGGAGCCAGGTTTGTGGGGATGTTTAACATGGAAGGCTTTTACACACCGGGGAGCATGTACCCCCCTGGCAGGTTCCCATGAATCTTCTTCCATTCCGTATCCTTTCCAGGATACCAGGTACCAGAGTCTGGACCCCCTCATTTTGGAGTCGAGGATGGCCCGGACTTCGTACTCAGGTTCGTTGTCTATCCAGACAGGAGGAGGATTCTTTTTCACCGGGGTGTAGGAGGGCTTCAGAAGGGACACGTGAAACACCGGATGTATTTTTAGAGTTTTTGGTAGCGCTAGCATCATCGCCCACGGAGAGATAACTTTCTTGATCTTGTATGGCCCAATGTACCTTGGGTTGAATATGCTGTATTTCCTGAACCGTATGTTTTTGGTTGATAACCACACTACATCATCCTTTTGATAAGGAGGATTTGGCCTACGGTGCTTATCTGCCATGTTTTTGTAAGTTATTTTAGCTTTAGTCAAGTTTTTGTATGTGCTCAGTAGGAGCCTTCGGATGTGTTTTGTTCGTGTACCGACTTCTGGTACCTCAGGCCCTATCACTGGGTGCATTAAAGAGGTGAAACGAGGATGAAAACCATAGTTGCTATAATAGGGTGTGTACTGTGTAGATTGGTGTTTGGCGCTGTTGTATGCCACTTCGGCCAAACAGAGCCATTCAACCCATGAATCGGAATTGTCTTTAACATAGCATCGTAGATATTGCTTTAGATTCTGGTTTAGTCGCTCCGTTTGCCCATCCGATTGGGGGTGGAAGCTCGTTGATTTGGAGGACTTCATGTGTAACGCCTTACACCACTCCTTCCAGAACTTAGCTGTAAATTGAGGGCCTCTATCAGAAACGATATTGGCCGGGAGTCCATGTACTCTTATGATATGGACCAGAAGTAACTTGGCTAATTGCCCTGCAGTGGGTTCTTTGGCACACGCGATGAAATGTCCCATCTTTGTGAGGCTGTCCACCACTACAACGATGGCGGTACAGCCTTGGTCCTTTGGAAGACCCACTATAAAATCAATAGAGATGTTTTCCCACGGTTTCAACGGTGTGGGTAGAGGTTGCAAGAGACCTTGAGGTTTCCCATGATCTGTTTTGGCCTTAGCGCACGTCTCGCAGCGCTTTATCATGTCTGTGGTATCTTTCACTACGGATGGCCACCAGAATTGTCGTGAGATGCGGTCTGACACCATTATGGCCAGCGCTGGGCGTAGAGTGACACATATGCCATACCTCCTCCCGCAAGGACTTGGTTGGTATAAGCAATTGGTTGCCTTTCATCGGGAGACCATGGTGGAGGCCCCATTGTGGATGTGCTTTCAACCATTGTCTCCAGTATGTGGTTTTGATTCCTACGATTATTCGTTGGAGAAAGGCATCCGTATGTAGTACTCCAATGACCTTCTGTGGATCCAATATCGCCTGCTGCGCTTCTGTCTTATGTTCTAGGGGGGTAGTCTGCCTTGACAAGGCGTCGGCCTTTCTGTTTTCTGTCCCTGGGCGAAATGTCACTATAAAGTGGAATTCCGAGAAAAACAACATCCACCGCAACTGCCTAGGAGATAACATGCGAGTAGATCGCATAAACTGCAAGTTGCGATGGTCGGTATAGACCGTGACTACATGTTTGGCTCCTAATAACCAGTGCCTCCAGTCCATGAAGGCTTCTTTGATGGCTAGAAGCTCTTTTTCCGCTATGGTGTACCGGGTTTCAGCAGGGTTTAGCTTCCTGGACAGGTAGGCTACTGGATGTAGTTGTCCGGTGACCGTATGCCTCTGTGAAAGAATAGCCCCTATGGCGACATCAGAGGCGTCCGCCTCTACAATGTAGGGACGCTCGGGGTCAGGGTGAGCCAACACCTGGGCAGTAACAAAGGCCTTTTTTAAACAATGAAAGGAATGTTCTGCTTCTGCAGACCAGCAAAACGTTACGTTCTTTCGTAATAGGGCTGTAATGGGTGCCACCATGTTAGAGAATCCGTTAATAAACCTGCGATAAAATTCGCGAATCCAAGGAAACCTTGGACATCCCTCACGTTGGCAGGTTTGGGCCAGTTTTTTACCGCCAAGATCTTTCTATCGGACATTTCTTGCCCGGTGGGTGTCAGCATTACCCCCAGAAACTCCACCTTATCCACGTGGAACTCGTATTTGCTGAGTTTACAATACAAGTTGTTTTTTCGTAAAGCCTCAAATACCTGACAGACATGCGCCCGATGCTCCTCAATCGATGAAGAGTAAATGAGGATGTCATCGATGTAGGCCACTACGAACCTGTCCAAGAACTCCCGCAACACCTCGTTCACGAAGTATTGAAAAGCAGCGGGGGCGTTGCACAGGCCGAAAGGCATCACAGTATATTCATACAGACCATAACGTGTACGAAAGGCAGTCTTCTATTCGTCCCCCTCTCTTACCCTTACTAGGTGATACGCCCCTTTTAAGTCAAGCCGTGTGTATATGACTGCTGTTTTGACCTGTTCTAAAAGTACAGGGATCAATGGTGAAGGGTATCTGTTCTTTATTGTGATATCATTGAGGGCGCGATAGTCTATACAAGCACTCTTTTCGCCATTGGCCTTAGGGATAAAAAAGAGGGGAGAGACCGCCGGGGATCTTGAGGGACGGATAAACCCATTCTCTAGATACTTGTCTAAGTATTCACGTAAGTGGGTGTTCTCGGCCTCTGTTAAGGCATATAAACGTCCACAGGGTATCAACGCCCCCGGAACTAGATCTATGCGGCAATCGTAATGCCTATGTGGGGGTAAAGTGTCTTCCAGCTTTTCACAAAAAACGTCCTGATATTCCGAATACCAAGAGGGAAGCTGGACATCTGTTTCGGCTGCCGTCGCTACGTTGTAGGAAAAAGGCAAGGTTATCTCTTGATCCTGACTATTGCCCATACAATGAGCCTTGCACCATAACCCGCTAAACCTCACCCTACCTTCCTTCCAATCAATAGCAGGGTTATGCTTTCTTAACCAAGGGAGCCCCAATAGCACACCGTATTGCGGAGCCTGGAGTATGTTGAACCGCACCGTCTCGGTATGGTCCTGTTCGCACTGCATTAGCATAGGTTTAGTGTGGTATTCAATGGGGCCGGTACTTAATTTCTTTCCATCAACCGCCAGAACCTCCTCGGGATGGTCTTTGACTAATAACCCGAGTCCCAAGCTTAAAGCCACTTCTCGGTCCATGAATAGCCCTGTGGCACCAGAATCAACCATGGCGTCTATAGGTTGCCATCCCTTGGGGGTCTTGAGGTGTATAGGAAGAAAAAAATGCTGCGTGGCGTATTCCGTCTGTTTAGATAACGAAGGTACACGAATACCACTCAAGGAGTTCCCTTCAACTTTCCCCGAGTGTATTAGTTTCCCTGACTTTCTTCAGGTGAGCGTCCAGGTGCTTTAGCCACCCCGAATCCAGTTTTTGGTTTGGCCAAACATTCCCTGACAAAGTGGCCTTTCTTACCACAGTACATGCAAAGACCCGCTTTGCGTCTATTATCTCTCTCAGTTTGTGTGAGCGGAGCCCGTACTGTTCCTATATCCATAGGTTCTACTGGAGCTCCAGACCCCACGCCTATGCCTCTAGTGCGGTCAAAGCTCATGGGTGGTCTCTCTACCTTCTTTCTATCCCCTCGACGTTCTCCTAACCGATAGTCTAATCTCAAAGCCAGATTGATTAAGTCTATGCACGTGGAGGGTTGGGGGTCTATTTGGGCTATTACGTCCTTCAGGTCGTCTTTTAACCCTTGATAGAATAGAGCCCCTTTCTTTTCCTCGGGCCACTGTGTTTCGGCCACGAGCCTCTGAAAAGTGTTGACATAGGTAACTATATCCTTGTTGCCTTGTCTTAGTTCTAGCAGCTCTCTATCTGCTGTAAATGATGCCGCTCGGCGATCAAATACAGTTTCAAATTCCTTCTTGAACTCCTCCCAATCATATAACAAGGGGTCGTCGCTACGAACATAAGGCACGGCCCATTGAGCTGCTTCTCCTGTTAGGTAAGATATCATAAAGGCCACTCTGGCCTGATTTGTGGGAAAGGCTTTAGGTTTGCATGAAAAATGTAGCAATACTTGTGTCATAAAGACGTGTACCTTCGTAGCATCTCCCTGAAAACGTTCAGGGGCAGCCAAAGGAATGGGAGTAGGAAGCTCAACTGTCAAGGGTGTGGGAGAAGCGGAGGTTCCAAACTGGAACATACCGCCGACCGCTCCACGCCCTACCTGGGCGTCAAAGGGATTTCGCTGTAACCGATTTACGGAGTCCTGGAGTGCGGCTGTCTCCGCCCTAGAGGCAGCTACCTCAGTTCGGGAATCAGCTATCTCCTGCTGGAGAGTAACTAAGGTGGCCAACACGTCCTCGAGGGTGGTCATGGTGACAATGGACCGACCGGGAGAGGTATATTAAGTTTAAGGCAGATTATTCTGTCAGGTCCCGCGAAGGCCTCTCAGGATCGGTTCGTTGCTCACTGGGGGCCCCCCTATTGACAACCCTAATTCTGACTTGCCGTAAAGGCACAGAAGTTTAAGGGGGTCAATCGAGGGGAAGGAAAGGATGGGAACAGCGGGGAGGGAGATCTGTAAAGGAAGCACAGGGTTTGTTAGCACTATCGCCTTTACCTCAACCAATAGTATCACCCACTTGTCTCTCATAAACAATTAGGTCTACCTGTAAAGGAAAATAACCAAATGCTACGGGCGATTAAGGTTTGTCAAAGCTTCTTCAAAGCCAGCTAGATGCAGGATGCTCAGGGATGCCTCCGGTCTGTATAAGTTACTCAAATGGCACAACTGTTGATAAACAAACAACACATAATAACCCCCCCCTTCCTTATAACGGCAGAGGAATATACCTTTGTTTCTATTATAGGGCGTAAACATATACCCACCAGAAAGTGGGTGCTGGGAGGCCTCACTGGGGAAAGAAGGTCTTATGCTGCAGCCTAGCGGCCCCTCTACAAACCCCCAGCTAGAAGATGACACAAACACACACACATTTCATCAGTACATGTTAGGCTTGGGCATCTGATAAGGCAGAACAATGTTGTATAATAAAATCCTCAGCGTGGTATTACTGTCATACCACCTGGTAAAGGTCAAGCGTTTTTTCGAGCGCTCCACGCACTCGCACAGGTAATAGTATTTCCCTGACAAAGTCTCAAGCAGAAGAGTTTTGGCATTCACTGGTACCAATTCCATGAAAGCACGAACGTGTGCATGAAAGGACTCTTGGCGGTGTCACTGACACCCTTACCGCACCCGGGGGACACCACGACGGCTTCAGCAACGTGAATCAGTTCAGGCTCCAGGATAATCTGCGAGCGTCTCTCTGTGCTTCCCGACTAAATGGGTTCCTGGGTCTTGCGCTGCGTCACTTCCGGTGCGCGCGCGCCGCTGGCCCAGAGGCTGCCGGGATTGGTAGTTCCGTGGCAGTTGCGGTAGTCCCCCATGTGACCCGCATCTCGCGGACCTGGTTCGCGGCCCGATTCCAACGGCCCGCGTCCTCTATGAGGGACGGCGCGGGGGCAGAGGTCTGGTGAGTGTTCGTGACAACAGAGGAACAATGGAGAACAGTGACTGCAGTCTGTCAATTACCAACAACAAGATTATGAAGTATCGACCACGCCCATGCCCCACATAGTACAATCTGCCCCCATCCCCGGGAGGCATCGCACCAACAGGAGTATATAATCTCCCACCCCAGTACGACCAACACTCAATATTGCAATAGTAACAAAACCATACAGTACTAGGAAACAGAATGACATATAACTCGTCTAGCAGGCCTGTAAAGGAAGTGAGTCAATGAGACACAGGTTAATAACATTAAACAATTTCATCAGCGGTGCCTGGTGTTATATGAGGCATATGTACACTACCAGACTGGGACCCATCCGTGTCCGTGCCCTCAGGAGTAATATCTGTCCCTGTGCCAGCCCCCGACCTATTCTCATGGTCCCGGAGAGCTTCAGTCCTCTCCCTCTCCGTCTGGGAAGAGCTGGGCATCTTCAGGGTGACTCCGAAGGTGCGCGTGTCCCAGGCCTCCCAGCCAGCCTCTTGCCTGTCTTAAATGTTCCCAGCCAGTCCCAAGCCTCCGACGGGTCCTCGCAAAAGTGTGTTGTGCCATCAAGAATAATCCGAACTCGGGCCGGGAACATCAAGGAATATTGAAGACCCTCATCCCTTAGGGCTCGCTTGACGGCCAGGAACGACGCACGATGTAGTTGGACCTCTAGCGTATAATACGGGAAAATGCACACATTGCTGTTGTCCACCATGTAAGACCCAGAGGCACGCGCTGTCTGCAGGAGGAGGTCTCTGTCCTTGTAGTGGAGGAGTCTGGTCACCACTGAGCGCGGAGGTCGACCCAGCGCCAGCGGGCGGGCCGGAACTCATGAGCCCTTTCCAGCGTGAAGAACCGTGTCAACCCCTCCGGTGCCACCTATTCGCTAGACAATCCTCCAAATACTGGACCATATTGGACCCTCCCACTCCCTCCAGCAGGCTCAAAACGCGGATGTTGTTCCTCCGATTTCGGCCCTCAGCATCTTCGGCTCTTCTTTCCAGCACCAAAAGCCTACGGGAGACGTCTCCCTCCTGGTCAGTGAGGGATCTCTGCTCCGGTTCCAGGGTTGCCAAGGATGTCTCAGCCTGCTCCACCCTATCCACCAACTTGGAGTGTTCAGCCCGCAACAGTCCCAGCCCCACCGACACGGTAGCAATGTCCTGGTGCAGGGCCTCCCTCGTATCCGTGATAGCCTGGAGTATGCGAGCCAACTGTTGTTGCACCCCTGCTTCACTTGGAGATTCAGGAGATCGATCGTTTCTCCTTCTGCCCCAATTCTTCTGGATCCGGGGGGGCCATCAGCTGTTTCCCTCTAAGTTTCACCATTATGCAGGTGGGGAGCAGATCAGACCCTTCAAGCCAGAGCATCCTCCGTGCCCAGCGCCGTTCCCCCACGCCAAGCACCAAGTTAATGCCCTGCAAGTCTCCAATAGGGCGTCGCGGGGCCCACACTACCTGAGCCTCAAGGTCTCCCAGAACACCCACTCCGCAAAAGTTCCAGCAGCGACCCCAGTTCACAAGCCGTCCCAGTCAAAATAGCAGGCAGTCACCCAATTCCAAGCATAGCTGTCCCGGGGGCCACAGGGCACCCCGCGTCACATCCAGGCAGTTCAGGCCTGAGACACAGTAGGCCAGCTTCAGCAGCACAGGGCCCGTGCAGACCCCAGGCATCCAGCAGCAACAGGCAGCCTGCAGGAGAGGCAATGGGGGATGTCCCTTCCAGCCCCAATGTTCGATGCTTCGCAGAGCGCGTGGGATAACACACATCCGCAAGCGCCAGTGGTAATTTCAGGGCCTCACGCTGGGACCTCTCACGCGGCGATTGGGCCTCCTTGAGCCAGGTCAGGAAGCTCCTCCACTCAATACCTGCAAGCTGCGCCACACAGCCCGGTCGCGACCGCACCTCCCAGCCAATCTCATCAGGGGTCCGCTATGGAAGACGGTGGAGCGGGGCCTCTGAGCAGCTCAAGTCGCGGTTCTCTCAGTGCAGAGGCGGCCTCATCCACTCGGTCCCCCGAGACCGGCTCACAAGGCGTCCCAAGCCGGAGTTTCAAGCCGTGGTGCAGTCCGTATACACTCGGCACTCAGCTCGGCGCCATTTTGCCTGCCTCGGCCGGAGATTTTCCAAGGCCGTCGCTGTAGTTGCACGCCACAGCACAATCAGGCAGGGGCTCCAATCACCTCCCCAGGTCGTCTCACCACAGCGGGGACACTCCACGATGTTCTCCCGAGGTCAGGGCGGCATTTATCGTGTATAAATCAAGGGGCCGGCATGGATCTTCGAGCTCACGCGTCCGCCTTCATCAGCCTGCAAGCTACGCCGCCCCTGTCTACCACACCCCATAGGATAACAATAGCTTTTATGGGCCGGCTAGTGGGGCTCACCATAACTCCAGTGGATTTCCAATCGCATTTCATGGAAGGAGGGCACCACAGTATTCCTCCTGGGCCAGGGTTAGGGCCTAATAGTGTCATTCCAGTTAACATGTGGGAAGAGTAGAGAAAGGCTGCTGGATCATGATTGGTTCTGCATAGCAGGTGCTCCAATGATGTCTCGTTGATACATCAGATATGGAGTAGGTACTAACTGACATAAGTTGACATATTTTGGTGTGAGCTTCCCTTCCCTATCAGCGATTGCCTGACAGAGCTGTCAATCACCACAAAGTTATACTATAGCCCTGTGCCAGGGCCTCATGAACAAATTCTGGAGGGACCATCAAAGGAATTAGTACTATTTTGGATACACTTCTTTCCTTATGCCTGTTTTCCTCTCAGTCTGATGACATTCATCACAACGGTGGAGAGAAGGAATATGAACTACTTGGCATGTAGTGTATTGCATGCTACTGCAGTCTGTATGCCATCCTGTTTGGTAGAGACTGTCTCCTTATCTCATCCACCAAGTGCAGACGGTGTCTAATGACCACACACACACACACACACACACGCACGCACGCACACATACACATATTTGTAACAAAGCATGTGTATTTGTAAAGCACACGTTCACCCGGAGGCATCTTGGCGCTGAATAACAGATGTTTATTGTTGCCCAACTCAATGGTACTCATTGTATCAACCTCAGATGGATGAAAGGCTGAGTGAACCTGCCGGGATTTGAACCTGTGACCATGAGGTTGAACACAGGCCTCTGCAGTGGATGTATTAGTCCACTGAGCAACCAGACCCGGCTGGTCAGTGGTTTATAGGGTACACCCGGTGCTTTTGTGACTACAAGGCCTGTGAAGGAGGCTAGATGGGGACTACAGGAAAGAGAGTCTTCCTCACATACCTACAAAAATATAAAAATAATGGAACTTGGCAAGTGTAGTGTATTTTATACCTTGGCTCCCTAATGTTTGCAAATTAGACCACAAGTTGTAACTTGGGAATTACATTTACTAGTTATTTGAAATGGGCTGACCATTTGGCGCACCTCACAGCAGGAAGGTGTATAAGCTGATTTGGTCTTAAACGCTTTAATACCACCAATGGGAACAGAACCATTGAACCTTGCTACATGTGTTCATCAGTAAATTTGTTTCTGTTTTGCTGTGTTGTTGCCCTATTTTTGCTGCTAGAGTGAAGTACTTGGACTTCCTGGAATGAAAACTGTTATCAAGTATTTTGACAAGTTGAGGATATTTACTTATCAACGCTTAGTTTGTCTAGAATTATGCAGAATACCTGTAACAGGAGGGGTTAATTTGGTTTAATGTATTTATTATTGCCACACTGCAACTAGCCCTGCCAAAAAATTAGCTGGTTTGATTTGGACTGAAATCTACATTGGAACAAATTTCTGAGCAAGGCTTTGGGATAAGAACAAAGAGTTGAAAACGTGATGGCAATATCAAGAAACTGAATAGCTTAAGTAAACGTGTGGTACTTATTAGGAATTTTGAACCTCTGATTACCCAATGGCATAATTTCCATTAACTAGACCTATTATTTATAGCTGTCAGAGTGCTTGTATATGTGCATATATCCAGATGAGGAGGGAATGTTGCTAATTGTGAGGACAGTGGCGTAGGAAGGGGGGTGCGGGCCACCCTGGGTGTCATCTTTGAGGGGTTGACAAAATGTCACTGAGGGGGGTGACAAAATGGCAAAAATATGTGTAACTATCTTTTTTTACCTTATTTTAATAATTTCAATATGGGTGGGGTGACAAGAAATTTTCAGCCCCGGGTACCACCTGACCTTGCTACGTCACTGTGTGAGGAAATAGGTGTGGTTGTGTGAACTCACCGTGTAATACACTTACCAACCCCTTTAGGATCAGTAGATTTTGTTTGCTCAACCTTTAGCTTAACCGTGGCTAGCTGAGTCGCTGAGCAGTCAGGCTTACATAGTGTAAAGCACATAAACAGCACCATAATAATTGAAGAAGAAATACACAAGACACTCAAGAAATCTAACACCAATTTATACAAAGATTATATTTTTAAGTCATTTTTGATATTAGAACCAAAAAGATCCATCAGAGGGTTCCAGAGATACATAATTTACACAAGGTATAGTAAATCAGCACTTTTTACTTAACCATGAACAAGCGTTGGCAAATTCAATGAATTTGACACTTAGAAACTATTTCAAGAAAATCTTAGACAAATTGTACAGCGGTTACTTAGAGTGACAAACTCTGGCATGGAGCCAGTCAGGGTGACCAACAAGGCCCTCAGAAATAGTTACCTCAAGAAGAAAACCAGTCTTTAGTTCTATTCCAGCATCAGTGGCTCATTCCCATTGACCTCTATGGAGTGGTCCTGATGCAAGGGATACAGGATGCTCAAGATGCTCAAATATGCTGAAGATTCTGTCCTGTCGATAGGGTCTTCCTCTTGCTATTCCTCGGTCCCAGGCTTTGTGAGGCACTAATGGGGATAGAGGTTGACACCCCTCGAAGTCCTCTCGAGCTTGGCAAAAGTCCAGTCATCGTTTTAGTGGTTCCTTCTTTTGGCAGTAACTTTTGGGCAACCAAGCTGAAGTCCGATGACTCTCCTGGGTTTAGCAGTCTCAAGAGCAACTTTTGATTGTCAGGTCCTGGTCTTTGGCTGACGATGGCGAGCAGCTGCGATTCTGGAATATAGGCTACCAACTTGCCCAGAAAACTTCTTCAGCTGCTGTGGCCCTGTGCTGTGAACAGGGTTAGCAAGTGCGGTCCAGGTCAGTACTGCCTGTCTTCAGCAGGTCCTTAGTGCAGCAGGGTAGTCCTTCTTAAGCCCTCTTCTCTGTCCAATGAGATCTGAGTTCTGAGTTGCAGGGGTGCCCTTTTTATGCCCAGGAAATACCTTCAGGGGAGGTTGCTGTCACAAGCCAATGGGCTACCAGGTTCTCTCCTTCCTAATGACTACTTCCTGTGAAGTGTGGTATAGCTATCCCAGAAGCCTCTGTTCTGACCACTCTCAACATGGGTGAACCCCACTCCTGGTGTGCAGAGCTCCCCAGCCCAATCCAGAGGTGTGGCTACCAAGGGGGCTACATGCCCCTCTAGAATTAGTTTGACAACTGGCTTGCCTTTCCGTTCATAGTGCAAGTCTGTCTGCCTAAACAACAGAGCCGCCCCTCTCCCAAGTGTTTCCCATTTGTCCTTAAAAGGCGGCTTTTCCTTTGAAGCTTGCCTTTCCGAACACCAATGTGATTTCCTGCCAGAGAGATGTAACATCTCTCCCCCACGCAAGCTTCTATTATGTCCTTTCCGGGGAGTCATTCACATGTTTCCCAGGGTTGGGCAGAAGGTGGTCTGTGAGGACAGTCCTTGTGTGCAACTGTAAAGAGACACTGGATACTTTGCGCAACTAAAGGAAAACTTCTAAAGGTGCACTTTGCCTACTAGTGACATTAAATTTGATTTAACCAATAAATTGGATTTAATGCACTGGTTCTTTGGATACCTTTACAGTACCAACTTTGGTAGTCCCAATAAGAAGCTAGCAGGGCTGATATGTCAGCCTGTAACTCTGCGATCACCAATGGGGCTACTAGCCTTTTCCACAGAAATAAACGACAATATAGGGCTTTTACTGTTAGAACATATTAAAGTCCATGTTGCACCTTCTAGTATACAACAACCTGCCTTTGGGCTTGACAGGCCTACGTTATGGATGGCTTATATATATATTAGAAAAGGAGGAATGCACTTTACCATTAACTAAAGTGGGGTTAGCAGTTTTAAACTGCCCTTCCAGTCTGCAGTGGCATACTGGGAGCCATGTTTTACTTTAACCTGCTCAGATTGGCACAACAAGTGCTGCAGTCCCTGAGGGGGCACTCTAACTTACAGGTCCTGTGTACCGCGGGTATCATATACTAGGGACTTACACGTAAATTAGGCTATGTCAATTGGGTATAATACAATCTATCATGTACCTTTTTAAAGGTCAGGGCTCTTGCCTTGCGTCTTAATTAGCAGAGCTTAGGGGATTTCAGAGCAATTACACCAGTGCCTACTAATCAAAATGAGGAAAAAGTGTGGGGGTGGAGGGCTGCCAAACTCCTGAGGTTTGTACTCCTACCGATTCTATTGATAAAAAGGTGAACTCAAGCCTCAGAAGGACTTTTTCAGCAGAAACTTTTGTGGTTAAGGCCAGTGTTTATGCTCCTATTCTGCCCAATCTTCAGTTCAGGACTTTGATAAATTGACTGTAGCTGTGCAGGATGGGCAATCTACGGATTTGTTGGCTGCCATGGAGTAGCAAGCCAAGCTGTTGGCGGACATTTCTTCGGACATTCCTAGATCCTCTGCAATGTCGACAGGGGCATTGATAGCGGGCAGGAGGAGCCTTTGGATGAGGCAGCAGAAGGTTGTCTGGCAGAGAAGTCCTCCCTCCTTAAGATACCATTTTGAAGGGCTGTTCTTCTGGCGGAAAGGTTTGGGAACGATCCTCTAGGTTGTCTCCGAGATGCGATTCCCGCTCCTCTTCTTTTAAAAGAAAGAGATTCCTGCCTAGGTCTATCTCCCCAAGGAAGGATGCTACCAAGCAGAAGGGAATAACAAAGAAGAGAGTCTGACAATTACTGGTCCATCGACTCGCTTCTGGTGGGAAGCCGGATTTAGCACGTCCTCCAGGTCTGGAGGGAGGATATCACGGATCAGTGGGCTTGTATATAATAAAGGAAGGTTATGCTTTTGATTTTCTGAAATTGCTGCAGAAATAGGAATCATACATACTCCTGTGTTGGACACCGTTCCAAAGTGTGTGCATTTTTAAATGGGATCCAAGAGGTGCTTTTGAAGTGAGCCATTTGCAGGAGGTAAAATTTGGAGATCAGAAAGGGTGCCTATTCCATTCTCTGTTTGGTGCAAAAAGCATCAAGTGCATTTCGTCCGGTACTAGATTTGAAGTGGATGAACTCATGGATCCGTACAAGTTTTTTCTGAATCGACACACTGCAGTCCATCCTTCCTATTATATGCCCCAGAGATCTTTTTGGTATCTGTGGATCTCCAAGACGCATACCTTCATGTGCCCATCAGACCTTCTCATCAGAGGGTACTTCGGTTCGCAGTGGAGGGACGAGCATTTTCAGTTCTGCATCATTCCGTTTGGACTAACATCCTCTGCAAGAGTCTTCAAAAAATGTTCTGGCTCCTTTGGTTGCAAGGTTGCACTCTGGAGGGATTTACATCCCTCCTTATCTTAAAAACCTGCTCATACAGGCTTGAGAAAAGGTTCAGTTGGAGAATCATGTGGAGTGAGTTTTGGCAGTCTTCCAGGAGAATGGATTCCTCATCAACTGGGAGCAACCTTGCCTGACTCTTTCGCAGGATTTGTTTTTTATCTGGGGTTTGTTTCCAAACTCAGTTGGAATTGATGGTTTTGCCAGAAAAATGCTTTGCACTCTTCAGGCGCAGTTGCGAAATATACTGCAAGAATTTCAGCCAAAGGCTTCAGAATGGTTTCAGGCTCATGGTCATTTGGCATCAACAATATTTCTGGTTTCTTGGGCCAGATATCACTTGCACATGCTTCTTCAATGGATTTCTTGCAATTAGTCCCAGACAACCCACAGTCTGTCTATTTGGTTCGGGATGACAGAACAGGTTTGGAGGGATCTGTCCTGGTGGTTGGTTCGGGAGCATCTGTTGAAGGGTGTTCTTCTAGCTGCTCCCAGTCCAGTCTCACCAGATGGGGGTCTTGGTTGGGCAGTTATAAGGTGCAGGGGTTTTGGTCTCTCAAGGAGGCCCAGAATTCTGCTAATATGAGGGAACTGAAGGCAGTGTATCCAGCCCTTCTGAACTTCTGACTCCTGCTCTCAGGGAATGTGGTTGTAGTCCGCTTTCACAATATGGTGACAAAGGCCTACATCAACAGACACGGGTGGACCAACTCCATGTCTTTGAACATATTTACCCAGGAACTTTTTTGATTGGGCTCAGATGTCTCTGTTGTCACTTATTGCCATCTACATCCAGGGGGAGGTTAATGTGAAGGGGCACCTGTTGAGCTTGGCAATTCCCTCATTTCAGGAGTCTTCCCTTCATCCTGCTCTGTTCAGCCTCATTGTTCTCTGTTGGGGTCATCCAGTTGTGGATCTTTGTGCCTCTCTGGGGAATGCTAAGCTTGAGGAATTTGGTTTGAGGGGAGATGTCCTCAGGCCTGGACAATAGACGGGCTGACGTGTACTTGACCACAGAATCTGATTTATGCCTTTACAATAATCAGGCCTTTTCTGGTGAGACTCAGGAGAGATAGAGTGCAGGTGGTGTCATTTGCTCCTCATTGGCCCAGGCAAATTGGTTTCCCTTGGTGAATGTCAGGATAATAGCCCAAGATTGGAGGTTGCCCATAGTTCAGTTTTCCCTAGACTTTCCAGTTCTGTCACAGGGACATTGACAACGTTGCAGTTGATGGCTTGAAGGTTGAGCAGAGAGGCTTAGCTGGTTTGTGGGTCCCTGAGGGGTTGATTGTTATTCTTCCACTCTTTACTTTTGCTCTAGGCATTAGAGATCCTCTTCAGGGTGGTGTGTGCAGAGGGGGGTTGATCCTATCTCAGCTAATCTTTTCCTGGTCATGGAATTTTTATATGATTGGTCTTTTTTGAGTTTGACAATTGTAACACAGAATGTCCAATGGGCAGCTATCAGGGCCTTCAGGGGTTCCTGGAAAAACTTGAATGATGATGATGAGTTAATGTCTAGAGTCTAGACTCTTTCAGCGGTTGTTCAATCTCTCTACTAGACCTTCTCAGCAATTTTCTGGTTGGAACTTACCCTTGGTGCTGGATGCCTTATCAGGGCCTCAATTTGATCATTTAGAGCTGGTGAAGTTTAAGATTCTTACATTGAAGACATGTTTCTGGTAGCAATTACATCCGCTAGGCGCCTGGGGGAGCTGTGGGCATTGGTTTATTGTCATCCCTTTTGTGATTTATTAGTATATAGTGGCTCTAGTTCTTCATTTACTTCCAAGGTTAACTCAAATTAACTTTTAGCAGTTGGTGCTCCTTTCAGAGTTTTGTCCCTCTCCTGCCTCTGACGAGGAGCATAGATTACTTGTTTGTGTCAGGCGGGCACGTTTAGTTTACCTTGATAGGGTAGCACCATTCCATTCCAGAAGTGCGAGTCTCTCTTCTTGCAAGGAAAGGAGAAAAGCCCTCTACTGCTACCTTAAGTCCATGGATTAAGTCTTTAATTTCATGTTATGTGGGGAGATGGGTGCGATCCCCCCTCTTGGGGTTCAGGGGTGGTTCACACGGAGCATGGTTACTACAATGGCTGAGTTACAGGGTGCATTAATTTTGGAGATTTGTAGGGCGGCTACATGGGCTACTGCCTCAACCTTTGTGCAATACTATAAGATTGCAGAGTTGGAGCTGCTTGGTAATGTCCTCGGTCATAGAGTACTGTCTGCTATGAAGTAATAGAGCAGTGTTTGTATTTCTGAACAAATGGGATTGCTGTGGTATTTCCAACTCAGTTGTCCTCTTTTCTTGCTTGCTATGTTTCCTGTGTACTGAATTAAGGTAATGGAGCGGCGTGGAGGTAATGTGTCAATTACTTACTGATCATTGTATTACTCCTAGTCCTACGCCCTCGCCTTCCTTCAGTCTCTGACCCTCCTGGTACGGAACAAGTGAGCGTCTTTGATCTGACTGAGCTAGTTTACACACGAGGAGGCAGTAGAGGGAGAAGGTTTTATTTATGGTGGAACTTGCTGATTGGGTCTGTCGGAGGCAAGGAAGCCTCATGTGTACTGAATGAAGGTGAAGGAGCCGGGCTAGAAGCAATAAAACTACTGGCAAGTAATTGAGGCAGATCTCATAGTTTCACAGTAAGATTTCAGCTACTGGCACCAGAAGAGATCTCCATGTAAAAGTATGGGGGAAAAGGCAGCATTATAGGGGAAATTAGCCCCGGAATAATCAATTCCCCAGTAATTGCTCATTTCTTAGGGGGATCATCAGTGTCCAACTTGTAATGGGTTGGAATTTTCCCACCCCCAAGAAAACCGGTACCCTGGTATCAATACCTCCAGGGTCTGGGAAATTCAACACATTTCCTGGGCAACTCAGAATAAGGGTCTAAGTGGCTTTAACAACCTTTTATGATTGCTGTATAGAAGTTCTGCATAGTGGATTTGCAAATACCTTTTATTACGTTTTTGAAATATTATTGTCAAAGTATTTTCCATGATCATTAACCATATTATTTTTAGTTTCTGTGGTCAAAAACAGAAATACAAAATCACTGGTGAAATGTCATTTTTATTTAATGTTCAAATTGTTAAAATAATGATTCTGTATGTCAGGTGTATAACAACGTTGAATTACAATGTACACATAAAGCTCAATTAACTTTACTTACTTAGAGGTGGACATGAAACGTGCTCACGCAGGTCGTGGGGCCTCTCCCCTCCATCACAGCACGGCCTGTCTCCTGGGGCGGCCTTTTGTGATGATGGTTACATTTTGAGTTGGCACCTGCCCAATGACAACCCAATATACAGTATCAAAATATGTAACATTTCAGCCTGGTACCCAGCAAATCGACAGATGCGATAGGTACATTATTACAGATACCATCCTGGGGTAGCATCTGGCAAGTCACTTTAGTGGCTCTGTTATCCTGATCCCAAATCATTGGGCCATAAACTCACCATATCTGTGCGTTGTGAATGCAAAAGTAAGGCTCAAAGTCCCACCATTGCAAACCCCTGCTTGCGGTTGACCATCGCCGCTGCCACTGGACCTGCACCCCACTCTTTCTTGTGAACTCCCCACGTTTGTTAATCCATCCTCCTAGCCAACCTTCCGCTACAGTGTCTGATGCACTGCAGCAGTTGCTTGCAGCTTTGTTTGCTGTTTGCACTATATAAGTCTAGGGGTGTTTGTGTTTAACATAAAACCTTAAACTGTTATTTATGGCTCCTTTGACTTTGATTGGATCAGTCTAGAAACAGACGTTCCTAAATAACAATGCGAGTGTGATGGCAGTGCGGGCTGGGACACACAACGGACAAGAGAGCACAAAGGGAAAGAAGAAGGGTTGCAGATGGAGACAAGCAGGACACAAGTCCTAAAAAAAGAAGTGGGGGGACTAACCTAATTAATCAGTATTCAAGTGGCATCACGGCACGTGACATCACAGTGCGTGACATCATGGCTTGTGAGGCTCATGACATCACGGCGCATGACATCACAGGAAGTGGCATCACAAGAAGTGACATCAGATCATAAGCCTTCACATATATGTTTAGCAGGTCTATCATGAGTACATCTGAGCACATTTTGAGTATACATGCAAACCCTCCTGATTTAGGCAGAAGATTCACAATTTTATAAGCTTCACATTAACCAATGTTGCCTTTTGTCACCGTAAAGCTTCCTCTACCGATAGTGCTGTAAAAGAAAAAAATAGTGATATTTAAAATGATTACAACGCCTCCCCAGGGGTAGTATGTGCTATATAAATGCTATTTATTTAGTGCAAATACTGGGAAAGATCAACACATCTGATGTTCTTACAGTACATGCATATCTCCTAAACAGAACAGAAAAGCTGAGTCTCTTAAGTATTTGTGAAGAGCTAACAAGGTGTGAGCCTTTGTTTCCCCTTAACTGCATTTGCTTATAGGTGTGAGGCTCCCGACTGCTGCCAGCCAGGAGACTCGAACAAAAGGAGGCCTGCTGACCCCTCAAATTTGGCCTTTTGTGCCCAGCAGGAGTCAGAAATAAGAGAGCCCATCCTGTCCCCGCCTGCACGTTGTTGTGGCTCCATAGCAGATAACAACGTGCAGGCGCTGCTGAAAGTGTCCAGGTATTTGGAATTACAACGGGACAAATTCAGCATCTTTTTCATTGGGGCCCAACTTCTTGGCAGGTGGGGCCAAACTTCTTGGCAGGGTGGACGCTGTCAACCCTGTGAAAAAAGTGGGTGGACACCGTCCACCCGCATGTACCCCCGACTCGTGCCCTGGAGACAAGGGTGGGTGGATGGATGGATGGATGGATGCATGCATAGTGGAGAAAAGGATAGATGGAGAAAGGGACGGATGGAGAGATGGATGCATGGATAGATGGAGAAAGAATGGATGGATGGAGAAAACGGTAGTGGCTGAAAACATGAAATACACCATTTAACCACAGTGTTTTACTAAATTCACTCAGGGGAGCAACACTACCGATGCCCTTTCGAGCAAGTGCCATCACTTGCTCGCTCAGTGCCATTCGGACTTAGTTCGGGGGTGTTTTGTTTTTGTGGCTAATCCCGTCATTAGGTCCTCATACGCGCGTGCACACACATACCAGAGAACCGGCGGCACAGGCGCGCGCCTGGTCCCGCGCTGACGGAAGGGCGCCCAACGCAGGAGCAGAGATCACAGAGGCGCTCGAGCTGATCATTAAAGGGGATATTAATTCGCCAGAGGGAGCTCCGTCACAGCCCAGCAGCATACTGACAAAAAAACACGAATGGGATTATTATTGCAACCTCGGTGACGGCTCGAGCACGCATGAACTGGCTGCAATGATAGCGTCAACAGAGCAGAGAGAACCCACCTGGCTGCGGGAAGGCTAAGACGAGCGTAAGAGGACGGCGGCCCGGAGCACCACGTGCTGCTCGCGACCCAAGGGTCGTTATGAATGCGCAAGAACATGTACCAAGGACTAGAACAGCCGCGTGCGCTTCAGTCGCTTCTGCTGGAAGGTTCAAGCGGTCTCTGGTTATTAATCTGGTGTCATTTGCATGATTGTTAGGCTTTGTGAATTGTGTTAGAGTCAGGTGATGAGAGAACTCTTCGTCCTTTTTAGGTCTCGCCTGACACAGCGCATGCGCTGGTCTGGCGAGACTTTTTGTGAGGGCTCAAAAAAGTGCTACCACTGTAGCCTAGAACTACAGTGCATGTGCGTGGGCGTGCGCCTCACTTTCGCGGCCGCACGGCCGCTTTTATGTTCGTGAGCCATTTTTTTCCAGTTTATTACTTCTATGTAGTAATGGTAGCACCTGTGCGCCGCCATTACTACAGAGCAGTAATAAACAGAAACAAGCACTGGCATAGCCAATAGGTCTCGCTTTTGGGACTTTATATGTATTTAGTTATGCAATTGTTGCATGGCTAAACACTTATAAGGTCCCAAAAGCGAGACCTATTGGCTATGCCAATGCTTGTTCTGTTTCTTCCAGAGAGGCCATTTTGCTCCATGTTTCAGGACAGTGTGGATGTCCCAACTTGATATCATTTGTCAGTGAAGTTTTGAAAATTAATATTCCTCTGTAAATAAAACAGTTGAACTGATATGAGGTATATGAAGAAAATTATACAAAGATGAATTATCATTTACAGTTTTAACTTTTATTAAAGAAGGGGCTAAAGTTGGTACTATTACTGCACTACTTTTGGCAACAAGAAGTCTGTTACCTAATGTATTGTTCCGTCTCACAAGAAACCATATTTCAAGTCAGGGACCGACTTTGTTTTTCAAAATAATGCAGTATGGAAGTTGTAGTTTTGGTTCTCTTTGATAGGTCTGATAGAAACAACATGGCAGACAGCAATGGTTTGTAAAAGGAATAAGCTTGGCCTGGCAATGCGTGGAGTAGGCTGCAAGTTGCGCTTCTCCAACACTGCTGCGGCATTCAGACACCTTAGTGAAAACTGAACCTCCTTCTCCCCCCCCAAAGCCTAGGGTGATGGTACAGAAACAGAGGTATCCGAACAACCCCAAAACAAAGGCTTAGTCTGGAAGGAAACACAGAAGATGGATCCTCGAAAAGAGGAACTGAGTATACAAAAAAGTGTGCAAAAAAGTGATGGGTGGAATGCTTGAATTAATCTCAGCCACTGGTAAAAAAATGCAGCAGTGGTGAACAAGATGACACCCGATAAGACAAGAAGCGGGACCTAGCCTGTCGGAGGAGGTACAGAGAGCAGCCCAAGTTGGGGCATCACAGGGAATCAAGTGATGGTGCAGGTTTTGGCCCAGATCAACAGTTGCATCAGAATGGAGCAGTGGCCCAACAATTCACTGAAGAATTGAGTGCCAAGGAGCAGTGGAGGCCAGAGATGCCACAGCCCACAAAAGAGGTTGTCCATCAGCACACTGACAGGCAGCTCATCTGAGGAGGCACCAGAGGAGCGGCTGGGTGGGCGCAGACCCCTTTCAGGCCAGGAGAAGACTTGCATGCCAACAACCCTTCACCCGGAGAGTCTGGAGACCACCTCACCTTGGTCCCTCAAATCAGACATCTCCTACAATGTGAGCTGCGGCGGTGCCAAGGTGGCTTTGAAGAATTTGACAGGGAAAGGATCAGAGTAAAAGTGGAATTAGAACATTCACCTGATTTGATTGCAAGTAGGTGCATCTGAGCTCTACAGCCATGGAAGGTGATCAGTAGTATAAACCCAAGTCCTCTCATCCACTCTTAAAAGCAATTAAATGAAATACTTCCACCTACACCCAGGTTGAGGTGGCCTAGCATCAAAAGGAGATAAACTTGAAACTCTTGACACAAATACAAATTAGGACTAATTACAAGTTAAGACTCAATAAAACCTCATCCACCTTCAGACCACTGGCTGCCCGCACCAAAGCAGTACAGAACTGTGACCTGTCCAGTTCATTGGGTTTATTGTAATTACTGATCACCCTCATGGCTTTTGGCACACTTTGGTGCACATTATGTGTGAAAATGCTCATAAACAAGCAGATAAATTGAAAGAAGAATCGTTGACAGAGTAATATTGAGACAGAAATTTCCACAGAGTACACCAGATTGCACCATTGCGTTGCGGAAGTGTGGAAAGAAGCCACCATATAAGATATGCTCATATATACCTACTGCTTGACAAATGATCGGCTCAGTCAGAACAGGGCTGATTCTCCCCAGGACATGAACTGCAAACTGCAACTACTACAGTGACTAGAGAGGATCCTCAGGTGTCAGGCGGTATGACATGGACAGGCTGTTCAGGGCTTAAAAGACGACCTTACTTCAGTTAGAGTTGATGTAGTTAAAGATGTACAGGAAGTAAAGATGGACATCCAGGACCTGGGTGAGAGAGGTGCTCAACTAGAGAAATCGTCAGACAATGTATCTACAGAGCAAGAATTCTTAAGAAGGTAGGTGATCACTCTCAGGATCAGAATATCGTTTATGCTAATAAAAATCTGAAGACCTCGAGAACTGCTCCCAGTGTAATAGCATTCATATCCAGAGAGTGCCCCAGTGGGCTGAAAACTGAATATCAAGATGTATGTTGAGTGTTTTTCCAAACACTTCTGCAAATGGGTGACTCAGAGGAGATGGAGTTGGATAGAGCACATTAAATGACCAACCTGAGGCACTCAAGCAGCAGATCACCGCACATGCTGACCAGAGTTCTTTACTTCCTATTAAAAGAAAGAATCTTTCTGGAAGTCAGGGACTTTCAATCTGAGAGTTCCAAAATCACAATATATTCAGTCCTTTCATCGCTGACATTACAGAGGAAGGGATTTTTTTATAACTGTTTTTTTACCTTTAATCAACAGTTAATGGGAGGCATATATATTCATCTGGCGTCTCTCAGCATAGCGATATAGTACATTTTAATGATATTTATCAGACTGTTCTTAGGGTTGCTCTGCTGGGTTACCACACACACGCACAACAGCTACGCAGCATACATCCAAGAGGGTTGGCCACTCCAATGAGCCCTTACAATTCAAACATAGAGCTGAGACAATTGTCTGCCTTTATTCATTGTCCATCCCCTGATGCATAGAGGCATTCACATGCCCAGTGTCCATCTCATAGTATTATTTTCATGTTCCCCATGTGTTCTCAAATTCATGAGGTCAGCCACTACTCTCATATACTACTTTTCTCCCATATATACGTACATCCCAATAAGCCACTTTTCCTTTGTAGGCAACACCCGTGACCCCCACGGTTGTGTAATATTCCTTTTGGCTAGTAATAGGCCTAACAAGCAGAACAGCAACTTCTTCCTGGTGAGGGCCATTTCCCCAGGAATATCTAGTAGCATGAACTGTGGACTATGCACAATTATTGTTTCCAGCATTATGCTTAGTTCTTGTCAGGCCTTTCCCACATTGTGATAGAAGGAGCCTTCTGTATCCGTACATCGCGAACACATGAGGGGTTTGACTTTCCCCATTTTGAATAACTTAGTCCTGTTCAAGTACACTCAATGGGGAAGTCTAAGTTGACTTAGACAAAACCTCGCCCTAATAGCCACTTCACTGGGATGCATCAGGGTGCATTCCCAGTTCACATCTTCAAGCACACCCAGATCTCTTTCTCCACCCTGTCAAAGGGTTTGGAGGTTGTCGTGAATATTATTTATTATTGTTACCTAAACAGAGGAAACAGTCCCCCTCCCAGTGAATCCTTCGACAAGTCGCACTCGAGCGGTGTATAATCGGGCAGAGTAGCTCAAACAACAGACTGTGTATGCAAGGCATGTCTGAGTTGGTTGTATTTGTAACACTCCATGCGCTAGAGCCCGTACTCCTTTTGCAGCCGTTCAAAGTGCTTGGCTCTTCCTCTCTCAATTATGTCTCCTGGCATGGGGATCACAATGAGGTACCATTGGGTCAGGGCCAGACAGGCCGTAACGGGCACAGGGCTTTTCCCCGGTGGGCCGGAGGGGTGAGGGATGTTTTTGTGCCTATGGGGACCGGTTTTGTTCCTGGGGGTCAGTTTTGCAGCAGTGCTGCAAAATCGGCCCCTGTAACAAAAGCGTGAGCGGTGCTTCTTGCTAGCACTCCCCCCAACAGGTAACCACTCACACAGAAGGGGGCCCCTGAATCTGATGACTGGCAGAGGGAACAGTGGAAAGAGAACATTTCTAATACAAGAAAGCAACCACTCTGCCCACAAATTTCTTTATCTGGTGCTAAAAAGTCACTCGTAGAATAAGAGTAATCCTAGAAAACACTGGCCTTCCCAATTATGATTCAAGAAACCTAGTAGGTTAGGAATACCATATTTATTTACGTTATTTAATCAGCACAATACAAAAGACATAAAAGAATAAATATCACAAGAATCTGCACGCATCATGAGTCACACACACTCATTCTTTCAAAGCAGCCAAACATACACATACTCAGACATACTCGAACAACCCATCTAGTCACAATTCATTAGACCACAATAAATGTATTCAAGTGATAACAGAGGTCTTCCCCAAGAGTACTGGCAGACATAAGATTTCAAAATAACAAGAACAGTTGACATAAGGGAAAAGGAGTCCTCATTCAGTGGTACAGTACATAATACAATTTCTTCTCCCGGAGGGAGATAGAGGCAGGGGAGACACAAGAAGCTCAAGCGCCGACACGCGTTTCAGTGTTAAGCCCGGATCTGGGTCACACCTTCATCAGGACGAAGCAGTGCAGTGTGAGACTCATGAAGAATACGGAGTTGTAGAGGCCAGGGTGGGCAGAAATCAAAGATTCCCCACTTGGACCCAATAAGATAGAAGATAGGGCAAGATAAATTTTCATATGGACAAAGCCATCAGTAAGATCAGGATTCTAGAACATTGGGAGGCATCAAATCCAAATGGGTAACAGGAGGATACTATTAAAGGTCGTCATCAGGACATGCACAACCAATTTTTTCAAATTAGGCCACGTCAGATGGAGCAAAGCCTAGAATGCATGTTTTACGCCACCTCAAAAGCCTAAGCCCGGCTGGCAAGTTAGAGCTCCCACCGGCAGGGCCAACAGGGCCAGTCGAGCAGCAATCTGCCAGGGCTGGTTGCTGTTCCCAGTCCAGCCCTGCATTGGTTGTATCACTGTCGCTTGCGTACCTCCTTCAGTACATTCCCTTCCTTTAAGGGGCACCCTAGACTAATATTCCCCTTCCAACCAATATGAATTACCACCCTGTTCCAAGCAGCCAAGGCAGCCCGTGCTGGTGTGAGGAGATTTCCTCTCCCATGCCCACTATATATATATATATAATGTACCCACCCTGGTTCCGACAGAGCCCTTCTGGCCAGTAAGACTGCTGGATCATCCGCCGATGCATTGATCCAGTCGTTTATTGCCTGTAACTGAGATGCCCAGTAGTAGGCTCTAATGCGCGGCAGAGCTATTCCCCCATTGTATATGGATCTCTACAGGGTTTTGAAAGCTATCCTTGTGGCTGTGCCATCCTAGAGCACTAATCCAGGCTCCTTCTCTAATCTCAGATAGAAAGAGTCCAGAATCAGGAAAGGCGTATTTTGCATTACATACAGGCATTTTGGGAGTTTTAAATATAACTGTACTCCTCTGGAGTATCGGTGGTCATTTATAGATTCTGTCCACAAGCACTGTCTTATAAGCTTCCCTGATAATAAAAGGGGATCAACGATTCCACGTTTTCATCAAAGTATAACACCGTGCCCATCCAAATTGCAGTTATAATGTCCGGATCTCTCAAGTCTTGTGCATTGACTCTCAAGTGAGTCCCTAATGTGTGGGTTCTGTTACCTATGATGAATAGCAAAGGTGAGTGGTTGCAGATCCCTGAGCTAGATACTCCACGCCTAGACGGGAAGGTACTCTCTCACCGGGGCAAATATATAATCCGGCCTAGAGAAGGTCCTGTGCATACCGGAGAGGTCTGAATAATGTCTGTCTATGGAGTGTTTCAACCTCTATAGCTCAACGAGCCCCAGCGCCCTAGCAAACTGAGTAAGTGATGTACATTGCGACTCCCCGCGATTCGTAGGTCGAGTTCTATCCATCTCTGCAGCCATACCATCATTAAAATCCCTGCCCAATATTGGTAGTGTGTTGCCAGCCTTCAATAGATTAGGGCCTATTTTATCTAGTGTATCCTTCTGTAGGCGTGGGGGGGGCATAGATGTTAATAATGGTGAAGCCTTGGCTCCCTTTTTTTTCCTTATACCCCTAACACTGTGCTGCCACTGGAAACGCACTGTTTTAGTAATCAGAAAAGGGAGGTTTTGTTCCTAATATTGCCACCCCTCAGAACCCCCAGTTGTCACGATTCACTCCTTGTGCTCTCGTGCCCACCACCAGGGGGCCAAATAGTGGGGCTTTTCAGTGGTCTAATAAGCTTCCAGACCCTCCCCTTCATGTAGATACTGACTTCCAGCCATTTAAATTCTACTTGCAAATTACAATCCATTCTCAATCCATGCCGGGTTTTGTGGAAGCCAGCCTGCTCATTCTGGAAACTCCATTACCTAGAATTCCCTGCTCACTGCTCCGTCTCCACCCCTGCAGGCCAAGGATGGGTGGAAGAATCCAGTTCACATGTGGCTGGCTGCTGGTAGCCTGCTCACACCTGATGCATATGATTACTGTTAGCTCTTTTAAGCTCTAGCTCCCTTCAGCCCAGGGTTGGTAATTGTAGCTGTATACCGGTGAGACCGATCCTTGTTCCAGTGTTTCGTGAGCCTTTAATATCCTTGTTTCCAGTGTTTCCTGAGATTTAGTTATTCCTTGTTCCTGAGTTCCTGCTGTTTTCCTTATTCCTGAATTAGCAATGCCTGCAGTGCTACCTTGACTTCTGAGCCTTAGCGTTCCTTGTTCCTGAACTTCAGCAGTTTCCCTGTTCCTGAACTAGCACTGCCTGCAGTGCTACCTTGACTCCTGAAGCTTTAGTAATTCTCTGTTCCTGAACTAGCACTGCCTGCAGTGCTACCTTGACTCATGAAGCTTTAGTAATTCTCTGTTCCTGAACTAGCACTGCCTGCAGTGCTACCTTGAGTCCTGAGCCTTAGCTCAATTCTTGTTCCTGCCCCAGCACTGCCATCAATGCTACTTTGTCTTCTTGATTCCTGAACCTGCACTATTCTAGTATACCTTTGTAGCCTCCCCTTCTGTATATCCTTTTCCAGTCCCTGCCTTTCTTCCAATTTCCTTGGCTCCAGTTCCTAGTTTGCTGTCTTTCTATTCTGCTGTCTTGCTTCTGTTGCCTTGTATGTTTGTTACCTGCTTTCTGCCCAGCGTGCACTGTGATTTCCTTCCTTTCCTGTTAAGCACTGCTCCTTGCTATCTCCTTGTCTATTGTTCTTGTGTTCAGTTCTACCTCCTTGCTGTTACTGCCTTGCGTGTTCCTGTTTGATCGTCAGGGTCCGTGGGCACAGCTGACTACCTATGTGGTGTTTCTTGTTCACTGTGAGTATTGTCTTTGAGTTGCATTTATAACATCACCATAGGCATAAGCTTCACAGACCTTGCCTTTTCATGCATATCCTATATGTGCTTTACCCCCATATTCCCCTTTATTGTTAATGTTGTTTCATATATATGTCTTGCACATTCGTCCTGGGTGCAGTTTTTCTGAATGTTAAATTGCTTCATAAGTGCCTGTCCTTTCTGGGTCTTAGCCATCTTGTTCACTTGTACAGGCTTCACCTTTGGATCCCTTTTCCTCCTCTGGCTTCCTGTGTCATCCTGGGCAGCGCTGTACTCCTCTCTGTGTACGTTTTCTACCCCGTTCCCAGTCCTTGCCAAAGTCCCTGACTGTGTTCTTGACATAGTCCCTGACACCGGGAGTAGCCATAGTGGCCAAGTGAGACATATTGATTGCGGCGCAGAAATCTACATTCAATCCCAAGTAGGCGTGTCTCTTGAAGAAATACAGTATCTGGAGCGATACTTCTAATATATTGCACTACTACCCCATCTAAATTGTGTTCCCCAAGCGTTTTACATTCCAAGAGAGGATTTTAAGGCTTCCTTCTAATTCTGTAGCCATTGTCGTACATGGGCAGTGGTTCCCCCGAGGCATCGTCCTCATCCGATCAAAGATGCCATGCCTGTCTTACTGGCAACTATCCCTTGCTTGCATCCACTGATGAACTTTGCATCTATGAGATCAACCCCCTCTCCCCCTCTCCCCCCCACCCTACACTTTATCTTCATAAGCTCAAAATTACTTACCCCAACTACAAAAGGGTCTGTCGCCCACCCTCTCCCAAAATGTCTAGTAGGCCATAGCCTACAACTTAACTCAGAACCATTTAACTGAGTCACAAGTATGACACACTCATTATGTGTGAGGATCGGGAGTATTAAAAACTTGTTGCCACCCACCCCAGTATCCAATGGAAAAACTCATCAGTTTCCATCCCATCACTTCCATTGTTAATGTCAGTGCAGTCAATGATAGGTCAGTCTCATTGGGGGACAGCCAGACAGCAGGTCATGTGTCCTCTTGACATTAGGTCTTCCGCAGTCATAGAAGACACGTTGGGACCCTGCCAGAGGTTGTTTCTCGGAGTCTGGCTCCTCTCGCGACATTTCTATTTGCTCTGTGGCATCCCTCCTCAGCGTGTCTATGGGTCTCTATAACCGCCACCACCTTGACTCTTTCGGATGCTGCCTGCTCTCTCGATGGTTTCCTAGTGAGCCAGGATCTACGTTGCACTGCGAGTTTTCTAGATCTCTTTCTGGTGGTTATCCAGGCTTCATCACTGGATCTGAGCGTATCTTTGCACTCCAGTCACTGCCATATCTAATCTGGTGTCAAAAAAAGGTGCAAGACTATGGGGCATATTTACAAGCGGCTTGCGCTGCCAGTGTGTCACTTTTATTGATGCACCGGCAGCGCAGGCTGTAGGCCCATATCTGCAAGGCCATGCAAAGCCACTTTGCGTGGTTTTTACATGGCCATGTAGATATGGCCCCCTATCACGCATTACTCTGCGTTCCATGGGTGTTGCTGTGGGTGTTCCCACGCAACCCTTATGGATTCTGATGCATTCCCAGATTTACAAGGTTTTGTACAATTCAAACATAGAGCTGAGACAATTGTCTGCCTTTATTCATTGTCCATCCCCTGATGCATAGAGGCATTCACATGCCCAGTGTCCATCTCATAGTATTATTTTCATGTTCCCCATGTGTTCTCAAATTCATGAGGTCAGCCACTACTCACATATACTACTTTTCTCCCATATATACGTACATCCCCATAAGCCACTTTTCCTTTACAGGCAACACCCGTGACCCCCACGGTTGTGTAATATTCCTTTTGGCTACTAATAGGCCTAACAAGCAGAACAGCAACTTCTTCCTGGGGAGGGCCATTTCCCCAGGAATATCTAGTAGCACGAACTGTGGACTATGCACAATTATTGTTTCCAGCATTATGCTTAGTTCTTGTCAGGCCTTTCCCACATTGTGATAGAAGGAGCCTTCTGTATCCGTACATCGCGAACACATGAGGGGTTTGACTTTCCCCATTTTGAATAACTTAGTCCTGTTCAAGTACACTCAATGGGGAAGTCTAAGTTGACTTAGACAAAACCTCGCCCTAATAGCCACTTCACTGGTATGCATCAGGGTGCATTCCCAGTTCACATCTTCAAGCACACCCAGATCTCTTTCTCTACCCTGTCAAAGGCTGTGGAGGTTGTCGTGAATATTATTTATTATTGTTACCTAAACAGAGGAAACAGTCCCCCTCCCAGTGAATCCTTCGACAAGTCGCACTCGAGCGGTGTATAATCAGGCAGAGCAGCTCAAACAACAGACTGTGTATGCAAGGCATGTCTGAGTTGGTTGTATTTGTAACACTCCATGCGCTAGAGCCCGTACTCCTCTTGCAGCCGTTCAAAGTGTTTGGCTCTTCCTCTCTCAATTATGTCTCCTGGCATGGGGATCACAATGAGGTACCATTGGGTCAGGGCCAGACTGGCCGTAACGGGCACAGGGCTTTTCCTCGGTGGGCCGGAGGGGCGAGGGACGTTTTTGTGCCTATGGGGACTGGTTTTGTCCCTGGGGGCCAGTTTTGCAGCAGTGCTGCAGAATCGGCCCCTGTAACAAAAGCGTGAGCGGTGCTTCTTGCTAGCACTCCCCACAACAGGTAACCACTCACACGGAAGGGGGCCCCTGAATCTGATAGCTGGCAGAAGGAACAGGGGAAAGAGAAAATTTCTAATACAAGAAAGCAACCACTCTGCCCACAAATTTCTTTATCTGGTGCTAAAAAGTCACTCGTAGAATAAGAGTAATCCTAGAAAACACTGGCCTTCCCAATTATGATTCAAGAAACCTAGTAGGTTAGGAATACCATATTTATTTACGTTATTTAATCAGCACAATACAAAAGACATAAAAGAATAAATATCACAAGAATTTGCACGCATCATGAGTCACACACACTCATTCTTTCAAAGCAGCCAAACATACACATACTCAGACATACTCAAACAACCCATCTAGTCACAATTCATTAGACCACAATAAATGTATTCAAGTGATAACAGAGGTCTTCCCCAAGAGTACTGGCAGACATAAGATTTCAAAATAACAAGAACAGTTGACATAAGGGAAAAGGAGTCCTCATTCAGTGGTACAGTACATAATACAATTTCTTCTCCGGGAGGGAGATAGAGGCAGGGGAGACACAAGAAGCTCAAGCGCCGACACGCGTTTCAGTGTTAAGCCCGGATCTGGGTCACACCTTCATCAGGACGAAGCAGTGCAGTGTGAGACTCATGAAGAATACGGAGTTGTAGAGGCCAGGGTGGGCAGAAATCAAAGATTCCCCACTTGGACCCAATAAGATAGAAGATAGGGCAAGATAAATTTTCATATGGACAAAGCCATCAGTAAGATCAGGATTCTAGAACATTGGGAGGCATCAAATCCAAATGGGTAACAGGAGGATACTATTAAAGGTCGTCATCAGGACACGCACAACCAATTTTTTCAAATTAGGCCACGTCAGATGGAGCAAAGCCTAGAATGCATGTTTTACGCCACCTCAAAAGCCTAAGCCCGGCTGGCAAGTTAGAGCTCCCACCGGCAGGGCCAACAGGGCCAGTCGAGCAGCAATCTGCCAGGGCTGGTTGCTGTTCCCAGTCCAGCCCTGCATTGGTTGTATCACTGTCGCTTGCGTACCTCCTTCAGTACATTCCCTTCCTTTAAGGGGCACCCTAGACTAATATTCCCCTTCCAACCAATATGAATTACCACCCTGTTCCAAGCAGCCAAGGCAGCCCGTGCTGGTGTGAGGAGATTTCCTCTCCCATGCCCACTATATATATATATATAATGTGCCCACCCTGGTTCGACAGAGCCCTTCTGGCCAGTAAGACTGCCGGATCATCCGCCGATGCATTGATCCAGTCGTTTATTGCCTGTAACTGAGATGCCCAGTTGTAGGCTCTGATGCGCGGCAGAGCTATTCCCCCATTGTATATGGATCTCTACAGGGTTTTGAAAGCTATCCTTGTGGCTGTGCCATCCTAGAGCACTAATCAAGGCTCCTTCTCTAATCTCAGATAGAAAGAGTCCAGAATCAGGAAAGGCGTATTTTGCATTACATACAGGCATTTTGGGAGTTTTAAATATAACTGTACTCCTCTGGAGTATTGGTGGTAATTTATGGATTCTGTCCACAAGCACTGTCTTATAAGCTTCCCTGATAATAAAAGGGGATCAACGATTCCACGTTTTCATCAAAGTATAACACCGTGCCCATCCAAATTGCAGTTATAATGTCCGGATCTCTCAAGTCTTGTGCATTGACTCTCAAGTGAGTCCCTAATGTGTGGGTTCTGTTACCTATGATGAATAGCAAAGGTGAGTGGTTGCAGATCCCTGAGCTAGATACTCCACGCCTAGACGGGAAGGTACTCTCTCACCGGGGCAAATATATAATCTGGCCGCGAGAAGGTCCTGTGCACACCGGAGAGGTCTGAATAATGTCTGTCTATGGAGTGTTTCAACCTCTATAGCTCAACGAGCCCCAGCGCCCTAGCAAACTGAGTAAGTGATGTACATTGCGGCTCCCCGCGATTCGTAGGTCGAGTTCTATCCATCTCTGCAGCCATACCATCATTAAAATCCCTGCCTAATATTGGTAGTGTGTTGCCAGCCTTCAATAGATTAGGGCCTATTTTATCTAGTGTATCCTTCTGTAGGCGTGGGGGGGCATAGATGTTAATAATGGTGAAGCCTTGGCTCCCTTTTTTTTGCTAATACCCCTAACACTGTGCTGCCACTGGAAACGCACTGTTTTAGTAATCAGGAAAGGGAGGTTTTGTTCCTAATATTGCCACCCCTCAGAACCCCCAGTTGTCACGATTCACTCCTTGTGCTCTCGTGCCCACCACCAGGGGGCCAAATAGTGGGGCTTTTCAGTGGTCTAATAAGCTTCCAGACCCTCCCCTTCATGTAGATACTGACTTCCAGCCATTTAAATTCTACTTGCAAATTACAATCCATTCTCAATCCATGCCGGGTTTTGTGGAAGCCAGCCTGCTCATTCTGGAAACTCCATTACCTAGAATTCACTACTCACTGCTCCGTCTCCACCCCTGCAGGCCAAGGATGGGTGGAAGAATCCAGTTCACATGTGGCTGGCTGCTGCTAGCCTGCTCACACCTGATGCATATTATTACTGTTAGCTCTTTTAAGCTCTAGCTCCTTTCAGCCCAGGGTTGGTAATTGTAGCTGTATACCGGTGAGACCGATCCTTGTTCCAGTGTTTCGTGAGCCTTTAATATCCTTGTTTCCAGTGTTTCCTGAGATTTCGTTATTCCTTGTTCCTGAGTTCCTGCTGTTTTCCTTTTTCCTGAATTAGCACTGCCTGCAGTGCTACCTTGACTTCTGAGCCTTAGCGTTCCTTGTTCCTGAACTGCAGCAGTTTCCCTGTTCCTGAACTAGCACTGCCTGCAGTGCTACCTTGACTCCTGAAGCTTTAGTAATTCTCTGTTCCTGAACTAGCACTGCCTGCAGTGCTACCTTGACTCCTGAAGCTTTAGTAATTCTCTGTTCCTGAACTAGCACTGCCTGCAGTGCTACCTTGAGTCCTGAGCCTTAGCTCAATTCTTGTTCCTGCCCCAGCACTGCCATCAATGCTACTTTGTCTTCTTGATTCCTGAACCTGCACTATTCTAGTATACCTTTGTAGCCTCCCCTTCTGTATATCCTTTTCCAGTCCCTGCCTTTCTTCCAATTTCCTTGGCTCCAGTTCCTAGTTTGCTGTCTTTCTATTCTGCTGTCTTGCTTCTGTTGCCTTGTATGTTTGTTACCTGCTTTCTGCCCAGCGTGCACTGTGATTTCCTTCCTTTCCTGTTAAGCACTGCTCCTTGCTATCTCCTTGTCTATTGTTCTTGTGTTCAGTTCTACCTCCTTGCTGTTACTGCCTTGCGTGTTCCTGTTTGATCGTCAGGGTCCGTGGGCACAGCTGACTACCTATGTGGTGTTTCTTGTTCACTGTGAGTATTGTCTTTGAGTTGCATTTATAACATCACCATAGGCATAAGCTTCACAGACCTTGCCTTTTCATGCATATCCTATATGTGCTTTACCCCCATATTCCCCTTTATTGTTAATGTTGTTTCATATATATGTCTTGCACATTCGTCCTGGGTGCAGTTTTTCTGAATGTTAAATTGCTTCATAAGTGCCTGTCCTTTCTGGGTCTTAGCCATCTTGTTCACTTGTACAGGCTTCACCTTTGGATCCCTTTTCCTCCTCTGGCTTCCTGTGTCATCCTGGGCAGCGCTGTACTCCTCTCTGTGTACGTTTTCTACCCCGTTCCCAGTCCTTGCCAAAGTCCCTGACTGTGTTCTTGACATAGTCCCTGACACCGGGAGTAGCCATAGTGGCCAAGTGAGACATATTGATTGCGGCGCAGAAATCTACATTCAATCCCAAGTAGGCGTGTCTCTTGAAGAAATACAGTATCTGGAGCGATACTTCTAATATATTGCACTACTACCCCATCTAAATTGTGTTCCCCAAGCGTTTTACATTCCAAGAGAGGATTTTAAGGCTTCCTTCTAATTCTGTAGCCATTGTCGTACATGGGCAGTGGTTCCCCCGAGGCATCGTCCTCATCCGATCAAAGATGCCATGCCTGTCTTACTGGCAACTATCCCTTGCTTGCATTCACTGATGAACTTTGCATCTATGAGATCAACCCCCTCTCCCCCCCACCCTACACTTTATCTTCATAAGCTCAGAATTACTTTCCCCAACTACAAAAGGGTCTGTCGCCCACCCTCTCCCAAAATGTCTAGTAGGCCATAGCCTACAACTTAACTCAGAACCATTTAACTGAGTCACAAGTATGACACACTCATTATGTGTGAGGATCGGGAGTATTAAAAACTTGTTGCCACCCACCCCAGTATCCAATGGAAAAACTCATCAGTTTCCATCCCATCACTTCCATTGTTAATGTCAGTGCAGTCAATGATAGGTCAGTCTCATTGGGGGACAGCCAGACAGCAGGTCATGTGTCCTCTTGACATTAAGTCTTCCGCAGTCATAGAAGACACGTTGGGACCCTGCCAGAGGTTGTTTCTCGGAGTCTGGCTCCTCTCGCGACATTTCTATTTGCTCTGTGGCATCCCTCCTCAGCGTGTCTATGGGTCTCTTTAACCGCCACCACCCTGACTCTTTCGGATGCTGCCTGCTCTCTCGATGGTTTCCTAGTGAGCCTGGATCTACGTTGCACTGCGAGTTTTCTAGATCTCTTTCTGGTGGTTATCCAGGCTTCATCACTGGATCTGAGCGTATCTTTGCACTCCAGTCACTGCCATATCTAATCTGGTGTCAAAAAAAGGTGCAAGACTATGGGGCATATTTACAAGCGGCTTGCGCTGCCAGTGTGTCACTTTTATTGATGCACCGGCAGCGCAGGCTGTAGGCCCATATCTGCAAGGCCATGCAAAGCCACTTTGCGTGGTTTTTACATGGCCATGTAGATATGGCCCCCTATCATGCATTACTCTGCGTTCCATGGGTGTTGCTGTGGGTGTTCCCACGCAACCCTTATGGATTCTGATGCATTCCCAGATTTACAAGGTTTTGTACATCTGGGAATGCATCAGATTGCTACGCCGCCCCAGGGAAGGCGTAAGGGATGCGCAAAGAGGAGAAATACCTTTATTTCTCCTCATTTTTCCTTTTTCTATGTGTGTTGCATTCTGCAGCACACATAGAAAGAGGAAAACACATCTCATGATTGTTTTTGTGCAGGAAAGTGTTCCTTCCTGCACAAAAACAATAATTCCTACAAAACAGGCACCCTTGCCCCGTAGGGCAAGGGTGCCTAAATTGGCGCATTGCAGCCCATTGTGCGCCAGGGCAGGGGAAAAGGACAGGAATGCGCCGTATCTCATAGTTACAGCACATTCTTTTGACACAGGGCAGCGCAGCAAGATTCCTTGTGGGCTGCCTGGCACTTAAACCTCGTAAATGAGGCCGTGTGCCTTCGACCATTTGGAGCTAAGCTGGGTAGAGTAGTGAGTACTGTGGGCCCATCTGCCTCAGCTTTGCTTTTACCTAATAAAAGAGTTCCTCTGTCTTTGGACCTTCAGCATAAAGTGTGGAGAAAGATTAATGTTGCTCCCCTCAACAGTCCGAGGGCCATGTGCCCTCGCCATCTGAAGGGTGTGGTCTTGGTCTCTGAAATTCAACAGTCTGGTAACCATGGAGTTGGCTTGGACGCCAATAACATGGGGTGGAAACAAGTCTAAAATGTTTCTAAAGGTGGCATTACACTGCCGCCAAGTAACACACCATTGACAGCACTCGCTTTGACGGGTGCTGGGGAGATTGCGTGGAAAAAGATTCTGTGTTGCATGTCCTGTGGAACTGTCCTAAAATTCACAGGCTCTGGGACAGGGTCCTCAATGTTATAACTCAGAACATGGCATTCTGGGCCCAGCCCTCAGCCCATAGCACCAGTTATCGGGCTATGACGGATGACAAAGGCCGACGGGCCAAATAAAAGACATGAAGAAAATGATCCTTTCACTACTGCTTATGGGTAAACAAACAGTCTTGGCATGTATGGGCAGACCCGCCAACAGGGATTGACTGGTACCGTAGAATATGGCACATGAGAGCTCCAATGACACTACGGGCAAAGAGTGAGACTTCAATGTGAAATGCTGCTGGCCCTCTTCGCAAATGACATCCGATTTCAATCCCACCCAAGGAAAGGGGCATAGAAACCATTAGTGCAGCAGGTGCAGTGGCACCGGGTACAGCGCCCCGAGCAGCCCATTGAACCCCGATACTTGCTGTATTTTACTATCACAACAATAGTTATGGGAGGCATTTTTCTTGCTGGCCCCAGGACCAGTGGCATCCTAGCTATGCTACTGCCTGAGGACTTTCAGGGCGCTACAGATCCTTCCACACTAGAAAGAACCACCAGTTGACAGGGTGAACTCTATTAGTTGCTGGGAAATGATTGTGTGACCTTGATCAAGCTGAATTAATACACTGTCTTGCATCGTGGTCTCCAAATGAGTGGGAATGGGAGGTAAAATAGCAAAAATACTGAATTCTAAATGGAATGAGACTATGCAGTCTAGCAGATGGCCAGGACAGCTCCTGTTGAGTTGTTGTTCTTTGTACATAGGTGATGGACTGCAGCTAGCTAAGAGAGTGCACCCACAGCAGTTTACAAGGCCATGTCACAAACATTTTCATGAATTCCATCACAACTTTGAAATTTATGGTGAAATAAAACTCTACTGTCTATAGACCAGGTGCTAGACTAGAAGAGCAGACTTCCCCAGTTACCTTAAAATATAGCCCATTTTTTCCTTCATAGCATTGTACATAGGCCAAACTGTAAGCCCATTCAATCGAGGCCGTTTTACAGAACTTTCGCCTGATTTTATTAGAGTAGACATTTGGCTCACTGAGAATTGGAGTGGGACACAAAACTCATCCTGGAGAAGCTGCCAGATGGTCTGCGACCGCCATCCATTGAACCCCAAACCTTCATTGACTCTAGGATCTCAAGCCTTGGGGAAATAGAGGGGGTTGGTTGCAGTCCTTCACATTGCAATTACTACATTTTAAGGTCCCTGCACAGAGTTTCTTGTAGAGAGAGAAAAACTGATAGCAAGTGTATTGCCAATAGAGACCATGTGGGGTTTGTGTTGTGGAGGAAGGCAGGGGTGTGTGGCCACTGTGTTTCAGGGCAAATATTCTATCATTCCGTGGCGAGCTGCGCCATCCTACTCTTTGGTTCAACTTTCTGGCTGACCCTATGCTTATCACTTAGTCGATTGCCCTGACCCTCTGGCCTAGGAACCACTCTCCCTCCACGCAGCTCCGCCTGGCCGTCACCGCCGCTGACCTAGAAGAGCAGGGTTCGAGACCGCTCTCGATCCGCTGTCTGTGCTTGACCTGTTTTTGCTTTGGCATTTGTGTAAGTTTAATTAAGTTTTGCCATTGCTTTAGTTGTATTCTGTTGCCTCTTGTTATCTACTTTTTTGCCCTCTCTTGCGATTCTCCGTCGATCGAAGACCCCGCCCGCCTCCCGCGCCACTTCCCACCTCCCAGCTGCACTTTCCCTCCCCCCTCCCCTATTTAATGGAGGTCGCTGCGTGGAGGATCGAGTGAGTGCCCTGACCTTCTGGCCTAGGAACTGCTGTCCCTCCACGCAGCTCCGCCTGGCCGTCACCGCCGCTGACTTTGAAGAGCAGAGTTTGAGACCACTTTTGACCCACTCTCTGTGCCTGCCCTGTTTTTGCTTTGGCATTTGTATAAGTTTGATTTAGTTTTGCCATTGGTTTAGTTTTGGTTTAGTTTGGTTTAGTTTTATTCTGTTGCCTCTTGTTATCTTCTTTTTTGCCCTCTCTTGAGATTCTCTGTCGAAGGCAGACCCCGCCCACCTCTCGTTCCGCTCCCCACCCTTCCCAGCTGCACTTTCCCTCCCCTATGTAATGGAGGCCGCTGCGCGGCCGCGCCGCAGGTGCGCCAAAAGCAAGCCCTTTTGCGCCCATCCGCCACCTCACCGCGGCCAGGGCCAGGAACCCTGGATCTACAATCCTCCACCGCTATGACTTGCCACCCACCTCGCACTCAACCCCAGAACACTCAGAGACTGCCATAAGACAAGTCCTGAGCACACGTATAAGGTATACAGTTAAAAGAAAACAAAACCAGCCGACACGTGTTTCGTCAACAGGTCTCTACCTGTGACTCTTCAGGGCTGATAAGTGCGCTTGCGTGTAACCGGTGATAATTCCAACACGGTTTACGGGTAAAATCAAGAGCCGCGGTAGGGGCAGTCAAAATCTATGATTATCTCACGGGCGGGTGCGTCTGTGTCTTGGCGGGGCCTGAAAGTGCAAGGTCCAGCCTGTGCTTGTCTCGTCCAAACCGGGTTGGAATTATCACCGGTTCATCGATACACGCAAGCACACTTATCAGCCCTGAAGAGTCACAGGTAGCGACCTGTTGACGAAACACGTGTCGGCTGGCGTTGTTTTCTTTTACGAACATTACTTGCATGAAACAACTTTCGTGGAACCACCGGTGTCGACTACCGTATGATTTCATTATTGTCTTAACTGTATACCTTATACGTGTGCCCAGGACTTGTCTTATGATTGTTTTGCTATGAGGTCTTAGCTCATAACTCATACAGGGGTTTTGGGTCTTCCCCTGACCTGGCTGCACCGTGAAGCATTTGTTCTTCATTCCCCTATAACCCTGCACCGTTACCTGCCTGAGCGCCACTCACCTGCCACTTTGAAACCCCCTGCAGAAAGTACTACTCAGAGATTGCCAACAGGCCTCACCGAACACGACCTACGACCAGTTTTCCTGCCTCCACTGCAGCCGGACCTTCACCACCACCCCGGCCCCCAACACCACCAACGCCAGCACCGACGACACCCTCAGATGCATCCTCCTCAACATGTGCTCCGTACACAAACACGCCATGGAAATCTGAAACCTACTCGACTCTCTCTCGCCCGACATCGCCTTCTTCACGGAAACCTGGACCAACGCCGCCTCTGCCATCAACACCGCCATCCTGGACAGATACAAGATCTAGAGGAAAGACCGCCCCAACCACCTGGGAGGGGGCCTCGCCATTGCCCACAAGAGCACCCTCTGCCTTACCACCTCCAGCGAAACCTTCCCCCCTACCGAACACCTGCACTTCCAGATCCAGACCAGCCCAACACCACACTCCGAGGAACCCTCGTCTACAGACCCCCCGACACCGGACACCAGACACCCTCCGCCACCACCACTATCACCAACTTCATCGCACCCCATGCCATTGCATCAATGAACTACATACTCATTGGAGACCTTAACTTCCACCTCGACAACCCCAGCGACCCCCAACTCCACCATCCTTCATGACAACCTTGCCAACATCGGACTCAATCAACTCGTCACCACACCGACCCACAGAGCAGGACACACCCTCGACCCCATCTTTGCTGCAGGTAACAGCGTTCACTTCATCCACACAACGCAACCTCCATGAACTCACCATCACTGCGTACACTTCACCGTCGACAAACCCAAGGCACCTAAACCAGCCCCTCGCCCACCACAACGAAACTGGAGCAAGGTTACCGACGAGCAACTGAACTCCACCCTCACCTGAGACAACCACACCAAGGCATCCGACGCAAACATCGCAGCCAGAGAACTCCACACTTGGATCTCCAACTGTGCAGATGAACTCGTCCCGCTATGCAACCCCGGCAAACAGCGCCCCAGGAAAGCCGCCTGGTTCACCACCGATCTGCAAGAAGCCCGGCGCACCTGCAGACACCTGGAGAAGAACTGGATGAACACCAAGACAACCGAAAACTGATCCACCTACAAGGATGACATGACGGACTACCACAAACAAATCAGAACCACCAAGAGGAACTTCATCCATAACAAAATCCCCGCCAACTCCAAGGAACTCTTCAGTGTCATTCAGGAATTCACCAACCCACACAGCGAAGCCACAGACCTCTGCGACAAACTTGGAACCTTCTTCCACCTCAAGTTCAATACACTCTACGACAACTTCGTTGAACACCTACAAGATGCCACAGCCAGCCCCCGCCCCCCAGAGACACCAGCCAGCCCACCATCTCCAACTGGACAGCGATCACGAACGATGACACCGCCACGACCATGAAAGGCATCCACTCGGGGCCCCCACTGACCCCTGATCCCCGCACATCTACCACAGAGCTGCAGACACCATTGCACCCCAACTACAACGCACCATCAACACCACCTTCAAAACAGGCACCATCCCAGATGACTGGAAGCATGCAGAGGTCAGGCCCCTGCTCAAGAAGCCCACGGCTGACCCCACCGCCCTCAAGAACTACCGGCCCATCTCGCTCCTCCCCTTCGCAGCCAAAGTGGCAGAGAAAACAGTCAACGGGGAACTGACACGTTTCATTGAAGAGAAAGCCGTCCTAGACCCGTACCAATCCGGATTCCGAAGCAACCACAGCACTGAGACTGCCCTACTTGCCGCCACAGACGACCTCTGCACCCTCCTGGACCAAGGCCACTCCACAGCCCTCACCCTATTCGACCTGTCAGCAGCCTTCGACACCGTTTCTCACCGCACACTAGTCGCCAGACTACACAATGCCGGCATACAAGGAACAGCCCTGGACTGGATCCGATCGTTCCTCACCGGAAGAAGCCAAAGGATCAGACTACCACCCTTCCTCTCCGCCCCCACGAAAATCACCTGCGGAGTCCCACAGGGGTCATCACTGAGCCCATCCCTCTTCAACATCTACATGGCCCACCTCGCAGCCATCGTGCGACAACATGGCCTTAACATCGTATACTACGACGACACCCAGCTCATCCTCTCCCTCACCAGAGACCCTACCACCGCAAAACTCAACTTCCAGAAAGGAATGCAAGACGTCGCAGTCTGGATGACCAACAGCTGCCTTGCCCTTGGAACCACCCCATCAGCATGGGACAACACCTCGTGGCCCACCCCCTGCGGAAGCCCACCTACCCCCTCAGACCACGCCAAAAACCTCAACATCGTACTCGACTCATCACTCACCATGAACCGACAGGTCTATGCTGTCACCTCCAGCTGCTTCAACACCCACCACATCCTCCACAAGACATTCAAATGGATCTCCCCTGAGTCAAGGAAGACAGTCACCCACGCACTCAACACCAGCAGACTGGACTACGGAAACGCACTCTACGCCGGCATCAACAAGTCCCTACTCTGCAAACTCCAGACAATACAGAACACCGCGGCCAGACTCGTCCTCAGCATTCCCCGGCACGAACACATCAGCCAACACCTACGGATTCTCCACTGGCTCCCTGTGGAGAAGAGTCACCTTCAAAGTCCTCACCCACGCCTACAAATGCCTTCACAACAACGGACCCAAATACCTCAACAACAGAATCAACTTCCACGTACCCAAAAGAAACCTCCGATCTTCCAACCTCGCACTGGCCGAAACCCCACGCATCCACAGAGCCAGAGCAGGCGGAAGATCGTTCTCTCACATTGCAGCCAAGACCTGGAACGAGCTACCGGCAGACATCAGACGCGCCCCCTCCCTGAACACCTTCAGGAAGACTCTCAAGACCTGGCTCTTTGGCTAAACAGATCTGCGTACCCCCCCCCCCCCCAGCACCTTGAGACCCCCACGGGTGAGTAGCGCACTTACAATTCCCTGATTGATTGATCTGTGAGTCCACCGAAGGTGCTTAGTGTGTTTTGTGCTGATCACCATAGGGAAAAATGCTCTGCTGAACTGGGACTGTGCTTAAGGAATATATCCCCACCTGCCTCCCCTCACTAAAGTATAAGGAGATTGATGGTTGGCGGAAGCTAACCTCCAAGTGAGGTTCCAGTCATCCGACCTATACCTTTAGAAGTGGAGTCCGGCCGCCCAAACCCGGGAAAATCTATTCATTCTCCCTTAACTAGGCTCCTTTTTTCCAATCAAATCTGTGTCTTGTGTGTTTTGACTTAACCCAGTGTGTTATGAACGTCTTAATTACAAGGATATATTACATTAAGCTTGTGCATGTTGCATGCAGCACAAGATGGTATGTTCCTGCACAGGCGTCCATGTCTTTGGATCAGCCCAGAGCCTGCGCCTCAGAGACCTCATAACACTTTCATGCATCAGCAATGTATATTCAGTCTTGAGTCTTGCTTGAAACACAAAAGACTGATCAACATTGGTTCTGCTACTTGGAAGTTCTGCAAATAGATTGGCCTGGGCATAAGCGGCCTGGCCCTGGGCATAAGCGGACCCCCGAACTTTGGATGTCAGTGAGGGAGCCAAACAAGATCCCGTGGCAAGTAGCCTCCCACCTACGTGTTTCTCAAAAACCGGTTTGAAAATCACAGAAACCTCACTCAAGTAGCATGAGCCACCTCCTAGAGAATCCAAATTATTTGAACAGTTGAACAGTTGGTTCCTGTAAAAACAAACCTGGGTCTAAAATTTACCAAGATGTTCTCCACTTTGGTTGGCTGGAATTACAATTTTGATCCCCAGCTTGAGTCCTCCTTCTTCACTGCTACCAGAGTCCTTGGCACAGGTTAGATAAATACTGAGCCAGCAGGTTGTCTTCATTTGGACTTCTGGAAAAGTTCTACTTCCTGACAGGCAGGAGAAATGGGGAGCTACGGCGAGTGAGAAGCGGCTGCTCTCAAAATGAATGAAGACATGCACAGTCCCCCCAGTGGCGCAACTAACGTTTAAGGGGCCCCCTGCAATGTACACGGAGGGGCCCCCGCTCCGGATTTTATCCGGAATGCTCAGGTCTGACTACTGTGCTGAGGGGGCCCCCTGCAGTTCGGGGGCACCCCCGCACCGTGGGGGATGCGGGGGCCTATGTCACGCCCCTGCACAGCGGATCATCACTGTTGGTAGGAGTGGTTTAGGAAGTGTTCAAGGGACAAAGCAATATAACTCTTAAGACCTCTTTTTGCAAAACTGTTGCTACGTTTCCTTGTCACAAAGGGAATTTCCAGTGATACCATATTGCAGCTCTGGTGTGTGACAAGAAGACTGGTACATGGTTTTTCCTTCTGCCCATAATATGCTAACTGGGCATGTTGGGGCAAGCCCCTAACATGCTAATTAGCCATAATTGAAATAAATCATGATGTTCTAAATGGGTTTAATAGAGCACAATCACGATGTGTTAACTTGGATCAACAGAAGTGTTCAAGGTGTGTGTGAGAGTGCCGACAGGGCACCGGACCGGAAGTGGAGCAATATGGGTGTGGATGCTGAAAACCCGCTGGAAGAACCCAGCGGTCTAGTGGCGCTGGGGAGATACGACGTCAGGACGTCATCACAGGCAGACGAGGATAAGGGAGGAGACTCAGACACAGAGGGCGTTGGCGGCGTGAGAGACGGAAACGGCGGAGGAGCAGAGGAAGAGAAACCGAAGAGAGGAGAGCGCGACGAGTCGGGATAGGAGCCCAGCAGAAGTGAAGACGGGAGTCCGGAGAACCCTGGAGCAGCATACACCGTGAATAAGCTCAGCGGCCCAGAGAAGGGAAAGGATGCCCCGGGTCCCAACGCCACAGCCCTGATACCGGGTTGTGGCCCAAGGCAAGTGGCATTGAAGGGGTAATTCTGGAGGGGGCGGTGGGGTGGCACGGGGAACTAGGACACCAGTGGTTCTTTTAGCGATTCCCAGTCACAAGACCTTCCCCCGAGTTTTCCAGTCCCCTTTCCCCTGCACAACGCTTGGTGGTGGTAGCACGTACATCTAGAACAGGAGGCCTTGTGCTAATCCCGGTATTTGTTCTTCCTTTCTTTTGGAGCACCTGGGAGGAAGCAAGACTTACAGAACTTCGGAGCCAAAGCCCTGAGGGCGACCCAACAAAGGGGGAAGACGATCCCCAGCCATTCTGTTGCCATTGTGTTTATTTTGATTGACCAAATCCATTGTTTTTGTTACTTTTGAGGAAAACACACCCGGTCTATGGGACTGTTAAAGCAAAAAACCCACAAACAATGTCACCATAATAAAAAAAAAGACATTTAAACGTCTATATTCTGTGTGTCCCGTGTCCTCTTTCACCCGTCGGGCCATCGAGCCGTCTACAGTGTGCTAACTGGGGGTAATGAAGACAGTCAATTGAGTGATAATTTGGTATAATGAACATTGGACATAATGTGGTAACAAGCACAGTGGAAACTAGTCATGATGTGCTAAGTCAGTTAATGAAAACTGGCCTGATGTGCTAAATGGGTGTAATGGGAATTGTTGGGTATGATGGAAAGTTGCCATGATGTGTTAACTGGCGATAATGGAAGCTGGCCAAGCAGCACCAACAGAGCTAAATGCAAAGTTTCAGTGGTGCGCTAATTTAGTATGGTTTAGATTTCAAGGATGTTCTCAATAGGCTTAAAGGAAAGTGACCATAATGTGCTTAAACAGGATCCAGTGATCAACCCAGCTCAATGACCAGATTATTGGACACATCACATTTTTCCACTGAAAACAGACCCTTTTATTGCAATGTGCCTAGCTGTGGATTATGGGCCCTAGCTCAGCCGGCATCTAGGGAAACCTAGCAAACCTTTACATTTCTGAAAACTAGACACCCAGGGGAATCCAAGATGGGGTGACTTGTGTGTGTCGCACCAGGTTATGTTACCCAGAATCCCTTGCAAACCTCAAACTTTGTCAAGAAAACATATTTTCCTCATATTTCAGTGATGGAAAGTTTTTGAATCTGTGGGGAGCCACAAACTTCCACCCACCCAGCATTCCCCCAAGTATGCCAATAGAAATGGTACCTCACTTGTGTGGTAGGCCGAGAGCCCGTTACAGGAAATGGCTCGAAACGTATTGTGGAGACATCAAAATCAGCAAACACAAAATGACCTGGTTTTGCGAGGGGGTAACCTGTGTTTTTAGTCCCTGGGTCAGCAGCCATGTAGGGGAACCTACCAAGTACAGGCATTTCTGAAAACTAGACACCCAGGGGAGTCCAGTGAGGTGTGGCTTGTGTGGATCCCTCAACATTTTCTTACCCAGAATCCCCTGCAAACCTCAAATTCAGCTAAACAAATCATGTTTTCTGCTCATTTCTGTGTGGGAATGTTGTGGGATCACCGTACAGGCGCAAATTTCCTACCACTTCTCAGCGTTCCCCCGGGTCTTCAGATAAAAATGCTACATTACTTGTATGGCTGGGCCAAGTGCCCATGACGGGGAAGGGCCCAAAACGTTTTGTGGAGGCATCAAAATTATCGATCACAAAATGACCTGGTTTTGCAAGGGGTTCATCTGCGTTTTTGGTCCCTAGCTAGGCGGTCATATAGGGAAATCTACCAAACCAAGACATTTCTGAAAACTAAACTCCTCGAGGTGTCCAAGGAGGTGTGGCTTGCATGGATACCCCAACGTTTTCTTACCCAGAATGCCCAGCAATCCTCAAATTTTGCTTTTAAAAATCCCATTTTCTTCACATTTCTGTGTGGGAAAGTTGTGGTATCACTGGGTCGACAGAAATTTCCTACCACCCAGCATTCACCCACATCTCTTGATGAAAATGGTATCTCCCTTGTGTGGGTGGGCCAAGTGCCTGCAACATGGAAGGGCCCACAACATATTGTGTAGACACCAAAATTATCTATCATGAAAAGACCTGCTTTTGCAAGGGGGCACCTGCGCTTTTAGTCCAGGGCTCGGCGGCCATCTAAGGAAACCTACCTAACCCAGACATTTCTTAAAACTAGACACCAGGGGAGTCCAATGATGTGTGGCCTGTCTGGATCCCCCAACATTTACTTACCCAGAATCCCCTTCAGAATCGAATATTTACCTGAAACAAATCACATGTTTCTCACATTTCTGTGGAGGATCACCATTCCGGCACAACTTTCCTACCACCCAGCATTCTCCTCAATCTCCCGAGTAAAATGATACCTCACTTGTGTAGGTTTGCAAAGCCGAGTTTCCCTAAAGACGTATTTAAAATAATGTGCTTATCAGCGCACTGTGATAGCCCCTCAATCTCTACATTTGTATGGCTCTTCCCTGTCACATGATACAGAGAACAATCGTCCTTGACCAATAATTCATGAGGAACTTATTTTGTTTAACACAATAATCAGTTTAAACATTTCAGAGCTAGCAAATGTCAGCTCACAGTTTACATTCAACCATTTGGATTTGCAAAAATATAGAAGATGTGCAACAACCAATTTACAAAACAATTAATATTATTTCAATTGATAAAAGACACAACATGGTTCAGAAAAATGGAGAGGGTCGTAAAAGGAAGAAAGGTTGTTCCAAGGGAACGTGTAAAGGAGTGCTCTAGGGTGTCAAAAAATTCAAAGTATAGGGGGACATAGAGTTTTAAAGACTGTACATAGAACTGATACTGAATAAACGGTTTGCTGTAGCCTGGCCAATCACAAGATAAAGTTTGTCAATTCACATAAAAAAACTGAAGATTTTTTCTTGGTTGGAATGGGGGTGACAGGAAATTGTGGTCCAGGTACACATGGGGGGATTTCGTTGACATTTCGATCCGACTTGACGGCAAAGAGGGGTAATTTAAACCTCAGCCATGCAGATCTTCCTCAGGACACGGGGTGGGAGGGGGCGACCCGAAAACGTAAATTAAAAATGAGTGTAATTATTGAGGGGGCACCTCCAAGGGTTGCCAAAAACAAACTTATTTGAAAGTTGCACATCCAGGGATGGTGAAAGCTCACCTCATCAACCGTGTTAGGTGCCCGAAGCGTCCAGGGGGTGAGGCATCAACTATATTCTGTATATGACCTCAATCGTAGTTATGAATCATCACTTATTGAGGTTGTGGTGGGAATGACATCAGTACCTGAAAAATATTAACACCTGTAGTTGCCATGATGCCAACAAGACAACCTGAATTGTAAAAGGAAGCTAGGGGCATCTCCACTTACCCGTAATAATGTCGCGCTGAGTGCGCACAGGCAGCGGATCTGGTCACTAAATTGGTTAGGGCAACAGCCTAATGAATAGAGCTGAAAGGAAAGGAATACCTGTTAAGGGATTATCACATCAATGTCACAGGGAGGGATAGTGAACTCTGTGCAATGGCGAATGAATATTACCTTGTGGTGCTTCAAAAAACCAGCTTCCTCATTCCAAGACAGTCGCAGCCAAATGGTAGCAAAACCACAGAAGTATTTAAGTAGTGGAGGAATGGGGTGGGGATGTAAATTAAGGGCGGTGACTCATGCCGCCCGTGTGGAACCATGGCCATAGTAGAAAGACTCAATTTTGAGTCTGACATCTCCCATGTGTTTCACAATTCAGTATCTCTAACCAGGCAGCACTTGGAAACAGTTCAGATTAACGAGCCATAATTTAAAACACATACAATAATAATTAAGGATCAGACATTGCTTGGAAAGGATTATGCAAACATTGTTAAATTAAAGATCACAGTAAGTTATGGCCATAGTAGAAAGACTCAATTTGGAGTCTGACATCTCCCATGTATTTCACAATACTTGGAAACAATTCAGATTAATGAGCCATATTTTAGAACACACATCTAATTATAATTAAGGACCAGACATTACTTGGAAATGATTATGCAAACATGGACGCACTGTTAAATTAAAGATCACAATGAGTTACAAATTAACGTGCAAATTAGTTGTGGTTCTCATGTAAGATAACACAGTTGAGTGTATACGCATATCTAGATGGACCATCAATGGCGATTCTTATAGAACAATCAAAGTATAATTAACATCAAACAAAACAAAAAAACACAATTCTTACAAACAAAATTAAAATCATTGCGAGCAGGAAAAAGCTTATGGCAAAAGGGTTAATAAGATGGACAGTGTAAACCCATATTAATGGAGCCATAAGATTGGGTGATTTCCCACATGGTAGATAGTGTTAAAAGGGGACTAAACAGCGCTGAAAGATTATTCACCCATTGCTAAGTGCAGAAACCTGCCTAGTTATCTCCTCGTACTCATTTAATACTCTCGCTACAGTGTCAAAGCGATGTATCCACCCGCACTCCCGAAAGTTGAGGACCCTGGAGAAATCTCCTCCCCGTGGGTTAGCTTGAACCTTTTTTAGAACACACCAACGGAGGCTCTCAGGTGTGTGTTCAAAGTTTTTAAAATGTTCAACAAGTTGTACTCCCTGTACCTGGCAACGTATATGGCTGCAGTGTTGCAGGATGCGTGTTTTTACTTTTTGTACCGTTTGGCCAATATACACAAAAGCACACGGGCGGGAAATGGCGTAAATTACCCCAAAGACATTATAGTTTGTATGGTCTTGAAGTGTATGCGAGGGGTTGTTGTATGTGAATGTTTTAAGTTCACTGGTAATGGGGCAGGCCTTGCATTGCCCGCACTTGAAATGTCCTTTGACCGGCGGAATGTTCCACAAGGTCGTTTGTGGGGTTCTGGGTTCCATGGGTGAAAAAAGGATCTAACTACATGCTCCTTCACGTTTTCACCTTTCCGGAAGGCATGCATAGGCGGAGGAGAGCCACCGAGCTCATCTGCCACTAGATGCCAGTGGCTGTTTATTATTTTCTTGATAGTATGGCTTTTAGTGCAGAAGGTGGTTACACAAACCAACCTCTGTTGGTAAGTGGTGTTTCTCTCTTTGGGTTCCAAGAGGGACTCTCTGTGGTTAAACCACGCACGTTTACGTGCCTTTTTAAGCAGTCCTAAGGGATAACCCCTATCTGTCATTCGGGATATCAAATCAGCTGATTCACGGAATTAGTCATCTTTTTTGGAACAGTTCCTGCGCAACCTTAGGAATGGGCCAAAAGGCAGATGATCCCTAAGGTTGCGTGGATGATGACTTGAGTAACGCAAGAGGGTACTGCGTTCACTCACCTTTCTGTATAGGCTGGTGTACAGTTTGCCTTCTTCCACCTTTATGATTATATCCAAAAAGTTTACAGAAGAGTCACTGTAGTCTAAAGAAAATTGTATATCCTCTGAACAGTTGTTCAGCCAAGAATGGAATTCTCTAAGTTGATGTATGCTTTCTTGCCATATTAACAATACATCGTCAATGTACAGATGCCATAGTTCGATACATTGACTGTAGGGGATCTCTTAGTTGAGGATGTAAGTGTGTTCAAACACGTCCATAAATATAATCGTTAGATTGGGTGCGAAGCTAGCCCCCATGGCAACTCCCTTAGTTTGGAATTAGAAATCGCCCTGGAAGCTAAAGAAATTCCTAGTCATAGCCACCTCAAGAAACTTGATTATAAAATCAGTGGGGACTCTATGTGGTCTGGGACATTTATCCAAATTTTCTCTCATAACTCTAAGTGCTTCTTCTTGGGGAATATTTGTGTAGAGAGATGTGATGTCCATGGTGGCAAGGAGGTTACCATTCCCATTGAAGAATGGGCGATTGTCTACAAGTTGGATCGTTTGCATAGAGTCTCTCAAATAGGTGATAGTATTTTCGGCTATGGGTTTAAGGATACATTAATGTATTTGCATAGTGGCTCCAAGAAAGAGCCCCAGCCAGAGACTATGGGTCTCCCCGGAGGGTCATGCATTCTTTTGTGAATTTTGGGGAGCGTGTCTATGGTTGGAGTCCTTGGATGTTTATTATTTAGGTAATCAAATTCATGCTCACTTAGGAAACCTGTCTCTATACCTTCAAGGGTAATGTGTCTAATCCTGTCCATGATTTCTTTAGTGGGATCTGATCTTAGTTTTTCATATTTGCTCTGTACCCCCAGCTGGGACAGTATCTCTTTCTTGTAATCGTCAGTGTTTTGTATTTCAATAGCCCCCCGTTATCGGTGGGCTTGATTACTAAATTGGCGTTGTTACTGAGAGCTGTCAATGCCAGGCGTTCAGATTTGCTGATATTGTACCTGACATAATTTCTTTGAGAAAGAGTTTTAGTGATGTCTCGTATTACCACTTGTTCATATGCCAGAATCTTATGTGACATTAAGTGGGTGGGGTGGGGTACATTTGGATGGAGGTCGAAGACCTATGCAGGAAAAAGTAGGTTGAAAAGGTACTTTATGAAAATAGTGTTTTAGACGTATTTTCCTAAACAATTGATTCAGCTCCATTTTGAGATTGAACGTAATGAAGTAGGTACAAAAGACAAACCCTTTTCTAGAATATTTTGTTCATCTTGTGTCAAAATGTAAGTGGATAAATTCACAATGGGGTTTTTTGTGGCTGGTGCATTTGCTACCACCTGTAGTGCTGGCGGTGGGTCTATATGTCCCAGTGTGTTTCCTGCTTGTAGCGTACCGGTTTCTTCGCCCTCTCTCTGCCTCTGTTCCAGGTCGGTTCTCTCATTGCCCTGGGTCTCCCCCAGGGCTGGCCTTTCCCTCTGTATTCCTACCATGGTCCTTCCAACAAAAAAGGAGGTTGATGGTCAGTGAATGTTGGGCCTGGGTTGTGTGTACCTGCACTGGTGCTAGGTGCTTCCACCTCGCTGGGTGGGAGGAAAATTGTGCAGGCCTGGTGATTCCACAGCTTTCACACACAGAAATGTGATTTTTTTAAAGCTAAATTTAAGTTTGCAGGGGATTCCGAGTAAGAAAGCTTTGGGGGGATCCACGCAAGCCTACCTCCCTGTTCTCCCTGGGTGACTAGTTTTCAGAAATGCTTGGGTTTGGTAAGTTCCCCCAGATGGCCGCCATGCCCGGGATCAAAATCGCAGATGACTCCCTTACAAAATTAGATAAATTTGTGATTGATAATTTTGATGCTTCCAAAATATACATCGGGCCCTTCCTTGTCGCGGGCACTTGGCACAAGTGAGGTAGCATTTTTATCGGGAGACCTTTGGGAAGGCTGTGTGGTAGGAAAATCCCACCTTTTAGCTAAATGTAAAGGTTTGCAGAGGATTCTGGGTATAAAAATGCGGGGGGATCCACACCGCCAGCCAAGCGGCTGTCCATACACTCTGCCAGCCAAGTGCCCGTCCACGCACACCGCCATCCAAGCGCCATCTATGCACACTGCCCCCAAGCACCATCTACGCATACCGCCCCCAAGCACCATCCACGCACACTGCCAGTCAAGCACCATCCAGGCACATCGCCAGCCAAGAGCTAGTCCAGGCACACTGCCAGCCAAGTGCCAGTCCACGCACACCACCAGGCAAGTGCCAGTCTACACATACTGCCACCAAGCTCAAGTCCACACACACTGCCAGCCAAACGCCAGTACATGCAGACCGCCAAGCGAACTCCAGTTCACACACACACACAAACTTTCCTTAGTATCTAGTCAATCAATCAATCAGGGGTTTATAAAGTGTGACTACTCACCTCTGGGGGTCTCAAGGTGCTGGGGGGATGCTTCTGTTCCCTCTGGGTGTGGAGGATCATTCGAAGAGCCAGGTCTTGAGGTCCTACTTGAATTGGGTCAGTGACGCTGATTGCCTAAGGTGGAGGGGCAAGGAGTTCCAGGTCTTTGCGACGCTGGCTGGAAAATTAACTTCTTCCAGTGCTGGTGGATCCTAGGACGCAGGCTAGGGTGCATTGGGCAAAACGGAGTTGTCTGGCGGCGGATATGTGGAATGCAAGGCTGTGGTTCCGGTAAGCTGGTCCTATGTTGTGGAGAGCATTGTATGCATGTGTGAGAAGCTTGAAGGTGATTTGCTTGTTGACTGGGAGCTACTGTTGTTGGCAGAGGTGTTGCGTGATGTGGCTGCGGCGGGGGATGTCGGGGGCCAGTCTAGGAGCAGCGTTTTGAACGTTCTGTAGTTTCTTGAGCTGATTCTGGGTGACACTGGCATAGAGTGTGTTGTATTAGACGAGTTTGCTAGTGATGAGCGCGTGGGGGACAGTCTTTCTGGATTCTGTGGGTATTCAGCTGAAGGTCTTTCGAAGCAGGCGGAGGAAACCGCATTGATTTGGCGGCTCATTGTGAGCGATGAGTCCAGTATGATGCCATGGTTGCGTGCGCGGTTCGTACGGGTGGGAGGGGGTCCTAGAGCGGCAGGCCACCAGGAGTCGTCCCAGGCTGAAGGGGTGGGGCCAAAGATGAGTACTTAGGTCTTGTTCATGTTGAGCTGGAGGCAGCTGTCTTTCATCCAGGTGGCGACTGCCTTCATTTCGCTTTAGAAGTTAGTTCTGGCAGTTGTGGGTTCGTTGGTGAGGGAAAGGATCAGCTGGGTGTCGTCAGAGTTGAAGACAATGTTAAGTCAGTGGCTTCTGACGATGTCTGTGTGCGGGGGGCCCATATAGAAGTTGAAGAGGGTGGAGCTTCGGGAAGAAGCCTGGGGCACTCCGCAGCTGATCTCTGTGGGTTCTGAGAGGAACGGGGGTAGTCTAACACGCTGAGTCCAGCCGGGGAGGAAGGCGAGGATCCAGTCCAGTGCCTTGTCGTGGATGCCGGCGTTGTGGAGTCTCGTGATTAGGGTGCGATGGGAAATGGTGTAGAAGGCGGCCGAGAGAACCAGTAGGATCAGAGCTGCGGTCTCGCCCCGGTCGAGGATGGAGTGGATGTCGTCGATGCCCTTGGGGGCAGATAAGCCTAAAAGTATAGCTGATCTGCCTCCACCTGGGGGGGGGCAGATTGGGTGTAATAACCACCATCTGCCTCCCAGTGGAGGCAGAAACCCAGTGCCTATTTTTTTTTTGATGGGGTGGGGGCATCCACTTGCCCATTCAGGGCAGCCCCCACCCCACACAAAGTAAGAATAGTCCCTGGTGTCTAGTGGGCTTTCTGTCCCCATAAAGGGGGAAGATTGGGGGCTTTTGCCTTCATATGCCTCCGGGGGGAGCCGAAAGACTGTGCCCATTTGGGTGGGGGAATTGTCATGCTCATTTTTGGCAGCTGCATCCCTACACTAAGAAAAAAAGTAATCCCTGGTGCCTAGCAGGCTTTCTGCAGCGATCCCAAAGAGGAATCTACTAGGGAGCAGTACCATTGGAAAGGAGAGATTCTCCCCTTTCCAACAATACCTCTCCCATGTGTTTCGGTGCTCGGGGGCTGAGATAGCCAGAAAAGCACTGAAGCAGTAAAACTGAACTGAGCTGATTGGCTCATTTAGTTTCACTTTCAATGTAATGACATTGGTGCGCATTGCGTCATTGTCATTACATTGAAAAAAAAATGCCTCGGGCAGCTGGGAAGCTCTTCCCAAGCTCCTGAGGCTAAAAAATAAAAAAGGAAAACCGGATTTCTGGGTTGTGTGCAGAAGACCGAACGGTGCCGTCCTCAGGACACGGCCACTGTGGCTGAGTACGCACCGAAAGGGTTAAGGACACATGGTAACAATGTATTGGTATAATGGGAAAAATTGGTGACATGCATACTGGCCACACTGGATGGTAACTTTGATGTGCTAAGTGGGCTTAGTGGAGACCCCTTGGTTTGCTATTTGGGCATAACAGAGACACTGAATGGTGACCTAACCATGATAGGTACTAGATATATTGTGGTAACTGGTCATATTGCACAATGGCTAGAATGTGACAAGCAGGTTATTATAGAAGTAGTCAATGTGTGTATTAATGGATGTTTGTTGGCCTAACTGACCCTAATAGAAATGAGCCATGCTATTTCAACAGGGTATAATAGGAAGTGTAAGCTGTGTGATAGGAGCATAAGGGAGATTGGCAGTGTGTTCCCTGGGCATAACCGAAAGTGGTTCTAGTGTGCGGAGAGTATATAATAGAAATTAGTTGTGATGTGCTAAGTGGGCATAATGCAAACAGCCAGTAAGGTGATTATGAGGCTTTTTAGAAATTGAATTCCTGGTTGGCTGAGGTATGCACCCAGGTCAGGCAGGAACCACCCCTCCAGCCAGGGTAAGCTAGGTGCACACTAAAATACAACCTGTGCTCAAACTCCGGTAGTTTGACACAGAGCAGCCAGGCTTATCTAAAGAGGCAATGTGTACTGTAAAATATTTGTGCAACACACACACACACACAGTAACACAATGTATACACAACAAAACGATTCCATACTGGTTTAGACATGTAGATTACTAAATTCTAAACAAAACAAGACCAAAACTACAAAAATCCAATGTATAGAAGTTGAGCTATTACATTTTAAAGGAATAAATGTAGTAGAAACAAGTAGTGCTAAAATGGTTACTTTAGGTCGTGCTGGCCCGGGGCAAAGTCAAAGTTCTGGATGACTGCGATGGAGCGCAAGCCGGCTACATAACCCAAGCAGGCCTTGGTAAATAAAGTACCTTTCCTGGTCGCAAATAGCAAGATGTGTCAATGTCGAGGTCCTCAGGATGAGCCGATACTTTCCATGCAATGAAGGGGATGTGTCAGGTCCGAAGACGGATGATGGAGTCGAGAGGCGTCGAGCAATGCGCCTCATTCTGCTATGCAGTCGAGGGGATGTATCGATCTCACGGAGCTGCAGTGGTGGCAATACGCTGTCCGATGCGTCCATCTCAGGGGGCAAAGCGCTGGTTCCGATGCAATGCGCCGATTTTACTCCCCCAACCGGGTTGATGCGCCGGTTCTGCTACATGCAGACAGGAGAGGCATCAAAATCCATGTTGCAAGTATCTGAGCCACTTCCAGTGAGCCAGAAACAGGAGCAGGGGTTGAGACTTTGATATCCCTGAGTCTCAAGCAACAGGAGGCAATCCAATAAGCCCTTGGAGTGAATGGAGAGTCCAGCTCTCCTTCAGTGGAGTCAGAGAGCAGGAGAGCAACACACAGAAAAGCAGTCCTTCCAGATCAGCAGCCCAATTGAGTCTGTTAAGCAGCACAGCAATTCTTCTGGCAGAGCTTCAGTTACAAGTCCAGTAGTGTCTGATTTTAGGGAGTCAGAGACCCGGTACTTATACCCAAAAGTGCCTTTGTTGTAGGTTTACTTCAAAGCAGCACAAGTATCCCTTTCAACCCAGTCCTGTCTGTCAGGCTATCTGTGGGGGGTAATCAGTCCTTTGTGTGGGGACAGGACACTGCCTATTGAATTGAAGTATTAGCCCTTCCATCCTGCCCAGGCAAGCCCTTCAGAAGGCACATGTATGTAGATGGGTACTCAGACACACCTATCCTTCCTGTGTTTGTGGCTGTCTAGAGGGAATGCACAAAGTGTAGCTGTCACCCACCCTTGATGTGTATTGGAGACAGACTGTCAGTCACACAGAGCAGTAAGTGTAGACAAAGGTCCACTTTCTAAAAGCGGCATTTCCAAATCAGTAATTTTAAATCCAACGTTACCAGTGGGGAAGATTTATTATTACCATTCTAAAGATATGAAACATGAAAAAAGCTACTCCACTTTGATCAGGAATTAGATCTTAAAGGTATAATAAGAAATTCCCAATGCTAGCCTATGAGAAGGATAGGTCTCACAGTAGTGAAAAACTAATTTGGGGGTCACTATCAGGACATGTAAAGATTAACCATACATGTCCTACCTTTTATGTGGCATCCTGTCCTTAGAGTTACTTAGGGCCTACCTTAGGGGTGACTTATAAGTAATAAAAGGGGAGTTTGAGGCTTGACAAGTAGTTGCCTGAGACAGGTATGAAAAGCTACTTATGTGGGTGGTACAATCATTGCTGCAGGACCACTGGTAGCATTTGACTTATAGGTCCTGGGTATATGTTGTACCACTTTGCAAGGGACTTACTAGTAAATCAAATATTAATATTATTATTATTAGTGATTTTTGTTAGGCGCACAAATCATCCCCGAGGGCATCTCTCAGCGCCTGAGCAGCTTGAACAGGTCAAAGTTAAATGGTAAAATTAAAGATCAAAAAGCCAGGCTTTCATAAATTTCGTAAAAGAAGCTAAGTCTGAGAAAGAACATAGATGTAGGGGTAACTGATTCCAGTGTTAGGGGGCCAAAAAAGAAAAAGAGTGGGCCTCCATGCCTAGCCGTACGAATGCGCTTGGGACGTTGCATTAATAGCTCACTGGAATCGAAGTGGATGTGCTGAGATATATGGCTGCAACTTGTTTTTTAGATAGTATGGTCTTTTCCCATGCAAGGATTTAAAAACCAAACACAAAAGTTTAAAGAGTGCATGCTTTTTTATGGGAAGCCAATGAAGGGAACATAATAAGGTTCAAAAACAGATTGCGGAGGGAGATTGCAGACAAGACGAGCTGTTGTGTTCTGTACCACCTGAAGTCTAAAAAAAAGGCCTTCATTCATTGCGACCACGAGGGGGTTCCCATAATCCAGGCAGCACACTATCAAAGCCTGGACCAGGGTTTTCCTTGCTTGCAAAGGAACCCAGTGAAAGGCTTTGCTAAGCATGCGCATCGCACCAAAACATGTCCCAGAAATTGATTTGACATGCTCATTTATGGAAAGGTAGTCATCCAGGAGAACACCCAGATTTGTTGCCATTTTTTGGGGAGTGGGAGATAGTCCCAGTTCAGATGGCCACCAGTCGATTGACCACACCGCTTGTGCGTTCCCAATATACCAATCAGGTATACGCCAATGTCACCATGTTTACGGGAGAAGCGCTTTAGCACTGGTCAGCATTAGTAAAGTGTTCAGAGTCCTAAGGCAAACACAAAGAATCAGCAAAAACAGGAGCTAAAAGGCAAAAAGTCTGGAAAAAGACCACCCTAAGGATGACAGGTCTAACAAGGCTTAATAGAAACTGTAAATAATTGTGCTACGTGTGTCTGTATTTGTGCATGTGTGGTACACGCCAAGTGTAAAGTTAAGTAGGCTGAAGAAGGAGGGGCAGGTAGTTGAAGGACTAGAGCAGGGTGGGGGGAAAAGAGATGAAAGAGGTGCACCTTTCTTCAGGGCATCTCAGTATGGTGGGTGGTCCTCTGCCAGAAAAGTGGAGATTAACGCCTTGTCTGACTTGGTGGAGCAGTCGGACATCTCCCCCAATACGGTTTCTTATGTAAAGCATCATGGTCATACTAAAATGTCTATCCAAATGGTATGTAAAGGTCTTGCATTTGCTGTTTCATTTTTCCCTCAATGTCCTTGTATTTCGAGTAACCTAAAGACAGTGGGTCTGAATCACTATTTGCCAGGTCTCAGAGCAGCTCTGAGCTCACACAGCAGCTCCCATCTGACTCAGCCAAGTTTTTGCACTGCACCAGATGTACTAATTCAGCACAGACGAAAGTGACCATCCGCAAAGATTCATATCTTTAATATTTATGAGCAAGGATCTCTTGTGTAAATCCCTTTGAGTGTCTATGAATGCAGAGATGGAGGCATGTGCTGCTGACGGGAAGTGATAGAGCAGTCATTATTACCTAGCACGCCCCTGGGAGAGGCTGGCCTGGTATATGATGTACACTTATGTAAGTGGACACCTTGCACCAGTCCAGACAACCCTTTTGGTGATTTAAGTGGTCTAAAACAACCTTAGAAAGCTCTCTAAATGGTAACTGTGGAGAGCAGCCTTCGGGCTTAGTCCAGGAGTATAAAGCAGTTTGTTTTGCCAGTATTGCAATCTTATAGTATAGATTAAGTGAAAAAAGAAGCACACCAAGTAGTTATAAAAATATGTATTTATTATATAACACTCTCTAACACATAGAAGTATCTCCTACACGGAGATATGCACAATACAAACAATACTTTAGCAAAGAAACACAGTAAATAGCACAAAATACACAGTGGCCCGGTGTGGGGGGGGGGGGAGAACCAAACCATATACTAAGATAGTGGTATAAGAACCACGCCTCCCGTCAAGACAGTGTTGAGAGGACATAGAAGTGCTGGGACCCCAAGGAACCACCCAAGGTGAGTATATAGGGACCCCACGGAGCGTGTGAAATGTGGGAACACGATTGCGTGCTCAATACAACTCTACATGTAAGTCGCGGTTGGATTTTTTAAGATTAAGGACCCTTTCCAGTGGACCCTGAAGAAACCCAGTGGAAGACAGAAGGTTGGAGAGCCACCCCACCCGTAAATACTCTAGTACCCAGGTTACCTACACCAGGGAAGCCGGGTGCATAAGTGTGAAGTGGTGTCGGAAACCGCCGTCGAACCCAATGGAGGACTTCAGAAAAGTGCCGCTGCTGGAAGAGGAGAAAGTGCCCGGTGGAATCCAAAGGGGGATTCTTGATGAGAGGTACCTGCAAGCAAAGGGGACAGTGTCTATGTCACTCAGGGGTGACCAGAAGACTTGGAAAACGAATGCCAGGATGGACGACGATGACCTTGACTCTGCAGCTGTGAGGACCAAGCGACACTCAGGAGACCAGGAGCAGTGCACGAGATGTCCCACGAAGGATGTTGAGTGATGGGGGCTGTGTCCGGCAGGAGCACCAACAAGCCTTAGCAAAGGCAAGCAACACAGGAATCAAAGAAGGAGCAACGTCGGGACCATCGAGGTCCAGGGGACTCACAAAAAGCAGGGCAGGCTCCTAGCAAACAGGGGAGCCCAAGAGAAACAAAGGTGACCCTCAAATGGACCCACAGGTCGGAGACACTGGAGTTGCGAGAGGACTCAAGCAGCTCACCAAAAGATGCAGGCCACGATGCACACGATGTGGTGTGGCTGAAGATTCTGGTCACTGGAGATGCTGGAGGTTTGGGCTACTTGGAGCCCGAAGAACGTCTTGGAAAGAAATCACCAAGCATTTGCAACTGCAAGTTGACGCAGTGCACAGGGGTTCGGTTTTTGCAACCCCAAGGGATAATGGCCTCAAACTTGGTGAGAGGGCAGGGCAGGCTTCAGGAGCTGTGGAAAATCCCCACCTGTGTTGCAGAACCTTTCGGAGTCCGGAGGAGCTCAGGTTCAGCAGACTGGTCGACTTTAGTTGTGGTGCTTGCGAATGCAGGGGAGTGACTCGTTGACTCCAATGGAGATTTCTTCAGGTGATTTTGATGCTTCACAGGGCTTGGAAGGTTCCTGTATGATGCACAGGCACAGACGATGCTGAAGACTGGAAGGGAGACAAAGTCAGGCCTAAACAAAGTCCAGCGAAGTCCAGCAAACTCCAGAGTGCCCAGACGGTAGAAGAGCAGTGGTGTCTGATTTGAATCTTATCCGACGACGAATCTCTGGACCTACACCCAGGTCAGCCCTTACGTACCCTAGGGAAAGGGCTGGGAAGATTCAGGGGACCCTGGTTACTCCGATATCCTTTGTCCAGTTTTGTGCCAGAGCGGGAGCCAACGACTCCTAGGACTGGTTTCAACTTGACTATGCACAGGGACACCAAATGTGCCCCTCATGCAGTCTGAGTGGCACTGGTAAGCGCACCCACCCCGTCCCAATACACTAAATCCTGTCTGGGAGGTGGTCACTCATCCCTGTAACAGGATGCCTATTGTTCTGCCTTACCCTGCTCGAGCTTGGCTCAGCTGCAGGAGGGCAGAATCGTGTCTCTGGAAGGCAGCAATCATTTGTGCTGTCCGGGTCAAGAAAGCTGGTACTGGGAACACTGAGAGCCTATCGGAGGGCTCTTCCAGTGCTTGGAATCATACCTCCCACACAGTTTACGCTGTGTGGGGGTTTGATTCCAGCATGTTTGATACCAAACATAATAGGAGTTGTTGCAGCTGTTTTCGATATGGTCATTGTGTAATTACGTGGTGCCCCTCTTTATAGTATATGGTTGCTTCACTGACAACCCGGGAGAATGGACTCTATAGGCTGTAGTTGTGTCCTCCTCATACAGGTGGTACCCTCTCACTTAGAACCAAGCACTCTGCCTTCAGGATTGCAAAGGCCTGCTATAGGGGTTACTTGTACGTTTTAAGTGGAGTGACCCTACATATAGGAAAACTATATCTTTAGTAAGTGGTGCTAGCACCAGCTTTCACAGGCTGCAGTGGCAGGCCTATAGATCCATTTTGAATGGTTTCTCATTGGGTGGCAGAATATATGCTTCAGCCCATGGGAGACCTCTGGGGTACCTATGCCCTGGGTACCATATACTAGAGACTTATCAGGGTACCCAGTATCCAATCTGGGATGTACCTAAGTACTGAACACAACAGTACAGGAGAAAGCAGATAGACTGGGGTCCTGATTAGCAGGATCCCAGTCAGACTAGTCAAAATACAGCTTAGCATCAGGCAACAAGCATTTACAATGCAATGGTCTCTGCATTGTTAAAGTTAGAGCTATTGGCATTGCTCATGGCATTTTTGTTTTTAAAACTCTCTCTCACAAAAATAAGAGAGAGAGAGAGAGAGAGATGTTTTAAAAACAAAAATGTCATGAGCAATGCCAATAGCTCTAACTTTAACAATGCCGAGACCATTGCATTGTAAATGCTTGTTTTCTTTTTTTGGTAGGACAGGGAGATTAAGTGATTTGCCTAGAATCACAGGATGTGGACGCGACCCTGAGGCCCGAACCTTGGTTTCCAGCACCAAAGTCGGCAGTCTAGCCGTCAGACGACATCCTCTCCCATTCCTATTTTACCTTTCCCTTATTTGCGTTTCTCAATCCAATTGAATGGATGTGGATGCTATCAGGAAATAAATACCCGCTTTTTTTGTCTAAATCTCCTTCTTTGGTTTTCTCAAAATGATGGTATGTACGAATTTGCGGGGGGGGGGGGTTCGAATGCGGGCACAAGTGGTTTGCACGATCTGGAGGAGTGGTGGTGGTTGCTGGGCCCCATGCCCTACCTTTACTAGTGAGCAGAGCAGACAGGCACGTAGGTGCCGAAGATCCTTTGGAACAGTCTCTAGCGACATCTCCAACACCCGAAAACACACAAGTGTGAACTGAATCTTCAAACAGGAAGTTGCACACCTACACCTAGGGCGGAAATCCCATTATACGCCATCTTTGTTAAGTAACACGGGCAATGGACACAGACATAGGACTAGAGGTATACCAAAAGTTGATCTTGGCAGACTTATCCAGGGAATAGCGACGAGCAACGCCATTTTGAAGTGAAACATATTCTTGTACATTTGTATCAGAAGCTCCACAGCGACAGTGAACTACACCTTCACACACAGATCAAAATCGTATTCCGTATAAGTGTTTTAATGCACAGATAAACTACCCATTGTGCAAGTTGTGTTCACACAAACTTACATTTGGGAATCAATGCCTTGCTTACGTCATCATGATTTATTACCGGCATTACTGTTCAAGATGGCGGGCGCACCAGTCTGGTCTCAAGCCAAATAACAGTACTCAGTCAAGGCTTTTGTGTACCTAGAGATTTTCTCAATGTTTCCCTGCGCCTTCTTGGAAGCGGAGTGCTTATTACAGCACAGAACCACGAAGTGAACCGTTCGGCATTAAAGTGAAAGAAGGGGCAGATGCGATCCATATCATATTCTATTGTACATGGCTTCCACATTTTCGAACTGTTAATGTAAGACATTACCAAGGGTCGAGTGTGCGTGACATTCCATGCCTTACACGTAACATTGTCAGTACAACGTAAGTACAATGAGAGCCAACAAAAAAATCTTCGTAATTAGAAAAATATTTGAAACCCATTTGGGCACACCATGGTGCTCTAGGAGCGTCGAGAGACAGAAAACAAGCCGAGGGCACCGGAAGACACCACCGCCTTTCTCCGAGGCAGAGCAGAAATGCCTCGGAGAAACGCAGCGTCCTTTTCGGATTCGGGGGCGTGTTTTGCTGTTGTCTCCTCCTTGAGACTTCTTGCAAAAAACACGCCCCCCGATCCGAAAAGGACGGGGCCTAATCTGAATGACTGACCTCTTCTCCAATGGCTGGCCAGTATTCAAGAGGCCAGCCAATGGAGAACAGGGTAGAAGAGGGGCGGGTTCAAGCCCCTCTTCTCCAAGTCATTAAATCTCGGAGCTAGACTGCGCAAGCGCAGCCGAGACCTAAAAAGTGGGGGTAACCATGCAGAAGGATCCTACCTTTCTACAGCCCCCCGTGTTTTATCAGGGCAATCGCTCACACTGAAACATTTACTTATAGCATTTAAATCAAGTCTGCAATATATAGTAATGATGAAGCGTCAACCATGGCTAAGACGTGTAGAAACCACCAGATGCTGTGAGTTTGCTGACCTCGAACTGTAAAAACTTCCAGCATGGCTGGATTGAAGAAGCCTGCAAAGAGCAGCTGGCGTACAGCTAAGCATTCATCATAATGACACCTTGTGGGGAATCATAAGTAGAGGAGTTGGCCTAATGGCTAGGGCGGTCGACTTCAAATCTGGGAACTGGGTTCGAGTCTCAGAAAGGACGCGCAATATCCTGCGATTCTGGGCAAATCACTTAATCTCCCTGTGCCTAACAAAAAACTAAAATAAATGTGTCCTCATGTAACGCAACTGGTGCTCGTGTAAAGCGCTCTGATACCCAATACCTTTGGGTCAAGTTCACGCTATATAAAACTCCGTTAAAAAAAAATAAGGACTTGCATTGTGTGTGTGAATGCAGAATTACATGGTCCCATAAGGACCAGTTTTCTAAATGTACCCATCAACAACCCCTCTTTTAATACAACCCGGGACTAATTTGTCTCAGAAAAAATATGTACATCAGACTTTCCAAAATGACATACAAAATGGAAGCAAACACTTCCCCCCTACATTTCCAACTCCAACTAGGCAGTACCAATTGGTATAATGATGGCGAAATGATCTAAAGTGCAGTGGCGAAGCCAGTGTATCATGAAGTGGCGTAACAAAACTTGAGCCCCCCCCTGCAAAGTACATGGAGTAGCCCCCTGCTTAGGACCCAACGAGGCGCACTGAGGCCAGGGGCCCGCCACCCGTGCAGAGTGCCGGAGGGGACCCCCTGAAGCTCGAGCCTGACCCCCCCCACCCGCCCCCGCACCGGGCTGCAGAGGGGCTATTGTTGCACCACTGGTGTCATGGGCCCTATTGTAAGCCGGGAAATACCCTCGGGCCCCTCAGACCCTCTGTATATGCCACCACACTGGCTGCACCAACGGCAGCGACGCGCCTGTAAGAGAAGCGTCAACTGCAAGAGGGGTCAGCGGTTAACGAGCAGGTGGGCATGTCCGCGTCCCCCATGAACTCCAACTGCCCCCCTCCCTCCTTCAGAGGAGACGCGTTGGTCCCTCGTGGGGTCCTGTACCTGCGCTCGCGGCCCCGTGGCCGGCTGGTGACGTCGGTGAGGTCAGTCGGCTTGCTATAAAAAGCCCTTTCTCGGCCTAATGGCCGCTTGGTCTGGAGGGCGGACTGAGCAGGTCTGAGGCGGTTTCTGCCGAGCAGCCGTATGAGACAGGATGGAAGAGGAAAGAGCGAATTAGCTGATTTAATTGTTTACCGTTGGGCTCTGCTGATTAATTGGAAGCAAATGGAGTGGCGGAGGCAGGCGGAGTAAGGGTGATAGGCAGGGTGTGGAGCCGTCCTGCGGGTCACGACCTGTGCGGCGTCAGAGCAGTGAGTCACGAGGTGGGGTGAGTGGGACCTCGGAACTAGGGGTTGGGGAGTCGTCATATCTGGGTCGAAAAAACGATATACGACATTACCACTATGTCCTCAACTAAATGTAAGTGGAATTAAGAACAGTAGATCTATACTTTCCTTGGTAAACGTACGTTGGCCTGATAGTGGCAGTCGATATTGTGAGTGTGATATTTTTGGTGGTCAGTATCACGACAGCTACATTCAAACAAACAATCCCGCCTCGAAATATCTCGAATGATCCAGAAAAGAGGGGTCATATTGACTAGATGACTTGTGTACCCCGAGAGCAGACAGCACTCGGAATGCCTCTTTGCAGAGATGGCGAAAAAGTACCAGAATTACCAAAGGGGCAAAATCCCACCTTTTTGTTAACCCTTTTTCAGAGCGAAATTTCGCTATAAAATGACAGAATCAGGACAGCAGGGGGATTTCGTACATTTTTGTGAGGTGCGCTCAGCAGGCAAAATAGGGCCCAGGGAGAGTGATACAGAACTCTCCTAGTGGCCTGCGTGTGCCCAAGTCCGAAAAATCAATGTTTGGTGATTTGCAGGGCTGAGACACTGTATGTTTTTGGGTAAAGCTGACAGTGCCTGGGAGAGGATACCCGTGGAGAGAAAGGTGGAAGAGTCTAGCACAGCATCAGGACCCGACCCTAATAGGTAAAACTGATGATACATGTGTCAGTGGTAGAGTTACCACTTATTGAGTGCGCTTGATATACGGTGTTCATCAGCAAGAGTGTGGCGATGATTTCCATAAACCAGGCCCTACGCCTCTCTTGATTGCGATACTATTATTGTGGGCTTGGCTATGGTCTGACATTTCTGGAAGACTTCTGATTTGCAGGGCCCAGTGTGGGGGTGGAAGGGGGGGGGGGGTAACCTTGGCATAATCTGAAAGGCTAGTCCTCTGAGGCATGCTGGAAGTTGGAAAATAAATCTTCCATGTATTGGCTTCCCTTGCCACTGCAAGCTGGGGCAGCACCTGACATTTAAACTGGTACAGCAGCAACACACCACAAAGGCTGAGTTTGCACTTAAAAGAATGACTGCCTACAGAGGATTGTGTGTTGGTGGGGAATAGGTGATCTTCACACATGTGCACCTGACTGTGGGCTCCGACGGTACAGGTAACATCACACGGAGACTAGTGAGAAAGATACAAGGTGTGGCCTTCACACCAACTGCAGAAAGCTCCTCAGAACTTTTTTCCTAGATGGTTAGCATGGGTCCTGTGCAGAGAGTAACCACTTTCTGATCTGGTGACTCATAAGCAATTGGCTATCCAATGGAAGAGGTGCCTATGCTAATAAGGTATGGCATCAGTGTTTACCCCTGATGAGGCACTGAAGCGTGGTCTAGATGAGCAGCACACTGCTTTGTGGAAGCCTCATCTTCAGGTTGTTAGTAAGGGTGACAGTTAGCTACCTTCTTTCATGCTGTTCTTCTGCACATTATATTGCTGTGGGTTTTAATTATTTATGTTCTTTCATGCAGTTCTTCTGCATCTTGTGTAGTTGTGCATAAGGGTTATAGTTATGTTCATTCCTACAGATCTTGTGCACACTTTTTAGTTATGTGGATGAGTTAAAGTAAGTTATGTTCTTCCATGCAGTTGTCGTGCATGTTGTGTAGTCATCATTTGTGCAGTTGTGCATAACGGTTACAGTTAGTTATATTCTTCTGTGGAGTTGTTGCACACATGTAGTTGTGCTCAAGGGTTACAGTTAGTTATGCTCTTTCATGCAGTTGTTGTGCACATTTGTTATGTTTACTCTGCATTAGGGTTACAGTTATTTATGATTTTTCATGCAGTTGTGCACATTTGTTTACTCTGCATAAGGGTTATTGTGCACATTTGTTTACTCTGCAGAAGGGTTACAGTTAGTTATGCTCTTTCATGCAGTTGTGCACATTTGTTATGTTTACTCTGCATTAGGGTTACAGTTATTTATGATTTTTCATGCAGTTGTGCACATTTGTTTACTCTGCCTAAGGGTTATTGTGCACATTTGTTTACTCTGCAGAAGGGTTACAGTTAGTTATGTTCTTTCATGCAGTTGTGCACGTTTGTTTACTCTGCATAAGGGTTATTGTGCACATTTGTTTACTCTGCATAACGGTTACAGTTAGTTATGTTCTTTCATGCAGTTGTTGTGCACATTTGTTTACTCTGCATAAGGGTTATTGTGCACATTTGTTTACTCTGCATAACGGTTACAGTTAGTTATGTTCTTTCATGCAGTTGTGCACATTTGTTTACTCTGCATAAGGGTTATTGTGCACATTTGTTTACTCTGCATAACGGTTACAGTTAGTTATGTTCTTTCATGCAGTTGTGCACATTTGTTTACTCTGCATAAAGGTTATTGTGCACATTTGTTTACTCTGCATAACAGTTACAGTTAGTTATGTTCTTTCATGCAGTTGTTGTGCACATTTGTTTGCTCTGCATAAGGGTTACAGTTGGTTATGTTATTTCATACAGTTGCTGTGCACATTTGGTTACTCTGCATAAGGGTTACAGTTAGGTATGTTCTGTCATGCAGTTTTAGGGCACATTTTTTCCCGTTCTTAAGGGTTGTAGTTACTGATGTTCTTTCATGAAGTGACATGCACATTGGAAGAACGTGCATGAGGCTTACAGTATGTAATGTTCCTTCGTGCACTTCTTGTGCACATTGTGCAGTTAGGCATAAAGGTTACAGTTACTAGTTTTCTTTCATCCATTTTTTTATGCACATTGCATAGTCGTGTATAAAGGTAACAGTTAGGTGCTTTCATGTAGTTGTCAAGCATATTAAGAGTTACAGTGGTCATATTCCTTCATGCAGTTGTGCACAGTGTGACAATTATGCATTTTTGTTGTGTCATTCATAAAAAAAAAGTTTGCAAATTGCCTTTTAAATAAAATTATATAGGATGCTTCAGGCCTTGTGACTTTCCCATGTACGGGAAGCGACAACAGGTAATGTTGATTTTGTTTACAGACAGCTCATCCTGTCACCAGTTGCTGAATCCCTTTATATGTGCAGAGTGTCATTTCCTTAGACTGCAGCATTGCCTTCACGGTAATAGGAACTCAGAAGTTCCTGAAGATGTCACGAGTAACATTTTTGTGCGGTTATTCTGTATGTGCTCCATGTTTATTCTAGTGATATTGCAGGACCATATGCAGAAGTCACGTTAGAAAGTAACCTGTGTAATAGTAATTCACAATTAATTGAAATATGAGGGAAAAAATGTATGCCAATAAAATGATAATGTACGTAGGCATTGATCCTGAGTTGGCTTGATATAGGTCCCAGAAAGGCGTGAGGCCAGTAAAAATGTTTCCGGTCGGTGCCCGCAACTACTGGATATTCCAAGTTATGAAGGACCCAGTTTTCCAGGTCAAGTCCCACATGGTATTCCATATTCCGACGCATTAATCCCCCCACTTACCACTTACTCTGAGAAGGTACTAAATTGGAGTGGATCTGGTGCGGAGCCGGGAGATGCAGGAGGCCCGGAGGATGGGAAAAATAGGATGTTGGAGTGACATTGGAAAAAGGGATTTTGCGACTTTTCTGGTTTTTTGCATGTAATTATTGAAATGTCCACTGGATGGCAGCATTGTCTAGTTAGCGTCTTTGTCTTTCAATCATTTATCTGCCTAGTTATATAGAACTGGAATTAATGTTTTATGTAATTTGACTTCCTATTTACATTGTTGATCCCATTAGAGGTCTAAATCAAACAATCAATAAATATATATTGCTTAGTTTGTGTCGTTAGCCTTGCCTGCGAGCCTCTCCAAGAAGTAGTCGTCTATTAGAAAAGCAATCACCCTACTGAATATTCATGAAGCGCTTTAACAATAAACAAGATGGTAATTTTATATAGAGCTAGAAGTTGTGGATTACCATGCATTTATTAAATAGGGTAGGTCGTGATGTGTGATGTGTACTGCCATTATTTGCCGCAATGCGGGGTGCAGCAAGAATCCTCCAGGTGTGTAGAGATGGTGTGTGAGGGGCATGTCATCACACCGCAAGAATAGCGATCGTATGTCCAAGCCCCCTCATATGTACAACAATCTGACCTCAATTGAAGGTAGCACACATGGAAGTAACACATCACCATTAAGTATTGTTTATGTGCAGGTAGGGACACCTTCCTGCATATAAACAATAATTCCCTGCAATGCAGGCACCCTTGCACTATGGTGCAAGCAGTGGCGGCTCGCAGGGTGAGTGCTGCGGGGCGGTGGGCCTGGGCAGGGGAGAGCCTGGGTAGTGGAGTCGGACATGCGACGGGCGGGAGTAAAGTAAGTAAATAACTAAATAAAACTATTTACCTTGCGCTCGCTGCTTCTCCGAGTTGGCGAGGCGCAAGGTAAATTGTTTTATTTATTTATTTACTTACTTTACTCCTGCCCATCGTATGTCTGACTCCACTACCCCCCACCCAGCCCCTCCCCCACCACACCGCCCGCAGCACTCCCTCTGCGAGCCTCCACTGGGTGCAAGGGTGCCTGCGTTGGCGCTAGACTGCTAATTTTAGCTCTAGTGCTTGTGAAAACACAGGGATGCACCATATTGTTGTAAATACAGCACATCCCTGCGTTTTGGAAATTTTGGAGTCCGTCGGTGCCACATTTGGCGCAGCTCCGTGCTCCAACATTTTGTTGTGAATATGCCCCAACGTTTTAGCGCAAGACTGTCAAAAATTTGATTCAACCCCTTGCAGTATGGAAAGAGACAAAGGACTAACAGTGACGTATCACGGAAAACACAGGGCAACTCCCCTGGGTCCTTCAGAAGGTGTATCAGCTGCACAGAGCTTTCAACGTGTGCAGCATGGTCTCCTGTGTGACCCCAGCTGGTGACCTCTGTACTTCGTAGTGCCCACGTACAGCAGTGAGCTGGGTGATGCACAGACTCTTCTAACAATAGCTTGTACTAAAAATAGCCAACAGCGTCGTGTTTGAAATATTGGGAAAGTTCATCTCGCTTAATTCGATGAGCCAAATGGAGCCTTGTGACTCGCCCTGCCTGTATATGAGGGGGAGGGCGAAGAAGGAAGGCAAGTGGAGAGCGGGGCCTGGTGAAAGATGAGAGACTGCATAAGTGCGTGTGGGAGAGAGAAAGAATTGGTGGTGGGGACAAGGCAAGAGAAATACTGGAGCAGAGAGAAAGATGGCGGTAGAGAGAAGGAGGAGAGAGGGAAAAGCACAGGGAGAGAGCCAAGGAGAACCAGAGATGGGGGATCAGCATACACAGTGAAGAGAGGGGTAGACAAAAGGAACAAGTATTGGCATAGCCAATAGGTCTCGCTTTTGGGACCTTTTAAGTATTTAGTTATGCAGCACAATATCCTTGGTGCAACCACATCAACTGTTGCGTGGCTAAACACTTATAAGGTCCCAAAGGCGAGACCTATTGGCTATGCCAATGCTTGGTGTGGTTGTGTGTGTGGTTGTGGTTGTGTGTGTGGTTGTGTGGTTGTGTGTGTGGTTTTGTGTGTAGTTGTGTGTATGCTTTTGTGTGTGGTTGTGTGTGTGGTTGTGTGTGTGGTTGTGTGTGGTTGTGGTTGTGTGTGTGTGGTTGTGTGTGGTTGTGCGTGTGTGTGTGGTTGTGTGTGGGGTTGTGGTTGTGTGTGGTTGTGGTTGGGTGTGGGGTTGTGTGTGTGGTTGGTTGTGTGGTTGTGTGTATGTGTGTGGTTGTGTGTTTTTGTGTGTGGTTGTGTGTGTGTGTGGTTGTATGTGTGGTTGTGTATGGTTGTGTGGTTGTGTGTGTGGTTGTGGTTGTGTGTGTGACAGTAATACTAAAAGAATCTCAAAATAAAGGAACACAAACATCGAGTTTGTGGAAAGAGAAAGCACGTTGTAAGTCAAACGGGCGCAGCAAAACATTAACACAACAACAAAACAAACAAGATCACTTAGCAAAGACTGAGTGCTGATAATGGATACACACAGCCCATCATCTTAAGAGTTCGATTGCAGCCAATGTGCACTCAAACCTGCCCCCTCCTTGTGAGTTGCACCCCGTATTTCATGAGTTGTAACTGCTGCACCCACCATAGCGCTTTGAGATCTAAAGCGCTACATAGGTCTAATCGATTAACCAGTCGCCAACATGCTGTACTTTTAAAGAGAATGTGCCAAAAGTTTCCAGCTTCCTCATCATGTCCTCATGAAAGCGCCAACGAAAGGACTCCCTGAATGGTGCAACGGACATGAAGCCGCCGCTGCGATCAGAAATAAACACTGTGAACATTGTCCAGTTTCACAGTAACATTTCCTTAATGTTCTTTAAGTCACAAAACAGTAATACTAAAAGCATCTCAAAATAAATGGAACACAAACATCGAGTTTGTGGAAAGAGAAAGCACATTGTAAGTCAAACGGGCGTAGGAAAGCATTAACACAACAACATGTTCTTTGATGTTTGATGTTCTTTGAACAAGAACATCAAAGGGGCGCCACGAAAGGGATCGCGGGCGAAAGTGAAAGTGATCGCGGGTGCTGATTGAGCATGACGAGGTTTGCCAGGCTCTGCTCCTAAGCCCGCGCACATGCACTGTAGCTCTAGGCTGGCCATGGTAGCATTTTTTGAGCCCTCACAAAAAGTCTCCCCAGACCAGCGAATGCGCTGGGCCAGGAGAGACCTAAAAAAGAGGTGTCTGTTACATTTTGTAGCAGAACAAAGGGATAGCTCTAGCAGGATAGATATATTACATTTCAAAGGGAGGCACACTAATTATTTGCAGCCTCACTAGGACTGAAATTACCCGTTAAGAAGGATCCTCTGTGTTCAATCTCAAAATACAAACATTATGAGAGGCATTGGTGCGCTACATTCTGGAAAGACAATTACACCAAACTCACGTTCACATAACCATGTTTACTTATTCAATGTTGCTTGTATACTTTACCAAAAACTTTCAAAGTTAATTGCTAATATACATCATAAGCAGTAAATGTCAAATAAAAACATTTAAATGCAGGTCAGCATTAGGACCGCGATGACAGACAATACACCATCATTAAAAGGCGACAAAGAATTGCCGTCTCTAGGTAAAAACACCAAATAATAATAGATCTGCTCAAATAGTGCACAAATCAATTACATACAACTATAACTCAAACGCAGGTCTACAACAAAATTTGAATTCTCAGTTGTTTCTTCGTGCTTGGCATAGATCCTAGGGGGTGTGGGTTGATGCGTTTCGGCCTTATGATTAGTGGCCTCTTCAGGACTAAGCGGAACTAATCTCACCCAAACACTTTGGTTTGTACAACAAAGCGGGCAGAAGGGCTCTGTTGACGAGACATAGTCAGAAATTTGCCTTCAGCGCTCTTCAGGGGAAGCTGTGAAATCGTCATGTGCAATCAATGTCGTCCCTTTTTTAAAGTTCACAGCCTGCGTGACAAAATGTTAGGGAAGGTACTGGAGGGGCAGACCAACTAATGAAACTGCCTAAATGGAACTGGCTTATTGATGCTGGCCAGTCTGCACTAAAAGCTCTTTTGCACTACTTCTATTTATTTTTTTAAATTTACCGATCCATGTCAAATCGGTGAATAAATAAAAAAAAGTGGAGCATATTTCATTTTGTAGCCAAGCATGTATAATTGAACACTCATGCGCTTACAAAATGATGCATCTGTGTCCCTTTTCATTGGTTTGCTCCATGCTACACATCATCTTGGTGAGGGAGTATACAGTATGGCTAAAGCACACTGGCAAAGTCAAACAGTCCCAAAGGTAAGACCTATTGGTTTTTCCAATGCTTGCTGAGCACTGGGTCTGATGTACTAATCTGGCACGACACAAACATTACATTTGCAAGGATTTGCAGAACCCCAGCCCCATTAATAGTTGTGAGTTGTAAGAATCCTTGCAGATGCCTGTGAATGCAGGGCTGGAGGCCTGCAAAGGACAGCACACCTTCATGCCATATTGGATCTGCAAAATGCAGTCATTTCAGTGACAGGGAATGACATCGAAAGACGTGGCACAATGTGAAGGGACCACTGTGAGAAGATGCCTCATTCCAAGATGACTGCAGATGACCATCACATATTGAAAATTGTTCCCTAAGGCCAGTTTCCACTTTAAGATAGAATGCAGATTCTTGAAAAGAGATGCTATCAATAGTTTGCAACAGCGGAAGCGTTTGCAAACCACTTACATTTATGCTTGCAACTTGGAAGGAACATAGAGCGGTGCTTTTTTCTTGTCCCCTTTTACTTCGGATTCACAAAGACTTGCAATGTTGATATTGAGACTCGCAAAGTAAATTCTACCTTTAATTACTCTCTAGTGCACGATGTTTGTTTGTTTTTTCAGTTAGCAGTGTGGGTGTGTAAAACCTAGTAATATTTTTCACAAAAGTAACAAGCATTGGCCGCGCAGCCGTAAAAGTAACGGTCGCGCGGCCGTGAAAGCGAAAGTAATCGCAATCACAGCGAAAGTGATCGCGATCACGAGGACGGGACGCGCTGTGTGTCAAGCACGCGAGCGGTGCGCGCGCAGCAGTGATTGGCGGCTGCGCGCATGCAAGCTCGCGTGAACGCAAGAGCTAGGCCAGCGAGGTCTGGTAGGTAGCACTTTGGAAACCCGTATACTAAATGTCGAGCAACAGCACATGCGCTGTTCTAGGCTCGACCTAAAAAGGGGGTGGGGAGATGGGGAGAAAGAGTAAGAAACACAGCAAGAAATAGAGAAAAGGCGTTGATGCAGTGGAAACACTGCTAAGCCGTTAAAATGACATACATCGAATTTGACACTCTTCAGCAAAACATAAGGTAAACGTGCACCAAATACACTTTAAAGAGAAATGAGAAAAAGTTAGAGAAACGTTAGTTACTGCTTCGTAAAAGCCTGCAGAAGAGTGAAAATGTGGCAAACAAGTCATTTGAATAACATAGGTTCACTATAGTTGTACAGTGTGGCTTTAAGGCTCGTATACATGAATTTGATTATCAGTCTGTAGAGCAGCTATCCAACTCCTGGTCTCGTTGGCTGGCTGAGAGAGCTCCCTCTTGGCAGGAAACAAGGTCCATCGGAGGACACAGAGAGTAGGAAAAAACCAGATGATAGAACAAGGGCCCAAACGCTGCAACAGTATAAGAGAGAGAGTTAGGGTGGGTGGACAAGATAAAAGATTGAGAGGAAGAAGTAAAGGGTGCGAGAAAGAGAGGTGTGATTAGCACGAATAGATAGAGTATTAGATAGTGGTAAACAGCACTAGTTTACAGTGCATACTTTGTAAAAGAAAAAGTGCAGGAGCCCAAAGTTAGGCTCAGAAACCCACGGCTGTGCTGTCCAAGACTTAGGTTGTGCAGTTTTGAGTCCTCCTCATCCACATTTACTCTACCGTCAGACACTCACTGGTCCTATAACGCACATTTAAAGGTTCTTTTTTCACCCCTGCCGTGTCCCTTTGTCACTGTTTTTCCATCTTTCTCTTGCTCCTTCTTGCTTCCTTTGGTGGTTTTCTCTCTTTTACTCTGAGTCAAAGTCTGATGAGGAGGAATAAGTGCGGGTCCCTAAAAATGAGTCACTACCACCCCAAATTAAGAGGTAGATAAAGAGCAAGATAGGCGGAGAGAAGGCAGAGTGAAAGAATGAATAGATTGGAACTCTGAGGGAGGGGAAGACAAAGGAAAAGAAAAGAAAAACAGGCACAGATGAGGGATCTCCCCTACTGTCCATTCATCACAAATAAGGGACAGAGTGATGGGTATCCTCACAGTAAAAGACCACAGCTGTTGTATTGCCTAACGCAGCACAGATCCAGTCGGTACCTCCACCCACACATTCCTGATCAGTGGAATTATTATTAATGGAAGTACCTGCAGGGCCTTCACTGCTGCAAGAGGTGGGGTGCCTACGGTAAGGCTGGGATATCATGTCCAGGGCAGATGCCCACCTAGACACCATACAGGTAGCCATCATGAAAAACCCATTGCTCAAATCTGTACCTTGCAAAGGGAACAGAAGGGAGACTTTGTTTCTGATCGATTAATAGATGACCACAGCCCTGCCATGAATGTGTACCCCAGTGCTTCATTTGAACCGGTGGTTTCCAGTGCTCAGCACCGGAACCTTATTGTGAACACCGGCGCTTAGGTCAGTCTGCCACATGGTGACGCTGTCTGTCTAATTTAGAGAAGAACACAACAACAGTTGTTTATTAAATCAATATACATTAAAAAATACTAATACCTGCCAACCAATCCATTCTTATAGCTTTTGTGGCTTGGAACATTCTGAATTGTCACGCTTGTAAAAGTGTGATGGTTCGCAGTTGTGCTGATTCTGTCATTGGCAGCTGTGCCAAGGGAAATGAGTGGCTCAAACTGCAGTGGCAGCCTGACGAGGGACTCAGCATTATTTTTTTGTACATTAAGCAATGGACTGTACCCCATCTCACTCAACTGATTGGACCTCCCAGAGTAATGGACGTTGCAGATCATGAGCGGCAGGGAAGGCATTGGAGCCCAGCGAGAAAAAGTACAAAAGAGATTTGGGAGACCATACGATGTGAAGGGGCCCCTGCGTCCCTTAACCACTTCTAGTTTCCATGCCCAGCACATACATGGCCAGACAGGGTCACTGTACCATGTTATTTGCCAAACGTGTTGTTTGCAGTATAGCGGAGTATTTCTGAAGTTTCTTTGTCACGTCCAGAGAGTTAGCTATGACAAAAACACCATTCGGTTCCATTGGCAGAACACGTGGCCAATATATCGATTTACTACTAAATCTAAAGTATATGGGCCCGATTCACAGAACTAACTTAAGACAAAATCCTAAACTTACTACCATTTTGGTATTCACAGAAGGCACTTACTCATTTCGGTATTCACAGAAGTTAGGAGTCCTAACTTTAGGACTCCTAAATGCCTTATGTGAATACCGAAAGTCTTAAAATTAGGATTTTTCTCAGTTTAGTAGTAGTAACGTTAGGACTCCTAACTTTAGGACTCCTAAATTCCTTCTGTGAATACCGAAAGTCTTAAAATTTGGATTTTTCTCAGTTTAGTAGTAGTAAAGTTAGGACTCCTAACTTTAGGACTCCTAAATGCCTTCTGTGAATACCAAAAGTCTTAAAATTAGGATTTTTCTCAGTTTAGGAGTAGTAAATTGACTCCTAACTTTATTACTCTAAACTGAGAAAAATCCAAATTTTAAGACTTTCGGTATTCACAGAAGGCATTTAGGAGTCCTAAAGTTAGGAGTCCTAACGTTACTACTACTAAACTGAGAAAAATCCTAATTTTAAGACTTTCGGTATTCACAGAAGGCATTTAGGAGTCCTAAAGTTAGGAGTCCTAACTTCTGTGAATACCGAAATGGTAGTAAGTTTAGGATTTTGTCTTAAGTTAGTTCTGTGAATCGGGCCCTATGTCAGTCCGAAGACCCCAAATCTTCAGCCCTCAGGGGGCCTTGGGATGTTCATCAACCAGCACTGCACACGGAGTTGTCAACACAAGCCTACTTTAAACGATGTGCAGGACAATCGCTAAACCTTGTTGTGAAAGATCTCACAGTGCCTGCTCTCCTGCTGGAAACATTATTTGTGATCAGAACAAGTGACTGACACTGAGTAATTAGCGGAGGAATGATTAATCACCAGAAACTTGCAAAACCCACCTTTACTCAGCATGACAGTAACTCCTCTTTGTTTGCTTGCTGGAATCAATACTGTCCTTGTGCAGAGTCCAGATGTGTCTTTCATCATATCCAGGAAGCAGCTCCCACGCCCTTTGCTACCTGCACTCGGCAGAGAAGTTGCACAAAAGGCAGTTCCCCCCATAGAGCTGGCCATGGTGATCAGAGAATCTTGGCAGCATTTCCATAGAGGGGTGAAGGCACAGCATTGTGATAGTATCAGTGAAAGTGCAATAAACCTCCTTGGAAAAGGAAGTGATAGTCGCTGAATAGCCGGATGATGCAATCCAATCAAGCACACTCTGAGACAACACAACAGTTCAGACAGAACACATCATACATATATTCAACACAGCAGATATGCAGTATTCGAGGGTATCAAAATGCTCACAGCAGAACACGCCCATCCCGCCACTCCACCAACAACAGAACATATTAAACATAAACTCTTAATGCCACCCAGCACAACCAAGATAATCCAATCCATGGACGTCATACACGCCTGACACTATCGCTTACCCCCGTTAACATACTAAAATTTTTTTAAAACATTTTTTCTTCAATTTCGTTTAAAAACATAGGAAGGTACAATTAGTCGCCATGCAAGGTAACATCTCAATAATGGTAGATTACAGAAGGCAACACCTCCCTCATAGATAAGTTTTGGGGAATATCTAGGGATATGGGAGGAGTGGAGTGGGGAATCAGCGGGAAGAAGGCCAGGCTGATTCGCGAGATGCATAGTTTAGATGCTCATTATGGCTGTGCTTGAGAAATAGCTAAGGGACTAATTGTGTGCTGAGGCGAGCATACGGAGTTCGCCCCTCATCTACTCTGCTTTGCCAACTTCTCTTTTCTTGGAGATTTCAATTACCATATGGAAATTAGCAACAACCCGGCCGTCTCTAACCGTACTGACACTCTGAATATTCTTGGCGTTAATCAGCTAGTAACTTTTCCCACACATATTGCAGGACACACCTTAGATGGGATCTGCTCTAACAACCTCAACCTGACAGTAGGAACTCCGGTTCAACAGTGCTGGTCAGATCATTATCTGATCCCCTTCAAAATCCTGATCTACCCAGACAATCCCTTTACAGTCAGTACTGCCACGGGCCCTCACACTCTGTGCAATGGGGCAAGATACTGCTGGACCCCAACCTATCCTCTGTTCTTTCCACCTCTGCTTCAATCCCCACAGGAAGTTTAATGGAAGATCTCACTGGTTTTAACAATTGGATTACCAACATAGCCAACAAATTAGCCCCATAACCTTTGTTAAAATAGCATAAACCCAACCCCTCGGCCCGTGGTTCTCTCCAGTGGTTGCAGAGCAACGCTTGCCTTGTAAAAAATCAAACAAATGGAGGCAAGCATATAACCCAGAGGATCTGCTTGAATTTAAGACGGCACAAAAAACTTATCATGTTCATATTAAGGCGGCAAAAAAAGCATACTTCATAACCCAGATTGAAGAGGCACGGTCTGATCCCAAAACCATTCTTAATATCTCCAAATCTTTTTTACAACCAAAGTCACTAGCCAGGGACACCCCTCCCTCTCAAATGCTATGTGATCAAATTTCTTCCTTCCTTGAAGAAAAAATCCAGGCCATTCAATGTGTTTTCTCCCCCATTACTCCTCCCCTCGAGGCGGATGACTTGGACACTCCCCAGAAGTAGGGTCCACAACAGTGGCATCCTTTCAGGAGATGACACTATCACAGTCACAACAGGCCATCCTCGCATGCCAATGGGGCTTCCCAAATGATCCATTTCCCCCAGCCATTCTCCGTAGGGTTGTCGACAATGTCAACACTTACATTATTACAATTCTAAGCTCCTCAGCATCTATGGCTGAGGTCCCCCAGAATGGAAATTAGCAGTCATGAAACCTCTCCCAAAAAATCTCTTGCAGATCCTTTCACATTGTCCAACCTCCGCCCCATCTCATTGCTTCCCACATTAAGCAAAATACTAGAATTGTTTTTAAATGCACAATGATTAATGGAATTCTGCACTTCTACTCGCCATCTGAGGTCTCGCAATCTTGCATTGGCCAAATCAACACGGATAAAAGGAGTTAGCGCTGGAGGCCACTCCTTTTCTCATCTAGTGGCTGTTCAGTGGCACAGGCTACCTTTGGATCTGTGTCTCATGGAAGAACATTTTAGATTCAGTAAGAAATTAAAAACTTGGCTGTCTAAACCATTGAGATGAGGTTTCTGTGGCATCTAATGGATTTCCAAATGATAACTTGCTGTATCAGCACCGTGATCTCCTCCAGGGCATGATTGATGCGCTTTACAAAAGCCCCTAAATTAAATAAATGTCTTAGCCCTGCACTATTTAATATATATGTTGCCCCCCTAATCTCCCTGGTCGCTTCCTTTTGAATTGCCACTACACCATAGGCGGATGATATGCAGTTGATTCTTTCTGGGGACAAAGGGTCCTTTGGATCAGAGCTTAACTTCAAAAACTGCCTCACCAAAGTTGTCTTGTGGATGCAATCGGACCATCTAAAATGCAAACCAGACAAAACTGAGATCCTGGTATTCAGCTAATCAAACTCTTTCACTCCAACTGAATGGTGGCCCAACACCGTGCCCCAACCTCCTGCCATCGTGGAAGTGGCAAGAAACTTAGGAGTAAAGTTCGATACCTCCCTGTCCTTCTGCCCCCAAGTCCTTGCAGTGGTAGGAATGTGCTTCCAGTTAGTTAAATCTCTTATGCAGTTCTTTAACCTTCTTCCTCTAGCTGAGAGGAAAACAGTTGCCTTCACTCTCATCACTTCTAGACTCAACTATTGTAATGGGCTCCATGCAGGTGTGTCGAAATACATTCTTCACGAACTCCAGATGGTTCAACACGTCGCAGCCAGACTCGTGCTAAAGCTACCTAAAAACACTAAACTGGTTACCAGTACACAAAAGGATCCTTTTTAAGATCCTTATACTGATCTTTAGAGCATTCAGAGCATCCTAACCAAAATACCTGACTGCCAGGGTTACTCACTATACAACTACAAGAACTCTGAGATCCACACACGCGAATCTCCTTCAGCCTCCTCATTTTCGACTGAAAAGTAAACCCGAGGTGGTAAATCCTTCTCTGTTCTCAAATCCAAGGCATGGAACCAACTCCCCAGCGCATTGCGTTTCATTGAATCAGAAGCTCTATTTAGAAAACACTTAAAGATCTGGATCTTATTGGCTCCAGATGCACTCTGCCACTCCCTTCTCTAGCCAATCGTCCTTATTCCTTCTCTCTCACCCGAGTACCCAGCGTCATTCTCCAGCGGCAGGATGCTCTAATGTGAGTGATAGCACGCTTTATAAGACACAATTCATTCATTCATTAAGAACTAGCTTCCTCTTTAACCGTAAGCTTAGCAATAGGAACTAATGGCAATAGAGTGCATAGGAGGATGGCACTGGAGACAGCAGTGAGTAGAGACTGGGATATGCCAAATGTCTTGAGAGGGCAGGTGTGGTATGTTACAGGTGTAGTCCAGGGCAGGGCTTTAAGCCGGATGAAAAAACTGGGGGATCTCTCAAAGTGGCGTGGATGATGTAATTAAGGGCAAGGCTTAAAAACACTTAAGCTAAAAATCTGTGTTTAGCATAGTGTTCCGCCTGACTGGTATTTTGCTGCTTCTGTCATTGCGTCCAGATATATAATACAAGAAGTAACATTATGCCTACAACAAGCCATATTAGCTTTGTCAATGAGTGTTAGTTACATATAATATTGAAAATGCTTCAGTTCTGAAATTATCAAACTGTGAACAAACTATAACTAGGTTCTTTGAAGTTACTGCAAAGGCAGTGAAGAGTGGTACTATTGCAGAGTTAAGATTTTTCTTCACACTGAGGGTGATGGCAGAAATGGAGAACCTGATAGGGATCCATCTCAGCTCCTGCTTTTTAGAACTGCCGGTGAGCACCAGCATGACCCGGCCCGCTTAAAGCCCGGTTCCAGGGATGCTGTTACGAAGGATTTCCGTCATCATTCACTAGGCCTCAGAACTTAGGTAATAAGGCATCCCATTCCATGGTGATGGGGTATTTTTAAGTGCCCTGTCCTCCTCCATGCGGAGTGCGATGCTTTCGGTGTCAGACCAAGCCAAAAGGGAGATTCTCCATGCCGTCGGACCCAGGGGCTGTTCAGCCCGCCAGTGATGCATAATAATGCGCTTTCCTAAGACCCAGAAAACATGCCTCAACGCGCCACTTCGCAGAGCCCTGGAAACAGCCCAAGCCGCACGTTTCCTAGGAGGAGAGAGATGCTAGATCAGTCTGCTGTGGGAGTTGGGTGGTCAGCTCAGCCCAGTACTGTGAGAGTGATCCACACCCCCACAATATATGGTGCAGGTCTGCCAGTGGCGGACCTGCACCATAAGGCGGAGGAGCGTTGCCCCACTGCTTCAGTTGCAAGCTGAATGCAAAAAATAAAATGATAATAAACCAGGCGGGCGGAGCTGGGCTCCCAGCACGTCACAGGGGGAGGTGTGGTGGCAGCACCTAGAGTGTGCATGACGCTTTGGCCGGCCGTCTCGGACCAACCAAAGCATCATACGCACTTTGCATGTTCTCCATGCAGGCTGTATTACAGCCTGCATGGAGAACATGCACATCCTGCCAGCCCCTGTCTGAGTGCCAAACCGCTCAGACCAATCACGATGATGCTAAGGGTGCTAAGCCAGCGTTGTGATTGGGCAGGGGATTCTGGGAGGCTGTGTGCTTCCTGTGTGCAGAGAGGAGGACGGAGAAAGAAGAGGTGGAGGTCAGCGTTAAAAAGGCAATCCTTTTTTTAAAAATGATTCCCCCTCCCTCCATCCCCCCTGCCCCACCACCCGTGGTCGGTAGCAGCCGCTACTGAGGTCCCCATCAAGAGTGTGACAGCGGGGACATGTAGCATTCGTTCTCGGGAAATATTGATTGATCTTTGCTGGGGTTAGCTAGACCCTATGTAATACAAAGAACTGTATGAGTTTAAATCTAGCATTGCTTGACACCACTGCTGGATAGGCCTGCCTTCTGTCTCATTCTTTGTCGGGAAGGGGATGACATAGTTCCCCCTCCAATTTTGCGTGAAGATATCTGATGGGGTTTCTGGCTGTGTTCCCATAGGGCTCCCAATACCCAAGGCGGTGGCCGCTGCCCATGTTGTGTAGGTATTGTATAAATGAGCTAAGAGGTAAAGATTGGCAGTTAGTGGGAGAGTGATTGAAGTAAAGAAATAGAGGTGACAGAAACATCACTTTTCCAGCCGGGCTTTCGGAAGATTGGGGACCTGAGCCATTGCCCACTTATCCCGATTGTTAAAATGTCCATTCTCAAAACAAAGGATAATATTGCCTCAGTGGGGCACAACACTAATAGGTGCAGTGTCTACTAATAGGGACACCTCTGAGCCTTTTTCAACCTACGGCCAGGGCAGTGCTTTGTTTGTAAAAAGATAAGTGCCAGGACCCTCATCAGTAGGCCACTGCAGCTTGAGCCACCGATTGCCCCGCCAATGCTGCCAGTGACAATACCAACATAACTACTAACTACCACACTCCTACAAGTGTGACAATTCAGACTATTTCAGGTCCACAAAGCTATAAGAATGGCTTGGGTGGCAGCAATTAGTCATTTTAATATATTTTGAATGAATAAACATCTGTTATTGTCCTTATCTCTAAATTAGATAGACAGTGCCACCATGTGGCAGACCGCCATAAGTGCTTGTGTTGACAATTAAGTACCAGTGCCAAGCACCGAAAGCCATGGCTCAAATTAAGCAATGGGCCAGACCCATTTCAGTATTTCTAGGACCCTGGGCAAGATATAGTTTGGGGCTCCCTGTTCGGTACAACTTGAAATGTGTTATGTATTTTCAGCTAATTCAAGCTCTTATGATCCTAAACAATGCTGCATTATACTTTAAACTTTCAGAAACAAGAACACATAAACCCCCCAAAAAACGTATACTGCCCAGTACCTACCAACAAAATAGTACCAAAACCAACCATGAGAAGCATTGCCAAGGCCATTTTCTTATGCACTTGTGTGTAGAAATTATTTGTCTTGCAATAACATTTAATGTGGAATTTGATGTCAAACCAGCCTGTTCCTATCATTGTAGAAAAAACAATATAAGGGCAACAGTTAGTGGACTTGTGCATACTATTAAAATATGACCTATGTCTGTAGCACTTTAAATTGTAGATTTAATCACCGGATATTTATAATCACACAAAAATCCCCTTTCACAACAGATATTCTTGTTTCAGTACTGAAAATGAAAGCACAGCTCAATTAATTTTCTTCCTTTCAGTAGGTGAATGAAATCAGATTATTTTCTCCACAGTTCTCTTCCACTACATTGTCCTTCCACTCTTATCCATACATATATAAATGTGTAATTAGCAGTGACCTCCATCTCTGCATAAGAGAAATGGGAGAGGCAGGAAATGGAGAGAGGTGAGGTAAAGAAAGGATTGAAAGGGAGATGACGTACAAATAGATGGAGAAAGGGCAGTGGCGGCTTCTCCGCTATGTTGGAGGAGCCCCAACACTCTTTTCAGCAGCAGAAGCTGCAAAACTTGAAAGGGGAGTCTTGGGGGTTGAGCCAGGGGATGACAGGCACTGAGGGGGAGTAGTGGGCACTGATATCAGTGCGCATGACGGTTTGGACGGCCGTCTAAGGCCGGCTAAACCGTCATACGTACTGAAGCTGTCTCCAACCCAGCTGTGTTGCCGGGTTGGAGAGAGCAGCCACAGACTCCCAGTCTCCCTGGAAGTGCCAATCAAGGGTGCTCAGGCCAATCCTGTCGCCGCTCTCATGCTGTGAGAGCAGCGTCAGGATTGGCCGCAGGGCAGTCTGGGAGCCTGTGCCTGCAGTGGAGCCAGAAGAGCAGCGATGCAGCAGGATTCAGGTAAGTTTATTTTTTAAATTTGTTTTGTCCCTCCCTTCCCCCGCCACGTTGCCCCGACAGCAGCTGCTGCTAGAGCAGAATTTTCTGTTTGAAAATCAATCGGGTTTTTAAAGCTCTGGTTTGTCTATTTGTCGAACTAACACTAATCATTAATTATTAATTATTTGTTTTGTGTAAGTGTTTTATACTGATCAACATGTGTGTTTTAACAAGAGAGAATTACACGTGGGAACGCGTATGTGTGCTGATTAATAATAACGTGCATGTTCACATGTTTAAATGTTGCTGAGTGCTGTTTATTTAAAAGCACAAAACGCTTTTGAATTAATGCTTTTCTGTGTTGCAAAGGCTAGATAATTACATACACATAAGGTATTAGTGGGGTTAACACTGTTTAATCACTATGCTGTGGTAACGTTGTTTTTGTCTCTTTCAATTAAGATGGTCTATTGTGGCCTATTGTGGCCTGACCAAACATGGCCGCCGTTTGCAGCCTAGCCTCGAGTGAGAGTTTGTGATGGAAAAGGCCTTGCTGAATATGGATGCGAGTCATCTGTCCACAGTCCTTGCCTGGTTAAAACTTTCCATGAGGACAGCAGCAGTTCTGGGCAAATCTCCAGATGCATTAGGACAGCCTTGGCAGCCTTGGAAAACAAAGGAGCCTTAAAGGAAAGACTCTGAACTCTGAGCTCACCAGAGGAAATGTGGATGTTGAGAAGATACTTTTGATATTCAGTTCCTGTTCTGTCTTTTTATTTTTGTGATTTTTTCCTGAGCGGAGATTTTTCAAATGTAGCAATGCTACATCCTTTCCTTCTCGCTTTGCTCAGAGGTTCAGCGGACGCGATGAATACTTTTGTTTCTTTCCTTTGTTCAGAACACTATAAAAATTGTTAGCCTAGAGAGGGTCTTTGCCACTTCGCCACTTTGCCATTTTCTTCCCAAACCTGCGTTGGTGAGGATCGATGCTGAAAGGACGGCGACTCGAGAGACTTTTACTGAGAGACCTGTCCTGACCCATTCTGACATTTAGCTAGAATAGGTAATTATGAGAATGATGATTTATTCTGATTTACTTTCTTTGACTAATTTTAGATAAAGTACCATACTTTTGAATACGGTGTTGGTTATTATTTCTTGTCAATTATTGAGTACTCTATTTTGATTATTGTTGTATAGATTGTTTAGATCAATGTTTCAGGACAGTTACAATAACCAGGTCTTATCGACCTCGGTATAGATGCAGGGTGTTTAGGAGTTTTCTATCCACAGGTTCAGTGCTGGTAGAGTATTTGAGCGTATGTTAGTGAAATGGGCCCTAGTGTGTGATGAGTGTATGTGCGTGTAACTGTGAAATTACTCTATCCGTGGAAGTGAGGATATTATATACACCCTGATCTCTATCAATTTCCTGGTAGCAGAGTTAGGATGGTTATTGATGATTGTCTTGATCTGATTAGATTGCTTGTACATTAGCTTATTGATTATTGATTATTGATTGATGTTGGTATATGTACTAATACTATATGTTGGAGTCGTCTTGTTGAGTTATATGTAGTGCTTCTGGAATTTGGGAGCTAGTAGCAGTTCCGTAGTAGGGCAGAGGGAAGTATATGCTGCTCTCGGGAAAGACGGGATTGTAGGAAAACGTGTGACAATTGAAGTTGCGCGTCACATTGTCTGGGTTCGGAATCAGTGACATTGTTGTATGTTACTATTAGATATATTTCTGGTAAATAAGGAGTGCGTATGGTAGCGAAGGTTATCTGTGAAACTCTGGTTTTAAGTCCCAGGGATCCGTAAGGTTCACCGTTAAAGCTTATCGCGGGAGAAGTAATAGGTATTCTCTGAGCTTGTTTGAGGAACTGGGCAGAGGTAAGCTGCTTAGTTGACGTGTGTTATAATTCTGTAGTGGGACAGATTGTTCGCTGTTCTCGGGAAGCAGGATTCTGTGTGTATGTACTATATTTTCTTGTATGAATGTGCGTGAATGCATATACATTTAGTTGATTGTAAGACTCTTTGGACAAGTCCTAGAGGAAACAGTTAATGAATGTATGAAAGTCCGTTGTTCTTGTGAAATAGATTTTCTTTACTATTCTGTGGTTAGCGAGGCAGACAATGGAGATGTTTATATGTTGTAACTAATAGATTTTGTAGAAGTTTTGACACGAAGTCTACTGAAGAGTTTTGTAAAGGAGGGGTAGACGAGTGACAGGAGACAGAGACTGCAGCGGCTGCTGACGTCATAGAGACCGCGCTCTGATTGGACAGTGGATCAGAATAGTGCTCGCGCTAGGATTGGTGTGTTGGTGTGAGCCGCGCAAGGATTGGAAGAGCTATTCTAGTGACGTAGATGCTCCAGGATTGGTGCGTTAGTGTGAGTCGCGCTGTTATTGGTTTAAAAATCGTATTGTATATTTATAATACGGAAGGGATTAGAAAGTTTTGGTAAACGCTAAAATGTATTACCAAGAAGAGAAAAAGAAGAAAACATTTTTTGGAAGAATCAAAAGGTGGTTTGACAAGGATAAAGATGTTAAGACAAGAGAGGGTGAATTGTTACCTCCAGCGAAAACACCTGCATCCTTCATGGCTGCAAGATATGGGTATCATACCTGTATATGGTTGGAGAACTGGGTTAGGTATACCAAAGAGGATGGTGTTCTAGCATTTCCAGAACATGGTTCATTTAATCTGGCCGTGTTGAGAAATTTACGGGAAAAGATGTTATGTCTTGACCCAAAACCAAGGCCGACACAGTTTGAGGCTTTAGTGGAATGGGAAGAGGAAGTACATGAGCGGGAAAAGCAGAGGTCTGGAGGACATTACAGGTACATGTTCGGGAGGAGACATGATCGTGAAACTCATCATGATCGAATGAAAAGATGGCGAGATGCTAGTATGTCAGAGGGATTATATCCGATGAGAACAGTTGAAGGGGGAGCAGAGAGGGTTCCTGAGTCAGAAGTGAGAAGATATGGAGTTAATGAGTATGAGGATGAGGTCTTGAATGACATGATTTACAAGAGACCACCTCCATATAGACCAGAACCAGAAGAGAGTACACCAATTGTTTCTCCGATAAGAGATACAGTGTGTATCACTGAGACAGAAAATGTGACACCTGAGTTAAGAAGTGGTAATCCTTTCAGGGAGAGAGAGAATCGATGTGGTAAGGGGAATACAAGAGAATTAGCCAGAACTACATCAGAGTTAACTGAAAAGATTAGGGAGTTAACAAAGAATCTGGAAGCTGTTACGGTACCTGTAACTATAGGTCCGATAATGCCTGTGTTTGATAACCAGAGAACAGGTGAAAACGGTTTGGTGATTCCATATGTTGGGAATAAGTTAACAAGTTCAGCTGGTCCCTCAGGAGATTCAGGAAGAAGGACGGAGAGTAGTGATCTGAGACAATCCAGACATGACACATGTAGTGGAGGACTGGATGCTAGTGAAGCTAGTTGTTCAGGGATGCCGATTTTAGAACCGCAAAAGAAAGTGGTTCCAGTGAGAAAAACTACTGAAATTACAGCTGAAGATTTGAATGATTGGATGAAAGTTCTTCAAAAGAGGGATAAAGATTCACAAGCAATTGATGTGGCTAGGTTACGTGTGGAATTAGAAGAGCTTGTTGCAGGGACAGTTCCAACAGAGATTCTTAAAAATCATCATGAAGGGGAGCTGTTGTTTATGTGTAAAAACATTACCTGGAGAGCGAGAAATACACATGACAGGTTAAGAGCAGTAGCGAATGAACAGGGAGTTGACATCGATAAAGTGAAAGCTTTGCAGAAAACTTACAGGATGGATTTTACAGACAAAGACATTGAAAATCTGAATGGTGCTGGTAGAACAGGACAGATTAAAGAAATGGTCGCATTATTGCGAAGATGGGGAGATGTAGAAAAGTGGAAGGATAGGTGGTACAAGAAAAGAGAAGAATCAGAGGATAGGACTTATTCAGCATTTCCTGTGAGAGAAAAGGAGAAACCAGTGGATAATTATCCTATGAGAGAAATACCTGGAGGAGCATATGTACATGTTCCATGGACCAGACAAGATATTTTATCATTTACGAATGATTTCCCTCGATTGAGAGAAAAGCCCGTCGAGTGGTATAGGCAGGTAGATAGGTTTGTGAAATTGTCAAAAGTGCTGTGGATTGACCTGAATAGTCTGTTTGATATAATTGTTCCAGCAGACTTGTGGACTGAGTGTAAAATAGTTGTGAGTTGGCCTACTGAGGAATATCCAAGAGATCCGAGAACAGGAGCACCAGATCCAGAGGTAATGAGAAAGTATGATCAGGTGATGGTATACCTGAAGAGTAAGGTACCTCCAAAAGAGACAGACTGGGTTAAAATAGATCGAACACAACAGGAAGCAAAAGAATCAGTTCATGCTTTTTACGAGAGGCTGATACTGGCTTTTAAACAATTCAGTGGAGATGAACACCTGGGTGACAAAGATTTGAGTCATTTTGTATACAGGTTTGTATATGGCCTGAGACCTGAGATTAGTGAGAGAATTCGTGAACACACAGTGGACTGGCAGAGTAAGAAAATAGATGAGATTCTGAGACATGCGAAATACTTCAGTGATGAAATTGAAGCAAAGCAGAGAAAGCTGAAAGAGAAAGCAATGTGGGCACAAGTGAAGGTTGCGGAAAGACAGGAAGCACAGTTGGTGGAACAGGCGAATAGTGCAGGAAATAATGCAGGGAATAGACCTAGATATGCAGGAAAAGGAAAGGGGAATCTTGAGGAAGCTAAAAAAAAGTTCCCATGTCACAACTGTGGCCAACTGGGACATTGGAGATCAGAATGTACCAATCCACCATTAGTGAATAATGAGGGAAAATCCTTAAATCAACAGGTGCAGAACGAAGGAAATAATCAACAGCAGCAACAACAGAAAGTTGTGAGACAGGAGAGTCAAGAGCCAAAACCGCCCTTGCCGCAGAATAGAGGGTCACAAAAGTATAATCAGGATTCAGGATTCTACAATGATGAACAGGTAAACAAACCAAGGCGTTCTAACCAGGTACAGCAGTACTTGTTAAAGAATGAAGGGAGTGAGTCTGAGGGTGATTATTGATGGTGCCGAAGAGAGGAGGAAGAGTGCATACTTGGTGCAACTCTAGAAATAGACCAGGCAGGACCATTTGTAGATGGGAAAATAAATGAAGAAAGTGTTACTTTTTTGGTAGACACAGGTGCGACAAGATCAACTGTCAGGTCAACAGATATTAGAAATCTTCCTCTCTCGGATGAAGCAATCCAAGTAGTTGGTGTAGCTAATACACAAATCAGGACACGTCTTACTGAACCGGTAAGAGTACAAATAGGGAAATTTTCAGACATGCACAGATTTATCGTCTGTGACACTAGTCCAGTGAACCTGTTAGGTAGGGATTTGTTGTGCAAAATGAACTGCACAATTTTTTGTACACCGGATGGAATAGCTTTTGAGACACCAGATGAGGATGTTTTGTACCGAATGACTCTAGGAAATGGAGAAAATGAAATGGTTGGTGCATTTGCTGTGTTTAATCCGGAGGATTTGCCTCAAGAGCTGAGAGACACAGTGAAAAGGGCAGTTTGGGATTTTACTGGAGAGGATGTAGGATTGATGAATAATGTAGATCCTGTGAAAATTTCAGTGAAAGAGGGAATTACTTATCCTAACATTCCCCAGTATAAAATGACACCAGAAATAATTGAAGGAATAACTCCTATAATTGAGAAAATGATTCAGCAGGGAGTTCTGAGAGAACTATTGAGTAGTCCGTGTAATTCACCGATAATGGGGCTAAAGAAGCCTAATGGAAAGTTTAGGATTGTGCAGGATTTGAGAAAAATTAACCAAATTGTAGTGGCATGTTGTCCTATCGTGCCAAATCCATCAGTGATTTTGTATCAGATTCCACATGATGCTGAGTGGTACACAGTGATTGATTTGTGTCATGCTTTCTTTTCAATTCCATTGCATCATGACAGCCAGCCGATTTTTGCATTTAGATTTGGCCAGCGTATTTTAGCATGGTGTCGTATCCCACAGGGGTATACAGAGAGTCATTCGATATTCAATCAGTTATTGAAAAAGTCTTTGGAGAGCTTAATCATGCCTGAAAACTCAGTACTAGTGCAGTATATTGATGACCTGCTTGTGGCATCAAAGACGCGTGAAGCTTGTGAAGTAGATACCATAGCTTTACTGAATCATCTGGCAGATGGAGGGTTAAAGGTATCTCCAGCCAAATTGCAATTTTGCAAGAAAGAGGTGCATTATCTTGGACATAATATTGAAAAAGGTCTGAGAAAGGTGACTGATGACAGGATCAAAATCATCAGGGGAATGAAAGCTCCAAAGACCCAGAGGGAAGTGAGAATGTTCCTGGGTATGGTGGGTTATTGTCGTCAGTGGATAATTAATTTTTCTCTGATAGCAAAGCCACTGATTAAGCTGACAAAAAGTGAGATGACAGACCCATTGGAACTAGATGGGGAACAAATGGCAGCATTTGAAGAGCTGAAAAGCAGAATGTGTGAGGCCCCAGCTTTGGGTATGCCTGACTACGAAAAAGAGTTTGAATTGTACTGCAGTGAGAGGAATGGATGTGCACTTTCAGTGTTAATTCAGAAGCATGGACAGCTGAGGAGGCCTATTGCATACTTCTCATCAACACTTGACCCTGTAGCTGTAGGTTTACCAGGTTGTTTGAAATCTGTGGCTGCAACATGCAGAAGCCTGGAACAGAGTGAAGGAATCATAATGGGATATCCTGTAAGGGTATTCGTACCTCATAATGTGGCAATTCTTTTGACAAGAAGCAGAACCCAGTACATGTCACATAGTCGGCTGACTAAATATGAGAAAGTGATTCTGGGAGCATCAAATGTGACTCTTGAAAGATGTGTGAATGTGAATCCAGCGACATTGTTGCCGGATATTGAAAATGTGGGTGTGAAAACAGAAGATGATCACAATTGTTTGGATGTGCTTGATTATTGTACAAAACCGAGACCAGACATAAGGGATCTTCCCTTGCATGAGAGTGATCATGTGTTGTTTGTGGATAGATCATGCCTGAGGAATGATGAGGGTGTGCTATGTGCAGCATATGCAGTGTGTAAGGTTTCAGAGGTTATGGAAGCATCACCATTGAAAGGAGTGAAATCTGCACAAGTTGCGGAATTAGTGGCATTGACAAAAGCTTGTGAAATTGGGAAAGATTTGAGGACGACTGTGATGACTGATAGTCAGTATGGATTTGGAGTTGTGCATGATTTTGGCCAACTTTGGCTACAAAGAGGTTTCTTGACGTCGAGTGGGACTCCAATAAAGAATGCTGAAATGATTGGGAAATTACTTGAAGCGATACAGTTGCCTAAAGAGTTAGCAGTTGTGAAGTGTGCTGCTCATGGACAAGGAAATGATTTTGTGACAGTTGGAAATCGTTATGCCAATGACATTGCGCAATATTGCGCGAAAAACAACCAGTCCATTAATCGGGAACGAGAAGGTGAAATGTCTTTTTGTTCTGTGATGTTTACTAATGTCTTAGAGACGTGGGATGAAGTGAAACAGTTGCAGGATGAGGCAGGAAAGGAAGAGAAGAAAGACTGGATTAAGGCAGGTTGTGCCCCAAGAGAAACAGACCATGTTTGGGTCTATAGAGATGGCAGACCAGTAATGCCAAACTCCATGCTGTCGTCAATGGCAAGAATGTATCATGGACAGGGACATTTGGGAAGGGATGCGATGATCAGGTCGTTTAAGCAGACCTGGTACAATGCAAAGTTCAGGACAATTGCAGAGAGCATCTGTCAGAGATGTTTAATTTTCCAGCAAATTAACACTGGGAAAAAGACAGTGCTGAGTCTGGGAACAATAGGCAGAGAAGGAGGTCCTTTTACAAGAATGCAGATGGATTTCATTGAAATGCCCCAAGTGAACAGACTGAGGTATGTTCTAGTGGTAGTCTGTTTGTTTTCAAGATGGGTGGAGGCCTATCCGACTAGGAGAAATGATGGGATAACAGTGGCAAAGTTACTGTTAAGAGAGTTGATTCCTAGGTACGGATTTCCAGTAACGATTGAGTCTGATAGAGGTGGACACTTCTATAATGAACTCATGAGTTTGATTTGTGAAGCATTAAGCATACAGCAGAAGCTACATTGTGCATACAGACCAGAGGCTTCTGGTGTGGTTGAGCAGATTAATGGCACAATCAAGAACAGGATTGGTAAGATGTGTTTAGCCACTGGCATGAAATGGCCAGATGTCTTGCCTCTAGTGCTAATGACTATTAGATCTACTCCAGATAGAACTACTGGTTTAAGTCCGCACGAAATCATAATGGGACGTGCAATGCGACATGCATATGTACCTGCAAATAAGTTGATGACAATAACTGATGACATGATTTTGGATTACTGTAAAGGCCTGGCTGACGCAGTTCATTCTGTGTTTCACCAGGTTGGAGAAGAAGCTACCACACTTGAGAAGAAGCAAGCTCATGATCTGAGTCCAGGGGACTGGGTGAGGATTAAAGTGCACAGAAGAAGAAATTGCTTGGTTCCAAGGTGGGGAAGGCCGAGACAAGTTATTCTAACTACGACAACTGCAGTAAAGTGTGCTGGTGTGAAAAATTGGGTGCATGCGAGTCATACTCTGAGAGTTCCAAACCCAAAAGACGGGACTGGTAAGGAGTATTTTGAAGAGTCAGATTCCAGTGATGATGAAGAAACAGAACCAGTAAAAGAGTCAGAGAAGACTTCAAGAGAACCATTGAAAGTCTTGGGGAAAAGATCAGATTCTGTGAAAGAGCCTGAAGTTCCGAAAAGCAGTGAAGAAAAAAGAAAAGAAAAGAGCGATTCCACAGAGACTACTCCTGAATCAGAAGAGGAGGAGATTGAAGAACCACTTGAGATTGTACCTGAAGAAGTAGGGTCAGAAGAAGATAGAGAGGGACAGATTGCGGAAGACCCCCGAGGAGGTGTAGGGAACATTCTTGATAAGCTAGGTGAAGGGACAAGTAGACAGCAAGAAGATTGCGTGTCGGAGACCCGAGGAGGGACAGAAATAGGGAAGTCTCAAACAGTGGTGAAAAAGACTGTGGAGCGAAAGAGAACTGCTGAAGAACAAGAGGCATTTGAAACAGAATCGGATGAAAATGAAAATGAGAAATCAGAGGGTCGAGTTCTGAGGAAAAGAACTTGGATTGGAGAGAGAAATAATACAGAAACAAGACCGAAAAAGGTTGTGAGAGGGGATCTTTGGCCTAACAACAGAATAAAGAGGCTGAGATACAGACTGATAAGAGCGAATACTTCGAAAGCTGAACAAGTGAATGAAGTATCGAGTCAGAATCCAGTAAAAGGTGAAAAGAGAAAAGAGTCAAAAGAACAAGAACCAGAAAGGATCAAGAGAATAAGAAAACCTAACCAGAAGTATAGGTCGCCGGAATGGACGTACGTGGCACTGTCTGAAGGTGAAGAAGCAGAAAGTCAAGGAAATCCAGAGGAGACCGTACGAAAAGTGGTTGAAGAAGATACTGGTGAAATCCTGAAAGTAATCTTGACTGACATTGATGAAAAGTCGGATACTGCGGATAATATTGTTGGAGATCTAATACAATTTGATGTCGAAGAAGTTGGAGTGAAAAATGATGAATATCCAAACTGAGTGAACAAAAGAAATCACTTGGAAAAAGTGAAAAGAAGAAGTAACTGAATTGGTTGTTTGAAGTAATCCAAATTAGAGTCTCAAGTAGTGGAGTAGAAGAGGCTAAGTCAAAAGACACGGTCAGAGTAGTAAAATGGCTAACACAGAGAATAATCAAAGTAGATGTGCCTTCTTAAGAAGATGGTGTAGAATGTGCTGCTGCTGTACTGGATTATTAATGCTATTATGGGGTGTTTTAGCTTTATTAGTTACCTTTAGGGTTACATTAGACACTTTAGGAATACACACTGAGAATGTGACTTTTGCAGAGAAGAGTTCACAAAAAGTAGTTCCGACTAGAATTAGTAATACTTACGTACATAAAGATAGGTCAATTAATGATTTTTCTAGTAATGTTTTTTCGAAGCTGTCATACGAATATGTGAAGACAATGGAAGTTAGGGATTGCTACGTTTGTATGTAATTACCTGCATCCGTTTCAGAGGGTGTTACTTATCACCATTTACCAGCTACGTATGGAATTTCTTGTAGTGTGTTGAGTAGTGTTTTTTATTTGCTAAGCAAAATAGATTATAAGATGTCTAACAAAGATAGTATTTTTGGGCACTTGCCAATGAACAAAGAGCTGAATCCAGCTAAAGAAGCTAACATTTTTGGTGAGATTTTTATTGAAAAAGAAGAATTAACATTAGATTACATTTTTAAGAATAATTTAACTTGCAGTCTGAAAGAAGAGGAGAAAGCTTTCCTAAATATGGTGGAGGAAAGGAGATTGAGCATGCATGAGAAAGCAGGGAAATATAAAGTGAGTGAGACAATTTGGGACATTGAGATGGGAAAAGAATTGAGAAATGGGGCTAGTCCAACTTTAGCTCTAGATGCACCACAGAAGGGTAAGCTGTGCATTACAAGAAGGAAGTCTCAATATGATACATACTTTGTTGGGACTAGTGAATGTCATGATACATACTTCATTGCAACAGGATGGGGTTTCAGAGGTGGAGAAGATACAATTTTCCCAGGAGTGTACTATGTTTGTGGGAACAAGGCTTATTACAAGTTGCCTGACCATTGGTATGGCACGTGTTATGTGGGCCTGGTCTTTCCAAAGATCTTTCATATAGATAGAATAGAAGATGTAGAACATATTAATTTACTAATGCGTTTCAAGAGAGAAACTTGGTCTGAAATAGTAAGTGACATTTTTGGAGCTTTAATTCCAGCAGTGGGAATTTCTTTAAATGCTCATGGGATTCGGAAACTGTCAACAGTGGTGGATCGCTTGTCGACAAATACCGCTGGAGGGTTTCTTTTGGTAAATACGGAGTTGATTGCCGTACGTGCCATGTCAATGCAAAATCGACTTGCCCTTGATATTCTATTAGCCAAAAAGGGTGGAGTCTGTGGAATGCTGAAAGTTCAACATTGTTGCACTTACATTCCTGACGAAAGCAAAGACCTGAAGGTCTATATCAAAAATATTACTGATTTGCATGAAGAATTAGTACCACTTGAAGCTGAAAGTATTTGGACTAAATTAGCTAATAAGGTGATAGCTGTTAAGAGTTTTATTGCAAAAATAGGTAGTACTATTATAGGTAAGATATTGTTTCCTTTATCTTGTATAATTGTTGCTTTATTGATACTTAGATTAGTGTGTTTGTGTTGTAAAAACAGGGGAGGGAAAAAGAGAAAATTTAAAAGAAATAATGAGAAGAGAAATAAAAGGTTGAAAAGAGAACCACAAGAAATTGAATTAGAAGAATTGAGGGAGAGTGTCTACTTAGAAACAAAGAAGGATGATGAAAGAGTGACTGGTGTGTAGTGTTGTGTAAGGAGAAAAAGACATTTCCGATTTCTCCTAAAATGGGACTAAAATTTCACTAATTTTTTTGTGTGTTTTTTGGGTTATTTGGTGATAAAATCACCAAAGGGGGGATTGCTAGAGCAGAATTTTCTGTTTGAAAATCAATCGGGTTTTTAAAGCTCTGGTTTGTCTATTTGTCGAACTAACACTAATCATTAATTATTAATTATTTGTTTTGTGTAAGTGTTTTATACCGATCAACATGTGTGTTTTAACAAGAGAGAATTACACGTGGGAACGCGTATGTGTGCTGATTAATAATAACGTGCATGTTTACATGTTTAAATGTTGCTGAGTGCTGTTTATTTAAAAGCACAAAACACTTTTGAATTAATGCTTTTCTGTGTTGCAAAGGCTAGATAATTTCATACACATAAGGTATTAGTGGGGTTAACACTGTTTAATCACTATGCTGTGGTAACGTTGTTTTTGTCTCTTTCAATTAAGATGGTCTATTGTGGCCTATTGTGGCCTGACCAAACATGGCCGCCGTTTGCAGCCTAGCCTCGAGTGAGAGTTTTTTTTTTTTTTAACTTTGTTTATTGAAGTTTTATGGTTCACTTTCACATACATACAGAACAAAAAAGAAAACAAATGCAGATTCAAATGGCAATGGGGGTTAAACAGTACATGTGCATCATATATACCTCTTCCCTTGGAGGCGATCGAGTCTCGTCACTTAGCAATGCATATGGCCAGTGGCCTACCCAAATAAGGGGGACATCAGGTGGGGAAACAATGTATATCGTAGTTGTCCATAATCAGCTTGGGGGCCAGCAATTCAATCGTAGCAGTCTTTGCGATCCCTTCTGACGCCTGGCCCCCTCCCAGCAGCTGGGCCTCCCCAGCACAGAAACAAGCGACAAGCCGTATGTAACAGAAGATCATTATCTCATCATTCCCAAGGCTCCTCCTCAGAGAAGCAAAAATAACAGAGCGGGTGTACCTATAGTGCCCCAGTTATATACCCCCCTCGCTATGCAGGATGTCTACCTTGGGTATTGGAAGTAGGATCGTCAGGGGCCACAGGGGGGGCGTTTTCCGCCAGTACCTCAGGATACTGCAACAAATTATTCTGCAACGGCCCCCAGATGTCGGCAGGGCGGGACCGGGCGGGAAGTAGCTCGGAATATATCAGTACTTGCTCTTGACAATATATAAGGTCTTTGAGCCACTCCTTGATTTTCGGGGCCCGGCCCCGTCCCCAGCGGCAAGCAATACGCCGTTTCGCTAATAAAAGCGCTATCATGACAAATCGACGACAGGAGCGCGGAATCTGTTTGGTATATCCTAGCAATGCCTGTACCGGCTCAGGCGCAAGAGGAAGCTCTATCATGTGCGCAAGAGCAGAGTACACCTGTCCCCAGTAACTTTGAATAGCAGGGCATATCCAGGAGAGGTGGAGGAAGTCCGCCCGAGGGGCGCGACATCTCTCGCAATTATCAGAATCTTGCAGTCGAAATTTGTGCTTGGTTACAGGAGTGCAGTAGAGACGGTTCATAAATTTAAAATGGATGATCCGATGCCTACTACTCGCTGAGATCTGCTCTGTCTGCAAGCAACAGTAGGACCACTTGTCATCACCGAGCTCCAGCCCCAACTCACGCTCCCACTCCCCACGAGCCCTCGAGGCGGAAACAGGCGCATCCGAGCGGACCGCATGATATAATATCGAGACCAGATGGGAGGGTGAGGCTGCCTGTAGGAGCCTATGTAGGGGAGCAAGGGTCTCGGGCTCAGCCGGGAACGTCTGCAGTAGGGCCTTCATGCCGTGTCTCAGTCGAAAGTAAGTAAAAAGCTCCAGAGGGGTGGGCGCGTGGCCTTCAAAAAAGTGATCCCTGTCACGAAACTGCCCACTCGTAAACAGATCACCCCAAGTCAGAATCCCCAATTTGTGACACAAGTTTTGAAACAGCTTCTCCTGCAGAAGGGGGAGCCGAGGGTGGTAAGCAATGGGGAGGAGAGGCGAGTACAGAAACGGGCTCCCCACTCGCTTTGAAATTTCCAACCACGCATCCACCGTACCCTGGAGGGCGTTGTAGTTAGCGATGGTATGTGGGAGCACGCTATGCAACAGGCCCGGCAGGGGCAAAGGCGCCGCAAGCCAGTCCTCAGCAGCGAGTTGGGGCATGAAGGCAATGGGACGGAACCAGTAGTACGCGTAATGCGCCTGGGCACAGTAATAGTATAGCTCCAGATCCGGAATATCGAAGCCCCCCATGGAGTAAGGAGAGGTCATCACAGCCCACTTCAATCTAGGTCTCTTCCCTCCCCATACCAGCCGTATCAGTTCCGAACGCAACCGGGAGAAGAAGTGTCTCCCCGGAGGAAAAGGAATATTCAGGAACAAGTATAAGAGCTTAGGAAGCACCACCATCTTGATCAGAGCGGCCCGTCCGGCCATCGACAATGGGAGCGCAAGCCAACGGTCAACGCAGGAGGCGATATGCTGCAGCGTCGTACCATAGTTTAATCGCATCAACTCCTCCCTATCTCGAGAGATCTTAATGCCAAGATATTTGACCTCGGAATCGCTCCATTCGATGGGGTAGTCAAGCGAGAATCTCCGGGAGCCGTCTGTCAAATGGAAAATCTGAGACTTAGACCAGTTAATCCGTACTCCCGACACCTCCCCGAAGACCACAAACTCCCGAAGCAAAGGGTTCAGATTATTTTGAGGGTCCCGAACATATAGGGTAATGTCATCTGCATACAGCGACAGCAAAATCTGTCACTGCTCACAGAATAGCGCCCTGTTCTGATGGTACTGCCGCAGCCTCGAGGCAAGTGGCTCAATCGCCAGTGCAAATAAAAGTGGGGAGAGAGGGCACCCCTGTCTGGTCCCTCTGGCGACCCGGAAAGGCTCCGACACTCTGCCATTAACCAAGACTCTAGCGCACGGGCTACCATAGAGGATAGCTATCCACCCCAGGAACACCAGAGGGAAGCCCATGTGGGACAGCGCGGCCACCAGGTAGTCCCATTCCAGGGAGTCAAATGCTTTTGTGGCGTCCAAAAAGACCGCCACCATCTGCAAATTGGGATCCACGTTCTGTATAGTAGCGAATAGTGTACGCAAGTTATGCGACGTCGCCCTGCCAGGTATAAATCCCGATTGGTCCGGGAGAACCAGTCCATCCATAAGGAGTGCCACACGATTAGCCAAAGTCTTAGCAAGAATCTTCGCGTCGCTATTAAGGAGGGACAGTGGGCGATAAGAGTCCGGGGAGGTTGCCGGCTTACCCGGTTTTAGGAGGGAGGTGATTAGTGCCTCTCTCATGGAAGGCGGAAGCATTCCCAGCGCGTGGGCCTCATCAAACACCACCTTCAATATCGGCGCAAGAATATCGATATAAGTTTTATAGAATTCTATCGGGAAGCCATCGAGGCCGGGGGCCTTTCCTGAGGCCATTTGAATTATAGCCTCCCGGATTTCATCTAGGCCTAGCGGAGCCATAAGGAACTTTCTCTGCGTATCAGAGAGCCATCCCAGTGTGATCTCTCCCAAGTAGCGGTCCAGCTCCGGTGGGTGTGCGTGAGCGGAGGAATATAAGTCAGTGTAATGAGTAACAAACTCATGCATTATAGCCCGGGTATCTCTGTGGAGGTCTCCCGAGTGTCCCCGTAATTCGAGGAAGTGATTAGTAAATCGAGGCGGTCTCGTCGCCCAAGCCAAGAACTTGCCCGGCCGTTCACCCTCCCCGTACCGTCGGGCCTGAAAGTATTTCCCCCTGAATCGAACCTCTCTGTCCGCAGTTGCCGTATAGTCAGACAGCAGGTCTCGGAATTTGGTTTGCGCCTCAGCATCACTGGTGAACGTAGGGCGAGACTCCAGATCTCGAAGGGCGGATTCCAATTTACGAAGAGTGTTATGTAGATCTTTGAGAATGCCCCCCCCCTTGGAAATGCACATCCCCCGAATGGTGACCTTGAAGGCCTCCCAAACCACCGCCACACTATCCACCGTCCCACCATTACGTTGGAAGAAACTCTCAATTTCCTGTGCTAGTTCAGACCGGAAGACGTCGTCTAGTAGGACATTAGGCTGCAATCTCCACGCCATCGGAGATCCAACCAAGTCCACTAAATCCATCCCCATCGAGACAGGGGCATGATCGGAGTAAGTGCGGGCCAAGTGTTTCACCCAGCAGAGCCTGGGAGCCAGCCCAGGGGAAATAAGTATATAATCCAATCGTGCCCAAGTGGAGTGTGCTGCCGACCAGTGTGTGCCCTCAAGGGTCGCAGGGTGTCCATGGCGCCACGCGTCAATCAGATGGCGATCAGTAAGGAGGCCATGGACATAAGCCTGGGAGCGGGAATAGTGTTGAGGGCCAGGGTTCGCTCTGTCCTGTGCGGGGTCTGCAACTAGGTTGAAATCTCCCCCCCACACTAGATACGTGGAGCCAATGCGCAAAATCTCAGTCCAAAGCGCCTGGAGGCAATGCGGATCATCCGAGTTGGGGCCATAATAACAAGCTAAAGTAAGCGTATCCATACCCAGACGTCCCCAAATAACACAGTATCTGCCCTCCCTGTCGGTGCGCTCTCCTATGTACGCAAAGGGGGTATGCTTCCGAATAAGAATTGCAGCGCCTCGAGAATATGTGGAGTAGGAGGAAAACGCACGATGATCGGCCCATCGTGATGCAAACAGCGAGGGCCTGGAGGGGTCGAGGTGCGTCTCTTGAAGGAACGCTACCCCAATGTGATGTCTATCTAGGTATGCCAGAATTTGCCTACGCTTTCTAGGGTTTCCCAAGCCCCTCACATTCCACGTGAGGAAGGTGAGCTGATTAGTACGGTCCCCACCCGTTAGCGGATCACTCATAATAAATCACCAGATCCATATAGCACAACACAATGCACCCGTCGCCCCCCATATGATGCAAAGAGAACAATGCAAATGTCACTTCTTGCCAATCGGAACCATCAAATACCTTAAATCCCCAACCCCCCCCATCTCCCCCCACCCACAGCAGCATCCCAATCATGCCATCTGGATCAACCCCCTGCCCCCCTCCCCCCCCTCCCCCCCCCAAAACTCCCCCACAGCAAGTACCATAAGGGTTCAACATATAACAATGAACAGTCAATGGGGTAATACCCTTGAGGGCGCAACCTAGGTGGAAACACTATGCCCCCTGAGCCATTAGAGCATACCCAATAGGAGACCGAGCCCTCACCATGGACAGAGGGTGCTCAGCAAAGCATAACGTCCTGAAAGTCTGACGCGCTGGGAGTAGGAGCGGGAGCAAAGCATAACGTCCTGAAAGTCTGACGCGCTGGGAGTAGGAGCGGGACGCCGACAGCTGCCCCCCACTACAGTTCAGGTAGGCTCGCAGGCCATCATATCCAGTGTCACATCAGCTGTCACTCGCATTAACCTACCAGTCACTGAGCCTCTGGTCCCAGCGTTGCGCAACAGTGGCCTGGTTCCATCAGTCCGAGGTCGGCGAGGAGGGGCGCTCAAGGTCGCGCTTCTTGACACGCTTCAGGAATTCCTCTGCTTGTTGAGGAGTCGCGCAGAAGGTCTGTTTCCCCTGATGCGTGATGCGCAAGCGGGCTGGGTATAATAGCGCATAGTCAATTTGTGCCGCCCTCAGTTTTTGCTTGACTACAATGAACTTCTTTCGTTCTTCCTGAACCACGGGGGTGAAGTCCGGGAATATAGTGAAGGAGTTGCCATCATAGGATAGGGTCCTCTGTTCCCTCGCCGTTCGAAGGGCCGCATCGCGGTCCCGAAAGTTCAGCAGGCGAGCAATGATGGGGCGAGGAGGAGCCCCCGGCGGTGGCCTCGAAGCTAGTGATCTATGCGCCCTTTCGACAATAAAATGAGTAGAGAGGGAATCCGTGCCCACCACCGCTCGCAGCAAGCCCTCCACATAGTCCTCCATCTTACCCGTGTGGGTGGACTCCGGTACGCCAATAATGCGTATGTTATTTCTGCGACTGCGCGCCTCCAACTCCTCGTTCTTGGCTGCTATCACTCTGAGGACTTTATCCATACGTGTCACCGTAGCCGATAATTGTGTGGTTCGATCTTCTGAATCCGAAATACGTCGCTCCGTCTCTGTGAGGCGTTCACCATGGCTATCCACCTTGTGGACTATGGAGTCCATACGTGATTGCATAGAGTCCATCTTGTCAACGATAGTCGCCAGACTCTGCCTCATGTCCAGTAGGATGGACTTGACATCGTCCACCGGCGGAGCGGTCGATTGGGCCGACCCTCCCGCGTCTTCTCCGGGCTGGGATTTAGTGGACTTTTTCGCCTCGAAGGTGAGACGAGGCTGACGGCTGTCCGGCTTCCCCATGCCAGTCCCGATAGCCAGACCACTGCAGGCGCGAATTCGGAAACACGCGACCCAATGTATCCGGGGCGCAGCAATACAAGGCAGTCCGCCCGCTCCCCAATGAGCAACACCACAGGGCAACCGGGTCCTCCTCGCGGTATCACTAGGGCGACCTTCGTCTCCGGCTCTGCGCCCGGATTCAGCCCCAAACGTGCGGGCAGACCGCGCACTCTCTCAGCAGGCCATCCGCCGTCAGGATTGTGGGAGCGATAGTGACCTCCGCACCCACAGCCGCCCAGGGGGGGGCCGGGTCGGGGCGACAGAAGTCTGGGCACCCCAGAGCTCACGGCAGGCCTCTTACCTCCGCCGCAACGCCGTCCAGGCCCAGCAGGGGAGGAGCGCGACACTCCGACCAGCGCCCCAAGGCAAACAGCAACCGCCGCAGTCCAGGCAGGGCGATCTCGCGGGCGCCAACACGGACCCCTCGGTCGCAACACTCACGTCCTCTAGACCGGGGGCAGCGATGCTTCAGCCTCCTCTCCTAAGCACTAGCACCTGCCTTCCGGCTGGACAGGCAGGCCGCAAGATCAATCAGGAGGCAGCAGGTCACAGCGGGATGGATCGTGGAGGGCCGCTTCACACCGGGCAGGGAACACGCGTCCTCACCGCCCAATGTCTCAACGCCTGTGGGTTTCTCAGGTATGGGCGTTCGGAAGGGTTCCGCAGCCCCCCCGCACCTCCAATGTAGGTCCGAATGTCCGGGACCCAGAGGACGCAGCCGGGCCTCTCCGCCCACGTGTGCAGCACCGGCCTCTCGTAGCAGTCACCGCCCGGCTCCGGCACCAGCAAGGATTGCACGCCAGTCGGCGGTCACGACAGCGGCCGTATATCCAGCAGACGCCTGGCCTCCCAGCTCCACGAGGGTCGCAGTCGGCGGCGGAGTTAGCAACGCGCCTACCGAGACCCTTTCTGACAGGATTTGCGACGTTCAGGAAGGATTATGGCAGGATTTCAGTGCTGAGCAGCGGGAGCTTCACCCAGAGGCAGCCATTCCACCGTGCGCCACCTAGCGCCCTCCCTCGAGTGAGAGTTTGTGATGGAAAAGGCCTTGCTGAATATGGATGCGAGTCATCTGTCCACAGTCCTTGCCTGGTTAAAACTTTCCGTGAGGACAGCAGCAGTTCTGGGCAAATCTCCAGATGCATTAGGACAGCCTTGGCAGCCTTGGAAAACAAAGGAGCCTTAAAGGAAAGACTCTGAACTCTGAGCTCACCAGAGGAAATGTGGATGTTGAGAAGATACTTTTGATATTCAGTTCCTGTTCTGTCTTTTTATTTTTGTGATTTTTTCCTGAGCGGAGATTTTTCAAATGTAGCGATGCTACATCCTTTCCTTCTCGCTTTGCTCAGAGGTTCAGCGGACGCGATGAATACTTTTGTTTCTTTCCTTTGTTCAGAACACTATAAAAATTGTTAGCCTAGAGAGGGTCTTTGCCACTTCGCCACTTTGCCATTTTCTTCCCAAACCTGCGTTGGTGAGGATCGATGCTGAAAGGACGGCGACTCGAGAGACTTTTACTGAGAGACCTGTCCTGACCCATTCTGACATTTAGCTAGAATAGGTAATTATGAGAATGATGATTTATTCTGATTTACTTTCTTTGACTAATTTTAGATAAAGTACCATACTTTTGAATACGGTGTTGGTTATTATTTCTTGTCAATTATTGAGTACTCTATTTTGATTATTGTTGTATAGATTGTTTAGATCAATGTTTCAGGACAGTTATAATAACCAGGTCTTATCGACCTCGGTATAGATGCAGGGTGTTTAGGAGTTTTCTATCCACAGGTTCAGTGCTGGTAGAGTATTTGAGCGTATGTTAGTGAAATGGGCCCTAGTGTGTGATGAGTGTATGTGCGTGTAACTGTGAAATTACTCTATCCGTGGAAGTGAGGATATTATATACACCCTGATCTCTATCACTGCGACTGAAAAAAGGGGTAACATAAAGAGAGATGAAGGTGAGAGAGAGAATGAGTAAAATTAAAAAGCTACACAATAAGATTAAATGGGAACAACAGTGAGGGTTGATAAAGGGTTGAGGAAGATAGAAATGAGTGAGCGTGTAAGGGATTGTGAAGTACGAGTCGACACAAGGAGTGGTAGACTGGTAGAGATAGGCACAGTACAGATGGAGAAGAGAGTGGTCTAATGAAAGAGACGTGCTGTAGACAGAGGTGAGGTAGGGAGAGCAGACATGGAGAGAAAATACCAGGGCATGTGAATTTTGCTGTGATAAGCACCAGCATCCCTATGCTATTCCCCATCATTGTATGAAGTCTCGCGATTGTAATCAGGGTATAGCTATTTATTCATTGCAATACATAATAATTCAATGCTGGGACACTTCTAATCGAGGTCTTAGTATTTCAACTTAACTAACAGGTAAAACTGGGAGCAGATGTGACTCAGTTCACATAGTTTATATTGGACTTATACCTCAACGGTAAACAGCCTTTACAATGAATGCGTTACAACGCATTCCATTACCCCGCATTTTTTACTCCGCAAAATCTTTTACTACACAGGGCTTTACACCGCAAACCATTACAATGCATTCCCCAAAGTAACGCCCTGGTGGAGTTAGAATAGTAAATTGCGTTGTAATGAGGAATGCGTCGTATTGCATTGCGTTGTAAAGCCCTGCATTGTACAAGATTTTGTGGAGTAAAAAATGTGAAGTAATAGCACGTGTTTTAAACGCATGCGGAGTAAAGTGTCATATTCACCTCAACTATATATGGGTCCAAGAACCATAATGCTGCTCTACACATAACAATGATAATAATCATAATATGTATTTCTGTAGTAGACTTCACAAACTGAATTGTTAGATTTTCCTTCACTTAATAACATAAGTACATACAATATTCAATCCATCCTGTTTATGTGTTATAGGGTGAACTACAAGGCGGAGGGTGCACGATTTCCACACAGGAACAAAACTAGGTATGTGGCACAACAAACGTTATATTGCCCATAGTGCCAATAAACCATGTGACAACCAAGTTTCCCGTTAACTCTGTCCATGCCTTCTGCTGTCCAATATCCACCCTGTCACTCAGCCTATATATGCTGCAGTTTATATTTCATTTTTTTTTTGTGGTGTTTTTTTTATTTTTATTGAGAGTTTTAATAAACAAACAAAATAAAAGCAGAGATATCGTGACCAGGCATAGCAATACGGGATACATTATACATTTTGATACATGACAAGGCAAGAGTCATTATTTCAAATCAAATACATATCAGTTGAAGGATACAATATAATAATGCGTATATAGTACAGGACGTAGCCAACAAAATTTACAGTTCTGCCCTTCTGCGAATTGCCATATCTTCTGTCGGTGAATATATTTCATTTTCAAGATGAATTTTAAGTATACACCTGTATCTCAGCTGAATTTTCGTCAGGGTTTCTCTTGTGGTATATTTTATTAGAGGCTAGTACCACCTCATTAATTTCTTCCATGAGATAGGGCTGCCACTTCTGTAAGGTGAGGTAAGGAAGCATCCTTAGAGGGGCACCTAGTGGTGGTGCAGAATTGCTACAAAAGGCATGGAGCCTGGTCTTTTTTTGCAGTGTGTGGGGAACTCTCCAGGAGGCGGACATTCTATTTCAAACTGGTCCTCTGAGTGTGCCACAAGTGTATGTATAAATATATGCATAAATCAGGCTAAAGAATGAAACATTCAACAGGGGATCAATAAAAGTATTGAAAATAACATAGAAACCAAAATATTTTTTGTTCATGCCTCAGTTTGATGCAGCCTCAGTTTGGGGCTAGGGGAAGTAGGTCAAGTGGAAACAAAGGACATTTTTACTTTATGTTCCATCCACTGCCTTCCTTCTTGATCTCCTGATCCCCCATTGGAATTTTATGGTGCTGCATGTCTTATTTATGAACTGTTTTGGTTCTTCTAAATTCTTTACATTGTTCCTTTGATTAAGACTGACTGCTCTGTGCCACTGCTACTCAGGACTGAGCTAAGAATGTTCTTTTTAAACCTTTATTTTTCAATTTTGTAATACAATAGAGAAAGAAAAATCGGACAGCAGTGGTGCATATGGGAAAGATAAAGTACATATGGTTTAGTTATAATTGTACAGTTTACAGAGCCAGGTGTGCTGGGCACATCACACACCAAGGAAAACAACCAGACACATACTACAGAGATGTTCTACTACTCACCCCCCACCCTCCTCCCGGCTGGACTGGGACGCGGTCCCTACCGATGTAAACTAAGATTTTAATTAGAGCAACCAAACTGGTCCTGATGCAGATTGTGGCATTGTTACATGATGAGGTCTCACAACTACACCACATAATAATCCACTCCCTACAGTCTCCTCAGCACATTTTAGTGGAATCTTGCACTCTCTTTTGTTACAATGTGAGTGTTGCAGGATAGCCCTGCTGCTCCCCTGTGCACAATAACAGCAGCTTCTCCCTGCTGACTTCAGACCAGGAGTAGCAGCAGGCCCAATTGTACAGCGGGTGCCTTTTGGCCTATTCCCAAGTAGAAAACCAGCATTTGTTTATCTCTTAATGGTTCGCAGGGCCCTGTGGCCCTGTTTGATTAGGGTGTTTGTTTAAATTTCATAACAGAAATTACTTGGGATACTTTAAGTACTGGGACCACGGGGCATATTATCAAGGGCCTTATCTCCGCTTTTTTGGCTTTAAAAGCCCAAAAAGCGGAGATAATGTTTTCGCCCTATTAACAAGGCAGTGCTAACATGCATTAGCGCATGTTAGCAGCCTTGTTACCGACGCCTCACTTTGTATCTCTAATGAGATGCAAAGTGGGCGTCACTGGGCAGAACAACCTTGCAAATATCGCTGATGTGCACATCGCGATATTTACAATATCGTTAATTTTTGTAGAAAATTGCTGTTTTCGCCAAAAACTAATGTCTGCTAAAAGGCAGACTTACCTATCCCTAACATTGGGGTGGATTATGCTGATACGACCACAGGATCGTATTAGCAAGGTTATCGTCGTTTTGCAGGGAACATCGCTGGAAAACCAGCGATGTTCCCTGCAAAACGGCGATTTCCCCGCTATCGCTGGAATCTTTATCGCCCTGGAGAAATGCGTTGTTAATAACGCGCTACTCGGACAATAAATTCCAGCGATGGACGGCGATAAATAAAAAAGCGCTAAGTGCGCTTTGTGTTATTTATCGCCGTGCCTAGATAATATGCCCCCACGTGTGATAACAACCACTAGGTATTTAGATTATCTCGATTTGATATACAACTTTGAAGATGTGTGAAAAGGTGTCATGTGACAATGGGTTGTGCTATACAAAGAGATCCATCATGTACATGCAGCAACAGATAGAGAATGGAATTAGCAATGGATGTATAACGAAAGAAACAATGATGGAAAATACCTTAAGACGATCACACTATCTTTCGATCTGAAAGCCATAAATGTTTTATAAGGAGAAATTAATACAATCACGCTATCTTTCGATCTGAAAGCCATAAAAGTTTTACAAGGAGATATAACAAGCTTTATTTGGTCTTGTAAGGGAGTGAGGATCGCCTGGGAGAAACTTCGAAGATCGAAACCAGAGGGCAGCATTGCATACCGATTTCCACCTTTACTGTTGGACCTTCCAGCTAAAAAACATAAGACCACTCCTGTTTAACTTGGCTTGTTTCCCACCTTACTTACAAGCAATGACAAAAAACCTACCCCTCGGCTGTGATTTCTTTCTTTTTAAATTTGGCCATCCACAACTTTTCAAGAAAGTCAAACTAAAAATTTTAAGAATGGCAAGTGAGATCTGATACCAGAACAGATGAATTTTGAGGATACCTTATCACAGCGTTGGTGCACCTATTAGGAATATTCCAGGGACCCCAATCTGCCTGCAGGACAAACTGGCCGCCCCACTAATGGCAACAGTAATAGATAAATGGGGGCAAATATTGCAGAACAACAAAATAGTCCCTTGGGAGACTCAAACACTATTACGAACCAAAACCTATCCAAGTTTAAGTTTTACCAACTATCTAGCTGGACTGCCGCCTAGGCGAAGGTGGTGAAAGAAACTAAGAGTGGGAAAATAAACTGCAGGGGGCCCTCTATCAAGGTAAAGAAGTTTCCAAGTGGTACTGGATGCTGGTAAGGGGGGAGGACACCACTTTAGCACCATCGGTTGAATCCTGGAGGAAAGACCTGCCGACGACCGTCGTAACACGCCAATGGCAAGCATTGATGCCCACTTTATGGTTGGTTGTATAAGCTGCACCACTCAAAAGAAATCATATCTTTACAGTTCACAGAGCATACTGGACCCCAAAAAGGCTACCAAAGCTGAGAGGTGGAGTATCCAAACTCTGCCTAAAGTGTTTTATGGGGGATGCAGATGACGTACATATGTTTCGGCTGTGTCCACAGGTGCAGGTCGTCTGGCAAGATACTGGTAAGGCTATCTCAGAACTTCTGGGGAAAGAGATCGAGGTAAGCCTGGCTTTGGTTATGTTTGGGGTCCTGCCAGGTGAGGGGCCACGTTTTAAACTTATAAAATGGCATGCTCAACTGCTATTTATTTTAATATTATTGGCAAGAAGGGAAATCTGCTTGAAATGGGTATCCCCCTTACCACCAGACTATTTGATTTGGGTCAAGTCTATTCAACAGAGTGAACAGTTTAGATCGCACTTGTTTATCCAAAAAAAGAGCGGGTATATGGGCGGCCTGAGAAGAGTGGGTAAATAAAAACCATTAGACTTCCCTTATTAAAGGTCCAATGATTAAGAAATAAGTAAAACCTTGGCAGTTAGGAGGAGACAGCCCCAGCCAGTTATAAATCTTCGGTTCGCCCGGTTCTAATGAGGCTGGCTCTCAACGAAGTTTGGAGATGGTTGATTTCCCCCAAACCATTAAGTTCCTCTCTCCTCTCCGGAACTCTCGCAGAGCTCATACCTCTCAACAAAGTTATTATTCATGAATGAGGGCAAAGAAAAAAAAAATATTGAAAATGGCCGACATTTTTACCCACCATGTATAGAGAAAGTAGCCATTGAAAGAGATGATGGACTTTGTCCTTTTATATTTATTGGAATTAGGAAGGAGATCAAGGTCCAGTTGAAGGCAGTCTGTCAAAGCACGTTGGCCATGTTGGTGTGCTTCTTTTCAATTTATATATAAATATATGGCTGGCACAACAGCCCCACTGGTCAATGAGCTATATACTTCGCATTCCCCCACCTGGGACTTCAGCTTTATAGATGGGGCGTAGGCAGCTTGATGGAACGGGCAAGGGGCAGCAGGCATGTAGCAGCTGGAATACAGCAACATTTCTACCACTGACTATGCACGGTGGCAGAAATGCTCCCCACAGAACCCTTTTTTGCTGCTTTATATGTTTTTTTGAAGTTTCAGCTTCATGGCTTCTTGCAGCTAGGAAGGCAAAGCATGTAGCTCGTTGGGCAGTGGCTAGTGTGTCAAAAATGGGACAAATGGACAGACACCAATGCAGGGTGTAAATGGGATGAAAAAACTGGGGGGGGGGGTCTCTCAAAGGGGCGTGACCAATGTGATTAAGGGCGTAGCTTAAATGCACCTAGGCTAAAAATCTATGCCTAGCTTAGTGTGCCGTGTGGCTGGTATTTTGCTACTTAAGTCATTGCATCCAGATATATAATACAGCAAGTAACATTACACTTACAACAGGCCAGGACTATTGGTTTTGTCAATGGGTGTTAGATGCATAACATGAATAAGCAACAACCATAGCTCTGTAGTATAGCATATTGAAAATGCCAGTGGCGGCCACTATTTCCTGGGGGTGGCGAGGCGGGGGGGTGTGGAGGGTTGAAAATGGGGAAAAAAACAACCACTTACCTTCAGGCCGGCCACCCGGCCGGCTGCCGCCTCTCCACTTGTAAGCGGAAACAGGAAGCACCCAGGCTCCAGACTCCCCTAGCCAATCACAGCACTGCAATGCAGCGATGTGATTGGTCTGAGCGCCGTGGTTTGGCGCGCAGGCAGTGAATGGGAGCCTGGGGCATGTTCTGCCCCCAGGCTGTAATGCAGCCTGGGGGCAGAACATGCAAAGTGCGCATGACGGTTTGGCCGGCCGAGAGGGCCAGTCAAAGCATCATTGGGCACCTTGGAGTGGGCAAACCACTCCTCCCCTGCCCTGCTCTGGTAGTCCAGCCCCGCCCGCACCAGGAAAGGAAGACTGAAATGATAGTAATGATCGTTAATATCATTTTATTTTTCTTTAACGCCCCTCATTAAACCGCGGCCATCCATGTTTGGTCTCCTATGAACCTCTGGTACCAGCCAGTTGTCCTTAGACGGTCTGTTTCCTAGTTCACTTTTCAGATCGGATGCACAATTCTGAAGGCCGCATGAAGGAACATTCATTTTTTACGGCTCCGAAATGATTAGTCAAACTTGTTGTCAGGTTTCCACAGAGCCTCCACACATACACGTTTCTTGCATAATTGTTCAGTTCTATTTAAAAATAGACTCACGGGTTTTGCGTAGTAGCCGTGTGCTTTTAATAATAATAACGCCACCAGAGCCCGGCCAGGCCATGTGAGCCTTAATTACGCCCGGTGGCGTCCAGCCACGTCCCCGCCCATTTCCTGCCCTGGGCCTGCTTAATTTCTGCTGAATGAAATTAGCAGAGTGCAGCAATGCTAATTGAAGGCCAGAGATGAGCCACACAGCACAGCATGTCCCTGCTTCCCGGCATTGCCGTGTTGCTGACTCATTGGCCGAGAGAAACAACGCCGCAGGGGAGTCACAGTAATGGCCTTTTTGGACGCTGTCCGGCCCAAGGACAAAGAGTCCCAAACAAGCGTTAGCTGCGCTCATCCGATGCATCTGATAACGGTGCACAAGGAAGTCCCTGCAGGCCATTGACTCCTTGCACGTGTCAACCATCACCAGTGCTTCCTTCATTTGTGACGGTGCTTGCAGGTGGTGGGCGTGGCAGCGGTGCTTTAAATGAACGGGTACTGTCCGGTACCGCGTACCGGCAGTTTTTTATTTTGAGAGGGAGATTCTCAAGAGATACGTAATGCTTTTAATTGGAGAGTACCGGCACTTCTCAGAAACAAGCAGGTACTCTGGTACAGAGTGCCTACACTTCTATTGTTTCCATGTAAAGCACTGGCTGCATTTATTCAACATTACTGAGGGTTAATGTTGGTGCCTCTGATAATGGTGCACAAGGAAGTCCCTGCAGGCCATTGACTCCTTGCACGTGTCAACCATCACCAGTGCTTCCTTCATTTGTGACGGTGCTTGCAGATGGTGGGCGTGGCACCGGTGCTTTAAATGAATGGGTACTGTTTTTATTTTGAGAGGGAGAGTACCTGAACTTCTCAAGAGATATGTAATGCTTTTAATTGGAGAGTACCGGCACTTCTCAAAAACAAGCAGGTACTCTGGTACAGAGTGCCTGCACTTCTATTTTTTACATGTAAAGCACTGGCTGCATTTATTCAGCATTACTGAGGGTTAATGTTGGTGCCTCTGATAATGGTGCACAAGGAAGTCCCTGCAGGCCATTGACTCCTTGCACGTGTCAACCAACACCAGTGCTTTAAATGGGCAGGTACTGTCCTGAGTACCTGCACTTCTTTCATTTGAAAGGGAAAGTACCTGCATTTCTCAGCTCGTCTACAATACATTTAATAGGCGAGTACCAGCACTTTTCAGGAACAAACAGGTACTCGATAGTGAGCACATGCACTTTTATATTTCCATTTAAAGTACTGAAAGGCACTCATTTTTGGGGACCAGGACAAGAGAATGAAGTGGGCAGGATGTATGGGAATGGCGTGGCCACATCTTTTTATTTGTACAAACACAGTTCCCATACTAGTTGTTAAAGAACAATCGTCCCTGAACTGTGACCTTCAAATACCTCCAGCTGAAAGCGTCAAGTAGGCGTTACATGGATAGAGCAAAGGCGTTCCTTTGCATCTACCCTTGCATTTGACACACACACATATTTACTAAAGTCAATAAAAATGGCACATTGCTCAAAAATGGCGTGCTTGGCTGATGCTGGTGTAGCGAGGAGATATATCTTTATTTCTCCTCTTGAGTTCCTCTTTGCAGCACACATGCAAAGAGGAATCCTATAAGAATAGTTTTGTGCAAAAAGGTATTCCTTCTTGCACAACAGACTATTCTGACCACAATGTAGGCCCCCTAATGTCATAGAGCAAAGGTGCCTACATTGGCACTAGGTATCAAGAAGTGTGACAGCGCTATGAGAGTGCAGAACAGCGCCATATCTTAGTAGATTGGTCGATTTCAACTCTATTCCTTGGGTGCAGTGCAGCAACTTCCCTTGCTGCATTGCGTTGTGTCAAAGTTTAGGAAATCTGTCCCTTACTCTTTTTGCAAATTTGCAGCAGCCTATCTATTCTGTCGCAAGCGTGGGCCTCGTAGTAGTACAAATGATGGACAGAATGCTGAACAAATCAACCATGCAACCCTAGTCAAGAGATGTGGGTTAAATCCATTGTCCTTTTGCTTACCATGCCACCCCAGTTTGGACCCAGCCATATGCAAATACTTCTTGACCCTGCTCCTCATGGGAACAGCCCAGGCCGAACGCAAAGCCAGGTCCTCCCTGGACCAGAAACAAGCACCCTGGGACTGGTTTCTGGGTATCACACCTCATTAGCCAGGCTAGCTTGAATCCAGTGGCACACCGAGCAAGGGACCCACGTTTGGGCATTCCCATCCCACTTAGGGTTAAAAATGCTGCGCAAACAAATGATGAACGGAATGCTGAACAAATCAAACATTCACCCCAGTCAAGAGATCTGCGTTAATCCATTGTTCTTTTGCTCACCATGTCACCCCAGTTTGGACCCAGCCATATTCAAATCAGTCCTCATGGGAACAGTCCAGACCGAACTGCCAGGCCAGGTCATCCCAGAACTAGAAACAAGCATGGATTCACAGACATCTGCAGTGATCTGCAGTGATCGCATGAACCAAATGAGCTTTTATAACATAAACTAGTGCATTCCCCTCTAACTAGTTTAACGGGCATTCATTTTTCATGTAAGGTGAGCGTGCTGTTTTACATACAATTACCTAAAGGGGAAAGGTCAACAAAATAGATGCAGAATATTTTGTTGTTTATTGGCACATTCATACCTTAGCTGCCACACTCAATGTCTCCACCCAAATTGCACTCAGGATCGCAGTTTGCATACTTTTTATGCACTATGGGCCAGATGTATGAAGGCCCCGTTTTGCGATTTCCTAATTGCGAATCCTTGCGATTCGCAATTAGGAAAATGCAAAACAGCATGCATGAAAGTGTTCTGAACACTTTCTGCGATTCCTAGGAGATTGCAAATGACCTACCTCTTGAATATTAATGAGGTAGGTCGCAATTTGCGACCCCCTAAAAATCGCAAAAACCAGAAGACCACCATGTCCTCGATTGGTTTCAAAGAAAGCAATCTTTTTTTTTATAAAGCATCCTGTTTTCCTTAAAGGAAAACGGGATGCTTTACAAATAAAAAGAAAAGTTTTCCTTACATTTTTTGAGAGCAGTCAGTGGGCCATGGGACCACTGCCTGCTGAAAAAAAAAACCTGCTTTTACAAAAATTCCCAAAGGTGAAGGGTGCCCTTGGGAACCCCTTCCCATTTGCAAATGGGTTACCACCTACTTAAAGTAGGTGGCAAAATGTAAATGTTTTGCGACTGCGTTTCGGTCGCAAAACAGTCATGCATACCGATACGATTCGGTATTAGGAAGGTACGCCCTAAACACGCCCCTTCCTAATACCTAATCGCAAACCCAAATTGCGATTCAGTAACATGTTACCGAATCGCAAATTCGGTTGGATACATATGAAAACCCTATTTAGCATTCGCAAACAGGCCGATTCTGTGAATCGGCCAGTTTGGGAATGCAAAAAAGGTTGATACATGTGGCCCTATCTTTTCTCATTATCGTATTTTGAGCCAGAGCACAAAGAAGACGGCAGAGAATAGAGAAAGAAGATAATGAGAAAGCTGAGATGAAAAAGAACCTAGAAGAGCGTGATAAAGTATCCGGAAGTGAAGAGTGGAGGAAGCAATCAAGACTCGCAGCTTTGGTATTCAGCAAACATAACAGGCGGAGGGCTCCTGAGAACAAACTGTGAGCCCCTGAACTACTTCCTGTTTGTATTTTTAACAAGTGTCGCTTTGTCCTTCACTATTATTGTCACTATGGGTGACAGAAAGGAGCGCAGCTGGGTGTGGTAGGTTTGTTGCAGGCAGGGCCGGCCTTTAGCATTTGTGACCATGGCTTGTGCCCAGGGTGCCAACCTCCAGAATGGCACAGGAGCTGCCTGCAGCAGCATCCCTCAGACCTGTGTCCAAAGAAAAGTGTGTTTAAACACTCTTTCTGTGGGCTGCTGCCCATCATGGTCACAATTTGTATGTTTTCGTGTCATAGAGCTTCTTAATTTTGTCCCCTTGCCTTCCCCTTATTCTTCCCACATTTTTGACACAGACAATTAAAAATAATGACGTTTGGGGTGGGGGGAGGGGTCTAATTTGGTTCAGTCCATGGCTCTATCCGAGCAAAGGCCATCTCTTGTTGGAGGTCAGTCTTGCTACATTGCACCTTTCCCAAGAGCAGGTCTCCCCCTGCCCTTGTCTACACGGATTGTCCTTCTGCCACAAATTCCACCACAGCGTAGGAAAGGAGGGAGGAAGATAGCTGGCTGGGAATGACTCCCAGAGATGGCCACGCGCACCATAGTGCTCGTCCTGCCTCCAAAAGGCTTTGGCAGGGCTCAGAACTACTCTCCCCCTCGCATGTACCAGAAGACTGGGACCCTCTTTATCATGGGTATGTACTCAGTTCAGCCATGCTGAGACACACCCAAGGGTTCATGCAGACTTACAATGCTAGGGTCTGACAATTAAATATCCCATAATATTCTCTTTCCCAGCTGCCATACAAATACTTTCAGAGCAACAGGTAAAAATACAGGTTGCCATTTGTGTGCTCCTTTACCACAAAGCAAAAGACACACAATTGATGGACGGAATGCAGAACAAATCAAAACATTCACCCCCAGCCAAGAGATCTGGGTTAAATCCATCATTCTTTTGCTCACCATGCCACCCCAGTTTAGACCTGGCCGTATGCAAATTAGTCTTGACCCTGTGACTCATGGGAACAGTCCAGCCCGAACTACCAAGCGAGGTCCAGCATCCTAGGACCGGTTTCGGGGTTTCACCCCTCATCAGCCGGGATAGCTTGAATCCAGTGGCACAGTAAGCCCGGCACCCACTTCCGGGCATACCCGGTACACTTAGGGTGAGAAAGCAAAGGAAACACTATTGATGGACGGAATGCAGAACAAATCAAAACATTCACTCCCATTCAAGAGATCTGGGTTAAAACCATCATTCTTTTGCTCACCATGCCACCCCAGTTTAGACCTGGCCGTATGCAAATCAGTCTTGACCCTGTGCCTCATGGGAACAGCCCAGCCCGAACTGCCAAGCGAGGGCCTCCCTGGACCGAAAACAAGCATCCTAGACCCGCATTTTTGAGACCATTTGATTCAGCCTGGTGCTCTCTTGCGACTTCTCATGGTCGAGCCAAAAGTCTGCTGCCTCCAGGGACCTTATTTAAGCACAGGCCTCACTCTCCCTGGCCGGTGGAACTAGGATGGTGTCTGACTCCATCTTTTTTCCAGAGCTCCAGTACATCTTCCCCACCTGACCTGTTGTGAGGCACAGAGACAGTGTGAAGCAGCCTTCTTTGCCATGTATGTATTTATTTAAGGAACTTCTAGAGGACATTAGCCCACACCAATGGATGTGAATCGGCTCATGTCATATGCTGCGTGAAATGATCCGGCGCGCCTTACTATTATTTCATGCTGGACAGAGGGGGGCAATCCATTGAAAGCTCGACACAGGCTCACGCCAGACGCCTGACTGTGGCTTAGCTCAAGGTCCTCTTGGATCCTCCAACCCAAACCGCCCGCCCCTTTATGTGATTTCAGCCTGGCACCCATGCTCTAACCTCATGCACCAAGGATCAAAGGCAAAGCATTCACCTTTCAAGTAAAACAGGACAAGGAAAGCGATACCCATCAAGTGGCCGAATTGCACAACGTTAATCAGAAAAACCTGGGATCGATCCTGGCTTCTCTACTTGACCAAATTGTGTGAGCTGAGGAAAGCATTTTTAAAATTTCATTCTGGGCCTGATTCACAATGGCGAACTTATACTGTTCTGTAAGTTTCCTCATTTTTTGGTATTCACAAACATAAAAAAGATAAGCCTGCCCTATCTTTTCATGTGCGGAGTTCTCAACTCTAACTGTGAAGTCTCTACAGTTGTAGGCTTACTATTAACTTACAGTAGCGGCTGCTCGGGTCGGCAGCGGTGAGCAAGCAAGAGGGAGGGGGGAAGGGAGGGATACAAAAATAAGGACAGAAAAAAAAATATATATAAAATGTTACTTACCTGCCACTGCGGTCGCCACATTGCTCCTCTCCCGATCCTCAACTTCAGGGCAGGTGCACACTGCCCAGGCTCTCAGATGGCATTCCGGATGCTCCTTTCATGCTGGAAATAATATTTTCAGCATGAGCGCAGCTGCAGGATTGGTCTGAGCGGTCTGGTTTGCCGCTCAGACAGTGCCTGGGAGCCTGTGGCTTTTCTCCACCCAGCTGTGCAACACAGCCAGGAGGAGAAATGCTAAGTGCACATAACGGTTTGGCCGGACTGAGTAGCGCCCATCACCCCTCCTCCCCACTGTTGCACATAGAGTGCATTGCCCCGCCCTCCCCTAGCTGGCACAGCCTGCAGGGATATAGAAAAAGAAAATGATAATAACATTTGTTTATTATTAATATTTTTTCATCTGTTTAACCCTTTCGCTGCGGCGGGAATTCCGCCGCAGCGCTGGGGGGTGCGGGGGGGCAGCGCGGTGGCGCTGTGCTCATGACGGAGCCACTCCGTCATGAGCCACGGTTGAGCTGTGCTCATGACGGAGCGGTTCTGTCATGACTCCGCCCAGTTGCGTTGTCCCCCCGCACAGGCGGGGAAACAGCGCCGCGTGGGCGGAGCGGCCGCCAACGGTCGTGGCATGACGGAACCGCTCCGTCATGAGCACACGGCAACCGTGGCTCATGACGGAGCGGTTCGGTCATGAGCGGGGAAGGGGTTAAATCTGCTGACACCTAGTGGGGAAATGCTCCTCCGCCATAATTTAGGAGCCGCCCCTGTTAACTCATAGTTTGTGAATGCCAAAAAAACATAAACTTACACAAAGTGTAACTTTGTCTTTGTGAATGAGGCCCACAGTTTGTGAATAACAAAACAGAAGTAAAGTTTCTCCAGCAAGTGTAAACTTACACAAAAGTGTAAGTTTACCTTTGTGAATCAGGCTCTATGCGAGCACCTTCACACACGTGAATTCAGAATATATGCTGTACAAAATCTCACGGTGTTTCATTTTATAGACCATAGTGTTGCCCCATGTATAATGAGAATATAGGTCATGTGTAGAGAGCACATGACCACTGACTTGCTGCTTAGCTCACTTGTGCTTGCGTCATCAAGACACGGGGTGGCATGAATGCTTCCAAGCCCACCTTTAAATCTGTCACTATCGCTTTTGATAAATGCCTCTCAATGAAGTGATGTAATCTGACCTACTAAGGTAAACATTTCTGCTTGTTAAGGAAATACATATTTTTTTAATGTGAAGTCTTTATCATATTGTGTACTTTGACATAATGTATGTCTTGCTTGATTTACAAGCAAAATACTTTCAAGGCTAGGCTCGTACAAAGGCTGTTAGAGCCATCCCAGACCCTTGGCTTGGCCCTCCCACTTAATTTGTTGGCTCGCCCCCTCTAAAAAAAAATATAACACTAGAAAACAGATGAATGAATTAATAAATGGACACATCTGTGCCGCAGGTGCACAACCCAGTGAGTTATCTTATCAGCAATTACTATATCTTGCTTGGGTTAAAAAAACAATTGTTTTGCTGTTGTTTACCCCAGCCTTATTTCATTTTTTCTCTCATATCCAGTCTTTAAATTCTAAACGCTTTTGTAAGAAATAAAGAGTTTGCCTTTTTTTCATGACACTGCCCCTCATTATTTCGAAATGTACCCTAGTTTTACTCACTTGGTGTTTGTGATGTCTTCTTACTTTGGAGGGTAAAGGCGAGTTCCCTACAAGAATGGTGTAGCTGTGCTGTGTGACAACTCATATCACTCTAGTAGAATGAGGGCCTTTTGCAGGTGTTTTCTCAATGAGAAATTAAGACTTATTTTCTTCACAAAAATATATTAGGAGACCAAACACCATGTATGGCACTGCTCTCCAAATTACATCTTTCAGCAATACTGCTGTGATAATAATTTAATAACTCTTAAAGGGGGTCCTTTTAAGTATGAATGTAATGAACAAAGGTTGTTTGACTGGCTGATTATTGGACTAGTATTGTGCCAGCATTTTATATTTTTTTAACTTTTATTTGATTTTCATGCATTATGAAAATACTTGAATCGATGTGAAGCGCTTGTGAAAGTGTAGCGCCTATTTTACAAAGGCATTAATGAATATGTAAAGTAGTGCTCATGAAGTATTCTTTTTTCAGTATCACATGCCTTTGTAAGTTGTCTTTTTCGCAGGGAGTCTCTTTTGGTGACACATGTAGCTGGCTGAAGTGACCCTTTTGAGACAGGGCAAGACTACAAACGGTATAAAAGGATACAATGGAGTTTATACCCGGATACTTACAAAAAGTTAAGATTGATTCAAGCATTGCATACATTATTTAATTCAGTTTCATTTTTACAAGCTAACACAGAGGCATGCTGTCTCGCTATGTACCAAGAAATGGTACAAACACAACGGGTAACGAGGTATAATTTTCATAATTTGCAATATCTGCACAACTACTTATGTCAGGTTACAGGTATGACAAGTTACCTTCTTCTATTTATTCATAGCATTCTGGGACGTATAGATCTGTAAAGAAGGCACCCAGTACTGGATAAGCTAATTGGCCCTAACACCAAGCACCTCGAGAGCTCTGTAAGTGACAGTGACTGCAATAAAGTCCAGCATCCAGGTGTGGCCATGTTAAGGATGTGTGTCCAGGATGCCATGAGGACCGAGTGTTTAGCAGTTGAGGGGGTTTGCTCATGCACTGGCCTCAAGAGATGCTTGGCAAGAAACCTGTTAGCGGAAGAGGCTGACTTTGTGCAGTTTATGAATTGTCAGCATTTGCTCAATAGGTGGGGTGGTTGGTTGGAGTAATTTGCAGATGCAGGAGCAGGGACTGGCTCTAAAGGATCTGTCACAGGAGTGGGTTTTCTTTAGCCCTTGAACAGAGCCAAACAAGGATTTCTTAAATAAAAAATAGAAGTTGCACTTTTTTTACTACTAAAAAAACATAGCCCCCCAACCATCCCCCCGAGCTGATCCAGTGAGCCGGCTGTGGATGGGGAAAGGTAAAGTATTCTCTTCTGCTTCCTCCTCTCTACGTGTTACCTGTAGGTGATTCATTTCAAGTGCTGAGATGGTGATTGTTGGAACAGGAACACCCCCTCCCTGGTAAACAGGCCTGCACCCCGGCCCGAAAGACCCCACTGCATGTGAAACTGATATCCTGACTTTTTCTTTGGTCCTGTTAACACGACATACCTGGTGAGGGACAGGTCTAGCCATAATGATACCGATGGCCAGAACTTGTACTGTGACCTGGCGGAGCACCCCAAGTGCGCCCCCTGTCCTGACTACTGTTCCTGTCCTCGGTTTTTGATATGCAGCTCTGGAGGCAGCGTACTGGGCTTTGCAGATAAAGTACTGAACAGATCTTTCTCCAAGTATTGATGGCATGGGGTGCATACTGGCCCCTCATTTAAAGTTCCGCTTTGTGTGATACCTAGATCCACACACTGACATCCTGTGTGAGTGTCATGTGCCTGTGTGTAAGAATGCATAGTGGCAAAGACTTTGGGGCATATTAACAAGGGCTTTATCCCTGCTTTTTTGGCTTAAAAAGCCAAAAACGCAGAGATAAAACCAGCGCCCTATTTACAAGAGGGTGCTAACATGCATAATCGCATGTTAGCACCCTTTTTCCCGACGCCTCCCTTTGCATCTCTAATGAGATGCAAAGTGGGCGTCACTGGGCGTACCCCAATGGACTACCTTGTAAAATATTGCTGATGTACACGTCGCGATATTTACAAGACAGCCCACAGGATTTCAGCAGACGTTAGATTTTGGCGAAAACTGCGTTTTTTGCCAAAATCTAACGTCTGCTAAAATCATGATTTAGCCATCCCTAAGATAGGGGGTGGATTATGCTGATACGACCACAGTGTCGTATCAGCAAGGTTATCTCCGTTTTGCAGGGAACATCGCTGGAAAACCAGCGATGTTCCCTGCAAAACGGGCGATTTCCCCGCTATCGCAGGAATTTGTATCGCCTTAGAGATGCGCATTGCTAATAACGCGATATCTCCGCAATAAAAGCCTGCGATAGCCGGCGTTAAAAAAATGAGCGCTAACCGTGCTTTGCGATAGTTAACGTAAAGTGTTGCTAAAATGCCCCCAAGTGTTGTGGGGAGAGGATGGTTGCAGGACCTGCGGGACCCAGTTTCGATAGCCCCTGGTTTGACGTGCCACAATGTGGAGGATTGGTCCTTTGCTTGTTGGTCGTAGAATGGGAGAGCGCCAGCAGGGTGATTTAGGGATAGTAATGGTTCTAGGCAGAGGCTGCCTTTTTCTCTTCCGTTGCGTGCTACTTCAGGAAGGTTGATGACAGCTTAGTGCAGGGTCTTGACCCTACATTACGCTCATGTTGTAGATACTCCTGCTTTTGAGCCATCACTGCCTCCTGTAGCACTGGCCTTAGTTGTGAGGGGTCACATGGCAGTTGCCCTTATCCTGCAAGGCCCAAGATCACCGCCACGGCAGAGGAACCTCCACTCACCAATCACCCAATCAACTGCTGAAGACGAATGACCATTGTTGAGGCCGGCCGTGATGGTCGTTCTCAGCAGTAAGATCCAAGAGGCGGACTGAGTCCAACGATCCTGTCCCCACTGGCTGAGGATCTGACCGTAGAAAGTGAAGGGTGCACCACCAACCCCTGTACTGAACTGCATCACAATGAAGAGATAACGCAAGGCTTGTAAAGAAAGAACTCAACAGGATAACATCTGTACATTAGAGTAAGCAACAATGGCTACTATCACCTCTTTTATTTAAGATACGAAACAAACTGACCTACAGACTACCGACCATAGTATTTGCTCACACAGCCTGATAGTGAGCACACACCTGTGCCTGATTCCTGCCCAATCTTTTTTCACTGAGTTTGAGGACTGTAGTGTGGAGAACTGTAGCAACTGTGTTGGATCAATGTAGGAAATGACTAGAGCCCCATAGTTGTATTTTATAGAAGCCTGTTCCTGACCCCCCATTACTGCATGTACTATCTTTTTTTTGTTTCAATTTGTTTTATTGAGTTTTTAATCAACAATACAGACATTCATAGTATATTTCTAATTGTTAGGTCGAGCCTAGAGCAGCGCATGCGCTGCTCTAGGAAAACGACCTTTTGGAATCACTCTGGACTTCCGCCCACGGCTTGCAGTTATGAGCAGCAGTGCGCAGTGTGCCATCTGTTTTGTGGCAGATTTCACACGAGCGCGCGCGCACCACTGTCCTGCTGCAGCTGCATGTCTTGCTTTCAATTTTGCCGCCACGCAGCCCCGCTTGTTCTTAGAAGGCCTCCGCGGGCACGGCTGTTGCTGAACACCCAGGCTGTCCAGTCTTGAATCCTCCCAATGCCCCTTTTTCCACAAACCTACACTTACCGTCTCTTCAGCTCAACTCACTCTCGCAGTTGCAGGTTCCTTTTCAGCGCTGACTTCTCCCTGTGGCACAGTTTTCCAATTGTTCCAAAAGCACCCGCAAAAATTAATCCCCTCCTGTGTCGGCATTGGTGCGACAGGGGCAATATGAACAGAACGCCCTTTTTTCTCTCCGCCCTATCGTCTTCAGAAGGATGCCAGCAAGGCTCGCATTTCACTGCCCTTGTCACGCTGCCGCACAGAGGCACACTGCCCAAATGTCCACCAGATATGGGAGAGGGGCCTGTGGTGCTCAGTGCCAGGAGCGTCCGCTCCATCACTGAACTCCGAGCTACTCGTGTTGTGCTCACCCGGCCTCCCTGGAGTTTGCTGCACCGAGTGCAGGTCTTCTCAAGAAGGACTAATGGGCTATAGAACAGTGTAAGCTTCTTTCCTGGGACTGGCAAAAGTTCTTGCCCCCCGGGCACAGCAGTGCCTGTTAGCTTCTGTGTAGATACACAAAAAGGCCTGGCATGGTCCCCTGCCAGGCATTTCTCCAGGGTCTGTGTGAATTCGAGGTCACATAGGCAGTCCTTGTGGCAAGCATTGCTGCTGTCCTTCAATCAATCGATCAATCAAGCAGTCAGGGTCGTGTATAGCGCGGCTACTCACCCGTGAGGGTTTCAATGTGCTGGGGGAGGGCGGGTGCTGGTCGGAGGATCCCAGGATCCTTGGAAACATAGGAAGCAGGTACGACCGAAAGCTCACTCAGTTGCCAGGTACCTCCTCTCTAGGCTTTGACTTTTAGCAGAAAGCAACTCGCTCAATCAAGCTGCGCTCTGAGGGCGCTGTGTGCAGGCAGCAGCGGTATCACCCACAAACATGTCATTGACAAAGTGCATTTGGAGTTACAGAGGCAGTAGACAGATACATAGTACATATCCATCCTATGCGAACCAGACACACCCAGTGTGCGAAGAGAAGCACCATGGATCCGGGTGGGATGAGGCGAAGTGCGGGCGCACACTCGCGCTGTTGCATATTTGCACACTAGTTCCAGCTACAATCTGGACGAGCACACGACTTCATCACTCTCAGCAGCAACACACTCCCCTGCAGGGTCACCTCTCCCAACACCAGTCAGGTCGACCTGGTAAGGTCTCCATATATCCCTGGGGCGACTCTGGGCGTGAGCAGCTCACTATATGTATCTGATTGCATGTTACAGAAAGACATGTCAGTATGCCGGCCTTTCAATGTCGGGAGAGATCGGCGGGCCCAGCGCATAGCCATATGTCGCCTCGTGTGCAAGAGACCAAGAGCCACCAACCGCCTCACACCCCTCTGCATATCTCTGTCATAACTTAGCATCGCCAGTAAGGAAGCAGGCACATGAGTCTCGCCAGTAATGGCTTCCAGAACACCACCCCCACCCCAGGGCAGAACCAGGTCAAATGGGATCCCAAGGCCACCCTCCCCCCCAGCACTGGCAGTACGCATTATCACTTAAACCATATCTGTGAATACTGGCAGGTGTGTAATATTTTGTTGATATACTTGAAGTGCAGAAGCCTATGCCTACCGTTTAGCGATATAGTCTTAACTACAGAACAACACTATTGCCACTGCATGTCACTGATGACTATTCCAAGGTCCCTCTACCATTCGAGTCCAGCTGTAATGACTACCGGCCTACGCGCTTCATGCACAAAAGTTGACATTTTCGCCACCAACCGGTGTGGATCAGCCGTCTGCAGGAGTGAGGACAACACGGGCAGCTATGAGGGTTCTAGGATATTATCACCCAGTGGTCCCCCCCAATGTGTGTCACGCTCTGTAGTAATGGAATTGGGTGAGAGTGGTGGGCTGATCACTCTGCTCCCGATCCACCTCTCCAGTACACATCTCGCCATCCTGAAAAAAGTACCCAATAGTAGGCACTCCCAGACCTTCCAATCCATCCACCGCCCCCACTCCTGACCTATCAGAACACCAAGCCAGAGGTATGTGTGGGGTGTACAGCAATGAGCCAGCCTGTCGCTCCAGAAGGCACCACCAGAAGTGAACCGTAGCTTTCAAGGAATCAAATACGCCACATCGCTGTATTGGGTCTCTAAACAATGCCTGGGGTAGTGCGTGGGTATCTGCAGCATCACGTTCAAGCCATAGATGTAGTAAGTCATCTGGGCCATGAACCCAATAGTGAGCAAACGCTCTCTGTGCCACTCTAATGTTTCTAGACAGGGTACAAGTCCTAAACAAGCATTGGCATAGCCAATAGGTCTGGCTTTGGGACCTTATAAGTATTTAGTTATGCAGCACAATATCCTTGGTGCAACAACATCAACTGTTGCGTGGCTAAACACTCATAAGGTCCCAAAGGAGAGACCTATTGGCTATGCCAATGCTTGTTGTATCAGCCATGAAGGTTAGTTTCTTAATAAACAGCTTATAGTAGTACAGGTGCATTCAGTGTGTGTTTGTGTCTCTAACAGTTACAGGCACATGCTCCTGCCCACTGCATATGCATGTCGTGCACTAATCATTAATGCCATCTGCGCACACTCAGTATCTAAGTACTTCATGCCTGTCGACCCAGTGAGTGCCTGCGGCGTCGTTGTCTACTGGCAGGGGAGGCGGTCAGTAACGAAACGGGACAACGTCAAAAATAACAGGTGATTATGGGTTGAACTGGACCTCTTCCTGGCCCCCTTTATCTATGTATCCCCTTTGCATTAGCTTGTAAGGAGAGTCCGGGGCGTGCCCCAAGGTTCGTGGTAGATATTGTACGGTTGTGCCTGCCAAACCGTGACCCTCAGTTACATTTTCATCAGAATCTATCCTCCTCCCCCAACGCACACCTGAGGCGTTGTTATTTGTTGGGCCGCGTGTTTATCCCAGCGCTGTGAATGTTTTGCAGCTCAACCAATACCGTATCCCAGGTTGTGGCGATTGGAGTCTTACGAACGTCCAGTGTGTCCTCCCGGTGCAGCGCAACGCTTTCTGCCTTGGCCCATGTCAGCATGGAGCGCCTCCACGCCAATATGTGAGGGGGCTCAGAGGCCTTCCTTTTCCTAGTAATCAGCCTCTTAACCACTGCAAGTCCCAGGACTAGAAAGCGGGATGTCACCCCATGTGTTTTGCTTCTGCTGTTGAGGTGTAGGATGTGTGTATGTATGTATTCAACGGGGAGGGTGCAGTCAGTGCATTGGAAGAGAGTGTCCGCCAGCACCCTCCAATATCCCCGGAGGTACTGCATGTAGTATCTTGTTTAGGTGTGATATACCGGGCTGGATAGTAAGTAATCGTGTCTGTTGCTTGGCTGTTTGAGTTCTGAGTCACTGACTCTCACACTACCTCACTGAGACGCCGTAGACTGCTCGCTTTCGAAGCCCTGAGAGTCAAATGCCGAAGGGGTGCACTTGGCCCAATTGGGGAGCCCTAGTCAGATCAGGGCCGGCTTAAGTGCTGGTGGCTCCTGGTGCAACAATACTTGTTGGCACCCCCCAATAACCTCCTTCTCCACGGATTCCCTCACTACCAACTTTTAACAGTGCAACTTAAGTCTTCGCCCTCTCACATGCAATTCTGCATGCAGCTCTTTGATGACATGTAATAGAGCTCACTGTTCAATATTCGGATTTTAACTTATAAACTGCAAGTAACAAAAGGATCTCTCTGACAAAAACAGTAACCCACTGAACTTTTTACGTTATATGCTTGTTGTGATCTGCATCGCCAGCCCTGGCATGTAAGGGTAGATGTGGCATAACTATCGGAGCTTCCGACTTTGAAACTGGGTAACAAGGTTTGAGTCTGGGCTCTTCATCCTGTGATTCTGGGCAAATCACCTAATCTCCCTGTGCCTACCAAAAATGTATGTGTCCTTGTGCAAAGTAACTGGTGCTCGTGTAAAGTACTCCAATGCGTTTGGGTCGAGTTTGCGCTATATAAAACCGCAAAGAACCAAAGGAAAGGGTGTACATTTCTGAATTTTGGGAACTGACAATGTCATTTTAACTGGGAACGTTTTGTGCATTTCCTTTGACATTTGTGCAAAGAGCTGTTCACATGTGCAATTTTATAGAGTGCAACTGCGCATGAAAAAATAACTTTGCGCTTTTTATTTTCTCCTCTGGAAAATATTTTTTACCAGAGAAAATTCCTATTTCCTACAACGCCACCAATTTCGGGTGGGGGTCCTCTGTCCATTTAAAGACCCAAAAATCTTCCTCTGTCTGTCAAGAGCAAATGTGCAGCAGTGGGTAAGGAAAAGTTTTGGGATGGCGATCAATAACTTTGTTTGAATGTGTGCACACATATAGTGCATATATAGGCAACCCTCCCCACCTTTGCAGAACCTAGCATGCAATTGGAATAAATAAATCACACAACACAATTCTGTTGGGAAAAGTTTGCTGCAGGTTTATTCCATACAAAAGTATGCCAACGTGGTGGGTTAACCTACGGGCGATCCAAGGGCTGGCAGCGGTGACTGACCTACGCCAAAGAGGGCGCCAGATGGGCGGAAGCAGGTGTAAATACCTCGCCCCTACCCTCTGCGCACCGGAAGTGATGCGGCCGGCACGCCTGGCTGGGGGACTCCTCCCTGGGGTCCCCTCAACTAAAGGGGTGGCGGTGTGCCTAATGTGGCACTAAGGTGGCTGTCCTTTTGAGGTGGCCCACTGCTTGAGTCGCGGGCAGCCTCATTCTGCACAGTCCATCCTGGAATGCCCACGCCTTGCGACTGGCAGTACATTTATTCACACTAAAACCTTAGTAGAATTAAACCGTTTTACTAGTGCACAACCATGTTGCTTAAATGTCAAAAGTGCCTTTACATTTGAAAAAAAAAAAGTTCTTTTAACGGTCTGCTTTTTAACTTTTGCATAGATTCAAAACAAAATAAAATATGAAACGCACACATTTCTGATTTTCGGCGCTTGAAACCGCATAGTTCGAAACAATGTCAAGATGCCACAGTATTCTCAGAGCTAGTACACACGTAGCACATGCTTACATTCATCGTTATGTGAGACTACTAAGAATTCTTGTGTTGGGAAATCACACAACAGGCCTCCCCTTCCCGAGCTGCCAGATGGAGGCATGTGACGTCAGCACTTGTCCCCTACTTGGAAATCCATCCGAGGAGACATCTTGACTGCCCTTGTCCAAGAGCGTCTATTGTTCCCAAAACGGCCGCCGAGAGCAGGCCGCTGAGCACATGCAATCTCCACTGTCACGGAAACCCCGCTGCGGCCGGCAGTGCGCAGAATGTTTTTAATTAACCAGAGTTTTATTTGAATTTTTGTCTTCTTTCGACAAGGGCAGTGTTGCCTTCTTCCTGGAATCAGAGATCAACATGTCAGAAACAGCCTTGAACATGTTCATAACAGGCCATACACTGAAATACTCGCAGGATAGGGGAGAGGATGTGTTGTTGTGGCCGGAGCTGCCGACTTTGGAACTGTAGAACCAGATTAGAGTCTCGGCGTCAACTCAACATCCTGTGATTCTGAACAAATCGGTTAGCGCCCTATTTAAATGTTGGTGGTATGTATACTCCGTTGCAACGGCGGAGAAGTATACATCCCGCCAACATGAAGGTTCGCTAGACCTATTTAAATGCGGGCAGATCTTCGGTTTGGCTACGCTGGTGACTACTCCGTCACCACCATAGCCAAAGAAATGGCTACATGTCCGCCTGGCCAATCAGGATGGGTGGAAACATAGGCATTTCTTCACTATCCGTCACTCCCCCTCCCGCCGGCAAACCCTGACGGTGAGGGACACATCTGCCATGGGAAATGGCTCCCATGGTGGGGAGAGCATTACTTTATTTATTTTCAAAAAGAAAATCCTGTTTTGGGATCTTCATATTGAAAATAAAAAAAGAATATAGCCTTAGAGCCAGACCTAGCGGGCTCTACCACCTATTAAAGGCCCGCTCCAGCGTTTCTAAAGAGAGCGGGCCTTTAATGGCCGGTAGAGTCCGCTAGGTCGGGCTCTAAGGCTATTAGAACATTCTGCTCCAAGAGGGCAGAATGTTCTAATTAGTAAAAACAAAGGCCTCTGAGCCCGATGGAGTTTAAATCCCCTCGGGCTCCGAGGGGCTTTTGTTCACAGCAACAGCTGTGAAAGTTAAACAACATTGGAATGTTGTCTACAATGGAGTGCTCAACATTCCAATGTTCTAATACTGTTTAGTGCACGGTTGCACCATGCTAACATGGCCCTGCACCAAACAGCGAGATGCATTGACAGGAGCCGCTGTTACCGCGATTCCTGTAAATGCTTTATAAATTTGTTAGGTGGTCCCTCTGTCATGGGGACAGAGTACATTTTTCCATCCCGATGGCGGAAAGGCGGGCTCTCCATCAATATCTAAATCAGACCCTTAATGTCCACGTGTCTACAAAATGAGTGTGACCTTTATTGAGGCAACTAGTGCTCATATGATGTGCTCCAGTACCTTCTGGCTGAGTTCGCACTATAAAAAAACTGCAAAAAAACGTACATTTTTGCATAAAAATCTGTGCCTGTTTATTTATGTGAACAAAATACTGAAGTGACTATAGTTAACCAGCAGGAATCTGCCTTCGCCTCTGTGGTTATATAGGGCCATATGTACAAACACATTTTCCCATAGACACAGAATGGGTAAAACCCTTTGATACATCTGCCCCTTAATCTCTTATAACGAGTTTTATAAAGCACCACACCTCACAGTGGATACATCAGTGAATACCTCTATCACCTAAATTCAATATAGGTAAGTTCTACTCAAACCCAAGGGTTGTCTGAGTCATGGTACCAGCACTGCCAAACACTCTTCCGCCATGTTTTAATCTTTTAAGGAGTGTTCTTGGGTCAAAGGGGCAAGCCGACTGAAAGTTTTTGGAAGGTAGGAATGTAACGGTGAACCATTTTTTGGGTCTCGTCTACCTAACAGCAGATGCGAAAGACCAATCATGGGCTTACCAAAAACTTACAGCCCACCCATTAGTTACGAGCCCTTTTTGCTACTTGTGCATGTCACCCTCGTGTTGCCATCCATCAGATGCCTCTTCACCACCCACTTATTGCACCATCTCCCATGTGCTGCTTTTCCCCTCCTCCACCACCCAGCTTCATTTTTATTTTATTGCTTATGCCACCCACTCCTTTATTGTATCTCCTCCATCCCTTGGTCCTTATATATGTAAATATAACAAATGCAACTCACATAATTTTGTACGCACAATCATTTATGATGACGTGTGTGCCATTAGAGGCCACATTATTTCCCCTTTTTTTTTCTTTTGGCCAATGCTGCATAACATTGACAAAAATGCTTTTTGCCTGTAGTGTGCAGCATCACAAAAGTCCTCGTCAAAGCCAACAGGTCTTAATGGCGAGACCTACTCAGCGGCGCCTCCTCTGCTATGGCGGACGAGCGTTGCCCCCCTGCCAGCACCCTTGAAAACATGAAAAATAAAACGATAATAAAACGGGTTTAAAACCCATTTTATTATCACTTATTTTTCTAGTGCTGCGTCTTGGGGGCGGGGCCAGGGTGATGACAGGCTGGAGGGGGAGTGTTGGCCACTGCCTTCACTGCGCGTGTGAATTTGGCAGGCCGTCTCAGGCTCTCTTCAACCCCAGCTGCATTGCTAGGATTGGAGAGAGCCGGCACAGGCTCCCAGTCTGTCCTGGAGAGCAAATCATCGGCGCTCAGGCCAATCCTGAAGTTGCACTCATGCATGAGAGCAGCTTTAGGATTGGCCGCAGGGCAGTCTGGGAGCCTGTGCCTGCCTGCAGTGAAGAGGAGAGGAGCAGAAGAGCGCGGTGCAATGCTGGAGGACGGCAGGTAAGTTTATTTTTTATTTTTTGTGTTTGTTTCCCTCGTCCCCCATTTTCCCCCTGACCCCCCTGTCCCGCCTCTTTTCCCTGACACGAGCTGCTCCTGGACCTACTGGCTTTGCCAACGTATGTTTGAGATAGCCAAGACCTCTGTCCGCCCGATGCTTTCTACACAACGCTGGGTGGTTGGATAATGTGTGACCGTAATCCCTCTATAAGAACCAGGTGGGGCAGAAGAAAACTGAAATGTTTATTACTAAATAACAGAGGGGCATATCATCAACGAGGCGATAAAAAACTATCACCGCTTTGCGTCCGTTTTCGGACAAAAAGAGGTGATAATTTTATCGCCTAATCAGCAAGGTCACGCTATCCCATGAAACATTGCATTAGCGCCTGTTTTCAGAACGCCCAGCTTTGCATCTCTAATGAGATGCAAAGTGGGCGTTCCTGTCCTGACATAACTGGAGAAATGTCGCTAAGCGACATTTCTCCAATTATTAATAGGCACGCTAACCTGCAGAGCGACAAGCAAAGTAGCGATAACCTCTGTTATCGCTACTTTCCTTACGCCTGCTTCAAGACTGACTTAGCCATGATATCCTATGTAAGATGGATATCATGGCTAAGTATGCCTTGCCCTATCATCAAACTATCGCCAAACTTTGTGAGATTATCGCTGGAATTCCAGCGATAATCTCACATTTGGCAGTTAGCGCTTGGAATTTTATCGCTTTTGAGATAAGCGTTGCTAATAGCACGCTATCTCAGCGATAAAATTCCACGTTACCCGGCGATAATTATCCTAGCGCTAAGTGCGCTTAGCGATAATTATCGTCAGTCCTTGATGATATGCCCCAGAGTGTTTTATTGTCATATCACGTATATGAGTGCTCAAATATGGCCATTTTTAGGTCTAGATATCCCTTACTACACAAAAGCATTCCTGCCCATAACGAAAGCATCCTTCCACCATGGTGCAATGGTGCCCGTGTTAGTGCTAGGCAGCCACAAGTGCACCAGTGCATGCAGTGAGCTGGACTGCACCATATCTTGATTAATATGGCGCTGTTTAGCTATCTCCCGCCCACGCAACGCAGCGAAACAACTTGCTGTGCTGTGTTGTATGACCTATTAGTAAATATGCCCCAAAATATTTTAGGAAAGATCAATGCTTTTTGGAAGCTGAACAACCCCCTCCTGCTCTGAACCAAAGGCGACCTTTTGGCCTTTTTCTCCCCATTCTATTCAAGTTGAGTTAATACTCCACCACTCAAATTACTTTCATGTTTCACTCTACTAATTCACCACTAATCCTTTATGGGTTTCCGGAGTAGCGTGCTACTCGCCAAAAAAGTGCTTCAACACCCCATCAGGGGTAACAAGCGCTATATAAATCCAAGCCTTTTTTCCCTCTACTATCCTTCCGCGATCCTTCTGAATCCAAATAACTGACTAACCTATCCACTACTCAAATTACTTTCATATTTCACTATACTAACTCAACACTACTCCTTTATGGGTTCCGGAGTAGTGTGCTACTCGCCAAAAAAGCTCTTTAACACCCCATCAGGGGTAACAAGCGCTATATAAATAAAAATCTTTTTTTCCCTCTTCTATCGTTCCGCTATCCTTCTGAATCCAAATAACTGACTAACCTATCCACCACTCAAATTACTTTCATATTGCACTATACTAATTCAACACTAATCCTTTATGGGTTCCGGAGTAGCGTGCTGCTCACCGAAAAAGTGCTACGAAGCCTCGTATGGGGTAGTAAGCACTATATAAATGCAATTACAATACAATACAACACACATAGCACTCAAGATATTAACACATCACCCTTGTCCACAACAATGGTGTTTTCAACTCTGCGCCTTCACGTTATGTTTCTTGGGAAAAGGGAAGCGGGCGAGAGGGCGGCAGAGGTGGGCGGTCTCTGTTTTTCATACACAACCTCTGTATGAATCTGTTACTGTTCTATGAATCATTGTCATTCTTTGGCTGGCACCATGGAATGCATTCAGTGCCTTTTACCCCAGTTTGCAGGAGGAAGTCTGACGTTAGCAGCCCATGGGATATCTCAGAACATTGACTTGAGGGCTTCTCCAGTGCCAGGATGGGTGGAGCTGAGGCATGGTGGCAATGCACTTATTCTGCACTTGCCAAAGGTCTGCTAATTCCTGACCCACTTGCTAAAACACCAAACAAAAGAAACCTAACAGAAATAAACAAACTTTGTATTGAGTTTAGTAATACTACATCACGCCAGTGGCATTCCTCGATGAAATGCTTGTTTGTGAGCTTCACGTGTGTCCCAAAAGCAAGGGTCATCAAACTTTTTGGAATATAGTACCCCCTTGTGAAAAAAAAATCCTCTGGGCCCCACACAATGACAAACATTTTATCTCATAATTATTCTATGAAGTTGTCAGCTCTGAAAATGTTTAGCAGTTCAAACACTGCAGTTCTTTTATCTGCTTTTACAAATGCAATAAAATATATGACTGACAACATGCTTGTGGCAGCCTTTCTCCCTAAAAGAGTAATCGTGTCCAATGTGTGTTCCTTTATCAGAAATGAGGAGAGAGACTTTGAGGGTTTTTTGGAGCCCTCTGTCTTCCCTCCCAACCTTGACACCTACTTCCAATCAGGACATGAGTGAAAAAAGTCATTACTGAGGGCCCATCACAGAGTGGCTCACAATCACTTTCTTTTTTCCATTAAAAAGCAGCCCAGTTTTAAGCATGATGTTTTTTTCTACCCCATAGAGGCCTAATAAATGCTCCTCTTGGTCAGAGCTGGTACCCTGGTATCAAATCAAGCCCCATCAGGTGAGCCTGGCCCACCTTTGAAGACCTCTGATTCAAAGCTGAGGCAAATCAAACTACCAGTAGTGGAGAAATTAGTTGTGGAGGCCCAGCAGGGACGTGAATACTAGGAGAGTCTAGAAAGAGAAAATGCAGCTGAGTTGTGGAGTTGATTGGCTGTAAAGAGCTGATTGGTCCCTTGCGCAGGCGTCAGGACTTGTTGACCCTTGGGGTCCTGGTCCAAGTGGGCTCGTTAAATCTTGTCTGACCTGCTGAAGGCTGAAGGGGAAGGCAATCACGCGTGTCTGCATTGTGATCTGAAAAGGTTGAAACGTGGTGGAAAAGTTCTTCCAGCTCTGGGATGTAAGATCGATACAGGAGAGCGAAAGAGCAACTACCACGGCCATTTGTGATAAAATAGTGATGTTTCTACCAGAACTGGGGAGAAGGTTTTAGAAGCCCTAAGGGTGATACAATTGCGAGGGCTGAATATGAAGATCTTGTAGCTTGATTGCTGTGAATGCTATTAGTATGTATGCGAAAACACGAAGGAAGTTTTGCCAAGTGCAAGTTCTGTTCTGCCTGAGTTAAAAATTCCATTTATCAACCTAAAGGAACATGCCTGTGTGTCCTAAACCGTATGTTGTGTTACATTAGTATTTATTTATACAGCGACACATTACAAAGGCATCTTGACGTTGTAGGGACATAACTTACATTTAAAATTGTGGTGTAAAATATTATAAATCTAGAAAAGCAAGGTTGGAAAGACAGTCATGAATAAAACAATCATAAGACCCTACTAAAGTTGCTCTGGGTTGTATACAGCACCGAGTTATTGATTAAAGGACCCTTTCTTCAGCAGTTTCTGAACTTTAGCAGACAAAGAACCATGGGAAGATATTTCCATGCCTTTGTCCATGCTGCTGCCCGAAACCAACTGTGCGCGACTTGGGCACGTGGAAAAGGGCACTTAAGTTTCACCCAGATTAGTGTCAACTCAAGTTATTGGCCAAGAAATGTGGGGGCATATCAGCAAGGAACGGCGATGAATAACGCAAAGCGCGCTTAACGCTTTATTATTAATCGCCGCCTATCTCTGGAATTTATCGCCCTGGTAGTGCGTTATCAACAACACGTTGCTCCAGGGCGATAAAAATTCCAGAGATAGCGGGGAAATCGCCGTTTTGCAGGGAACATCGCTGGTTTTCCAGCGATGTTCCCTGCAAAAGGGCGATATCCTTGCTGATACGACCCTGTGGTCGTAGCAGCATAATCCACCCCCTATGTTAGGGATGGGTAAGTCAGGATTTTAGCAGATGTTAGTTTTTGGAGAAAACAGCGGTTTTGTCCAAAAACTAACGTCTGCTAAGATGCTGGGGCAGCCTTGTAAATATTGCGATTTGCACATCAGTGATATTTGCAAGGCTGTACTGCCCAGTGACGCCCACTTTGCATCTCATTAGAGATGCAAAGGGAGGCGTCGGGAAAAAGGGTGCTAACATGCGATTATGCATGTTAGCACCCTCTTGTAAATAGGGCGATAGATAAAGCCCTTGTTAATATGCCCCGTGGTGCTTTAGAGTTGATTGCTCTGTAGGTGATCACCATCCCCTTAAGAAATATTCTGCAGCATATGAGGAGCCAGTGTACAGCATGCAGGATTGTCGAAATATGATTGCAGCGAGAAAGTCCATGGAGCAGTCGTGCTGAGGCGTTCTGTACTAGTTGTTTGTTTTAAAGATACTTTTGAAGTGTGTCTAGCTAAATAGCCTTGCTGTAATCCATAAAAGAACTGGACCAGCACATTTACTACTGACTAGTGCAATTGAGACTCAATGAAAACTTCTGAGAGTCTTGATCTGAAGAAACAGGCTTTGGAAACCTTGGCTACAGTTGTGGCCGATAACAATAAAAAGTGGTGGAGAGGGAACAGGGCGAGCATGGGAGGAGCATGGGCGGGGAGCACAGGAAGGGGTTAAAAATAAACAAATATTGGCCTGAACGGGCTGGTTTGAAGCTTGCTCAGGCACAGGAATTTTGTGCAATTTCACAGGGATTGTACAATACAGCTGTGTTGGAGAAGCCTAAGTGCGCATGTCTGTTTGACTGGCTTAAGACAGCCAGTCAAACAAACAAGCGCTCTTGTAGCAGTGCGTACCACTCCTCCTCCCAGCCCCCCAGTGTCAATCAGAATGGCCCGGCCTGACCCCGCTCTTGAATCGGCATACTATAAAATGATAATAACATGTTTTATTATCATTTTATTTTTTCTTTATTCATTGTTCAGAAAGCAGTGGGGCGGCGCTCCTCCGCCATAATGGAGTAGCTGCCGCTGCTTGACTGCGTGTTAAGTGACTGGTTGGTCTCAAAGTATACTCCAAGGTTGCGAACAGCCTAGGCTTTTGTAAAAATGAAGGAAGGCATAGCCTGTGCCATAAAGGTGGAAGATTTATTGTAAAAGTAGTTTGAAGTACAACAACGCCATTCATACCAATGACAAGATCTCAGTGTCCACTAGCTCTCGAACCTTAAATCTGCTACTGTCACATTAGATGTGCAGAACACAACATGCACGAGTTCTGTGTTGGCATCACAAACAGCGAGTCAATCCAGACATAAGAGTTAGGCTTGGTGGTGGAGCTATTACAACAGGCCAGATTGTTGGTTTCCAAACAGTGGTGGAGTCCTTAGTTAAGAAAAGCTTTGTTTTTAATGGACTCAACTTATGAAAGTTTGTCAACATACTTCAGCGCTTCAACGACAGGCAGTCCAAGAAGGATCGAGGTCCAGTTTTCCCAGGTTGGTCGGCTGCCTGAGTTCTAAGATGAACCGAGTGTCCTCAGCATACATGGAAACCTGGCCCCCACTGAGGGCAGTAGGTTTGCTAGGAGTCTCATGGGACAGTTAAATAAGATTACATCCCCGGAAGTCCCCCTGGAGATAATTTTAGGTTCTGAGTGGAAGGGTGGCAGAGAACTAAATGTATTCCTGGTAGTAAGGAATGATTGCCAGGTAAGAGCAGTCCCTCTCACCCAAGCCTCGACTCCTGTGTTGAGGATGGTGTGGTATATGGTTTCAAAGGCAGGACGGAGGTCTCAAACTACCAGCACCCTAACACCAACCTCCTTAACCAGCCCTCTCAAGTCTTCCTGTTCTGACACAACAAGTTTGATGCTTCTTCTGGGCTGAAAACTGATTTGAAATGAGTTCACTAGCTAATTTTCTTTGACATGTTTTTGCAATTGGCCAAAAAACAAGTTTCCCAATTTTTATTCCAGATATGGAAGCACACAAATTTGGTGGAGTTTCTTGGTGGTCACTCTAAGTTAGAGGTGGTGTCTTTAAAGGAGGCTTAACTTTCGCAGGTTTTGCTCTATTCAGACTATTCCTGTCTGAAGTGAGCAACTGAATAAAAGGAAAAGTTTCTTTACCAGGTGGGATGATAGTACATCATGGCTATGCGGCTCCCTCTGACCACTTCGAGTAGCTAGTTCTCAGAGATGGGATTGAAATGGAAAGAAATATTAAAACACTCCGGGGAAGACGCCTGGAATTGAGGTTAAGAAGACCATAGAACAAAGAGCTGTAATGCATTCATGCTCAGTAAGAAGGCAGATGTTTGCAGTCAAGAAGAAAGTTATGTCTTCACAGAGGTTGAGCAGAGGAGCAGCGCTGGCTTGAGACACAGTGATAGATTGTTATTTCATAATGATCCTAAAGAGTTCTTTTGAAAGCATTGGCTCCTTGCTAATTGTTTTTTAAGTTTAGAATGCTTAATTAATATAATAAACAAAGTAAAACATCATTACATGGTCATATAGCAAAAGGAGATAATAGCAAAAAATATATATATGACGAAAATACAACCAAAAACCCTCAAGAGGGAAAAATTGTGCATAGGAAAAAAAAAGCATTTTAACATTTTGAATAAAAGAGGGGAAGAGAAGAAAAAGAAAAAGAACGGGGAAGGGAAGAGGGAGGGAAATAAATCAGAAGTTAAACAGTAACAAAAAATCTTTTAGAACATTAAGTATAATGAAGTGATAAAGATAACAATGGTACCATGAAAACGGGTGAAATTAGGTAGCAATTCTAGAAAGAAAAGAGGTTAAAGGTGACCACAAGTCTGTTTTGATTAATAGGGGTAATGAAGTGGCATGGGGACGGTCAAGCCTGTGATGATGACATAGCAAGTTCCACCAGGCTTGATATGATATTTTTGAAGTGTCCTTCCAGTTGGTGGTGATGACCTGAAAGGAAATAGCTAAAAACAAGTCTATAAATTTACCCACATTACTCTGTACATCCCAGATAGACGAAGAACTACTCCAAAACACATGTACAATTTCAAAAGAAAAGTTTGTAGATAAAATGTCATTCAACTTCAACCAAATACGCGACCAAAAGGACTTAACCAAAGGGCAATGGAAAAAACATATGAAGGAAATCACTATTCTCATAAGAGCAAGACCAGCATTTCTTGGAATCTAACAACTTCAAATCAAATCAAAACAAGCTTTATTCGATTTTGGACATTAAAATCATAAAAGCAAACATATTAAAAAGTACATCGTCATATTTTACATTTATAATTCGTCAGTGCGCTGCTTTAATGAATAAATTCCTATAAAATTCATAATATACATATAAACATTCTGTGGTTCCCTGGGCAATCTAACTCATACTAATTAATTCCAACCCAATTACATCTCTCGCGATTCAGTTATTGATACCTTTCCTGGTCCTCAATACGCTCTTTAAGAAACCCACCATAGAACCAGTGCAATAACAATTACCCAACATCTGTAGGTACACAAAGGCAGGACGACATTGCCTCCATCCTCCCCGTCTTAAAAGTGGTACTAGCCATCTATGCCTTTCACTGGTGTAAAACTTACAGAATAGAACCACGTGCATTGTACTTTGTGACGAGATATTGTTACAGGGACATTGACAGAGTTCCCTTGACCAGTCATTAGTGGCTGGGTAAGTAATCATGTGGTGAAAGGTCCCAAACCTAAATCTCGTCAGAAGGTATCTATCATATCCTCCTGGGACGTATAACAATTATGGTTGGATATTGCACGTAATATCAATTAGTTGGTGTATAACCACCATAGGTTTGTTCAACTCCAGGGTTAACCTGTTTCTTTCTAGATGAGTCATGCATACTTTTTTAAACTCCTTCCGATTAATAAGATTCATACTGTCAGGTGAGATAAAATATTCTGGGTGACCAATGTCCTGCATAAAAGTTTCAACGTATTTCATCCATAACATTTTTCGGGCATTGTCTAGTCACATTGCATCCCTTATTATTTCCCTATTAAGGGCCGTGCTATCTGTAATCCAAATTCTGTGCCATAGCAGTACCAGCTGGGCCTTAATTAGATCAGAGATGTATGCAACTCCCAGCTCAGAATGACAGTTAAAAACCAGGGCACTATTTGGGACGGCTAAAAGAAACCTTAAAAAAACATTTTCCATGCGTTGAATTGGTGTGCAATCTTGAAATCCCCAAATGCAAGCCCCATAAATTGCTATGCTCACACACTTTACTTGATAAATCCGTAGCAAGATTTCAGGTGGCCTTTTTCCTAACTTTTTTGTACAATTTATTAGAGCCGCAATGGACTTCATAAAAAGTAAGGACCTAGCCTTAACAGCTGGAGCCCAGGAGCCGGTTCTATCAAATAGGACACCCAGATAGCTAAATGAGATGATAGATTCCACCTTGCTCCAGCCCGCCTGAAAGCTTCTATTCTTGTATTTTGCTCTTCCACATGACATCACAAAGCTTTTCTTTGCATTCAGTTTTAAACGGAGCCTATCCATAAATATGGTGTAGAAGGAGAGGGCCCTTTGTAAACCCACCTGAGTGCGGGCCATAAGCACCACATCGTCGGCGTAAAGGAGAGAGGCTATCGGGCGGGTGTTTACAATTGGTGGATCCCTAGTGTGTGACACCAACTCCTGTTCCAAGGCGTTGGTATATAGAGAGAACAGGAGTGGTGTCAAAACACAACCCTGCCTTACGCCCCGCTCTATTCTAAATGGGGCAGTACACTCGCCCTCTATACCATAGCGAACCTTTGCAGTGGCTCCAAGATATAGCTGTCTTAAAAACTGAATTAAAACAGGATCAACTTTCAATTCATTAAGAACACCGCACAGCTTATCATGTGCTACACAATCGAAAGCAGCTGTGAGGTCTACGAAGGCCAGATAGAATTTCCCTGTTTTGGCCTGCGTATCTTTACCAATTAAAATACTTTAGTTCAAAGTCTGCTCGTTGGTTCCTAAACCAGCTCTAAAACCATATTGAACATTACTTAAAATACCATTATCTTCGGTCCATCCCTGCAATCGATCTAGAACAATCCTGCCTGCTACCTTCATCAGAGAGTCCAACAAAGATATTGGGCGGTAGCAAGCAGGATTCTCCCGCTCACCCTTTTTAAAAATAGGGACTATGATTGATTCGAACCATGTGCTAATAAATCCTTTTTCGCAGCATGCTTGTAAAACCCTAGTTAAAATGGGGCCCCATAACTCCAAATTTGACTTATGAAGATCGATTGGTACCCCATCGGGACCGGCAGCCTTGCCACTCTTACTTGCCCTAACTGCAGCGTTTACATCGTGAAGTGAGATAAAAAGTTTAATGGGCGTAAAACGTTGGTCTACACTCCCTAAACCTTGACTCTGGAATTCTCCCTCAGAAATCTTCTGTTTTGAATAGACATTAGAAAAAAAGTCTATCCAAGTCTGTTCCTCTATGGCCACCTCAATTGATGGAACATCTATTTTATTAGTGAGGACTGGGGCGTTTACTGCCGACCAGAATTTCGAGCTGTCTTTACTCTCAGCGGCATCACTGACGTTCTTCCAGGCCTTGTCTTTCAGCTCGGATATCCTATTTTTCCTTGCTGCATTATACAGCTTTCTACATGCCCTAATCTCGCTCTTATCTCTCACCACTCTATGTAGGGCTTTCTTTAAGTTTGAATAGCTTTTAGTACATTTTTTATCGAACCAGCCCTTCTCATCTTTGCGCGTGTCTTTACGTTCTGCAAGCATTGTGTGTCTAACCGTCTCAGTGATACTATTAACCCCTTCGACGCGCATGACGGAACGGTTCCGTCATGCACGTCGGTTGCGCTGTGCGCATGACGGAACCGTTCCGTCATGGCCCCGCCCGCGCACGGAATCTTCAGCGTGGCGCGGAAATCCGCGCCGCGCTGAAGAGGTTAAAAGCATTTAAAACATCTTCATGTGCTGGACTATCCTTTAAACATATTAGAATTGGGTCTAGTGCCTTTACAACTATCTCTTTGCTTAACTCCGCGGGGTCCAGGCTTCCCCAGTAGATTGCATAATCATTTTTTCTTGCCAATTCAATGTTCTGAACCCATGCTATTTTGTTAGAAGTTTTCCTTAATACGCGATTTGGGATGGCTATGTTCACACTGATAGCCAAGTGATCGCTCATGACATTTTGATGGATGTCATAAGCTTTCACGTTACTAGCGTAGCGGTTAGGGATAGTAATGAAGTCAATAGTTGATTTGGCACCTCTACCCATAAATGTATGCCCAAACTCGACTGTAGGCATACACAAACGGTTCGAGAATCCCATATCGTGTTTAAACATAATTTCGTTAAACAGCTCACCTTTTATATTGTTTTGGAAGTGGAACGGTGGATCATCCTTGTCTAAAGTTAAGCCGCACTTCCCTAATTCCGCCAATGGGCACAAACTAGTGTTAAAATCCCCACCCCAGATGGGGATAATCTCATGGTCGCCTTTTAGTTCTAAAGCGTTGATGTCCCCACTGAGCTTCTCTAATATAGCTCCCAACTGGCCTATTTCTATATTATTGTAGAAATTAACCAAGAACAGTGCACTGCTACAGTCCGTGTATATTAGGACCGTTTGGTAATAAGTTTCTGAACTAACCATCTCGATCTTATATGCCCCTAGCAGTTTTGAAATGTAAACACATAGGGCCTCATGTAGGTAGCATACCAGTTACCACTTCTAAAATACCGAACGATACCGAATCGGTATTTTAGAAGTGGTAACTCGTATGTAGGTAATGAGTCGGTATTTTTTACCGATTCGTTACAATTCGGTAATTACCGAATCGGTATTTACCGATTCGGTAATGAGGCATACCTTCCCATTGAGGGGAAGGTATGCCTCATTACCGAATCGGTAAATACCGATTCGGTAATGGTGGAGAACATGCAAGGGTGGCAGGGTGTCACATTGACACCCTGTTGCACCCCTGATTCGGCCATGTGTGCACATGTGGCACACATACATGCCCTAAGGGCATGTATGTATGCCACATTGCACACTGCTACGCGCTTCAAAATGCCCATACACAACCATTAATTATTTACCACCAACTATTAGTTGGTGGTAAATACCGACTCTTAAACACACCCACACACTCCCCCTACATCTCGATTTTGGTTTCGGAATTTACCGAATCGGTAAAATTACCGATTCGGAAAAGTTACCGATTCGGTAACATTACCGATTCGGTATTATTACCGATTCGGTAATTTTTCCGATTCGGTAAATTCCGAAACCAAAAATTGTCCCCCTACATACCAATAGCCAAAATACCGGTCGGTAACGGTATAATTACCGAAAATCGGCCGTTACCGACCGGTATTTGGCTACCTACATGAGGCCCATAGTCCCCATTTTGGCCTACCACTGGGTGATTGAATTGCAGGTGTATGATATGTCTTGAACCCATTAATATGTATATTGTCAATGACCCAAGTCTCTTGTAGACACAGAACGTCAAAATTACTAGTAAAGTCCAACCAGACTTGGTCGTTCACCTTATTCCTTAAGCCAGCAATGTTCCAAAAAATAATTCTACATAACCCTATCTGGTGCTCAGTTAGATTCCTATAACCCCTCCCTGTGAGGTCTACGCCTTCTGGAATACTTTCCCCTTCGTCCTCTCGTACTTCCAAGAGCAGGGTCTGCGGGGTTAGGACAACCTTGTTTTCAACTTTAAAAGTATTCTTGTAGTTAGGCTGGCCCCCATAAATTGGATGTCAATCATTCTCATTCAAAGTAGTTAGGGGACCAAATCTATTTGACACAGCCAAGTTATAATAAGGGCCATCTCGTCTCCATCTATAGTTGTCGTGGTTTTCCGGGGTATTTGTAGTTTGTGGTTGATAAAAAAAATCCCAAGGGGAATACTTGAATACTGGTATTAGGTGTATTTAAATTATACATTTGCGATAGGATTTCCCTCACCAAAGCCGGTGATCCTAGCGAGAGGACTATGCAGTCTCCTTAATAATGTTTACTGCCATGACCTACCCAGTCGACCCTTCTCACCATCTTAAATTCCCTGAATTGAGCCTTTGTTACGCCTGTCCTATTACCCAGCCAATTTATAGTCTTGTTTCTTGAAGCCTGCCACTTTTCCTGTGTTGCTAAGGGGAGCCGGGGAACATTAGCTAAAATTATGGTGTATGGCATTGCCGCTGGGGGGAGGTTAAGTATTTGTACATTATGCCTCTCCCCAGAAGCATTGTTGACTGTTCTACTTATACTTTTCCCACTCTTCTGTTTGTTACTTAATTTGCTGTCGTCCCCACCCAAATTCTTAGATCTATTTACTTTTGTGTCTTGTATGAGACTTTTACCTGTAGGTACAGCTACATTTTGGCGAGAATCCTGTCGCTCGCCCGCTTGCTTACTTCTGGGGTTTTCTTGTCTATCAGAGATGTCGTTTTTAGGATTATCTTATCTGTTTGCACTTCGGAACCCAGAGGTTTCTGATTTACTACACCATTATTTCGTATGGTATTTGAATGGGCCCCTAAAATTTTATGTAAGCCAATTTCTATTTTATCCAATCTTATTACAAGGGTGTTGATAGATTGTCTCACAAACTCTTTTAAATCTTTTATGGCTGTACACAAATCTATCGCTTTGCTAGAAGGCTTTTAATCCGCCACTTAGTGGCCTTCAGTACTTATGGGGCTATGGGGCTATGGCTCGAAAAACCTCAAATAAGTAAACACACAACCAGTACACTAGTTAGATTATTATACGTCCACGCTTAAAAGTTGCTTTGAATGTGCGGTACCGAATGCTTTACCTGTAGATGGGATGTTAAACGCTATGGTTAGAAGTGCAAATATATCTTATAATAGCGATATTCACTATCCACGAGAAAATAAAAAGTTTTATAAAAAGGGGTCAGGCATGCGCATATGAAAAAAGTGCAAAGTCCGAGTTTGTTAGCAGCGTTAAGTCATTTAAAATGCAAAATGCAATTTGATTAGATACTTCAATATATATCAAAGTTCAAGAGGTCCAAATGCCTATTAATTGGCAGCGCTCAAAGGGCACAGACACAGTACCTTTCTCTTTGATCCCAAATTAATACAGGGGCTTAGATGGTAGGGAATTGGCCCAGCCCAGCCTCCTCCGGCCTCTGACGGGCTAGGACGGGCCCGCACTTGGCCCGGGCTTAGCCTGGGCGCCGGCCGCACGCGTCCCGCGCTGAGGGAGGCTGAGGGTGCTCAAGTACTGCCTCCTGTCGCACTGTGCAGCATCACAGGCAGGCGCCGAGCAAAGGCTGCTGGATCCTGTAGTCCCAACTTCAATACACCGTTCCCCTCACGGCTCGGGAAACCGGGAAGCTGGAGTGGTGGAATGTTGGCAGTTGCCCTCACGGCAAGTAAGCAGGAGTGCCCGTGATTGTTGGCCCCCCCTGCACCACAGCAGGTAAGATTTCGTCAGAGAGCGGGTCCCGCGCTGCGGGAGGCTGTGGGCGCTCAAGTACTGCCTCCTGTCGCACTGCGCGGCATCAAAAGCAGGCGCCGAGCAAAGGCTGCTGGATCCTGTAGTCCCAACTTCAATATGCCGTTCCCCTCACGGCTCGGGAAACTGGGAAGCTGGAGTGGTGGAATGTTGGCCGTTGCCCTCACAGCAGGTAAGCAGGAGTGCCCATGATTGTTGGCCCCCCTGCACCACAGCGGGTAAGATTTCATCAGGGAGCGCGTCCCGCGCTGCAGGAGGCTGAGGGCGTTCAAGTACTGCCTCCTGTCGCACTGCGTGGCATAACAGGCAGGCGCCAAGCAAAGGCTGCTGGATCCTGTAGTCCCAATTTCAATACGTCGTTCCCCTCACGACTCGGGAAACCGGGAAGCTGGAGTGGTGGAAGGATGGCCGTTGCCCTCACGGCAGGTAAGCAGGAGTGCCCGTGATTGTTGGCCCCCCCTGCACCACAGCGTACTCTAACAACTTGAATTTGTGCAGTTTAGTGGGAGTGAAGAAAAGTCTGTTGTAAAAATAATATAGAGTCTGTGTCGTGCTAGCTGAACATTAAGAGGTGTGTATTTTTGACCAAACAGAATCCCATGTTTGAAGCGAAAAATCTTGGGCCAAATCTTTCTCCCATAAGAGTTCTAAATTGGATTTAGTTCTAACATCCAAAGAACGGGATAACAACTTATAAATAGCAGCTGCTTTAAACTGGGTAGAAAAATCAGGTGGGGAGTAGGAAACATGGTCAAGTGTATTAGAGGAATGATCCTGGGAAAGGAAATTAGTCAGGGAAGCCTTAAGTAAGGGATAATGAAGGGCATGTGTGGTGGAGATGCCAAAAGATTCACGAATGTCTGAAAAGTCCCTAGGGAATCTTTCTCTCAACAAATGGTCTAGAGTAATGATGCCTTTATTAATCCATTCCTTCCAGAATAACGCTCTATTATTGATCTTTAAGAATTTATTATACCAGATTGGAGTGCGAGAGAATTGATCCGCAAAGGAAAGATGAGTTTGCAGCAAAGAGGATGTAAGAGCTTTGGAATGAGTAAAGGTGGGTGTGAAAAAACGCTTTGGGGGTTGAGAAAAGCGAGTAGCTGTAAGAAATGAAAAAGGAGTGAGTTGAGCTTGTTCTAACGAACTCCAAGCCGTTGTAGGAGTGTGAGGAGATTCGGTTAAAAAAGTCCAAATTCGTGTCAAGGTGAATGCAGAATGATAAAGTCTGAGATTGGGAAAATTGACTCCACCTAAATCTTTGGATTGTTGAAGACGAGAAAGTGAAATTCTAGCTTTACGGTTGTTCCACAAGAATGCTCCTCCCTAATTCTACCTGAAACAAATGCCCAGATGCCTGCCGCTATGTTTTCTTTGTGTCTCAGAGCCAGTACATTGGATGCAGCTTTAGCAGTGGTCAGATACAATTGTCTCCACTTCTCTTCACTTGATGAAGCTCATATTTGAGCTTGGATAGGTCAGGTGTGAACTATGAAGTTCTTTGTGAAGCCCGGGCTAAGGGCGGGCCCATCTGCGCCCATCCGCAACTGGACATGACTGGATTCCAGATTTGTTGCATTTGCCTAGTTTGAACGTGACAGGTAACGAGATGGGGAAACGTAACACCACTATGCCCACTGCTAAGGAACACCCGTTAACTACAACAATTACCAGTTTCTTGACGACTGAAATGGGGGCTATTACTAGTGAGATTGAGTCTGTGGAGGAGAGACTTGGGGCCACAAAACGAGCACTACACACTACTGGAGGCAGAGCCTGATCATGTGCCGGAGTGCACAGGTGACGGTGATCACCAGAAGAACACTGACCAAGCCACGGCTCTGAATGGTCCTGAATCACCCAGACATTTAAACAATACCAGTGTCACTCAACCAGGGGGTTTTTTAGACACTGTCTGCCCACCACCGTCGAAAAAATCTAAGGCATGCGGCAAGCCCAAGAAAGATGCATTGCCCCCGGTAACTTGAAAAAAACCGCTGGCACCCACTACAAGGAGGACAGCAAGGGCTTTAGACCCAGAACTTGTTGCAGAGTCTAAAGATAACGTACCTTTAGGGGATTCACCGCTGCTTATACCTCTCATTAGCTCACTGGAGGTAGTTATGAAGTTGCTTTTGGAACCATTCTTAGGGGTGTTGAACAGCATTGATGTGTCACTAAAAATATTAATTGGCTCAAGTCTTTCCAAATGAACTCCTGGTCTGAGTACTGTATGTAATCCAACCTCTAATCTTGATGTACCTTACGCAGCCTCTCCTTCCTTGGTACCACCTGCAAAAGACTGTCTTGTCAACACTATTGATATCTTAACACGTTTGGCCAAGTCGCAGATAAATGAAGCCCGTGCGTTGGTTGATGGACATCTGGGCAAAAGGAGAATGGCGGGTCCAAACTTGTTGACAGGCAATGTAATAATACCTTAGCTGGTTTCCGGAATAATTGTGAGAGAACTCTCCATTTCCCCCCCTGAAGTTACTCCTTATGTAATTGTCCTTAAGAATGTGCCATCCCTGACACCCAATAAGGAAGAAGATTGGAACACGTTAAAGAATAAAACTGTACATTGGCTGGCGAACACAGCAGACTGGTCAAAAACCGATGAGTTGTATTACAATGTAAATAATGTTGAATGGGTTTCATGGGTGGGTACACAGACTAAAACAGAGTCAGGTGATTGCATTGTTGTAAATTTTAGGAATAGGTCACTAGTTCATTGTCTCATGGACAGGCTCTTTTGGTGTAATAATGCGAGTGGTCCCATTGAACCAGTACCACTGGGGTACCTTTACAAGCCACAAGCATATTTGGGACATTGGTCTGTACCTATAGCTGCTAAAACATTGCATGATTTTGTAATTCCAACCTCTAACCGGTTTTCACCCCTAGATTATGTGGACTGACCAAACTCTTGTGCCATTGGTGGTGCTAGACAAAATAAGCACTACTTAAAATACATATTGCCTGATGTGCCTGATGTTCACGAGTGTGGTATGGACAATTTATCATCTCCTGTCGCACTCCAGGTAGTTAGCTTTAATTCTCCTGCCCCAATGGAGTCATCACTACTTCCTTCTAATGTCAAGTTACAAGGAGAGCTGGCTCAACCTGTGGAAACATCTGACATGGCTATGGTGTCTAAGGATGGTTGTGAGCCAACTGTTCATTGTACAGAGGGAGCGCTTGATAGCTATAATAGTACTAATGTCTACGGCAGTCTCTTTTGGAATATTCCGGGCTTATCAAACAAGTTACAAGCCGAGCAATGGGTCGCTTTCATTGAAAAATATAGCATTATATGCTTGCAAGAAACTTGGATGATAGAGCCCGCATATATTAATGGTTATGTTTCTATTCATTGATAAACAAAAGAAAATACGAAGCTCCTCAATGGATCACCAAAAAGAGATATTTGAGTCAATTTGGTTTTCTGAGTGGAGATAAAGGAGCAGGTAGTGCTTAAGGAGGAGGGGAATTCCTCCTTGTGGAACTAGGACCCTCACACACCCAGCAAGCTAGGTGTCATGCTTCATCATATGGGCCTGCTCCTCATTGGGTCGGCGCTGCAATACCCGATGGGCCCCCGTAAAGGGGCTCTTTATCGGAGATCTTTTGTTCAGGCCGTAAGGGTGCAGTGGAGGTAAGGGGCCTAGTGAGTGTAGATGTATGTGAATTTGTTAAAACAGATGAGGGAATCCCGGGAAGAAATGTTAATCTGGTAGGACCCCAGTCTGATTAAAAGAAAAACAGGGGTAGGCGACTTGCAAACTACAATGACTCTGGAGGCGCTCTACTCCTAGAGGGTCAACATGTTTCACGCCTAGATTAGTCAGGGTGATCTAGTGACGATTCATCAGGACCTATGGTGGTTACTATCTACACAAGTGGTATGGTGGAACCTACCTACCACTGTATGATGGTTCGGGATTAGTACCCGTATATTTGATGGCACAACCTAACTAGTTTGAGGATTGTGCTTCATCAACTGCAGCGGAATCAAGACATCTGAACTGGGATGTCAGCTCTTTGTAGAAGCGTCGTGCTGGACCTACCCCGTTCCGCTGAAGCCGGGATGTTTCTATTCACACACAAGCTAACATAGCCTTAGGTGGTCATGCCAAGGGAGGATTACTAACCTTGGTTTCAGCGACATTGACTGGTAGAACAGGTAAGACTCAGCTCCATTCACCACATTTTCAGATTATTAACATCCTCTTTAGAAAAAATGTGACTCTGATTCTTGTTAACTTTTATCACAATAATTTTGATATTAAAAATACCGATATTGCCCAAGAACTGGAAAATACACTGTGTAAACACATTCAGAAGATAGACATGGACTTTGCAGTCCTTTGGGGGGGGGGGGGGTTGACTTCAATTGTAAATTATGTCCCCTATCAAAACAGTCTGCATGTCATTTAGTGCGAGGGGGCAGTGAAGGTGGTTGCCATTTTGACCTTCACCCCTGTGGGAATATTTTTAACTCTTTACTGTTAAAATTCTCTCTTTCGCTTACTCTTGACCTTATCAAAACAGATGACATTGAATTAGTCTCATATGTTGGGAGAGGCAAAGGTACCTTAATTGATTTTATCGCTTTTTCTGATTATTTTAATCCGCAAGCTGTGATTTTTACCATACATAAAGTCTGTTTTAGTGACCATTACCCTTTATCACTGGAGCTAGAGATTCAAACTGATGACCAAACTACATTTGTTAAATCATGCCCAATAACTTATGTTAAAAATAAGTGGTTACTACGTAAGTGGTCCACTATAAACCCCGATCTAGTCTTACACCAGATTATAACATCTAATTTGGGACAAGTGTTACACTGTCTGGAACATAGCATAAACCCTCCAGCCATGTTAACATCTTTTGCGGCAATAATTGAGACTGTTAACACCTTACTAACTTAAAATCATAATATAAGACTCCGGTGTAACAAAAACTGGTTTAACAGTGACTGTACACGTTTTCATAATAAATTAATTGAAACATTAAAGGCAAGACCTCGAGATAAATTGAAGGTAAAACAGTCACGTATTGAATATAAACAGGCGCTAGAGAGACGCAATTTAGAAATTAGACAAGAAGCTTGGGAACAACTTCATGCAGCGTGCCAGAGTAAAGATTCTAGAATATTCTGGCAAATTGTCAACCAGGACTATTTTAACAGTTCCAGCAATGGTAATATTGATGCCACAATAATGTCTGGAACCTGGATAGAACACTTCTCTGGTCTATACAAACATGATAGTGAGCCTCACCTTAGAGCCAGACTTAAATATGGGGTATCAACTCTGGCACACCCGACACTAGATGAGGTCGAAAGGCCCCTAATTCAGAACGTGAAGAATAAGGCCTCTGGCCCCGATGGTGTCCCTGCGGACCTGTTTTTAGCCAACCCACCTCTGTGGCTTCCTTTGTTAACAAACATTCTAAGTTGTTACGTGTCCCAGGGCCCCCCTGATTACTGGAGAACTGTGATAATAGTTCCTGTTTTTGAAAAAAGGAGACAGGTCGGACCCTAAAAGTTATAGGCCCATATCTTTAATTGATTGTACCTGTAAGTTAATTGGCAGGGTAATACTAGAGCGGTTGGAGGCCTGGGTAACAGATAGCGGGAAGTTCTCAGATATTTAATATGGCTTCAGGAGAGGCTTGGGCACGGTTGAACAGTGCCTCAATCTGCACCTGGTCATAGGTAAATATACTCTAGCCAAGCCTGGATCTCTCTATCTTGGGTTCATGGACTTAACGTCTGCTTTTGACTGGGTGCAGAGAGGAAGTCTTTGGGAAAAGATGTTGAATATGGGCATTGAACCACCCATTGTGCATTTTTTTGCAGCCATGCACCATGATGTGACGGGAGAGTCAGATATGGACCAGATGGCAAACTTACGGCCCTGGTAAAAATTAATTGCGGGGTTCGCCAAGGTTGCGTTCTCGCACCTTTTTTATTATGCCTGTATATAAATGATCTAGAAAGCTATATCAAACAGGGGAATGTGGATGCCCCCCTGATAGGCCGCAGGCTGTTACCTGCATTGTTATATGCAGATGACTGTGTCTTAATGTCCAGGACTGGGGTGGGGCTGCAGAGGCTTTAAACCAGGTTTAATGATTTTATGAATGACCTAGGCCTGAAGATTAATGTAGGGAACTCTTATACTATGGTGGTGGGTAAATCCCCCACCAACTTAAAAACGTGTTTTATAAATAATGAAAGATTGTCATACGTGCCCACCTTCTCTTATTTGGGAATTCTCTTTGACCAAAAAGTACATGGCATCATCTATTAGAATCAAGGATTAGTGGTTTTAATCAAAATCTGGAGGCAATTTTTAGATTTACCAAAAAATTAGGCTCAAAACCCATTAACACAATTATTGATATTTATAAAGCCCGCACCTGAGCTGTCACCTTGTATGGCGCTGGAGCCTGGGGTTTTTGTGATGTAGAGGGTTTACAAAGAGCTGAGAATATGTTCATGAAACGTCTGTTGACAGTCCCTAAAAGTACTGCCACCACTATCTGCCATAGTGAACTTGGCTTGATTCCCTTGTCCTACCGAATAAAATTGGCCCCAATATTACTGTGGCATAACATCTGGGTAAAGGAAGAAGCAGCCCTAAATCGTGCTGTTATCTTAGATTGTTTAAAAATGGAGTGCATGAAAAAAATACCCTGGCTTAGCTATATAAAAGACTGGTTAGAGACCATTGGGTTCGCTGATTGTTTTTACAATCCAGGGAGTATTGCCAAGATACCAAAAGTAAAGCTGAAAAGAGATTTTTTAACATACTCTTACTTGACCAAAGGAAATCTGGAGACGGCAAAAAATAGGGTTTTAGAACCCTCACTGTTAGTGTGTACTCCAGGCATTGAGCCTTACCTTTCTTTCTATTTCACACACACCAAATTGGTTTATCTTATAAGGTTTTGGTTTGGCATCTCATATTTTTTGGTCTCATATCCATTCAATGTATATTGTGATGCCAAACTGGACCTATGCCCATGTGACTCAGAGTCAGTCCAGAGGACCTTACATTTTATCTTTTTAGTAAACTTTATACCAATCCAAGATGTTCTTTTTTAATACCCCTTTTAGAATTCTTAAATATAAGAAAGTGTCAGGCTATATTATATCACCTCCAGCTTTTAAAAGATGAATTTACCTGTCTAATGATCTACAGGTACATCTCCTCGGCTGTTCGGCTACGGGACATTGATGGAAAATGATTTTATGATCTCATTTGTATCTTGAGCTCAGGTTTTAAGATGTTTCTTTGTGGAATTAACTGCTTATGATATTGATATTTAGATAACTGAAACTGCTACTGTTATTGATTTATTATTAGATGTCTGTATTTTTATTTGGAATTTTGTCTGAAATGTTTTCATGATGCACTCTTTATTGGCTGGTATACAGCCGAATAAAGACTTTTGACTAACTGACAGTCCATGCCGAGACTAGCACCGGGTTCCCCAGGGCCAAAGTTGGAAGCTTTTTTTATTACGCTGCCGGCACAGTTACACACTTACGCCCAACCCTGACTCATCAGATGCTTCCGAGGGCACCTATTCCGTACATTTCCCCCTACTGCATTGGCACACACAGGATTTGCATCTCAGCTGACATGTTTGGAGGGTACGGTGAACTTCCCCCTCCCGCATGTTTTGCTTTCTTTACATTGTATAATTCCACATATTCAAGCATAACCCCAGACTCAAGAGCCAAGCTCTGGACAACTCACACCAAAACTTGGCGAAGGAGGGTCCCGTTGTGATTGCCCCCTTGCTCATTCTCTGCCTCCTGTACACCGTGAAGTCTGCCAAACAAGATCTGCAAGGTAAGCGAGGGGTGATCTCGTGGCACCCCGTGGCCTAAACCTGATACTTGGGTGACTTATCTCCCTGCATCCTGACGAACTGCCATGTTCATAGCCATCTGCTTTATGCATGCTTCTGCCCACTGCAAGAGCCCCAGTCACAGGAACTTCTGCATTCTGCCCCTTTCCCATTGTCCATTACTGTAGTCTTTGGCATGCCTGTGCACACATGCATTTTGCAGCATCCCCAGCTGACTTGTGTTGGTACCTGGATCGCTACCCATATCCGACCATAAGTGGACCCTATGCATGCCACATCTGTTGTGTGCTGCCCTCCCATACCACTGCCCCGTCTTCGGCATGCTCTCTATCACCAAATTTGTGCGCATCCTTCCCCCTGGCATGTGCGTGTTCCCTTCCCGTTTTCCATGTCCCATGCCTGTGTGTGTGCTCCCTCCGTGTGGTCCATGCCTGGGTGCCTGCTCTCTGCATGCGGTCCATGTCCCATGCGTGTACCTGTCTCAGTGCCACGCAGTTGTTCATCCTCTCCTGCACTTGCCAGAGATGCCCGTTGTATGCTCCCCATCCACGTGCCATGTTTTGCTATCCCAATTCCCCATAACAGGCATGCCATCCTTGGCCTGCCCCTACTTGCATGTGCCTGCTCTGCCCTGTGCATCAACACCGTTCCTCCTATGTGTACCGCCTCTGCTCTTTAAACGCCGACCATGCCCGTGCATGCTTCTTGCTCTGTGAATGTTGCCCACTGTACCCAGGCAGTCCTGCGCATGCTCCATTTGCCCTTTGTGTGCTCCCCGTCCCACTCTGTACATGCTCTTCTTGTCTGTTCACACTGCTTTCTCCACTCTGTACCGCCCTCCACCCCGTGCCCGATGGCGGTGCATTTTGGGAGTGTCCCGTGTCTCGGTGATCTCACTGGCATCCAGTGCATCAGCTGTGGTGCGCGTGCTGCTCTGACAGAGCTGTCAGCTGAGCTCTCCATAATGTGAGCAACCGATGGATAGCGCCTAAAAGTGCAGCAACCTTGCCCAGAAGTGTCATTTATAGTGTAGTAGGACTGTCAAGACCATCATCCCGTTAAAAGTGCAGCAACACACAAGTTCCTCTGTGACAATACACCAAATTAACTGTAATTCGTAATACGTGGAAGTTTTGATGTTTTAAATTGAGCTGTAAAGTTGGTGTGTTGTCAAAGGTGGTTTTCAGAATTTTGTAATTAGTTGTATGTGTATTTTTTAACAATCAATGTGTAAGCTGTCAAAGCTCGTCATGTCCTATCACAAGCATCGCAGCCTTTCTAAGAAGCTGGTATGGCATTGGTATCATATAACTTTTAGGGCCATATGCATCAAGCATTTTTTGCCTTCGCAAACGGCCGATTCGCAGATTCGGGCGTTTGTTCATGCAAAAAAATGCCTTTCTGATGAAGCATACCCTATTTTGCGATTCGGTAACTTGTTACCGATTCGCAAAATGGGTTTGCGATTTGCTATTAGGAAGGGGCGTGTTTAGGGCGTCCCTTTCTAATACTGAATCACATCGGTATGCATGAATGTTTTGCGACCGAAATGCGGTCGCAAAACATTTGCATTTTACCACCTACTTCAAGTAGGTGGTAACCAATTCACAAATGGGAAGGGGTCCCAAGGGACCCCTTCCCCTTTGTAAATGTCTGAAATGCATTTTCTAAGAGCAGGCAGTGGTCCAATGGACCACTGCCTGCTCTTAGAAAATGAAAGGAAAAGTTTAAATGTTCTCTTTTGTAAAGCATCCTGTTTTCCTTTAAGGAAAACGGGCTGCTTTACAAAAAAAAATTGCTTTATTTAAAAGCAATCACGGACATGGTGGTCTGCTGACCCCAGCAGGCTACCATCCCCGTAAGTTTTGCGATTCCTAGGGGGTCGCAAATTGCGACCTACCTCATTAATATTCATGAGGTAGGTCATTTGCGATCCCCTAGGAATCGCAGAAAGTGTTAAACACACTTTCATGCATTCCATTTTGTGATTTTCTAATTGCGAATCGCAAGAATTCGCAATTAGGAAATCGCAAAATGTATTGTTGATGCATCTGGCCCTTAAACCGCTCTGATACCTTCGGGTCTAGCTAGCACTATAGAATACTCAAAATAATAATAATTTAATGATATTTATTATAAGTTTCAATTTATTTTTTACCATACATATGCTTTTGAAATGGTCCACGCCGAGACTTGAACCAGGTTCCCCGGGGCCAAAGTCGGCAGCTTTGTTTGTTACCCTGCAGACACAGTTATGTGCGTCCACTCAACTCTAACTCATCAGATGCCTCTGAGGGCGCACACGGCATTTACATCTCATTAGATGAGGGTGCGGTGCACTTACGCCTCCAGCTTCTTTAATATAGCTCTCATTATCATCGTATTTTGGCGTGAATCCACAGTTTGAGTCCGCTGGCGCTGCAGTGGTTCAGCACATTTGTTAGAGGCGAGCAGGTCCGGGTTGGCGGTAAAGCACGTTTGGCTCTAATTAACCAAATCCTTTAAAGCAAACATGTTGTTCCTGCTTACATTTCGCATGCTTTACTTAATCTTGCATTACCTATAAGTGTTTGCTTTTTCAAGGATTTTCTTACTTATTTTTCACGCAGCATATCACTCTTGTCTCCCCTCCCTTTTAACCTATTTCCAGGTTCTCTAGCACCACAATGTCATACAAATGGCAATAGCGCCAGGGCTTTAAGTGGGAAAAAAAATCTGGGGGTACTCTAAAGGGGGAGGGGCACATCTTTTAAAGGGGTGTGGTCTATCGAAGTAAGGGCGTGGTCTAAATACAGATATGTATGGATAACGCCAGAGGTGCAAATAAAGCCAAATTTCGAGGGGGGGCTAAAAAAACATTTTGGGGGTCTAATTCTTCAAGCAATAGGCAGAGTGGAGCTACAGTGGCTCTACAAAGGGGTGAAAAACAACTAAGCCTCATTAACAAGCAAATGGTCTTTTAAAGACCTGTGAAGTACTCGGGTGTGGCTGTGTGTGTTTGGAGGCTGGTTGCAGGATCGCAATCTGACGCTTACCAAAAATAAGGCGCTAAATCTATGAAATTACAAGTTTTTTTAATTATCCTTAGTTCTAGGTAACTTAACCAACAAACAACGCTTTACTCAGAATGAATCGGAGATAGGTGCCTGAAAAGTCATTAATTAAAGAGAGGAGTTTCTGTCCTGAACTGTGATACTTCCCCACAGTCCCGCATCATATGATAAAAATCTGCATGAAAGGATCTACAGTGTGCACAAAGGTCAGCGGCCTCAGGATCCAGCTAGAGCAAAATAAGTTTGGTGCAGGAAAAAAAAAGAAAACGGGCTACCTCTGCGAGGCCTGAAAATAGAGCCCGATAGAGGCCCGTTTCGAGGCACCCTGAAAATAACTGCCGGTGCTCAGACCCGGACAGACCCGGCTCGCCCACTTAAAGCACTGAATAGCGCTATGCAAATATAATCACTCCTCTGCAAATCAAAAGACAAAAGTAAAAAACATAGGGGCATATTAGCAGCGCTTTGCGATAAATATCGCAAAGCGCGCTTAGCGCTCATTTTCTTAACGCTGGCTATCGCTGGTTTTCATCGCGGAGATAGAGCGTTATCAGCAACGCGTACCTCCAAGGCGATAAGAAATCCAGCGATAGCGGCGAAATGCCTGGTTATCGCTGGAAATCCGGCGATGTAATAGGACTCGTACCCCCCAGGATGGCACCCGGCCCAGCCCTCCTCCAAACCCACGAAACAATGCTTAACAACCAGCTGTGGGTTAAAAAGGCCATGTTTATTACAAATCTTCACACAAACATGACAATATATAAATCAAACAATTTGATATGATCTGTATTTATCAAATTCAAAACGTTAATCACCATTTTAATTTAAAGTTCTCCCTAGCTTCATGCTCCATCCGCAAGTCGGGGAGAACTCAATTTACCTACACGAAGAACGTTGTCTATTGCTCCAGCACTAAGGGGCCTTCTGGCTCGCGTCCCCCAACCAACTGAGAACCACGCAAGGCGCAACCCACCTGCGTCCTTGAAGGGTGAGCCCCTGTCCTCTGGTCTAGATCCGCCACCTGAGGGGCCCACCCCTCCACCACCAGGCTGCTCATCGGGCGTTCGTAGGGAGTAACCAGGGGCGGAAGCCCCATGCCCTATTTTAAAACTGGCACCCTTGCCCCCAGCCGGTGTCCCGTTCTCTCTGGGGTGAGCTTACCATCTCTCCGCCTCAGTGCTGGCCTAAAGAGTATGCAGGAGGACTCCCCTTAACAATGTAAAGGCAATTTCTGTGGCCTCTTTACCGCCGCTCTCTAATCTAAATCCAACACCTCACCAAACTCTATCCTTGGGGACGGGTGGGTGGGAGATTGAAGGAGCCCCCTGCATTCCGAGGCCGGCGCAGGAAAGAAAGAGAGGGCGAGGACCCGGGCCAGCTGCCCTAAATAGGCCTTCGCCCCCTCCCCTGAGGTGCCGGCTCCGGCCGGAAGTGACGTCGCGCTGACCCGGAAGCAGTTGAGGCTGCCGTCCTGTTTACTTCTTCGATGAGGGCATGCCTGGGCGCCCGGGGGGCCGAGTCCTAAGTGCGCGCTTCATTATATTCGCGCTTGTCATTCTTGCAATAGTGAAATCCTTGGTAAAAAGCAAAGATGGTCCCAGCCTGACAATCCATCTCCTATTGGAAATATGGCTAAGTCAGGTTTCTATCAGGCGTCAGGAAGCAGCGATAATCGCGGTTAGCGCGAGTTATTTCATCGCTTCGCGGCCATTGCTAATAGGGGGAAGGTGAGTTAGCGACTGCTTTCAGTTGCCTTGAAGTTGGGAACGCCTACTTTGCATGTCATTAGCGATAAATATCGCTGACATGCAAAGCGGCACCCAAACCGGTCGCTTTCACCAGGAAGCTGTCGCTAACAGCTGTTAGCGACAGCTTTTAGATAGGGCAATGAAAAACTGCTGCTAAAGCGGCGAAGACGCCCTTGCTAAAATGCCCCATAATTTTCAATGCCAAAAGCTTGAAGTTTCACGAATGCAAGACCTATTGCATTGCAAATGCTTGTTTTGTTAGACAATAGCAGCCTGACGGTGGGGCATTGCTCTATTGCCTTATTGACAGGCGCGAGCCTGAAGCCTCGCGCCTTTGAGTAAAAGCACTTCCGCCCCGCCCCTTTTGGAAGAACACAAAGTGTAACTTGAGGCACGTCACCGGCGTGTGTATTGCCTTTTCTGCGGAGCGCCGCTTTTGTAAATGCTGCTTTTATTTCACGATGTTTAGTTTCCTCTTCTACAGAATGAGGCAATTAGGGGCAGAGTTCGGCACTAATGACCGCTTGTCGCTATTCTGCTATCTTTGTGTTATCGGAGAAGCCATGGAAAGCTCGTTAGTTAGCAGCTGGCGCACGTGGTCTAGATTTCCACAGCCGCCTTCCATTTCGTACTGGATGTACAGTACTTAAGCAGCCACGGGTTGTCTGGGTCGGATAGTCTGGGAGCCTGAGGGCAGGTTTAACCCTTCAGCTCCTGAGATGCTGTCCCTGACTTTGGGCAGGTCTTTAATGGAGCCAGTACTGGCCTTGCTATCAGTACCCACTCTTCTAATTTGTGCCCATTTTCAGTACTGTGTCACCTCCTTGGCAGAGGAACTAACTAGCACTTAGTGAGCAGGTGGGTCTACATCACTCACTAGTGTGCCATCCAGGGCAGGTAATCTGTTATCCCTTGAACCTCTGAAGCCTGGCACGCTGATGGCCATCTGTTATCATTGAACCTCTGAAGCCTGGCACGCTGATGGCCTTGCATCTCGTATGTGGTTTACTCTTCTGAGCTGTCTGTCACCCCATAGCACCCTCTGCCCCTCGTTCTCTCCTTGCTAGTGGTTCTCCTTTGCCAATATGACTTCCTGGCCCATTGACTTTCTTGTGCCACCTTAATCTCTTCTGCTGCCTCTCTTAATGTGCATGCGTGTCTGCTTGTACGTGACCAATGTCCACATGGGCCTTTGCCGGTGATCGCCCTACCTTCCACTCTATGCCTTGGTCTTCCCCTGCCTTTTGTCTATGATTATACCCCATATTCCCGTCTTGCTGTCCTTGTGCCCGGTTATTTCTCCCTATGCTGCTTTGCCTATCTATGCTGGCTTGCCCACGCTGTGCTACCCATGGCTGAACCCGCACAGTGGCACTCGGATTGTTCTCCTTATGCTTCTGGCCCACAGTGCCCTTTGCCGATGCCACATTTGCTTCCGATCCGTGGCCCTATAAGTGCTTAATTTGTAAAAACAATAAGTGCCAGAGCTCTTGTCAGAAGGCTAAACTCACACCACACATTGCCCATGCCATGCTGCCAATGATAGTAACAACACAACTACTAACCATCACACTCCTACAAGTGTGACAATTTGGATTATTTCAATCCACCAAAGCTATAAGAATGGCTTGACCTGTAGGTAATAATCATTTTTAATGTACATTGAATTAATAATTAACTGTTGTTGCGGTCATCTCTAAATTAGCCAGACAGTGCCACCATGTGGCAGACTATCACAAAGTTGAAAAAGAGAAGGTGCGGGGTAAGACCGCGCCTGACACTCAACGCATAGTTAATAAAGTCCCTAAGGTTTCAACCAATAGTATATGATTAATCCTGTAAACCAGAAAACTTTTTCTTTTTTATCACAATATTAAACATTTAAAAAATCAAATCATTAGATGAATAATCTCATCAATGCTCTTCTTTTATAAATAAATTCAAAAGAAACTGAGTACAATATATGCTTAGAAATCGTATCCAGTGCATAATTGTCAAAGAAACATTACGTAAGTAAATGACAGCCCAATGCATTTCGGGGTGTAACCCTTCTTCAGGGGCCTTGACTTCTCGTTTCATTTAAATTCTTCATGACCTCCAACATTATTTGACACAGACTGTTTTCTGTGTCGCGGCAGTCCCTTAGCCACCGATTCCTGTCGGGAAGAGAGCAAAGGCCTCGAGAGGCTGAGCAGTTTTCAACAAAATCATCGTTTGTGGGCCCAGGTATAAATCACAAGGGTGACCAAAGAAGAAGTAACTGGAATGCATTACATGGTGTGACCGATCGAAAAAAAAAAGCTGCAAGAATCCTACACAAATAATGTTGGAGGTCATGAAGAATTTAAATGAAACGAGAAGTCAAGGCCCCTGAAGAAGGGTCACCCCCCGAAATGCATTGGGCTGTCATTTACTTACGTTATGTTTTTTTGACAATTATGCACTGGATGATTTCTAAGCATATATTGTACTCAGTTTCTGTTGAATTTATTTATAAAAGAAGAGCATTGATGAGATTATTCATCTAATGATTTGATTTAATAATAAATGTTTAATATTGTGATAAAAAAGAAAAAGTTTTCTGGTTTACAGGATTAATCATATACTATTGGTTGAAACCTTAGGGACTTTATTAACTATGCGTTGAGTGTCAGGCGCGGTCTTACTCCGCACCTTCTCTTTTTCAAGTAGTTACACAGGTCTTTAGGCTGGACCGCAAGCACTCAACAGCACACATTTAATCAGTTGTTCACGATAAAGTATTTGGGAATTAAATAAAGTTAGAACAGCAGTGAAGGTTGGCACCCCTAATCTTGTCGGACTATCACAAACCCCGGTGTTGACAATTAAGTGCCGGTGCTGAGCACCGGACACCACCGGCTCAAATTAAGCATTGGGCCCTGTGCCTCCTGTGGTCCCTGAGTCCTGCATTGCCTCTTTTTGGCCCCCTATGCTTTCGGTGCCTTCTCACAAGGGTGATGGAAGTAGGGGTGCAGGAGGTGCAGCAGCACCCCAAGATAACCTTGCAGGAGTTCAGAAGGTAAATGAGCAAAACAGAGACCATTAAATTTTATTTTTAACTTGACTTCTTCTTTGAACTAACAGCAAATAGTTGAGAATCAGGAAATGTCTTCTGCCAAACAGCTGCTTATATAACATGAGCATTTGTGTTTATTTTTACTTTCCTTGATTTTGTGTTCGAAATGCTATAATATGAACCAAGTGACAATCTTGCTAGGGTACAGAAAGTGATAAAGGAAAGGCTGCAGGATGTCAAATCTTTTCTAACACACACCAAACTGTACATATTAGTAACTGAACTGAAATATTTCCAAATATATCAGCACTAAAGAAAATACAAATGAGATCGATTTGTGTTTTTTGTAATTCTAAAGTGTGATTGAAACAAAGATTTTAATAGGGTCATAAGAAACCAAGACACTTTAGTTGAGTGATGTGCAAATCATAAATATGCACAGAAATGTGATTTTCGTTGCTTGTCACTTGTGCAGCGCATAGGTTTAGCTGTAAAGCGGCATGTCCGATGCTCATTTAGTGGACATTTTAAGAGGTCATTGCAATGGGAAATGTGCTCTCTGTAAGGGGAGTATCGTAGCACACCATACTTAAGTCATATAGTTGGGACAATGTGTTCCAAAATGCACCATTGTTGACACACTACTATTGAGGCTCGTTTGCTGCACTTGTTCTTTGTGTAATGCCCGGATGTTTCACCACCCCTTTGACTTCACAGGCATAACACTGATGGCAGCACCCTCACTCTTAAACAAGCATTGGCATAGCCAATAGGTCGCAATTTTGGGACCATATAAGTATTTAGTTATGCAGCACAATATCCTTGGTGCAACAGCAACTGTTGCATGGCAAAACACTTATAAGGTCCCAAAGGCGAGACCTATTGGCTATGCCAATGCTTGTTGCTGTTTTTGTGGTAATGCAATATATAGGGATGTCATTTGTCACAGTTTACAGTTTGGATTAGATCATTGATGACACTATTGTTCATAAGATCACGATGTCTCCAGTGACAACTTCTTGCTGCCCAGGTCGTGCCGAGGGGTTCCTTTTCCGGTGGTCTGCTGTCCTGATCGAGCCGAAGGTCCTGCTGCAGTTGTCTCCTCCCTTTGTGTGTGTGGTTGCGGTTGTGTGTGTGGTTGTGTGTGTGTGTGTGGGTGTGGTTGTGTGTGGTTGTGTGTGTGGTTGTGGGTGTTGTTGTGGTTGTGTGTGTGTGGTTGTGTGTGGTTGTTTGGTTGGTTGTGTGTGTGGTTGTGTGTGGTTGTGGTTGTGTGTGTGTGTGGTTGTGTGGTTGTGTGTGTGTGGTTGTGTGTGTGAGTGGGTGTGTTTGTTTGTGGTTTTTTGTGTGTGTGTTTATGTTTGTGTGTGTGGTTGTGTGTGTGTGGTTGTGTGTGTGTGGTTCTGTGTGTGTGGTTGTGTGTTGTGGTTGTGGTTGTGTGTGTGGTTGTGTGTGTGGTTGTGTGTTGTGGTTGTGTGTGTGTGTGTTGTTGTGGTTGTGTGTGTAGTTGTGGTTGTGTGTAGTTGCGTGTGTGGATGTGTGTTTGTGTTATAGTGTGTGTGTGTGTGGTTGTGTGTGTGTGGTTGTGTGTGTGGTTGTGTGTGTGGTTGTGGTTGTGTGTTGCTGTAGTTGTGTGTGTGGTTGTGGTTGTGTGTTGTGGTTGTGTGTGTAGTTGTGGTTGTGTGTGTGGTTGTGTGTTTGTGTTATTGTGTGTGTGGTTGTGTGCATGTGGTTGTGTGTGTGTGGTTGTGTGTGTGGGGGGTTCTGTGCTTGTGGTTGTGTGTGTGGCTGTGGTTGTGTGTATGGTTGTGTGTGTGTGTGGTTGTGGTTGTGTGTGTGTGGGGGGGGTAGGGGGGTGTGGGTGGTTGTGTGTGATTGTGGTTGTTTGTGTGGTTGTGTGTGATTGTGTAGGGGGTTGTGTGTGTGGTTGTGTGTGCTTGTGGTTGTGTGTGTGGTTGTGGGTGTGATGGTGTGTGCTTGTGGTTGTGGGTGTGGTTGTGGGTGTGGCTGTGTGTTGTGGTTGTGTGTGGGGGTGTGGTTGTGTGTGCTTGTGGCTGTGGTTGTGTGTTGTTGCGGTTGTGTGTGTAGTTGTGGTTGTGTGTGGTTGTGTGTGGTTGCGTGTTTGTGTTACTGTGTGTGTGGTTGTGTGTGTGTGGTTGTGTGTTTGTGTGGTAGTGTGTGTGCGTGGGTGTGTGGGTGTGTGTGTGGTTGTGGTAGTGTGTGGTTGTGTGTGATTGTGGTTACATTCGATTTGATGAGAGTTAAGCAGAGATGTCTGAATTCAAACCACTAGCGAGTAATTGTAACTCTGCAGCTACACATATAGATATACTTCCGACAGTAAGGTACTGTCTTTTCTTTCCCAGTTAAATAAAAGGTGAGTACAAATATGTGCATGTTATAGGACAAAAGTTAAAGGCCAGGGACAATTGGGAAGCAATCTGGTATATGTTGGGAACCAATGGAATTGTCAGAGTATTCCCCGTTTCCTTGAATGGACAAAATAGATGCACCATTTTTCTCACGATTGGATTTAAAAACCATTATGTTTGCGACTTTGAATCTAGATGACCGTTGTTTTTTTTTCTTAATTGCAACAAATTGTAAGATGTCATTAAGGAAGCTTTTACGGAGAGGTCAGGGGTTCGAAAGTAAATCCACATGCAAACAAGCATTGGCCGCGCGGCTCACTGAGAACATCAAAGCGGCCGAAAGGGGAGAAAGGAGGGGTGAGTGCAAGCCGAGGTGACAAGAAGGGCTGGGCAAGAAGGGATGGGGGAATGCCAGCAGCAGAGGAGCCTGATTAAAGCAGACGAAAAGGGAGGGGTAGAAGGGAGAAGGGAGTGCGAGCAGCAGCTGTGCACGTGCACACCATCGTGCACTCAAGCTTTAGGCCTGGGTAGCACTTTGAAAACCTGTATACTAAACGCTCTCTGAGCAGCGCATGCACGCTGGCTCAGCGAGAACTAAAAACTGTCCAGCACCACTGCCTTCTCATGCTTCTTTGCTTAGGACACACTTCCCCGCTCATGCCTTCTGCTGGTGCCTCCCTGTCCTTCAACTGTAATTCCAAATTGATCAACTGCTCCACAGATCCCACCCAATTCGACCTCTGCCTATGCTCAATTGCACCTCTCTGCTCATGCCCTTTAATGTCTCCCTAATCATGCCATTTGCGAATAGGCATTACCTACGTGGGCTGAATGAAAGAGGGTGGGTGGATTGATGAAAGGGTGAATGGATGGATGAGTGGAGTGAAAGGATGGATAGATAGACGGAATTAAAGGGTGGATAGATGGATGAACAAAAGGATAGATGGATGGATTGGTGGATGGATGCTGGGACCCTGTGATCCCCCCCAACTTTAGAAGCTGCAGCGGGGTTGAGTTCTTGATGGGCCTTTTCTGTCTGCAACTTGGCAGACAAAGGGAAGTTAGTGAAGGAAAGGATAGATGGATGGATGTGTGAGCGAAAGGGCAGATGGATGGATGATTGACTTGAAGAATGGATGAGTGAAAAAATTGACGGATGACTGAAAGAGTGGATGGATGGATGAAAGGATGGATGAGTGAAAGAATGGAGGATGAGTGAAATGGAGGGTGGATGGATTGATGGATGAGATGAGTGAAAGGGACGATGGACAGAGGGATGGATGGCGTGAAAGAGTATATGGATGGATGGAGTGAAAGGGTGGATATATGAGCAAAAGGATGGATGGATGAGTGAAAGGATGGATGGATGAGTGAAAGGATTGATGGATGAGTGAAAGGATGGATGAGGGAAAGAATGGAGGGTAGATGGGTGGGCGGATATAAGGGTGGATGGGTGGATGAGTGAAAGAATGGACGAGTGAAAGGGACGGTGGATGGATGGTCAGATGAGTGAAAGCATGGATGGCTCAGTGAGTGGCTGGATGTGTGAGTGAAAGGGTAAATGGATGGACGAGTGGTTAGGTGGAAGGATGAGTGAAATTATGGTTGATTGCTCAGTGAAAGGAAGGAGAGGTGAGTGAAAGGATGGATGGATGTGTAGATGGATGGATAAATGACTTGAAGGGTGGATGAGTGAAAGGATGGATGGATGAGTGAAAGGATGGATGAATGAGTGAGTGGGTGGATGTGTGAGTGAAAGGGTAAATGGATGGGTGAGTGGTTAGGTGGAAAGATGAGTGAAATGATGGATGATTGGATGGCTGAGTGAAAGGAGGGTTGCATGAGTAAAAGGATGAATGAGTGAAAGAAAGGATAGATGAGTGAAAGAGTGGATGGATGGATGGATAAAAGGATGGATGAGTGAAAGAATGGATGAGTGGAAGAATGGAAGGATGAGTGAAATGGAGGGTGGATGGATTGATGGATGAGAAGAGTGAAAGGGAGGAAGGACAGCTGGATGGATGGATGGAGTGAAAGGGTAGATTGATGGATGAGTGAAAGGGAGCATGGATGGCCAGATGAGTGAAAGCATGGATGGCTGCATGAGTGGGTGGATGTGTGAGTGAAAGGATAAATAGATAGATGAGTGGTTAGTTGGAAGGCTGAGTGAAATGATGGATGATTGGATGGCTGAGTGCAAGGAGGTATGGATGAGTGAAAGAATGGATGGATGAGTGAAAGAGTGGTAGGATGGATGGATGAGTGAAAGGATGTGTGAGTGAAAGAATGGAAGGATGAGAGAAATGGAGGGTGGATGGATTGATGGATGAGATGAGTGAAAGGGAGGAAGGGCAGATGGACGGAGTGAAAGGGTAGATGGATGGATGGACCGAAAGCCTGGATGTATGGATGAGTGAGTGAAAGGATTGATAGGTGAGTGAAAGGGTAGATGAGTGAAAGGATGGATGAGAGGAAAAATGAGAGAAAGAATGGAGTGTAGATGGGAAGGTGGCTATAAGGGTGGATGATTGAAAGAATGGATAAGTGAAAGGGACGGTGGATGAATGAATGACTTGAAGGATGGATGAGTGAAAGAATGGATGAGTGAAAGAGTGGATGGATGGATGGATGAGTGAAAGAATGGAAGGTTGAGTGACATGGAGTGTGGATGGATGGATTGATGGATGAGATGAGAGAAAGGGAGGATGGACAGATGGATGGATGGATGGAGTGAAATGGTAGATGTATGGATGGAGTGAAAGGGTGGATGGATGAACAAAAGGATGGATGGAGAGTGAAAGGATCGATGGATGAATGAAAGGGTAGATGACTGAAAGGATAGATGAGAGGAAAATTGGATGAGAGAAAGAATGGAGGGGAGATGGGTGGGCGGCTATAAGGATGGATGGGTGGATGAGTTAAAGAATGGATGAGTGAAAGGGACAGTGGATGAATGAATGAAAGAATGGATGGATGAGTGAAAGGGAGTGTGGATAGATGGGCAGATGAGTGAAAGCATTGATGGATGAGTGAGTGGGTGGATGTGTGAGTCAAAGGGTTAATGGATGGGTGAGTGGTCAGGTGGAAGGATGGGTGAAATGATGGATGATTGGATGGCTGAGTGAAAGAATGGATGGAGGATTGAGTGAAAGGAAGGTTGGATGGATACAGTACAAGGATGGATGAATGGACTGAAAGGGTGGATAGATGGAGTGAAAGGGTGGATGGTTGGATGGATGAATGACAGAAATGATGGATGGATTAGTAAAAGGGTGGATGTAGAGATGGATGAGTGAAAGGGTGGATGGATGGATGGATAGATGGATGCTTAGGTTTGGAGATGCATGCATACGTTTGAATATGGATGGGTGATGGACGGAATAGTGAAAGACTGAATGATAGATGAAAGAATTAATGAATGACAGAATGTAAAGGTGAAATTGTGGATCTCAGCAGGCGGATAGGAGGATGAATGGATAGATGCTTGGATGGAAGAGACAAGAAAGCTCGTCTGGGAAGGGTCATGGTGACTTGCTTCATTTTCTTGGTGCCATAAAAGCTTTGGTTCGAAGTGGGAGTATTTTAAGCCTCTGGCTACTCCCTTGACACCTTCTGCCTCCCTGTCCTGCCCTTCTGCCACCCCACTTATACCCATCTACATCTCCAAGCTTATGCCTTCTTTGCTTGACCCTCTTGTGTTTTAAGGCATTTGGTTCAAGCAATTGCTGAATTCACTTGGAAGTGAATGTTTCTCACATCTGGTGCTCATTCCTACCCTTGCCTCCTTTGTTTTTGTTAGTGTGGATTGATCTAAAAGCTGTGCTCACCCATCTTGTCTTGTCTTTTCCTGCTTTTCATTCGACGCTCCTATCCGATGGCTGATCATCCCTTTTGTATCTCTTTACTCTTACCTTTGATCTTCGCTGGCTTCTCTTCTTCTGTTAGCATGATAGGTCTTTTTGCCTCCTGTTCCAGCTTGCGCCATATTTGTGTTTTTATCAACAGTAATGTTTTGGCCAGAAACATTTAAAGGAGAAACAATGGCAGAACATAGAACATTGAGGGTGAGGTGAGTAACACTAAACTGAAAATAACATCTGTGGTAGGGATCAAGTGCACCATCTGTATGTATATCATGTTTTGTTTAAAAAAATATATCTTATTGATTTTAACCAAACAATACAATAAACAACAAACAAAACTTGAATCTTATAAAATCAAGCCGCCAGCAGCTGAGCGACCCCCACCTGGAGCCTGTCAACCCCTCTCACTCAAAAGGATTTACCACACTTTGCGTTACCTACCCCGCAGTCAAAGTCTGGTTCCCTCCCCATCCATGCCCCCCATATTTACTCATATTTACGCATGCATCCCTACCCCTCATGCATAATTCTTTCCTTCACTCTGCACAGTTCCATCCCTTCTCACGACTCTATAAACCTCAGACAAAGCCGACTACCCAGTGTATAGCAATGTCTCTCTTTGCCATTGTGTAGCCCAGGTTAATCAAGAGCCTGGCATAAGAAGAGACCCTGGAATCTGGGGTCCAAATCCTGGAGTCTGTCCATATCCTCAACAGCGCCCCTGATGTGATCAATGGTATAGGGATCCCAACAACCTCCCCCAGGTGTGCTGTCACTCCCTCCCAGAGGAAAGTAAGATTAGGGCACTCCCAAAGCGTTGGGAGGAAAACCTGCCTATTTTATGTAACAAGATTTTGGTGTAGTACGTTCTGTGTAGGATTTTAAGTTGAATGAGACAGAAATCCGCCCGTACAGTCACCACCACTCATGAGAACAGTAATGCTTCCCCCAGTCCACATCCTTCAGGTCTCCTACCTCAGCCTGCCATTGTTCCCTGAGCCTTGTTAAGTTCCCCTGCATATTTATCATCAGTGTAGCATACCTAAGAGAGCTGGCCTTGCTGTCCAAATGTCTGTCTAGTATCTCTAATGGGGGGTCCTCTTTAGTTTCTTCATCCCTAGGGATCCTGGCCTGTAATGCATGCCTTAGTTGTAGGTATTTAAAGATTTGTGAGGGGGCCATGTCATATTCCACCTGCAAATGTGTAAACGGGACACCCAACTTCATGGTCGGGAAGGGACACAGCTGTGCACCCACCCACAATGGGCATATCACATGTCCTACAGGACACATCAAAGTACCCCAATGTAACCACAAGACATATAGTTATGTAGTATACACATATCCATTGAGGCATGGGGCAGTCATGCTTGTTTCCATCTAGATAAAAGAACTCTTTCTTAAACTCTAGATGACATGGTATTGCCAGCTGTCGGTGATAAAGAGTTCCAGTGGAGTGGGACATATCACAAAAACTTAGAGGCAGCACAGGTGAGCCTAGGTGCAACTAGTAGAATCCAGCCAGTAGATCTTAGGTTCCGGGTCGTGGTGTCTCAGGATAGTACAATAGAGAATTTGTTAGGGGCACTGCCACTTACTGTTTCAATACAACCATCACTTGGTTGTGTATTGCTCTGTTATTGGCTGACAGCCAGCTGGCTTGGTGGCATTAAGATGATGTGGGAATGTGTGTGGGAAGATTGTACAAGGATTTTGAGATACGGTTTATGACTTTTTCTGGTGGGGTGAATGAGTATTGTGGTAGGCCCAAAAGTAAGCCTTTGAAGTAGCCCATCTTGGCAAGAGCTAAAGTGTTAATAAGTGTTTTGGCTTCATTGAATGGGATCTGTGGATCTTGTGAATATTTTATATTTTGACGAAGCTGCTTTTATTATGAAAGGTTCCATCTTCTAGGATTGGCGGAGGAGGACCCCAAGGTATCTTGTAGAGGAGGTGAACTTTAGGGGGCTCTCAGAGGAACACTGATGGAGTCAGAGCCATAGGGACAGATGAGGAGGTAAACTACAGGACCGCGGATTTAGAATCGGTTAGTATGACAAGACCATATGGCCATCCTGTGACCGACGTTAGTGAGATATCGTGAGATGCAAGCCTGCAGAAAAGGTGAAAATGTTGGAAATGTGAAAAAGATTTGGGTGTCGTCAGCATAAAGATGATAATAAAATCCAAGTGAAGATATGCCTTAGAGAGTTGTAGGGTGAGATAAGGAGAAGGCTGAGGGCAGATCCTTCATTTAAACCCATGGGAATTGTGATTCTTGATATTAACGAAATCCCAGATGACTGAGAAAGAGTAGTCAGAGAGGTAGGTGATGAGCCTTTTCCTAGATAGGCCTGGGATGCCTAGTGGTTTATGTGAGGACAGAAGAATAGCATGATCTATGGTCTAGGAGCCAGTGGATAAGTATAAAAGTATGAAGATGTGGCACTCATGATCACCTTTCTCATTTCAAGCTATGAAGTCTCTTGCGCAGTTGTCTTCAGTAGGATTTTTACATATCCAGTTCCTTATAGAACCAGCTCTACGTCTTCAACATCAGTTATGTGTTGCCCTATGAGCTAATTTACCTGCCGGCATGATTCATTGGCTGCCCTACCTCATCCCGGTATATATCATCTCTTTATCTGTATTTGTTTAGGTATGGCTTGACAGCACAGCTGAAGATTACCTTTTGTTAAAAATTCTTTCAAATATACATAGAATGGCCCTTTGCTCTGCCCTGAGGAGTATTTCATTCTTACCTCATGCTGTTTGATGATTCATTCTACCTACTAAGGAAAGCATGGATTGCAATCTGAATAGCAATTACATTGTAGTCCAGTTGTTGCTTACTCTAGTTCACCTTTTCTTATCTGGTAGTTGTCTGAGTTAAGCTTAACATAAATGACAAGAACTGTGCAAGTGGATGGCTTGAAAAAATACCCCTGTTTAATTCTACAATGCAGTATTTTATTTAGTTTCTTTCTTTGAATAATGCATATTTTGTGAAGGCAGCTATTGAATAACAGATACCAAATATAACAAGCACCGGCAAAGGCAGTGGGGGGGGGCTAGGTGGAGTACATGACCAAGATGGTCGCACGCCTGTGAGGCTCCGGCAGCTTGGGTACCTGATCCTTCATTAATCCTTGGCCTCTGCTGCATAATTTAATTGTCCACACTGGGATCCTGTACCATAAGACTCCTGCTATCTCCGATGCCGTTTTTGGCTGCGTGCGGCGCTCTGTGGAGAGATTGGAGCAGTGTGAAGATCGCAGTGAGGAAATCAGAGAATCCTGTCTGGAGCACCATGCGGCTGCGGTGAGCACACGAGTGCCGCGGCTTCCACGTGGTCGGTAGACCCAATTTGTATCAGCGTGAATCGGAGCGAACAGCTGACACAGCCGATTTCGTGTCTACCGCTGCGGTCTCCTGAACTATCGTAACGCTGCAAGTGCGGTGAGTGCCATTAGGCTGAACATTTGTACCGTACTGCGGCCTGCATTATCAGACGCACACGACCCAAGCCGTAATCTCAGACCGCTACTCCCCGTCCCTTCCCACCCAACAGAACGGGAGTGATCGCTGCACTCAGCGGCAGATAGGGCAGTGAGGCCCTGTGTTCAGGAAGCCCCCCGCCGAAGCACGAACATTGCCTGATTGCAGCATTGGGGGATAATCAAGCCTGAGAGGCACCAAAAAATAAATAAAAAAAATTGGCAAACATAGTCTGGAACGCTCAGGGCCCCAGGAATAGCGCTTAGGCACAATCTGCAGCTCGCCAGGAGCGGCGCCGCCGGCGTTTCAACAGCTGGGCTCCCCCCCGCCCCATGGCCTGACTGGACTCTTCATCTGGGCTGGGGCCTGCAGGATGGGGCGGCAGCATTGCACCACATCTGACTTCCACTGCATCTTGGCCACGTGGTACTCAACGCATATGAAATGGGCGCTCTGATCCTGATTGAGTGAGACGCTAGCTGCCTCTGTTTGACTGCTGTGTTGGCGCCATAGGCCAACCAGGTGACGGGAACCTGATCGCTTCTGAAGTCACTGAACACGCTGTACAACCTGGGCTAATGTCTAGCTTGCTGGATATATAATCTTCTCCTGCTGTGTAGAATTATGGCGGATGCGTGAACAGTTTGGACCTAAACAGCACAGAGGTCCCATAGCATGGTGCTCCATAGCCTCCGATAGCGCAATGCCTTCTCACACGACTCTCCCTCTTGCTTGGACTGGCTCAGGTGCCTGGCTGTGTGTGGGGGCCATAGTGGATCTGGGGAGTTGAGGCCTTCATACACAGTGGCAGTGCAAGTTGGCGCTTCTCGTGAACCCTCTTGAATCTGCAACGCATTGTGAAGCCCGCTCACGCCAGTGAGATACGGACCTTGCTGCTGCCATGGGGAAACCTGATGGCCGACAGCCTAAGCTGGTGTTTGATCCCAAGAAAGTCACCACTCGCTCGAGCTCAGAGGAGTCTAGTCAGGCGGCTGGAGAGATGTCGCTCACACAGACTTCGACTCAGGGGGATGAAGTTAAGGCGCTGCTCCTGGCCTTGCAACATAGCTTGTCTGATCTGTCGGGGAAAATGGACACTATGAATACTCGTCTAGACTTTTTAGTCCAGAAAGTGGAAAAACATGATGGGCAGATTAAGGAGGCTGAACAACGCATATCAGACAACGAAGATACTACCTCACAGCTGCCGCAGCAGGTATCGCACATGGTTAAATTACTCAAGGTGATTGCTGCAAAGAATGAGGACCTTGAAGCCCGCAGCTGCCGGAACAATATAAAAATCATTAGCATACCAGAAAGTACCAACACGGGCCATATGGAGGAGTATGTTGAGCTGCTCCTGCGTGGTGCCTGCGACGAAGATCTGTTTTGTGCCCAATTCATCGTGGAGCATGCACACCGTTCGTTGGGGCTACGTCCTCCTCCTGGCGGGCCCCCCAGGCCAATTGTGGCCCCTCTCCTAAATTATCGAGATCGAGATGCTGCCCTGAAGCTGGCAAGGGAACATAAAACCCTGCGATATGATGGAGTGGAATTCACTTCCCTGATTTCACTGTGGCGGTGCAGGAGGCACGCCGAAAATTCATAGGAGTCAAGCAAAAGCTTCCTAAGACCCAGATTGAGTACACGCTTCTTTACCCGGTGCGGCTGAGAGTTTCCTATCGAGGATAAAAACACCATCTTCACTAATCTACACCAGGTGGAGGAATTCCTAAAATCACTGCATCGCCGTTCTCCTGGAGGTGCATCAGACCGCGCTTCTAGATCGCCTTCTCCACATGCGGACTGAGAGTCTCCCTTTGATGCAGACAGCTGTGGGAAATACGCGACCCCTTGACGGCATGGCGAAGCTGGTCTTGTTTTGCTGTTCCTTTGACTGTGGACAGTCTTCTCCGCACTTTGGGCGACAATATCCCTTCCCAAGGACGCCGTGCGGGCGACGGTTGGATGGACACAGATAAGTCATCACCGGTGATACAGGCTTGATGTTAACTCCCTTTTCTTTTATTATCTTTGTTCATAACACTACTTTAAAGCAGCAGGTGGTTGGACATTAAAGTGAGCCAAGCGCTCTTCCTCCCCCCCACCTGCTCTCTCCCTGTTGGGACACTGAGACTCTATCTAGGCGGATTGTGGGAAGGGTGGTTTCTGTGTAGCCCTGGCGACCCCCCCGTATGGGCATTCCCCCTCATTTCTTGTTGATCTTCTTTGTGTTGACATTTAGATCGTTTTTTTTTTTTTTGGTATGCAATGTCATTGTTCTATCGGGGTTTCAGTGGGTGGTACTATCCCGGCACAATTAGGGTGCTGTTGTGGGTGGGGTGGGAGGGGGTTTGTTGTTGTTCTCCAGTGGTTCCAATTTAATGAACCAGCAGTTGTACCTATCGGCACACTTGGCAGGACATACACGTATATCTATTCATATGGCACTATTAGACGTTTTCCACCACCAGTGTTGAGGCATTGAACACGGACTCTTTACATATTAATCTGCTCATGTGGAATGTCAGGGGCCTTGGCGAACCCCGTAAGTGCCGACAAATACTGGCATACCTCGACAGGCTTCACGTACACATAGCATTACTTCAGGAAACGCATACTGACCCCCGCAGGTCGCCCTGTTTTGGAGGTAGATGGGCGTCAGATAGGGTATTTTCATCCTACTCGTCATACTCACTGGACACACTGATTCTGGTCAAGAAAGGTACTCCTTTTGTTTTGGGTGGCGCTCTGGGGGACCCATCCGGTAGGCACTGCACACTTTGGGGAGTCCTGGGAGCACAATCTGTCACTGTGGCTTGTTGTTATGGGCCTAACATTGATGATCCAGACTATTACACCTCTCTCTGGGGACAAATTCTAAAAGTGCGCTCTACACATATCCTCTGGGGTGAAGATTTCGATACTGCATTATGCCCTACACTTGACCGTTCTCATCCCCAGCCTCACCACTATACCAAAACTCAAGAGACCCTCTCACAGTTACTTCAAGCACATGGGCTCGTAGATGCATGGACACATGGACATTCAGGGCAGAAAGAAGACACATACCATCCTACGGCCCGCGCTGCTTTGTCTCGCCTTGACTGTTGGATTGTTTCTCGTGGAGTAGTGCTTTGGATCGTCTCCACGGCTCATATGGGTAGAACACTTTCAGATCATTTGCCCGTACACCTGCGAATAGCTCCCCTGACCTCCACTGCGTCCCCTTTCTGCTGGTGGCTGGTACCCGAAGCGCTACTAGACACGGTCTTTCAGGCAGAACTGGGTAAAGAGATCTCAAGTTTTTTTAGTCGTAACAAAGGCACGGTGGAGCACATGAGCACTCTGTGGGAAGCTTTTGAAGTTACAATACGCGGTTTCTGCATTGCAAAGAGTTTCAGGGTACTCCGTGACATTAGGCGCAGTTTGCGCCGATTAGAGGGTGAACTCAAGCAACTAGAGGCAAACATGTGGCGTGAGAATTCGGGCACTCAGAGAGCCGAGCTACGGGACAAACTCACTGAATACACTGATACTGCAGAGCGGGAAATCCGCTTACGTGGTAAATATTTCACTGCGCGTAGATATGGGGAGGGGGAGAGACCGGACAGGGCACTCGCCACGGATATTCGTCAGCCCCGGTTTTCTAATTACATTCTTGACATATTGGACACCTCGGGAGTGCGACACAGGGACAGTCGGGACATTCTTCATACGTTTACCTCATTTTATGAAGAACTATATACTACCCGGCGAAGAGCCCCCCGGATTTTAACCCCTTCCTTAATGATATCGCCTTGGGCTGGCTGGGAGATTCCCAGCGGGAATTTTTAATTGCGCCTTTTGAGACGGACGAGTTTCGAGAGGCTATTATGAAAATGAAATCCGGGAAAGCCCCAGACTCCGATGGCCTACCTGCCGACTTCTATAAGTCTTATATTGATCAGCTGATACCCATACTGTGGGAGGTGTATATGGAGGCTCAAATTCTCCCCGACACTATGAGAGAGGTGCTCATCATCTCACTCCTGAAGCCCGGCAAGCCGGCGGATCACTGTGATTCGTACAGGTCTTTATCTCTTATCAACACTGACGCAAAGATCCTTGCGAAACTCCTGGCGAATCGGCTCAGCCTCTTAATGGAGAAATTAGTACTACCTGATCAGGCAGGTTTCATACCCGGGAGGGCGACTTCCCACAACCTGCGTACATTATTCTCCGTTATGCACAATGTTGACACCCAGCTGGCACTTGTGGCGGTCTTTTTAGACGCCACAAAAGCTTTCGAGTCGGTGGAATGGGACTATCTGTTCACTATACTTCAATGCATGGGTTTTCCTAACGGGTTTCTTTCGTGGATACGTCTCCTCTACACCTCTCCCACGGCTCGGGTGAGAGTCAATGAATACACCTCCTCCCCAATCATGCTCACACGAGACACCCGTCAGGGATGCCCCCTCTCCCCACTTCCCTTTGCCCTTGCAATAGAACCCCTTGCGGCGAGACTTAGTCAACATCATCAGGAGAAGGCCCTTCGTTGCTTTCTACATCCCATATTGATTTCTCTATATGCGGACGATGTCACCCTCTATGTAAAAGATCCGCTCCGCAATCTTAATCTTCTTTTGCGGGAATTTGTGAGATTTGGTGGGCTCTCCGGAATAAACATTAACTGGGCTAAGTCCCAGGTTTTCCCAATTACTTCAGCGGCAGTGCCATTTGCTACTGATTACCCTATTGAGTGGTGTACGGAGGGGGTAAAATATCTGGGGGTACATATCACCAATGATAGCGAGGAATTACTGAGACGTAACTATGGCTGCGTGCTCGACCATATAACAAGCTGTATCAACAGGTGGATAGCCCTTCCCCTCACCATTGCGGGACGTATATCGCTTATAAAAATGGTCATCCTTCCCAAATTTTTATATTTCTTTCTTAACGTACCGTGGTATCCTGGAAGGCCTTTTTTTAACATGCTCCGATCGGAGCTCAAACGACTGGTCTGGCGCGGCAAGCAACCGAGGCTGCCATGGGACATACTTACCCGCCCGTATTCCCAGGGAGGGTTTGACGTACACAATTTTGAATTGTATTATTTGTGTGCCCAGGCGTACTTTGCACACTATTGGTTTAATTCCCCCAGATATACACCCCAAGTTGCTACATAGCACTGGCTGGCACATCCAACCCAGCTGGACGGGGTTATCTTGTCAATTCCTGAGGGCTGGCCAGAGGGGCCATCCTCTGTTGATTACACTGTTAAAGCCTGGAACTGCCTCTCTCATATACTTAAGACACCGATGCTTTATTCTCCGTTGCTCCCACTCACATATCATCCCAAAATGCCGTTACTTCAGGAGGGAATATTTGCCAAGACCTAATCTAAGTTTAAAATCACTCGCTGGGGGGACCGCTATCTAAATGGTAAATTCAGGGACATGTCGCAACTGTTTCAGGCATCCCAGTCATCCCCTATGGACATTTTTCTGTATGTGCGATTGCGGCAGGGACTAAGGGAACACATGCCGTCATAACCCATGGAGCCTCCCACGGTCGCCCCACTGTTGCGCGCTACAGACGCTTCCCATCTCGTATCTACTCTGTACCACAGCTTATACACTGAAATGAAATACACTCCTTGCCCGGCGAGCGCCAGGTGGAGCGCTGAACTGGGGCAGTACATTACAGATAAGCAATGGGACTATTGCTGCAAACAGACTGAACTTGTCTCCTCGAATAGCAGGCTACGCATCACACATTATAAATTTCTACACCGTTTATATTACACCCCTGCTAGGTTACACCGAAATGGGCTACGGGACAACACTCGCTGCGATAGATGCAGGACAGACAACGCTGATTTTTAGGTCGAGCCTAGAGCAGCACATGAGCTGCTTGCTCGACTTTTAGTAAGGGGGTTTTCAAAGTTCTGCCACAGGTTTTGGTGGCCTAGCGCTTGCGTTCACGTGAGCGTGCATGTGCGTGCCGCCATGTGGGTTCCTGTGCGTGCCTCAATGAGCTTTCACTTTCGTGCTTGTTTATTTTTGCTCGTGCGCGCACACAACTTCCGATCGCGGCCGCACGTTTCCTTTCGGCCAATCATTGTTCCAAAAGGCTTGAGCGTGTTGGTATGATGTGCACCGGAGAAATCTAGAGGGTGAGTGTGTCGCGTCTTGCTGGTCCAGGCAGAAGCGCTGCTGTCAGTTTCAGCAGCAGTGCTTCGACACGCAGAGCCACGTTACCAGCCCTGCTTGAGCCACCTGTATTTGAATACTTGCTCAGCCTGATGCCCGCTCGCACGCGGGTCCGTATTTCACAGTGAACGCCGGCACGTGAAAAGTGACAATTTTTATCTGCTGATAGGGGCCAGCAGGGCGAGTCGCCACAGGACAGAGGCCCTCTGTTATTGCTAGCGCTCAGCGCTCAGCGCACCAAACCCCATAACTTTTAAGTTGCCAAATCAAGCCTCAGGCTGTCAAGAGACTTGCGTATCTATCGCAGTAACAGCACTTTGTGCCCACTGAATACAAGCCTCGAGCTGCCATAGACTTTCACCCCTAGTGAAGGGCATCTTCTTTTTACTGGCTTAAAGCCTTTTAATCCTTGTTTGAATACTATTTTTCCATCTGTTACCATGGAAGAGGAATATGCAGGGGAAGAATCTCTACAGGTCTTGCCCTTAGATGATGAATTTTGTGAAGCGATAGATGCTTCCATTCATCGGGCAGTAGCGGCGACCATGGGGTCCTTTGAGCGCCACATTATAGAGGTTGTATATGCCTGCCAAAACGCCCAGTTCCTCTCCAAAACAAGCATTGGCATAGCCAATAGGTCTCGCCTTTGGGACCTTATACGTGTTTAGCCATGCAACAGTTGATGTTGTTGCACCAAGGATATTATGCTGCATAACTAAATACTTATAAGGTCCCAAAGGCGAGACCTATTGGCTATGCCAATGCTGGTTTCCATTTGGCATGGGATTGTGGTGAAGTGCATTCATATTTGCAACAGGTATTTGCAGCACTGCAACACATGACCCTTCTAGACATACCGGGATCCCGCTGCTGGCGTTACTGGGATACACAGAGGTGATACGTGCAGCACAGCGTAGGTTTGTCACATTTAGTATATTACTAGCCAGACGAAGGGTGGCTTGCAGATGGGGCAGGGGCAGAGCACCGAACTTTAAGGACTGGTTGAGTGATATGATACTGTGGCAGGAACAGCTGCATACCTACTCTGAATCAATTCCAGTACCCTTCAGACCTCAGGACATATGGGCTCCCCTCACCATGTACCTAGTTGAGCGCCCACTCACACCTGCTACGGACTCCAATTCTCACTCTCAATAGGAGCACCATGCTAGGACACACATTAAAGGGTAGCTACACTCTGGGTATCGCTATATTATATGACAAGTGTATGTTGTTCAAGGTTTCTATCTACCCTCATACTGGGGAAAAGCTTCAGGAGTATTATCATCTATGCATTCTCCTCTGTACTCTGTATGATCATGCTTAAGTGAATTTTTCGTTACTGGAACCAATTGCTGGTAATGTTTGTGCACAGAATATTTAATACAAAATAAAAAAAAAATTAATAATTAAAAAAAAAACAAGCACCGGCAAAGCCACCAAGACAGGACTTAAAGCATTCAGATTTGTGCGTCCCCGAGTTTGCAAAGGATAGCAAATTAAAGCTAGAGCTGTTGACTGTGACAATGCTTCTTTGCAGTTACTGTTGCAGTTACGTTCATTACCATTTGCGTGTAAGCACAAACGTCCCTTGGATTTCTTTCAGGTGGTGTGGGAAAATGCGTGTTTGTTGGGATGCTCAACACTTATCATCCATTGACCATCCGCTCCCTACGTGCCTACGTTAAAGGCTGCAGGGCTGTCTGGCAATCCCAGCCACTAAGGGCCAATCGCTATGATGATCTTCCAGTAACTCAGGAGCCATCACATGATCTTGGTCTCTGAGATCCTGGTCCATTGTTGTATATGCAATTAGATCTATATTGATTGGCAGTGAACCAAGTTGTATTTTGACAATACCGTATGGCAACTTCAGAGCATTTGTTTGTTATGTCCATGCTTGTCTTCCCCGGGTGAGGTCCACTTATCATGTAGGACCAGTGTTTTTGCCACTGGATCTTGTCTCCTGGTGCACTGATTCATGATTTGGGGTTTTGTGATGGGTTTAACACTTACAATGAGTTCCCTGTGTTTTTATTTCTTTGGCTTCTTCAGTTAAGTTTCAGTATTTCCTCCCTTATTGCTGGGTTTTCTGATTTAATAACATTTGGCCGGCACCGATTAGTGATCGTTTCTCATATACTTTTTTTGTGGGCAGCTTATGTTGGTCCAGGGTTGCTAAAAAGGTGGGGAGTCTGTGCCTGTAGTATTGTCTTCGTTGCCAGCTCGGTGATCTGGTTCACCAAGTGTGTGCATTGTGTCGTTACATCATGATGGTACACTTTTTTTTGGGGGGGGGGGGGGGGACTTTTCAATGGGACTTTCAACTGAAGGAGATTTGTCATTACCTGTCACCCTTCTGGTAATTTGAGTTTTTAATAGTATGCCTTCTCTCTTTACCTTCTTTTTGAACTCACCTTTGGTTTTAACCTTTTTGCCACCTTAGGCATTGAAGTGAAAATGTTGTGCTCTTTATCCAACCCTTGCGGTATTCTGTGAAATTGGTTCGTTTCTACTTTGGTGTAAGTCTTCTGATGCATCATGTATGCCCAATCGGCGTTTGACCCCTCATAACAAAATTTGCAACTCTTTTTAGCAGTTTCTGTAACTTTGATATCTGCTCATCGAGTTCCCCATATTTGACCTACCATGATCTTGATAGAACGTCTATGATGACAATTATTGTGGAGTTATCAGGGTAAAGTCATAAGCCTAAGTTCACCACTATTGCTTTTGATGACAACCCTGGAACTAATCATGACTGTGTGGGATGCTGCAGAGACGGACTCCATTCCCCAGCATCCATTATTGAGCCCCAGATGAGGGGCTCCAATGCACCAGCACACTATTCAGCGCAAGGAGACACGCGGGCACGGGACACCCCTATCGATGCTGCAGAGGCAGACTCCATTCCCCAGCATCCATTATTGAGCCCAGGAGGAGGCGCTCCAATGTACCAGTGTTCTCTTTAGCACTAGGACACCAAGGGCACGGGACGCCCTTATTGATGCTGCAGCGGGGGACTCCATTCCCCAGCATCCATTATTGAGCTCAGGAGGGGCTCCTATGTACCAGCATTCTCTTTAGCACTAGGAGACTGAGGGTGCGGTACGCCCTTATCGATGCTGCAGTGGAGGACTCCATTCCCCAGCATCCATTATTGAGCTCAGGAGGGGCTCCAATGTACCAGCATTCTCTTTAGCACTAGGAGACTGAGAGCGCGGTACGCCCTTATCGATGCTGCAGTGGAGGACTCCATTCCCCAGCATCCATTATTGAGCTCAGGAGGGGCTCAAATGTACCAGCATTCTCTTTAGCACTAGGAGACTGAGGGTGCGGTACGCCCTTATCGATGCTGCAGCGGAGGACTCCATTCCCCAGCATCCATTATTGAGCTCAGGAGGGGCTCCAATGTACCAGCGAGCTCTTAAGCACAAGGATAGTCACATGCACAGGACACGTCTGGGTGCGTGCCCAGGTGCAGGCCAGGCCAAGAGCGGGCCCATCTCCACGGTCCGCGGCCTGACAAGGCTGGGCCACCCCCCTAACAACTGGTACTTGGCATAATGCTGTGAGAGAGCAGCATCTTTATTAGTACTTCCTTGGGATTGTTGGGTCTATAAGAATGGGGAAGCAAAATATGCCGCAGAGCATTATAGGCAAGCTTAATCCGATTGGAAATGCTAATTCCATAATTAACTATCTCTCGGGTGCTACAGGAATAATTGACAGAGAAAATGTAAGTGCTGAGGAGAGGGCTGTGGCAACCCAATATGCTCCAACTGAAATGTTGGACAAATTTACAAATAGTATTTTCAAAGGTCTGAGCAAGTTGTCAATCAACAATCGTGTAAAGCCTAGCAATAAACCTTGTGTCATAACTAATCCACTGGAGCTTTCTGCATCTTTGCTTCCCATATTGGCTACTTCTCCCCTGCTAAAAAGAGAAAAAGGGACAAACTAAGGCAACATGCCTTAGAACAAACCAAAACAAACTAAAAGGCTGTGAAAGGACGACTGAGAACACTGATGAACCTATCGTATCCTTGAACACAGATATTGGACTGTTTTAGAAAAACTTGAATACTAAACTATGGGCCCAATTCACAAAGATAAACTGAGAAAAAAGTCTAACTTTAAGACGTTCGGTATTCACAAAAAGCATTTACTAGTAGTAAAGTCTGACTTTTGTCTCAGTTTAATTTCGTTTTGGTCTTAACTTTAACTGAGACTAGTCTTTCGGTCTGAGATAAACCTAAAACCAAAACTTAAGTTAAACTCAGACAAAAGTCTAACTTTACTACTCGTAAATGTCGTTTGTGAATACCGAAAGTCAAAGTTAGACCTTCATCTCAGTTTACCTTTGCAAATCAAGCCCATTGTTTGCTGAAGACTTATGTTAAGACTTAAATTGAGAGTTAAAGGAAATCACTGGGATCACTTGAATGTATGTTAAAAAATTTGAGTGAGGTATTAACAAAGGGAAAATGTTGCCCCCATGTTCAAAGGAATGAGGCACTATTAACTCCACAGCATAAATAACATCTATTGTTGATCCTTCAACACTGACAGGAAGTAGAGGAGGACAACAAAACATAACAGACCACGTAAATGGCTTAAATAGACACGAGGCCCCTAAAAGGGCAACTGTGTCTGACACAGAAAGGAAGGGAAGTAGAAAGCAAAAGCCAACCCAATCGAGCTTGCGGCACATGCTAGAAGGAAGGCCACTTCATTGGATGGATATTCCACACAAGGGTTACATCCTATGTACCCAAGATGTCTTGCATCTATCCTCCGAAGCTACCTCATATATATTCATTTTAAAAGGGGTACCACCACTAAATTCGACAGTTTCAGAGAATTGGGGGACGTTGAATAATTAGGTAGTCCATTGGATAGCATATGGGATCCCAATACAACTAGTTCATACAATGACACCATAATGGTCTGAAGAGTCAAATAGCTTGGGGGTACAGCTAAAATATGTGAAGGTGACTGTACTGTAATACATTTTTGATCACCCGCCCTAGCCAAATTGGCATTAACATCACTGTGTACAACGAAAACTGGAGATAATATAAAGAGGGGGAGAATTGTAGCCATCCCTTTGGGTTATTTTTACAGACCTGAACATTTTCCAGAAGTCAATTCACACCAACATTTTAATGGGATGACAAGCTATAGTAATCCAGGAAAAATTACCTTATCTAACAGATGTGACCTTTTAGGAGACCTGAATGAAATAGCTTGACTTGAGGAGCCTAATAAGCAGGGGATTATTGCATATACTATTTGTGATAATGGAAGTATAAACAGGAATGCAAGTAAATAAAATCTCATGTAAGACCTCACGTACAGGTACACATAACACCTCGACTAATTCCACCTTGACACTGACCTCATGGAGATTGCGGACATGTTACACAAGGTATTCTTCCCCAAATGAATAAAACTTACGGACACATCACATATTATATGTATTAAAGAAACATGATGCAAAGATGCAATCTTATTGCCGTTCTCGATTTTACAAGACAGATATGACCTGCCGCGGGGACACTATTTATTGCATGCGGCTCTAGTAGCAGCTATCCAACGCAGGTGGAGGACAGGACTGACGGAACCAGAGACGTCTTTAACCTGCCAATATGTAGCTATGGCGGCCGGCACGTTTAAGGCCCTCACCTGCCTTAATAGGAGAATGGAACAGGAAGGGAGGCAACCACTGGAGCGCCTAAAGGGGAAGTGGGAGCAAGACTTGGGGAGGGATATCCCGGACGCTACTTGGCCTAAACTAGTGGAAAGAGCATGGAAGAGTACACGGAACGCTAGGTTTCAACTAATACACTTTTATGTGTTACACAGAGCATATATGACCCCGAAGCATATTAAGCAGATCTTTAATGTAAAAACGGCTAGCTGCCCTAGATGTGGGACAGAGAGTGCGGACTTTCAGCATATGCTGTGGTCCTGCCCGAGTCTGACAGCATATTGGGGAGAAGTAATTACTGCATTGGAGTTGGTTACGGAACGAAAACTTGACAAGGACATGGGGGTGAGTTTATTGCATTGGTTTCCGCACACAAAACACAACAAAGTGACTAGCAAATTCATAGATCTGGGACTGCTATTAGCAAAAAAGAACTAGTTACTTACCTGTACACTATGGTTCTCCAGTATTATCTTTCATAGATTCACATGCTTGTATCTTCCCCGTCGTCATGGTGGGAGTCTCACGGTAACAGAATGACCACAGCAGTATAAGAAAACTGCATAGCAAAATCCCATAGGGAATCCTCTTATTTGGTAACCAAATCTCATCATTATGTGGTCCAAGACTCAGCCAATCGGCTGCTAGCCCTGCCCTCACACTCCCCAGCAGAGCCTTCCTACCTCAGATTTCCAGCCCCGAGTGCGAGACTAAAAAACACTTAGAGACAATGAGGTTCTGCCTGAGAAATGGGGAGGTGGGCGGGCCGCATGTGAATCTATGAAAGATAATACTGGAGAACCATAGTGTACAGGTAAGTAACTACTTCTTTCTCCAGTATTGAATCTTTCATAGATTCACATGCTTGTATCAGAATAGTAAGCAGTACTTATCCCAAACTGCATTTCCAGGCTAGAATCCCCAATAAACGTGGGCTCTGCTCTTTTGGATAGCATGTTAACATACATTGCATTATTTGAAAAATCTGCGTAAATATACATATATCTGTACATACATAGATCGGTATAATCCATGATAAATACCTTAATGAAATAGGTGCCGTAGAACTGCTTGTCCCACTGCTGCATCCTTTCTCCATGCTGCGTCCAGACAATAACGTCTAGTAAAGGTGTGCGCATTCTTCCATGTCGCAGCTCTGCAAATGTCTGGCAATGGGACCCCTGCAAATAGGGCCGTAGAAGTTGCCATCTTCCTCGTGGAGTGCGCACGTACTTTGGTTTGCAAAGGTTTCCCAGCCTTGACATGACACAAGGATATTGCTGACGATACCCACCTCAAGATACTAGATCTAGAAAGTGCCACCCCTTTCCTGGGGCCAGCAAAGGCTACGAAAAGCTGATTTGTTTTTCTGAATGATTGGGTCTTGTCGATATAGAATTTGAGACATCGTTTAATGTCTAAAGAGTGCAATGCTCTTTCTGCCGCTGTTGACGGGTCTTTGAAAAATGTAGGCAAAACTATTGGTTCATTCAGGTGAAAACTGGAAGGGACTTTAGGAATAAATTTGGGATTCGTTCTGAGAATCACTCTGTCCTGCCTGAATTGTAGGAATGGTTCTGCAATCGAGAACGCCTGAATCTCGCTGACCCTTCTTGCCGAAGTTAGCGCTAACAATAACGCTGTCTTCCATGAGACAAACTGTAACTCCGCCTTATGGATAAGCTCGAAGGGCGGTTTCATCAACTGTGTAAGAACTGTATTCAGGTTCCAAGGAACAACTGGCCTTTGAACAGGAGGGAACATTCGGAAGAGCCCTCTGAGGAATTCTTTAATAACTCTTTGAGACCAAAGAGAGGGCTGATCAGGCACTCTTGTGTACCTTGAAATTGCGGCTAGGTGTACTTTTATGGACATATGAGAGAGTCCAGCTTTTGCCAATGTCAGTAGATATGGGAGAATCTGATCAGAAGAGACCCGAAATGGATGCAAGTTGTTAGATGCACACCACTGACAGAACCTTTTCCATTTCGCCCCATATGTTTTGTTTGTGGAGACTGCCCGGGATCGTGACAGAATGTCTCTGCAGTCCTGAGGGATCTTTAACAGGTGGAATGGTGAACAACCATTACAACGCAACTTTTACAACGCACTGCCATTACAACGAAACTGGTACAACGCAAATGCTGTGACAACGCATGCCATTACAACGCAAGTCTTTACATCGACTTGCACTAGATGGCGTGCTAACATTAAAAATAGTGTAGTTTACTATCCAAACACCTTCCCTACTGCAACGTGGACTGGAGTTAGAATAGTAAATTACCCTTTTTTAATGTTAGCACGCCATCTACTGCAAGTCGATGTAAAGACTTGCGTTGTAAAGACTTGCGTTGTCACAGCATTTGCGTTGTAAAAATTTGTTGTAACAGCATGCGTTGTAAAAGCATGCGTTGTAACATCATACATCCGGTGGAATTCATGCTCGTGAGGTTCCATGCTGACAAGCTGAGCGATTTCAAATTTGGATGCAGTATCTGTCCGTTGTTCATCGTTATCAGATCCTGCACTAATGGGAACTGTATCCTGGGTGTTATTGAGAGGCTGATCAGTTCGGAGAACCACGCTTGTCTCGGCCACGCTGGTGCAATCAGAATCAGATGGCACGGCTCTGATTTCATTTTCCTTAAGACTTTCAGTATTAGAGGAAAGGAGGGAAAGGCAAACATTCCTGTCCAGCACATCTGTAGCGCATTGCCCCACGATCCTTTCTGCGGAAACCTGCTTGCAAAGTTTTTGCATTTCGAATTGTGGCGGTCCGCGAATAAGTCCAGCCTTGGTGTGCCCCATACCTTGAACACTCTGGAAAGGTGCTTCCAATGTAGTTCCCACTCGTGAGAGATTTCGGGAGATCTGCTCAGAATATCCGCTCGTGTGTTGTCCACTCCTGCAACATGTTGCACCTGAAGCGAGATGTTGTGAGCTAGAAGCCATTTCCAAATGTCTTGTGCTTCCTTTGACAGAAGTTTCGACCTTGTGCCCCCTTGTTTTAGCAGGTAAAACATAGACCTGGAGCTGTCCGTTTTCACCAGAACCGTCGATCCGCGAATTCTGGGTAGAAAAGCCTTGAGTCCCAAGAACACGGCCTTCAGCTCTAGCAAGTTGATGTGGAGCTGCGTTTCGGCCTTTGACCAGTGGCCTTGAATTTCGAGCTCCTGAAGATGCGCTCCCCAACCCTGAAGAGAAGCATCCGTCATCATCACGAAATTGTAGACCTGCGATTCGAAAGTTAGTCCTTCCGCTAAATGATCCCTGATTTTCCACCATGACAGGGCGTGTCTGATCTGAGGAGTGATTACTATCCGATCCTCGAAGGATCCCTGCGACTGAAGCCATTGTTCGTCTAGCAGTTCTTGTATAGGCCTCATGCGGAACCTGCAATTTGGGAGTAGGGGAATACAAGAGGACATCATTCCCATCAATGACTTGTAGATCCTTACTGAAACGGACTTTTTTGTTTGCAATTGTGTCGACAACCGTATGATCTTTCGAATACGCTCCTCTGACGGGTAAGCCTTGGCCTCCTCCGTGCAGATTAGAGCACCCAGAAATTGAATGGACTGCGCTGGTCTGAGATGGGACTTCTCTAGGTTGACTCTGAGACCTAGCTGATCGCAAAGCTCCATGCAAACGTGAAGGGAGCGATGGGTGTGTTCGAACGAACGTCCTTTGATAAGCCAATCGTCCAGATAAGGAAAATCTGGTGACCTTGTAGTCTTAGGTGGGCCGCAACTGGCGCCATGCACTTTGTAAATATTCTCGGCACGGACTTTAGTCCGAAAGGTAAGACTTTGAATTGGTAATGACGCCCCGCCACCATGAAGCGTAGAAATTTTCTGTGTTTTGCGTGGATTGGGACGTGAAAATAAACATCTAAGAGGTCCAGGGATGCCAAATAATCTCCTCTGCCAATCAGGAGAAGAATTTCCTGCAGGGATAACATTCGAAATGATTTCTTTTGAATGAATTTGTTTAGACCTCTCAGGTCCATTACCTGTCTCCACTTTGATGTGTCTTTCTTTTTTATGAGGAAGAAATGCGAGTAATAGCCTGTCCCGCGTTGAAGTCGTGGAACTTCTTCTATCGCCTCCTTTTGTAATAACGCTATCACTTCTGCCTTGAGGGCTGATAGATGTTCTTGCCTCCTGTGTATAGGGGGCTGAATTGGAGGCTTGTCTACGAATTCCAGAGTATGGCCATGTTGTATTACATCTAAAACCCATCTGTCCGTTGTTATTGACAGCCAAGCTGGGTAAAATGAAGTCAGGTAATGGGTGCTGCTTCTCGGACAGGTGTCGGATGGGTTGGAGAAGTCATTGTCGTCGATTGGACTGCTGCGACTTCCCTCTCGTAGATGATCTTCCCCTGGACTGTTGGTGATAGTTATTGGAAGATCGAAATTGTTGATTGCTGGAGTACTGGCGAGATCCCTGCTGCTGGTACGGCTGATATCTGTTCGATTGGAACGAGGATCGTTGTGTAAATTGTCCTCGGGAGCCTCTCCTCCGAAAGGACTGAAACCTGCCCTGTTGCAGAGATCCCAGCGCCCGCGCTGTATCTGTGTCCGTTTTGATACTTTGGAGGGCCTCATCGACATGTTTCCCGAACAGGTTCTCTCCATCAAATGGCATGTCCACTATTTTGGCCTGTACCTCAGGTCTGAACGAGGTGGCCTTCAACCATCCTTGTCTGCGCAGGGCTACTGCTCCTGCCATTTGTCGAAAAGCCACTGAGGACAAATCCATAGCGATGTCGATGGATTCAGCTTCTGCCCTAGCTCCATCCTGTAGAATAGCAACCGCTTCTTCTTTTTTATCTTCTGGAAGATGGGAGAGCAAGGGAGCTATATCGCCCCACATCTGCCGGTTGAATCTGCTGATGAGGGCTAATGCATTAGAAGCCTTTATGGAAGATGCTGCCATCACCGCAAAGCGCTTCCCTGCGCCGTCCATTCGTCTTCCGTCTTTGTCCGGGGGAACCATTGTTGTTGAAACCGGATTTTTTGAGTTTCTTTGGGCGGCCTGTGTCACCACAGAGTCTGGTCGAGGATGACCAATCAAACAGGCCGGAGACGATTCCGGAGCCCTATATTTTTTGTCTATTCGAGGAACTGAAGCAGCCACTGAAGCCGGGTTCTTCATAATCTTCAAGCCTTTCTCCAAATATGGTCGATTATTGGAATAGATCGCATAGATTTGCGTGACTCCTCTTTAAAGTCATAAAGAAAACATTCGGCTTCCTGAACTGGAATGGGAAGATCAAAGCGCTTTGATGCTTTCTCCATGATGTCATGGAAACCTCCTATATCTTGCGGCGGAGAATTCGCCGGTGTTGGAGATGGCGACGGCGTAGTTAGGAGAATATATTGATCCTATTCATCGTCAACTTGGTTATCTTGAAGGAGTTCTCCTTCTTCCAGTTGATCGGCGTCACTGTCTTCTAAGTCATCTCTGATTGTCATAATCGGTGGCGATCGGATCTTCTGAGTGGAAGTTTTGGGAGAAGAGTGAGGTGGTCGTACCTGCGTCGGCTTCTCCACCGTCTGTGGCGCTTGAGAGTTTGCTTCCGGGAAACGCCGATAGTAATCGTTGATCATCAGGCGTAAGTCAGTCACCAAGGACACCGGCATGGAAATAGAGTCCTCTCTAGAAGTATGCTGAGGCTCTTCCTCTTCTTCGTAGGCATAAGACTCCTGAAAAGATTCATATCTCCGTGAATCTTCCGGAGGACGATCCTGAAATGAGAAGACTTCTTGCACCTCATGAAATTCCTCCTCATCTGTTTCCTGACTCTTAATGCGAAGTTGGGAAGGACTATAAGCCACTCCTGAAGACTTCTCATCATCGGACTGTAAGTCTAGTAAAGTAGAAGGCGGCAGCGGAGAAATTTTTGTCCATGACGTAAAATCTGTAGACTTAGTCTGCTTCGTCGACGAGCCCGTCGACGACGCCATAGACTTCAATGTTATTTTCTTTACCTTAGGCGATTTAAAAGTTCCCGTCGACGGGACTGTCGTCGACGGAGTAAGCTGTATTATCGTCGACACCGTAGTCGTTGACGACGAAATCTTCGTCGACGATGGAAATGTGGCCGTCGACGGAATCGTCAACGGGCTTTTCTTCGACGACGAGGTTTTAGTCGTCGTCGATGCCGCTGTCGTCGTTGATATGGTGGTCGTCGACGGAGTCGTCGTCGACGTAGTCGTCGACGGTTTCAAAGCAATAATCGCCGGCGACGCTCTAATTTTCGTCGACGGGGCTGAGGAAACTTCTCTTGACTCTTTAGATTTTTTAAGAGGAGTATGAGGTAATGAAGACGCAGGGGCCCCTTTGTCTTTTGTCTTCTGCTTTTTCAGCTCTGTGCTATCTTCCGAAGTTGAAGATTTTCTCTTCTTTGAAGACTTAGAATCCTCCTCAGAGTCAGAATCTGAAGTGACCTTCTTTTTCTGAAGCCACAGTAGAAGACGTGCCTCCCTGTCACGGAGGGTCTTCGCAGAAAAGGTTCTGCAATGTTTACAGTCCTTAGGCACTTGTTTAGGGTGCAAGCAATATAAGCAGTCCTTATGTGGGTCCTCAGAGAACAATCTAGGCTTTCCACAGGATCTGCAGGGCCTGAAAATCCTCTTTTTAGAGCTTTCAGCCATCCTGAACAAGAAAAGGTGAAGCACAATACCTTAATCCAGCCAGAAGATGAAAATTCTAGATGAACCAGAGGTCAAAAGTTCACACAGGAACAAAACTGAGCAAGGCTCAGGGAGACTCCTCCTCACACGAAGGCGGTTGGAAATCTGAGGCAGGAAGGCTCTGCTGGGGAGTGTGAGGGCAGGGCTAGCAGCCGATTGGCTGAGTCTTGGACCACATAATGATGAGATTTGGTTACCTAATAAAAGGATTCCCTATGGGATTTTGCTATGCAGTTTTCTTATACTGCTGTGGTCATTCTGTTACCGTGAGACTCCCACCATGACGACGGGGAAGATACAAGCATGTGAATCTATGAAAGATTCAATACTGGAGAAGGGAGATAACCAGTCATTGGAAACACAACCAGGGACCTAGGGCGCAGAGATGGAAGCATGAACTTCTTAAGTGGGCAGCAAGCGAAAGTGTGATTAAGCTACGGCTGGCGCATAGGTTGCAGAAGGAAACGATGTTGGAAACGGCGCGCGCCTGGGAGGCGCTGGTCGAGGCGTTGCCCAGGCCCAATAGAGACCTGGAGGAAGAACCAAACCCTCCCCTAGACCACTGACCACTGGGGAGCGTGGGAGGGACACTGTGATTGGTGGCGCTATGGAAGTGGAGATTAGCAGGCAACATGGGGATGGAGGTCATTCCACAGAGATGGCACATTTTAGGCATAACACCTGTAGAATAGATTATATTGGGAATTGTACACTGAGTTGGAGCACACTGGAGGGTTGGATAGGGGTGGGATGGGGAAGTAGCTATATCGTTGGGGAGGGACGAACAACACTTGTATCATTATGTATTAATTGTTGGTATGCTACGGCAAACTGCAAATGACTGTCCAGATAACACTAAGTAATACTATGCTTGAAATAGATAGCAGTACTGATATTAATGGACAGTGGGCAGCTAGTAACTATGTAACGTATGCAGAAATATGATGATGATGCGATGAAGATGAACACAAATAAAAAATGTTTTTAAAAAATTATGCAAAGATGCAATCCAGGTTGAAGGTTTCTTGTCACGTTCAGCACGGGCAAAAGGACGGCTAGTCACTCTGACCTCAACTTTATTTATGTTTATTTTTTTTTATTATAGAGTTTTATATAGCGCGAACTAGACCCAAGAAATCAGGTATCAGAGCACTTTACATGAGCACCAGTTTCGTTACAGAAGGACACAGTCATTTTTGTTTTTGTTTTGTCAGGCACGGGGAGATTAAGTGATTTGCCCAGAATTACAGGATGTTGAGCATCGCTGCCGAGACTCAAACACGGCTCCCCAGTTTCGAGGTAGACCGCTCTAGCCGCAAGGATACATCCTCTACCCTGTGACAAGGACATTTGGAGGATCTCCACTTTATCAATTTGTGTTATCGGCTGTTAAAAATAATCCTGATATACTGATCATACTTTTTATAACAACACATTTGATGCCACTCACTTAGAGGTAGTAGCCATCATAGAGAGGGACTTGGATCTCTTTTTGAGTGTGGATTTCCCAGACTATAATTTAACTTGGGCAGAAGATTTTAACACTAACAAATGAACTTTATCATCTAGTGAAGTTTCTGGCATTGAAGATATAATCTGACAAGGACAGGCACATTTTTGGCATTATCAGTATGGAGATGCTTTGAATGATTTAAAGTACAAGTATAATTTGAATTTTTAGGAACTGGATATACTCCAGATACATTTATAGTGCCTACATTTATTGGGAGGGGTGTAATGCCCACAGCAGATTATATTTTAATATCAATAAATCTTTTGGGGGGGTTTAAAAACATTATTTTAATACCAAATAGTATCAGTCACTATAACCACTTTGTTTAACTTTGTATATAAGCAGCAAGGATATTGCAGAATGCCCTAAACTAGTGAACACAAAAGTAGAAGGAGTAAATGGAGTACGACTAAAATGGTCCGGGGTAGACCCACCTGGCTTTATTACAAACAACGGGGCATATCATCAAGCGGCAGCGATAATTATCGCTGGCCGCCCTTAGCGTGAGGAATTTTATCGCCTGCTATCGCTGGAAATTATCGCCATGCTAGCGCTGTATTAACAACGCATAGCGCAATGGCGATAATTATTCCTGTGATAGTGATGTTTTCCATGGAACATCGCTGGTTTTCCAGCGATGTTCCATGGAAAACGGCGATATCCTTGGTGATAGGGCCTGTGGTCTTAGCCACACAATCCAACCCCCATGTTAGGTATGCCTTAGTCAGGAATTTAACAGACATTAAATTCCTGCGTTAAGGCATACTTAACGTGATTTTAAATATCGCTAACCCTCGTTGTTAATATGAGGAAGCTGGGATAGCGATATTATCCCAAGGGAGTCTTGTCAGGCACGCCTCCTTTGCATCTCATTAGCGATGCGATGGGAGGCGTGCTGACAAGGGGCGCTAATCCAAGGATACACGCGCTAGCGTGTCCTTGTTGATAATGCGATAATATTATCGCCGCACCTTGTTAATATGCCCCGTAATACTTAGTGATAAGGACGATTTCCCGACATGTACAGATTATCTGTCTGAATACAGTGAAATTAAGGCAGCCCATGAGAAAATAAGTAATTCAATTAATCGTCAACAAACAAGGAATGTCAAGTGTGGTAAAAGTATTGGAAATAATTCTAAAACAAAAGGTTGGTTCAACCATAAGTGCACAGAGTTGAGTAGGCAGCTAAGCAAATTACTTCACTCAGAACCAAGGGATAAGGAAGCAATTTGGCCTATTAAAATTTGTTACAAACAGTCAATAACAAAGAGGAAAAAGGAACTGGAAGCTAAGGCCTGGACCGACCTTGCACGTGCAGCTGAGACCAACAATGTTTCTCTGTTCTTGAAGACAATCAATATGCCTTTTCTTAGGGACAGCCTGAATCCGAAAATGGAATAGCTAGTGTTTGCTAATGAGTGGGTTGCTAATTTTACCTTGATTTTTTAACTCATCGGATAGCTGTGATAACCGTGACACCCATGACTCATTGCTTCTTAATGCGAGAAACATTAGTTACCTTGCATGAAGTATCCTTTGCCATTATAAAAGTCTAAAAGGGAAGGCTGCAGGACCAGACGGGGGTGCTGGTGGACATATATAAATGTGCATCCCGTTTTAACTTTCGTTCTGAATTAGGCAGGGTCAGGGTAAATTCCTTCCACTTGGTCAGAGTCTATAATAGAAAATATATTTAAAAAGGGCATAAGAGTGACCCTATGTGCTACCGACTGATATCCCTTCTGGATTCGTCTGCTAAAATTATGGGAAGAATCAACCTGGAAAGACTGGAATCATGGGTTTAAGAGAATTCCGTATTTAGCAAATTAAAGTATAGGTGGGACTGTGTTTGAATTTAAACCTTATTATAGGTAAATACACTAGGGCTAAGGTGGGTCAATTACACCTTTGTTTTATGGACTTCACCAGTGCTTTTGATTTCATCAACCATTGGAAATTATGGCAAACCATGCTTTCATTGGGCGTATCTGAGGATATAGTTGTGTTTCTAGCTCTACTGTACAGTAATCTCACTGCCAAGATATGTCTTGGGCTAAATGGAGAATGCACACGCCCTTGTGAGGTAACCAGGAGAGTACGGCAAGGTTGCGTACTCACCCATTCCTCTTTTCCCTATATATTAATAGACTGGATAGAGAGCTTCATTCACTACATATAGATTCCCCCAGGATAGGTACATGGTCTATTCCAGTTTTATTATATGCAGACGATGCGGTCCAGCTTTTTAGGACTGCATTGGGCTACAAAAATGTACGATGGCTTTATAACATATATGGAGAAAAGAAATTTGAAGTTTATTTTAAAAAAGACCTTCACAATGATTTGTGGAAAAGGAGGACCTAAGACCAATTTACATCACATTAAAGGTACTCCCCTAAAGAGAAAGTGTCACCTTTCTCTTATTTGGGTTTACAGTTCACTTCCTCCAATTTCTGGAATAAGTACATATGCAGCGCAAATAAGTCACGCTCACTTGAGGGTGTGTTTAAGTTCTCCTCGAAACTTGGTAAAAAACAATTTCAGAAATGCTCACTATTTATAAAAGTAAATGTGTATCAGCAGTTGTATGTGGGGCGGTCTGTGGGGTTACGGTAATTCAGTTATTGTACAAACCAAAGACAAATATTTTATGCTGCGTTTGCTCATAGTCCCAAAATCTACACCTATATACATCATACACAAAGAGCTGGAAATGACCTTTATTGAGGATGTTTTATTTTGGAAGATTATAGTTTGATGGCATGCTATTTGGGGTAAGGCAGAGACCAAATTCACCAAAGCTATCATGTTTTGCTTGTCTCTCAGAAAAAAAATGTAGAGGCATATTAGCAAGGGCCAGATCGCCGCTTTATCGGCACTTTTTGCCGATAAAGCGGCAATTTTTTTATCGCCCAATTACCAAGCAGTCGCTAACAACATCCGGGCGATAGCGACCTGTTTGGGGGCACGCGTTCATGTTAGCGATATTTTTCGCTAATGACATGCAAAGTGGGCGTACCCAAACTGGTAGCGACTGAAAGCAGTCGCTATACAGCTATCGCCTATTAGCAATACCCGCGGTGCGATAAAAAAGCGCGCTAACCGCGATTAGCGCCAGGATTTTACACCTGGTAAAAACCTGACTTAGCCATAATAGTCAATGGGAGGTGGATTCTACGGCTAAGTCCCCACCTGCCTATTGGCGAGATTTTCCTTAGCGATAGGATTTTTATCGCTGGAAATCTCACGTTGAAGATAGGATTCGCCGTTATAGCTGGATTTTTATCGCCGTGGAGATAAACGTTGGTAATACTGCGTTATCTCCGCGATAGAATCCAGCGATAGGAGGCGGGAAAAAAAATCACGCTAAGTGCGATTTGCGAATATGCCCTGTAATTCCATAGCTATATCTCATCACAAGGGCTTTGGGGATGCTTAATGACCCTGCTACTTGAAAAACAAGATTCAATAACCCAGTTTTAAAACAACGAATTAAAATTGGTGTTTGCTAGTATCAGAGATGATCTTAGGAGCTCGAAAGAATCAAGTGAAACATCTGTCAGGGATTATTTACCTGTGTCTCAGCTGGATAGTAAACAAAACTATTTGTTCATTGTTTTGAATGTACGTCATCGTTTTATTTTGACTCCCCTTCAGTTTGGTACAGCACACAACATGGTTGCTTTTCTTGGAAGAGAACAGCGGTGTAAGGAACTGCCGAACTGTCTGTGTGACGGGAAATCTAAACAAACAACTTTGCACTTTTCTGCTCATTTTATACGATTTTACGGAAGCGTTTATTAAAACCATTATTACTTAATAAGAATTTTGTGGACTTTAGAATTGCTTTTTTATGTTTACGCAAACTGGAAGAAATGCAAGTATGTTCAGCTGCACTGTCTTTTGTCTTAGGGGCACTACAAGAAAGAAAGCAACTGAATCAATTGGAGTGTCTGAATTCTGACTTTCTGTAGCAAATATTTTTAATAGAGACTGTATTGTGTGTTGTAATTTATTGTATATTTTTAATGATATCGTATATTGATATTCTTTTATGGTTTACTTTGAATAGAAACCGAATAAAGGATTTTTGATTGATTAGTTGTGATTCATGGTTTTTTAGCAAATGCATGTTTTTAGTCCTTGTCTCACATCCTGGTCTTGTCTGGCTGCCACCAATCAGCCTGCACACCCAGGCATTTAGTAGCAGGCTGTGCCAAACCCATTTGTGAATGTGCTTTGCAGTGTTGCATCCAAGACCTGTCACATTAGGGCAAAGCTCTGAGCTCCTGCCCCTGGCATGATCACCCTACTGGAAACCTCCCTTTTCATACACTTCATCTGCCTTCCTACCTTCCTTGGGGCTGGTAGCACACAGATAACGTAATAGGTGCCCACGTAGCATGCATAGTTACTCCAAGATGTTTCCGGCCGTTATTTACACAAAACTGAGACTTACTGTTACCCAAATCAATAGTACTCATTTTATTGACTTTGGAAGGATGAAAGGGTGAGTGGATTCATGAGGATTCAACCATTCCAACTACAGAACTCTGCAAGGCCTGTATTAGTCCACCGAGCACATCCGACAAGGAACTGGTTGGCACCTGCTGCAGCCCGACTTTGCACATGTGGACACCCATCTACTGCCTTCCAGGCCCACTAGGATGGCGAGGGTTGGATGCAAAAAGTGTACCTCACTTTGACCACCAAAATACCTTGAGGATCTGAAGTGCCTCCTACAGAGGCTGTGGGTGGTTGTTAGTGGGAGAGTGATATAGACGATCCTTTGCAGGGTTATATAGACGAAAGGGAGGAGGAAGATTGGGCAGTAGTCGTTGGTGTGCAGGTGGAGGGGTAGTCAGAGGAGAGGCTAAGGTCAGAAAAAGGCTTATTTTGTGTTGTGATGGTCGCAGCTGGTGGAAATGGTTATGGTTTAAGGGTTGGTTGAATAAGGGAGTCAGATGACTGAAAGTCATAGAATGGAGAATTTTGGTGATTTGGGAGGCAGAGGAGTGTAAGGGGATGCCAGAGGGATGATAAACTGAATAATATGAATGTGGTGGTTGAGGTAAAGAACAAGACTGAGAAGAAGGACCAGGCGTGAGGAGCGAGTGAGCGTGTGGAGGGTAAAGAGGATGTCCGATTTGCAGATACTGAGAGGGTTCTGTATATGGGTAGAGGGGATAGCAGCACAGAGGCTTCTGGAGAGTGTTTGATGAAGAGGGCATAGGGAGCAGGGCAGCATCTAGAATTATAAAGACTTGACTTGGGTGAGGGTGGAAGTGACACGGAAGATGGTGAGTTTTCATCAAGCAAAACATTTTGGAAAGCGTGTCTTCCACAATGGGAGGGCATGCTGCTTCCTGTTTTCAGAAATGGCACTGAGTTGGGACCAAGGATTGGACTGATTGAGGGTGTGAAAGGCATGAGATGTGCTAAAGAAGGTCACTAGCGCATATGCAATAGTATGTAAGTTGATTTGTTTACTCTAAATCACTGAAGACCCTTCTGGGCCAATGTGAACATTTTATAACCCGATTCAAGTACAAAACAATAAAAAAATAAAACAATTAAAGAAATATTGCTGCAATGCCATTTTTAAAAAGATGACGCTAGTTAACGTGGTGCCTCTATGTTCGTGCGTGACTCAAAACAGAAGTGAAACCTCTGACGCGAGACAAGAGAGAGGAAGACACAAAAGTGGGACAGAAGGAAGAACAGCAAGATGGAAAATTGTGTCAAAAAAAGAAAGCAAGCTGATAATCCCTGCACCAGGGACTTCTTTGCATGTTGTCGTTTGTTGTTTTTTTATAAGACCAGTGCACTCGCATGCCAGAGATGGGCTCCCACTTGGTCAGTGCCTTCTAATTAGAGACTAAGATTTGCAATAAGAACCCAGGCCCTCTGCCACTTTCATCTCATTAGAACTTCTCCTCCTGGTTCCATGGAGAGGAGCTTAGTCATGATCTGATGCTGGTTTGCATAATTAATTAGGACTTTGTCACTCTGCCTTTCCTGCAAATCCCCTTTAATGAGATCCCGGATGAGCTGTCTTCACACTGTATATTTACAGGAAGCATCTAGCTGAGGAAAACGTAATATATTTCAAAGCTAACATCTTGACATGTCATATCCTATTTCTTCTAAATTTACTTTTGACTCATTTTTTGTTATTGTATAATGCGTGTTCTCATAAGACAAAGCTATTCCTTCTTGACCTGCCACCTCAGCCTGAATGAGTGACTCTTTGACAAAGTCATTGATGGAAATCAGGATTTGTAAGTCAAGCATCACAGAATGACCCGGGCATGAAAGTGGGGTCGGACCTTTGCTGCGATACGCGGGTGTGTGTCGCTGAGATATAAAACGCTATTCAAACTCCTCACCCACACTTTCAAGGCACTGCATAACACTGGCCCAGCATCCCTGAAAAATTGCATCTGCTTTCACAAACCTTCCAGAGACCTTCGCTCATCCGGACTCCTACTTACACACATCCCATGCATATGGAATACCAGATCTGGCAGTTGAGCCTTGTCTTACATCACTTCTAAACCATGGGATGTCCTACTACTACACATAAGAGCCTCCTCCTCACTTTTTAAATTCTGAAAGAAGCGGCAGACCTGTCTTTTTGAGTAGTCTCACTAGGCCCTAGTTTTGGCTACGCTCACGCCTGCTCATTGCCAGGATACCCTCCTGGGTGATAGTGCGCTCTACAAATCTGCATCTAACATTGATCCACGTGCCTAGTGGTACTCAGTGGTGTAACACAGGTACCTGCAGTCCCTACAGCGCAGCAGGGGTCCCCAACCCTCCAGGGGGCCCACAATCTTTCAAGGGGCCCCCATTTAGCCCCAGGCCAATGAATATTTGTGAGATGTGGGAGACTCGGGGGGCCCTCGTCACGTATTGCAGGTGGGGCCCCATCATTTTGTGTTACGTTGCTGGTGGTAATGGCAGCCTCAGAATGGATGGAAGGATATATCCTCCAGCTCCTAGGACCGCTAGGAATGCGGGTGTTGGGCTTCTCTTTTAAAGACACTGGTAGTCCACTCATGGGATAGGTTAAACCAAAGTTTGTTTTATTTCTTGTCCAGTTATACCAACAGAAACATTTTAAGTTCTCAAAATGTTAAGGTCTTAGCAAAGTCTCATATCAAATATGACTTCAGCTCCCGGTAATCCTCTTCCTTCTTCTTCTCCTTAGGATACCACTTGTCCGGAGCCCTCAAACAGAACAAACAAAAAACCACAGGTGAGCGTTCTTATATTTGAGGTTATCAGGTTTTACCATGTTTCTTCTTCTTTGACCAGTCCCTGGGATGATCTCTTGTAGTTCTCTTTCGTCTAGACAAACTTCCTACATTGCTCTCTTTTCCTTGAACTATCTGTATGTCACTAAGGTTTCCTGCTTAATCTATCATCAATCCCTAGTATTTGAGATGTATTCTATTTTGATACTTGTTAGGTCTCGCCTGACCCAGCGCATGCGCTGGTCTGGCGAGACATTTTGTGAGGGCTTCAAAAAGTGCTACCAGGCCAGCCTAGAGCTACAGTGCATGTGCGCGGACGCGCGCGTCGCGCTGTACCGCGATTACTTTCACTTTCGCGGCCGCGCGGCCGCTTTGATGTTTGATCGTGATCGCGATCACTTTCGTGGCCGCACGGCCGCTTTGATGTTCTCCGTGAGGCTTCAATAGATTGCAACAGTTAAAACGAGCATTGGCATAGCCAACAGGTCTCGCTTTTGGGACCTTATAAGTGTTTAGTTATGCAACTGTTGCATAACTAAACATAGCCAATAGGCATTGGCATAGCCAATAGGTCTCGCCCAAAGGCGAGACCTATTGGCTATGCCAATGCTTGTTTATTATTCTATGACTTTTCCATCCCCACCCCTCCCCACTGCTCTTACCTGCACGGGCCACTCCTGGCCGGAATGAAAATAGTAAAAATAAAATCAATTGCCACAACTCAAGTGCTCTCTGCATTATAATCACTGGTCTTTCTGAGGTTCCCCTTTTCCCCCTTTCCCCTCTTCACCCTGAGACCTTCCTACACACCTGGGTTAGCCACGCTACTCGAGCGTGGCGGGTCTGTGCCCTGCTCTGGCGGGATTCAGAACGCACGCCCGTTCGATTTCTCTCTCTGTCTCCCTTGCTGATAGGCGGCAACCCTCCAAGTCTGCCCATCTCCCTCTGTACCGCAACTCCATCGGCGTCTGTTCTTCTTCGCGTATACTACTTTTGGCGCCTCTTGTGCCAGTCTCTGGCTCCTCCTTTTTCCTACCTCTTTGTTTTCTTGTCTCTTTGCTTTCTATAGCTCTTCCCTTCTCCGCCTGTAAAACTAGGTATTTCCTTTGTCTTTTGTAATGCTAGAGTATTGTGTCTGTATTCTCTTTTCATGATTTTGCTGTCTGTTTGTTTGACAGCGTCCAGCGCTGGAGCAGCCCAACAGGGGATTTCAGGTAGGTCTTCATACCCTTCTCCTACCTCCTGACAGCAGGGGGGTGGAAGCCACCAAAGCAGCTTCTGCAAATACTTCATGGTTACAGGGGGTTAGCCTGAGAGGCAGCAACTAGGGGCAAGGGAAATATTCGTGTAAATATTATAACATAAAAAAGAGGGCTGTTTTTTTTTTCGTCACTGTTCTGAGCAGGGGTGGCTGACATCTACGGGGGGTGTGGTGAATGGAAAACAAAAATAGTTAAAAAAACACTTACCTTACACGTCCTCCTTGCTCTGGACCTCAGACCCCTTCTTCCATCGACTGCAGAGTAGGCCTTAGCAAACTCCCTTGACCAATCCTGGCACTGCTCAAATGCTGTTAACCAGCATGAAAGTAGCACCCGGATTGGAGAGAGCGGCCTCTCTCGGTGCTCCCCAGTGCAATGAAGGCCTGCACTTACACTCAATCCAGCTGTCTTAAGGCAGCTTGGTTGAGTGGTTTAAAGTGCTCATGTCTGTCTGGCCGTCCAAAGAGACATGCACACTTTAAGTAATGCACAGGTAGCTCTCTGCCCACTACTCCTCTCTGTTGCCACTCAGCAGGCCCTGCCCCATCCTGACATGGTTGAAGATGGGATGATGAAAGATTTGGTCGGGCATTTAAGTGGGGCGACGCTCCTCTGCTCTCATGGAGGAGCCGATCCTGGCTCTGAAATCACGAAAAAGGGTCAAACCAAAAAGTTGCTTTTTTGAAGCACTGTGACGGCCTAGGCAATATATTTACCTAAAACCTTACTGTATTAAATGTAAATACTTTGTTCAGACCCTTGAAAGTGCTTTTCAAATCAACTTTGTCAGCAGGGAAGTGTGTGAGATGCGATTCCCTGTGGGATACTGATAGCGCTGTAGAAGACTAAGGCCACACATAAACTCCCCAGTGGAAAAGTTGGTGTTTAGTTGACTTATTGTAGTTACATTTAAGGTAATCACATTGTCTGGCTACTGACAGTGATAGGTGGCACATGAACTACTTGTTCTGTTTATTCCATACTGTGCAGAATGAGGAATTCTTGTTCGGAAAGGCATTTCACTTCTTTTCCTAATCCGGGGCAGCAAAAATGGAAGAATGGGCCGCAGTTTTGCTTCTGCTCACTGCAAATTAAAAAATATTTTCATGGACCCCTAGTTGAAGCCACAGATGCTAAAATTGGATGCTGGGCTGTCAGCTAAAAGGAGTATGTGTTTATGACAAAATAAAATACAGTGATGACTCTTCAGTGGCAACTTATACTCCAATTTCCATCAGAACCCTAAAAAAATCTAACATCACATCACACTTTCTGTTTTTTGTAGAATAATGTGAACAGGAATAGTCTGGTGTGTCCCCTGAATATCGAAAACACATATCGATGGGACACAATTTTGAGGACTGAAACAAAAAGAAAAGTCATGTAAGTCTAGATTTTCAGGACCTAATTCAATATATATATACACATGTTCCCAAATGGTACATATATCCTCAAGATACGTAGATGTGGAGTTAGAAATAGTAAATCTAAACTTCCCTATATGCAATTACCTTCCAATATTTTGTCCCTTGTAATTCTGTCCTTGATATTCTTGAACCACAACATTGTTGGTGTCGATATTCAGTAGTACAGTCGGCTAGCATAGCCCATGACCTCTTTAAAACAGAAAGCGTCTGCACTGGTGTTGAGTGCAAGCATAAACATGCAACATACACATCACATTACAGAATACTGTTCTGTAAGTGGCCTTTATAGTATGGGATTTGAAAGAGAAGGGAGACGAATCCAAATCAGTTTCACACCGTAAATTGAAATGCAAAGGCCGGCTTATGATGCCGCATGTTGAAGACTAGTACCTCCAGGCAGGGTGGTGGTTAAAAGACACACAGCAATGTGGAGGAAATCACAAGTGGGACATGTAATAAATATGATGGAAGAAGTGCTTTTTTCCCCAGTATCTCTTTATTGGCATTTATTTCTAGGAAACTACCACATATAAGGGATACCCAGGAGCAAGGACACAAGAACTTAACATCTTAACAATAAGGATGTGTTGCCTGCATCAACAATAACAATTCTTTTTCCTACCATCTAGGATGATATTGATAAGTATACAATAGGATTACACGACACATTAGTGTTTACAGATAAACATTCTATTTTTCAAATTATGTATCAGAGCAACATGCTGTATAGTCCACACGAAGATGCAGCGCCTCTATACACTTCGTTCCATATATCAGGCATCATCGGGGCTTCAATGATACCTAGGGTAAACAACTTTCCGGGAGTAGGCACAGCCCAACCACATTCCACAATGATCATATGCTATGTCCAAGGGAGTCTTGCATCAGACTTGGTCTCTAACGCCATAAGATACGTGACCCAAGCCATGCTTGCACAGGCTTCCTCCTCAGCTTGTGTAACCGAGCTAACATGTTCACTTCCCCATTGGCCCATATCCTCAGATCTTCAAGCCAGGTGCGTATAGCTGGTGCTGTAGGCGATTTCCACGTAATTGCAAAACTTCTCTTCACTAGAATAAACACTAGGTCTATGAATTTGGTTGCATACTTATTTTTCTTTGTTCTGGGCATTATGCCCAAAAGGTGTTTCAAGGGCAGAGGGTTCATTACCATTGTTGCAAATTCTGATACTTCAGTCAACACGTGCACCCAGACCTTTGTTAGTATTGAACAAGACAATACCATATGATCAGTGTCATCTTAAGGATTCTTGAGGTCCTGGGCAAGAGACATATTTAGGGCCCACTGTTTGGAATAACTTGGGATTTTATTATCAATTTTGTGTTCGTTCAAGCTGGCAAGATACCACACAATATTGAATTATATGTTACATTTCCAAAAACGATATTAAACAAAAAAGCTAAACTATGTCTGAACAGGAAAGGGAGTGACTGAATCCGAGGTAGAAGTAGGCAGCCAGAAGGGGTCAAAATATGGAAACAGGCTTGATATAGAGAGAAGAATCACTTTCCCAGGCAGGCCCTTTGAGAGAAGTGGGCCCAAGGCAACTGCCCACTTGCCCATGACTTAAAACTTCTCTGTATATGATAAAAATCAACTTCTATGTGGGTGAATCTGAAAAAGCACCTTAAAACATTAAGCCTATATATTTTGGAACAAGACATGTTTGCTGAAGGGGGTTAAACTAACTATATTTCAGTCTGGGTTTCCTGGACACTCTTTTTACATATTCCAATTTTTCTCCCAATGTTTATAAACCATGGCTTGTCCAGTACATTCCACTTGGCCCTGAGGGCTGGACAAACACATGAACATTGTGGCAAAAGTGCATTAAACAACACAGGAGCAGGAGCAGAACTAACTCTGTCTTTTGCAGTTCATTTTGATCCTTGCCTCGGACGTGCCTCACTGTGCTGGCCTGTACATTATATGATGGACGCAGTGCTTGGATAAATCTCCGTCACTGGACATTGTCCAGGGTCTCGTTCTAATCCATCTTTTGTTGCTCATCGTGCTACTCAAGACAGAGGCCAGCCATAAGGAAATGAGTCTTGGCCATAGGGGAAATGGGGGGCAGTCCAGCCCAAACTGCCAGGCCCCGCTACCGATGAGAACACATGCAACACAAGACCAGTTGTGGCTCCTTGGGCAAAATCAGTGGGTGCACCTTGACTCTTACCGGGCAGTGAGACCCAAATTATGTGCTTGGATTCAAGATGTGCAGGGATGAGTCTTGGTTTAAAGCGAAAATAAAGGAACATGATCAGGAGGAACCGAGGAATTTGGGCCTGATTCAGTGGCGTAACGAAAGTTGAGGGGGCCCCCCTGCCACACACATGGAGGGACCCCCGCTCAGGATTTAATCCGGAGCTATTGGGCCTGAGCTCTGTGCTGAGGGTGCCCCCTGCAGCTCGGGCCCCCCCCACACTGCAGGGGCTGCGGGTGCCCATGTTACGCCCCTGGCCTGATTTAGATCTGGGCAGACGGGTTACTCCATCACAATGGGGACGGATATCTCATCCGCCGAAATATAAATCCCATAGGGTATAAAGGGATTTATATTTTGGCAGACGGTATATCCGTTGTGATAGAGCAACCTGTCCATTGAGATCTAAATCAGGCCCTTAATCTGCATTTAATGTATGGGACGTAGTCCTTAATATATACATTTTCCCACATACCATCTTCCTCATTGAACACACAGAGGAAGTATGGAGTAAACTCGTAAGTGGTTGATGTTACATAATACTAAGCACAACGATTACATTTACTTACTTACACCATGATCGCCCCCTGCTTGACAGGCATGTACCCTGTAATTCACTCATTTTACCTCTAGAACAATTGAATGTATCAGCTCTATCAGCCGGCCACTAAGGATTTGGTTTGCATTCACCGGACTCCAAGCTGTGTTTACAGTTGAGAACTGAACTGAGACAGATCTAAACTGCTATCCATTGCTGTGGAGAACAACACACCTCTGGGATAAGAGCTTACATCTTGTTCTACTCCAAGATAGAGGCAGAAATGTAGGATATCTTCATGAATTTATTAAGATCATACCAGCAAACCACTTTAACTCTCATCCCAGCCTCCAACTGACACACACACATGTGGGTGCATGAGTGTATGTGTGTGTGTGTGCCACTCCCTCCCTTCCTCAGGCAGGAGGTAAGAGGGCAGGAGGAGAAAAGGCATATTTTCCCAAATCTTTCTCTGCATGGACTGTCAGGCAGGCTGTGGAGAGGTTCAAATGTAGCTGGGCCAAGGCCTGCCACATGAATAATGCATCATGCTCCCACCCATTGTGGTTATTGTTTTTTCTCCCAATGTTCGAGATAATTGGTAGGGGAAGGCCTTCACACAGTTCACTGCGCATGTGCACAGTGTTGTGCTTGGGCACTATTTCATTTTCCGTTCTTGATCTATTAACTACAGTTCACGAACAAATCAAAAAATATACATGTTTTTGACATGCACACTGGATCCCCATATTTTGGTTCATATTTCCAGAATGGCTAAATTGGATTTTCACCAAACAAAGAAAACATGCGAAATGATGCAAAGTCTATTTTCCTATAAAACTTAGGTGACACAGTAAAGACTGATTATTTTCCACAGATATCAACTAGAGCATCAACTAGAGCTGGCAAACTCCCACCTCCATGCAAAACTCTTAGGGGCATATTCTCAAGGAGCTATCACCGAGTTAACGGCACTTTATCGCAGCCAAAGTCGCAATAAATATATCGTCCCATTCACAAGGTGGTGCTAACAGCCCATAGCACCAGTTTACCCACGAAAGCAGCCGCAAAAAACATCGCCGCAGATGACCCCGGCAACTATCGCTAATGAGATGCAGAGTAGGCGTTCCCGAGCAAAAAGCTACAACACCACACCGCAGCATTCTCAACGACCAGCCACATCGACGAAAAGACCACGAAACATGCAATAATGCGCGTTAGCAGCAGGAAATTAACACCTGCTCTGACCTGGTGTAAAGTCGGACGGCAGCCTGCACCACAAAAGGGAGCCCAGCCCACAGCCAAACCTGAAGACCAACAGATGCCATGGAGCCACTGAACATGCGTGCCGGATACGCAAGAGGACCACAACACCCACCGCCACCCCCCGGACCACCCCCACACACCCCGGACCAACACTAAGACAGCGCAGACAAAGACAGCGACCCTCTGAAAATGCACCAACCTCACAGACCCAACACCAGAGAATGTCATTGCCCATTATATGCTCAAAGGGACAACCCTCCTCCGCAACCTGACCACCATTGCCCACAGGCTGACGGTACCAACACAACGGACAACCAACATCCCATGGCAGACAAAGCTGATGGCCGTGCTGCACGTGTTGGTCTCTGGTACACTCCAACCAACATCCGCCTGAGAGGGAGGAGTCACACAGCCAGGCCAAAACAAGTCCCCCACAACGGTCATGGATGACACCATTAGCTTGGTACCCCACTATCTATACTTGACACACACTGCACAGGAACAGCCGGAGACCAAGCAAGGCGTGTAAACCACAGCTGGCTTCCCACACGTGTCAGGGGGCAACTGACTGCACACATGTTCTACTAGTGGCCCCTGGCAACACTGCACACAATAAGCGCAACAGAAAGCGCACATATCCTACCAATGTGTAGGCAATAGTGGACCACCGGGGAATTTCCGCCCACACCGCCGCCAACCACCCAGGCAGTGTGCATGATACATGCACCTCCCGACAGTCCATCATCAACCTGCGCCACCAGGATGGCACCCACGGAAATGCACTGCTTGTTGGCCAATACCAAATGCACACACCACACACCTCAACTCCTCAATCATGCAACACACAACACAGGAAATGCACATGTCACAAGCTCACATACAACATGCACACCCACCAGACACGACAGCACAACTCACTGTGGGAACCTGGGCCAGCCTTGTACATGAGCCATCAACGGCATGGCACCTCGGACACACAATAGCAGAATGTCAGCAGAGGTGGGGACCAGGCATGTGCGAAGGAGGCAAGGGACCGATGAATGAGAATATACACAATGCCAAGTGTGCCGTGGATGTACTGGTCAGACTGCAGTATGCAGACCACATACATATCCATGTCGACACACACCGCTGGTGTTTGGAGTGTAGTGGACAGTGGACGCAACCATGTCAACACAGCCAGTGGGGAAGATCGCAGAAATGTAGCTTGTGACATCCCCCCTTAAGCGTGAGTGGAGTGGGCTGGCCCAGCGTACGCCAGACCAGCGTAGGGGTGTGAATAAAAGGCACGTAACTCTGGGCAGGGTCCTCTTCCGGAATGCCAAACGTCCCTGCCAGGGCGGTGCCTCTCACCCCGCCATGAGGCCTATGCCGTGAGCGGTGTTGTCTGGGTTCCTGTGCGCCTGCTGCACCCCGGGCCGCTGGTCCCCGAAGCTGTCATGGCCGCCCCTGCGCATCCAGGTATCACTGTTAACCTGCCGACACCGTCGTGTGTTAAAGAGGTCCCACCACATGCCGGTGCAAGCTCCAAGCCCGAGGCCCCCGACCTTGGCAGACTCCTCGGACCATCACGGCCTCTGCAACATAGGCCCGCGGAACTCCTTTCCCATTGACGTACTCTACCGGCATACACAGCGGATAAATAGGACATACATTTGGAACTGAGTCTTGATTACACCATGGCAGAGTACATGATTTTAGGCTGAGTTCATGTCACTATACTCCCTCCGATGTGGTGCCACCAAGTCTGTGCATAGGACTCCCATCAACGTGTCTGTGGGCCCTTGCTGACTCCGGTCTTCAGCCTGCACTGTGGTCCTGCAGGCCTCACACCAATCCAATGCAGTCCGTCAAAGGCAGGACACAGCTTACTCGCCAGCTGAACACCCGCTCAGCTCTGGTGCCACTACCTGTCAGACACAAATCTAATACAAATGCCTTTCCAACGTCGTGTGTGAGAGATCCAGGAGGAGATGGCTGGACAGCAGTTGGCCCGCGCTGACCCCTGCCTCCGGCCGACACTGCGGTCAACTAGGTCGCACTTTTGAAACTGAGCCTTGATTACACCATGGCAGAGCACATTAATCATGGCTGAGTGTATGTCACTTTACACCCTTCGATGTGGTGCCAGGTCTTAGTGTTACATCACAGCCGCAAAATTCTGTGGGCCCACACGGACTACTGCTCTCAGCCTAGGCTGCGCTCGAGTAGGTCACAGAATTGGAACTGAACATCGATTATTCAAAGGCAGAGTACGAATCATTGCACGCAAGGAGAGGCGTAAGAGGATGACGCGTTGCATTTGGGAGGAAAAAAGGATCATCCTTACGGAGGTGATTGAACACTACCAACAACTGCCCTGATGGCACTATCTCTGTGCATCGTGAGCCTATGACACGTGGCCGTGGCCCACTGCTGACCGCTGCCTCCGGCCTACACTACGGTCCAGTAGGTCACAGTCTTGATTTGGCAATGCCGGAGTTCATATCAGTGTACCGGCATCATCGCAGACTGCATCCCCTCTCAGCCCCGGTGCCACTAAGTCTGTTCCCTGACAGCCATGGACACTTTCTGGATGAACTTTGGTGGCGGCTGAGTCTATGAACTAGAGGGTAGTTTCTTACTCATGCAGCTGATACCGAATTGGTGGTGTCAACGAGGCTTTCGCTTTCCACTCCTCCATTTGTTGCTTCCGGATAGCTTCTGCCCTCTGCATCATGCCCTGCAGGACAACTTCCACTGTCCGCCGCAACCCTCTGACCCATTCACCTTCGACATCGACGAGGACCCGCTCAGTCTGCGTGGCCCTACCTCAGTGGACCGCAAGACACCCTCCTGTGGCGGTGTGCCTGTGCCGGCCGCTGTGCATCCGAGGCCACTAACTCTGTGCAGCTCAAGTCAGGGACCCTGTCTGAATGAATATTGGATGACCTCTGTGACGGTGGTCTTGGGGTCATCGACGCCATGTGCATGTGGCCCTGCGTTGTCCGCTGTCTACCGGCCTAAACTGCGGACCACCAGGGCTCACTCATCAACTCGAGTTCTGACCGGCCTGGACGTCGCATCACCGCAGGAGGCACACACCACCATCGCCAGGGCCAACTCCAACCACCATCTGCCAGAGTCGAAACAGTGGTACTGGCAGACTAACGGAGTTGCTCAGACCTGTCGTGGATGCCGTCATCTACCTGATCCCCTGCTCAGCACTCCAGGTGCCACTGACTCAGTGCACCGCAACCCATGGAACGTTACTGATTGAGTTTTGTGCTGTGGAGAGGCTGCGCAGCAATGTCACCTCTGGCAGTGTGGGAGACCTGGGACGTTGATGAGGAACTTGATGCAGGTCTAATACACCCCACTGTAGCTGCATCAGGAATAACCCAAAGGGACACAATCCTAGACATTTTCTTCACTTGAGCGCGCTCATCTCTAGTGCCCCAACCTCAGTGCACTGCAACTCACAGACACTTCTGTTAGTATGTTGGGTGAGCTTTGTACTTGCTCCGGCTCCCTCCATGTTGCTCAGCAGTTGACTCTTTTATGCAGGTGTTTTCTGTTTCCATTGCACTCCACTGTTCAAGTTGTTGCCAGCACCAAGCACTCTGTGCGGGCTGACTTATACTCACCCCACACACATCCAGCACAGGCGTCACTGTACATGTGGCCCTGCCATTAAAGGGGCCGGGCGCACGTGCCCGTAGCCAGTTCAACATGATATATGCGTGTGTCCCTGTGGTCTTGTTGTATGCATGAGGGCCCGAGCCCTACGACATTACATTTTGCTGTGTACAACAGACGCAGACATGTCACCGCAGGCAGCGGGTCAGAGCTTGGACATGTAGCTTTGTTGTCACGCACTTAATTCGTAAGGGGAGTGGACTGGGCCGTTGTACGCAGAGCCAACGTGGGTGTGTGACTGATATGTGCATGCCCCTGGGCGTGGTTCTGTACTGGGAATGTCCATCTGCATGTGTCTCTGTCGCAGTGTGGGTCTCCTTTGTGGGGTGTAGGTGGTTCCTGATGGGACTTAGACACCCACATATGTGGTCCAGTTCGGCTTCCATGAGCTCTGACCCCACCCGCACCTGTTCGGCCACCTCCTTTTGGCATTCTGACACCTGGCATTGGAATGCGATGTGTGCCTCGGTGAAGTGTTGGGAGCCAGCCGTGGTGGCAGGTGCTTCCTGCTGTGTGGTCTGTGCAGGGACTGTGGTCTCCTCTATGTAGTTTGGCTGCCCTGCTCCTGGGGGTGGGCTGCCTGAGGTGTCCATGAGCTGTTGTAGGGCGTCGGTGTCGAAGGTGTGGTGGTCGTCTCCGGCATCACTGATGGGTTGTCTGGCCTGACCTGCTGGAGGTGTTTTTTGTCCCTCTGCAATGTGAAAGGGAGATGCATTTTGACATTGTGTTGACATGTATGTTGACGCATTGTTCTTGTTGACATGCAGACTGTGTGACAATGTACATTGTGACTGTTTGGGCGGTGCTGGCAATTTGAGGTGGGAGAGTCGACATTTGGACCACATGACGGATGTGAGGTTGTACCTGTGCATATGCATATCACAGTTCCCTGCTCTGTCAAATGTGATTAGCCTGTTTCTGCGCATGAGCGGGCCCAGTTGTGTCCCCTGTTCTGCAGTGTCGGTGTTGCACTTGGTGCCACATCGTCATGGGATGTGCAGTGATTGCTATGTGTATGTGCTGCAGTGTGCCACGGGAATGAGGGACATGATCCTGGGTCATTGTGGGCATGCAGTGTGCTATACTTGATTGTGCATGTGTGCCACTGTGCCCATCTCCCCCGTCCCCAAGTCCCTGGTCGTTACTCACCCTGTTGCTGTTGTGTCAGGTCCTCTCGAGCTGTGTCCCTACTCCCACCTCCTTGCACCGTCTCCACACTGATGACTAGCCTCCATTTCCTCCAGCTCCTCCTGTGGCGCAGGACTCCCACCTCCTGTCGCCATTGCTGCCTTCCTGTTGGCGGCGTCTTTGTGCATGGTTTAGGTTTTCACGTCATGCCAGCGCCTCATGGTCTCCTCCATTGGCCTCCTCGACACTCCGGCTGCATTTAAGGTAGTCTGATTGTGGGTCAGCTGATGGTTGTGTTCTGTCATCTCCATGACGCTGATCTTGTTTTCCTGCAGACCACACCCCGTCTTCCTCTCCCTCTTCTCCCTGGCCTTCCTAGACCCTATTGTACCATGCTGGTGGTCTGTGGGGCTTGTGGGGTTCGCGTTGGCCTCTGCGCTCGGTCAGGGTGCATCCATTTTGCTGCGCACTTTGGATTGTTTTTGGTGTGTTTTTCTTGTTCTGGTTTTATAGCGCATTTTCCCGCCAGATGCGTGGGATTTGCAGGCCTGCAGCTGGTTTTAGCAGCTTTCTGTATCGCGTATGGCCTCATTGCAGCTTTTTTTGCGTTCGTGATTCGCATTTTTGCTGCGTGGCGTTGACTTTAAGGCGGCCATTTGACGCGTTATCTGGTGACTATCGCATGGTGCCGCCGTGTTGTGAATACTTGGTTAACACGGCGTAAATTTCCCGCGATAGACTGCGCTGTTGGAGGTTGCGTTAAGTAACTTTTGCGATGGTTATCACACGTTCTTGAGAATATCCCCCTTAAGCTTTCTAGGTCCATGGGTAAGTAGTTCGTCCAATTGAGGGTTTTGAATTGCATTCTGGGACTTGTAGCCCTGGTTATCATATTTTACTAGCATAACTATAAGCCGGGATGCTTGAATCATGTGATTTTGCTGCTGCACCATTTCTGCATAACTATGGTTTTGCCGCATTTGCCACTTAGTTCATTATCAGCTGCATAATCTCTAGATTTTAACTAAATAAAGTTGTTTATAGCTCAATCGGATCAAAAGTTACTAAAAACGTGTTAACACATGTTCTTTCTCAGTAGAAGACCTTCAAAACGTTGACTTGTCATCTTCCAGTTGTTTATTGTTGTATTTAGTAATGAAACTGTACTAAAGAGATGAAACCTTAGCTCAGACTGTGCTACCATGGGTAAACAGTTCAAAAATATGAAGTAATACTATAAGAAAAATGTGGCACATAATTGGCCTATTTTGCCTCATAATTTAGTCAACCTTGCCACCAGGGCTTTAAGTGGGATGAAAGGACTGACTTAAATATACACACTACAATAGGAGTAGAGTGGCACACTACCCACGCATTTGCATAGAATCACTACTGCAGCTGTCATACGTGACCACTGCAGAGAGGCCACGGATTGGATGACTATGTACTCTGAACACCCTTTTACCCCTGACAAGCACTGAGAGAAACTCTCACTGCTGTCAGCTACAACTCAGTTGCGTCCTGTTATAAACACCTGAAAGCGACTCAGTTCAAATTACTGCAGGCTCTGAGACCCAGAGAGACCAGGCTCACTTAAAGCCCCGCTTGCCACATAGTTTAGGTTTCCCTACATGTCTAATTCCAGTGACCTGGTCCCTGACTATAATTCCGAAAAACACAGCTTAAAAAAACCCGGGCTGGACGAGCAACAGACACATTAACCAGGAAAGCTTCAGATCTCAGACAAAAATACGACCTATGCTTCAAATGGGAAAATGATTCCACAGAGATGTGGTTACTCATTGTGAAGAAAAAGCACTCCGTTTTAATGATCTTACATTACGATGAGCCGCTGAATACATGTTGCTGCTCTCTCTCTCTGACAAACCTCCTGAGTGAGGCATGCACTCGACGTCTGAGTACGTAAGGCGTGAATCACGGCGGGACCACAATACCCTGCCGCGCGCTGCTTCTGTCACCCAGCGTCGCGTGACTGTGAGGTTCGCCTGCCGCCGCTGACTGCACAAGGCTGCTAGACAGCCACGCAATTTCGTTTATTTCCTGTCACGATCATGTCGTATTGTGCCGGTCACTCGAGTGCAGGCAGCCTGGCCTGTTCTGCGCGCGGCTCCTAGCCTCGGGCAGATGCCATGAGACTTGTGTATTTATTGCCCAGCACAGAGGGAAGTAATATAGCCTTCTGCGTCGCTATTAATAGTGCAGCAAGTGCAGTGGCACCGTGTCCCAGGAGTGTGGAGGGGCCACTTTTTTTTGTTTTGAAAAGTTGATTACAAATGTGAATAACTTTATTAAGTGCATTGCATGTGTTAGCAATGGTCTCCGTGCCAATATTATTCTAATTTTAGAAGAGTTCATGGGACCTCTGAGGCCCAATGGTTATACACTGGCCTCCCGTGACAAGGGGTTTGAATTGATTCAGCAAAACCTGCATCGCAGGATGTCCGCACAGCCTTGCTTGACAAGTGCAATTTACATAGTTTCTGGCCTGGCTGGTCAGTCGTGCTGTTGGGCTATTGTTGATGCTGCCATGGTCGCCCGTTCGCACGTGGGCACTCCTCTCGCAGTGATGCATTGATTTTGCCACAAAGGTTTGAATTTAGTTCGCTGTGTATAGAGGCAAGCATCTTCCGCTTTTATTCAATGAAGACTTTGGGGTTTTATGTTTATGCCTAGTAAATCAAAATTTGCCCTAAATACTTAGCTTTGCATAAGAGGAGAATTTTCTCATGTAACAGCACTATTGTTAAAATGAGGAACCTTGTAGAGCCAGCTACAGCTAAACCTGTCAATAGACTCCTCCCCAGCACAAAGGGTTCGAGCTGCACACAGCAGTCAGTCACAATGTGGGCTGCTGGGTGGGGATGCTCTACAAACTCATATCCCGCTCTATAGTAGCTGGCAACGTGCAACTGGTGTCCCCGTATATGGTTTGCAAGCGTTGCACTTTCTGGGAACTATCATGGATCATCACCACCAGTCATACTTTACGGTGAATTGAACCTTCTGCCATCTATTGGCACAATTATGTTTATTTAGTTGATGCACACTGAGCAACACATGAACACATTGTTGTAAGGTCTGTCACCTAAGAGTTCTTTAGTAACAGTTAGGACAGTCAATTTTGGACCCGAAATGACATTAATTGAATGTTGCCATTTTGCCCTCAGCCAACCTAGCAGCTTTGCCCATGCACACATGAGGGTCTTTACTTTGTGTCAGTTAATTTTTATGGGTGAGGCGGCAGAACCTCGCACTACATGTGCCAACAACAGTGGTAAGACAGCTCCTCACAGCCAGGTCACTGGAACTATGCAATGTCACGCCTTATGGCCTATATCCATGGACCTGCTGCAAAATCCGTCATCTGCAGCACAAGTTGCAGTAAATGAAATAAAGTCATAGATGTTACAGCTCAAACAGGTCAACAGTCTAAAACGCAATGACAGGGTTTCACACGCAGTGGAAGGCCCATGGCTAGGTGCACTGGTTATCTTTTGTTCCCTTACACAGTATTTATTTAGTGGTTAAACAGGTAGTAAGGTGGGGATACCTTTGGCAGTATTTTCATGCCTGAATGCACGTAGTGATGAAGTAACAGTGTCCCAAGTTGCGCAACATGATATACTTTTGCATAGGAAGCTTGTTAAAAGCTTCATTTGGTCTAACAGTGCCAGGCTAACGGGGACGACTTGTACAAGTAACAAACATGAGTGGTTGCTCAACACTGTTGTTTAGCAGGGATGTTGTCAAGAGCAGAACTCAAACTAATTAGCCATAAACACATGATGGAGACACTTTATGTGACATGCCCAAAAGCTGTAAATGCTGTGCTAAAAGGGGCGCCAAGGGAGATATCTTCCATATTTCACTCGATCCCCTCAATCCAATATGCCTAAAGTAAGCGGAGGATGCCTGATGATTTGTTAAACCGGTTATTAGTTTTATTAAACACACCGGGTACTATGAAGTAGTGACATTTGTACTCAAATCATAGATACTTCCAGGACACATGTCGTTCAATACACACACCTCCAGACAGGACTCCGCCCCCCCTTGAGCAAAGGAAAGTAAAACACTATATCGGTTGGCATGCTTTTACAGACGCTTGTGGCAAGCTCGCACATGTGGGTGTTCTGCTGAGTTTGGGGGCAGGTTAACATGCTTCATCTTGTCACTTCTCTGTCAAGGTCAGCAGACCCCTGGGGTGACAGTGCGCTCAAATACACGTCAGGTTGGAGGTAGGTCCAGGATAAAAAGTTGTGCTTGGCGAGGCTCAAATCCAAAGCGGTAGTGGTATTTTTCCAAGGGGTGAATCATACAGTTTTTTTGGGATCGTGCACAGACCGAAGGTTGAACAGTTTGCAATGTTGTCAGGTGCCACAGAGGTATCACTCTCAAAACCCAAAGAGTGTAAGAAATCAGAAATCAGAAAACACATGCGCTGACTGACAACAGTCAGCGTCCCTCTGGGCGCGCCGTAAGTGCTTCGCTGGGAGCGAATCATTGCATTCATGAAATAACATCAAAGAAAACATGTTCATATTAGTTTTTTTCCGCAAATGACTGATATGAACATGTTTTCTTTGTAATATAGATTCCCCTGATGAAGGGCCAGAGGGGCCCGAAATGCATTGGGATAGAGTTTAACACCTGAGTGAAGATTTAACACAGTGATGTTATTTCATGAATGCAATGTGTTCATCACTCGATCACATGAACTGATCTGAACATCCATGAATTAAAATTTGGAATTGAAGATAAACCTTTTGGCTTTACTCTTTCCGAACAACTTCCTTATTCGCTCCCAGCGAAGCACTTACGGCGCGCCCAGAGGGACGCTGACTGTTGTCAGTCAGCGCATGTGTTTTTTATTTTTCCAAGGGGCACATCGGGTTGGGCAGTACAAACCTTTTCAAGTACAACTGGGGATCCCCTCATTTATGTCAGATCATGCTCATTTGCTGTTTCCGCAGAGTTTGGGCAGGTTAACGGGCTGCATCTTGTCTCTGTAGGTTTGATGTGTGGTCGGGTCATTTGACCGAGTAGAGCCATTATCGCTTGGTTATCTGGGCATGAAGGAATGCCAGTCAAGATTCTAGCGAAGGCAGGTAGCAGTACGTATGGGGTATGTGATGTATTGTCTCACTGGCAGGCCGCCATGCAAGGTAACTATGTACCTAGGTCACGCACATCAGGCAGAGGTGCTCAGTGGAAGCACATGAGGGGGACTGCACAGAACAGGACACTGTACAGGTTAGATGCCGGCGAATTGTGGCTGCGCTACTGCACATGGCAAAGTGAACCTGGACTGATTCACATGCGGGGTGTGGTGGGGGTTGTCCCTACCTCATTTCACAGGATCACTCCCTGTTGGGTCCATCTAACGATCATCTCAATGGGCTTTAAATTTACAGCCTCTCTTGTCTCTACCATGGACTTTAATAAAGTGCTGGAATGGCCCTCTAATGCTATAGTACGGCGTCTAGTCTACCGGTGTTATAGTAGACCATCATTAGCACCAGCAGCAGCTTCCTTTTATTTTGCCCAGGATTGGGGATGGCAATGTCATCTAACTTTGCAGCCAGAAACGAAATTGGCAAAGACATACCTGTGATTGTGCAACGGGCACTCAGCGTAAAGCTAGCTAAGTTTCAGCATAATCATGGTATACCATCAATGAAAAACGGGAGGTTATGGTCTACACACGAATAGGCACTCTGTCAGCTGGGGCGTGCGTGTGCCATTCCCAAGTGGGTGTGATTTGCCTTGATAGTGCTGATATGGAAGGGATGGAGCACTAATACGGACAACTACCAGAGCATGTTTTGCAGTCATAGTTAAGAGGGTGCAGGTACATTACTCATAGGTTTACTCCATGTCCCCTGATCAAAATGGATTGCATGTGACCAGTTGCGTCAGTTAAGAGAATTTTCCTTGGGAGCATGAGCTAACATTGGGACTGCAATTTTGGTAGTCAGCCGGTTGGCAGTCCGTTTAGATGTGGGTTGCTAGCTCAGGCATGTCCAAGTAAGGGTTAAGGTTCCTGAAGTCAGCCCTGGGATTCAAGTTCACAGGCATGTGGAGTGGCAGAACTGAAAGGGGCTTTGTTCGACCTCTTGGTCACAGGTTCAGATCCTGGTAGGTCCACTGGTTGAGAGGAAGTAAGGCGGGCTTGATAACTCTACCCACATTGGCACATCTTGTCAGGAGGGGCTTGTCAAAGGTATTGTGCTTCAGCCAGGCAATGTTAACATCTAACCAACACCAAACTAATTGTTTTAGGTCATCCTGGGCGCATATACACTCACTGGGGTAGGGACACCAGGGTGGCAACACAGCACCGGTTGGCAGTTGCCATTATACTAAATGGGGGGGCCGGTTTGATCCTACTATGTCTGTCCTTTTCAGGGCAGCACTGAAGGGCTGGGCGAGCGAGTGCCCCGGATACTGGGTCCCCCTTCGAGTTTCAGACTCGGCAGGACATGCTTGCAGGTTGGGCGATGGGAACCTCAAGGCGTCAAAGGGTACAGCCGGCCGTAAGCCACCCTGGGGAGGGGTAGTGTTATTCTGCAGGCACTGGAACAGCTTCTGTAGAAGCTGCGGCACAGGCGGGGGGGAGGTGTCTCCCCTCCTATCACTGTGGTCTGACACCTGGGAGACAATTATTTGACTTTCCGGGGTAGGAGGGTCCTGCTGCCAGAATAGAATTCCTCCTGGTGTAAGTTATGCAACCATTGGTGGGCATGTGAATTTGATGGTCAGAGATACCCAATGTAGTAGGGGAGGGTCCCGGCCAGGGGTTGCCAGGGAAAACTCACGCAGGAGAGTTAAGAGTGCCAGGAGTAGAGGCCATGAACAGAGGGGTTTGGTTTTAACAGGCCTGGCCGGCTGCATGCTAAAGTCCACAGGGAGTTTTAAAAGGATGGGGGCACCTGTCCAGAAGGTGCATGCTGGCCTCCGGTCCAGTATGGGCCTGGACTTGTTTTGAGGGACCTGGGACAGGCCCTCGAATCATCGAGATGTAGGTAAGAATGCCTAGCTTGGTGGGGGGCCCTGGTTGTGACGGTGGCCACACCCAGACCTGTGGCGGAGTTACAGGGCGATCCAGAGGCTGTAAGGTACAGACGGGTACCCTCTGCAGGAACACAACAAGGGTGCAAAAGCCAAGTGTACCCAGGGATGTCCTAGTGTTGTCCCCTGGAAGAGCGACGGCGCCCCGTTAGTCCTACGGGCGTTTGTGGGCCTGAGCAACCGGGGGCTGCCTGGAACGCTCCGCTCCCCCTTTGGGGGCGTGAGTAAGGGCGCGGACTGGTGGTCCACCGCTGGGAGAGTTGGCCCCTCCCAAAATTGGTGAGCACCGATTGGCGGCGGCCACGGTGTAACTTGGCTCATCAGGTGGGCAGGCAGCGTAGGGGGGCTTGCCTGCCCTTGGATCGCCCGTAAGATAACCCACCATGTTGGCATATTTGTTATGCCAACAAACCTGCAGCAATTGTCTCCACAAACAATGTGTTGTGTGGTTTATTTACTGATGATATTGCTGTATGTGGTATGGGGAGTGTTGCCGATATTGGCACTATGTTGGCTGCGCGTGGTCCACAAAGGGGACCCTCCTAAGAGGGCGGCTGCCTTAGTGCCACATGTGGGCACACGAGTCAGTCCAGTTGTTAGGGACCCACTAAGGGTCCGCGTGCCTCGTCACTTCCGGTAAGGGGTGGGCGGGGGATGCAGTATAAGTGTTTCTCCCCGCCCATCTGGCAGCCTCTTTGTGGCTGCCCGTTACGCTGTTTCCCTCCCTACCGCTTACCAGGCGTACGTGCAGGGTTTGGGGTGGGAGAAGTGAACTAATGTGTTATTTTGTGTTGCAGGCGGAGTTGCAGGGCAATCCAGAGGCTGTAAGGTACAGACAGGTACCCTCTGCAGGAGCACTACAAGGGTGCAAAAGCCAAGTGTACCCAGGGATGTCCTAGTATTGTCCCCTGGAAGAGTGACGGCGCCCCGTTAGTCCTACGGGCAGTTGTGGGCCTGAGCAACCGGGAGCTGCTTGGAATGCTCCGCCCCCCCTTTGGGGGCGTAAGTAAGGGCATGGACTGGTGGTCCACCGCTGGGAGGGTTGGCCCCTCCCAAAATTGGTAAGCACCGATTGGCAACGGCCACGGTGTAACTTGGCTCATCAGGCGGGCAGGCGGCGTAGGGGGGCTTGCCTGCCCTTGGATCGCTCGTAAGATAACCCACCATGTTGGCATATTTGTTATGCAAATAAACCTGCAGCAATTTTCTCCACAAACAATGTGTTGTGTGGTTTATTTACTGATGATATTGCTGTATATGGTATGGGGAGTGTTGCTGATATTGGCACTAAGAGGGAAGTAATATAGCCTGCTGCGTCGCTATTAATAGTGCAGCAAGTGCAGTGGCATCGTGACCCAGGAGTGTGGACGGCCCACTTCACCCCAAATACTGGCTGTTTTTTACTTTTATACCAGAGGATTGTTGCTCAGTTTACTTGCTTGCATTAGGGCTGCTGTGTCCAGGGCTTTAAGTGGGATGAAAAAACTGGTGGGTTTCCCAAAGGGGCGTGGCCGATGTAATTAAAGGCATGGCTCTTAAAAACACGTCCGCAAAACATTTGTTCTCAACTTAATGTGCCGCAGGACTGGTACTTTGCTGTTTCTTTCATTGCATCCAGATATATGATACAGCAAGTAACATTATAACTACAACAAGCCAGGATTATTGGATTTGTCAGTCATTGGTTTTAGCTGCATAAAATAAATAAGCGACAACTATGACTTTGTTGTATATAATGTTGAAAATACTTCAGTTAATTAATGATGGGACTGTGAAAGAACTATAGCCAGACTCTTTGAAGTTACCTCAAAGGCAATGGAGGGTGGCACTGTTGCACAGTTAAGATTTTTTTTTTCACTCTGAGGGTGGAGGCAAAAATGTAGAGCCTAGTAACGACCTATCTCAGCACCTGCTTTTAAGAACTGCCGGTGCAGAGCACCGGCAGGACCCAGTCCACTTGAAACTCTGACTGTGTCCCTGGCTATGCCACTGAATATAGCCCTCTGCGCACAACAGCATGAGCAGCAGCAGTGCAAGGTCACACGCCGCTCACTCAGAGAATGGTCTTTCGCAGTGGAAGCACTGCCGGACCTCACAAGCAGCAGCTGCCCCACTATGTGCTGCGCTCAGTGCTTCATTTGTAAAAAAAAATGTGCCAGGTGCCCAAAGTGTTGTTCAGAAGCCAGAGGCAAGAGCTATCGCAGGTTGGGATCCCGAAGAACAAGGCTGCATAGTCTTGCTTCCACCTCATGCCTCTTTAATCCACTACCGGCATCTTTATCTCATTCCTGCACGTTTTTGCTATCCCTGCTTTCTCCCTTTGGCACTCTTCCTCCTTCTTCTCCCTTTTATGTTTTTCCCTCTTTTATCTCTGCTCAGAGATCTCATGTCCCACGGGCGACAATTCACTAAATTGCTGGGGTAGCGGAAGTGACATCACATGCCCATTGACCTGTGATGACATCATAGGAAGTGACATCACATAGCATCACCCTTGGTAGCATTACAGGAAGTAATGTTGCATGAACTTTTATCCTGATGATATCATAGGAAGCCACATCATCAACGTTTTAAAAAACATGCAATAACAAAAAATGAAAAGCAGGGTAATAAAAAAAATGACAGAGTGGGTACAAGCCTGTTTAAATTATTAGTCATAATCCAGAAGGGCTGCAATCATGTCAGCGATGAAGCCATCACATACTCAGGGGCAAGTGATCTTTTGCCAGATGGCCATCCTATTCTACCCAATTACAGCCCCCAATGTCCAAATACTGCCCCCAAGCAAGCAAGCAGCAGAAAAGGCACAGCTACGGCAGAAAGTCACAAAGATCAGGAACAGTACTGTCTGTAACAGTACAGGTTTCACTCATACTCGTAGACTTCCTCAAGGAAGGTTTGGGGGGAGTTTCTCCCCTGAGAAAATGTTGAAAAAAAGGGGGTCAGATTGCAAACAAATTGGCTCATTTGTGTGAAAAGTCAATGTAGTCTGATGCTTCCTAGGAGCTGACCCCATTTTTAGGTCTCGCCTACGCAGCGCGCATGCACTGGTTAGGAGGACCTTTAGCCATTGTTCTGCTCTTTTTCGAAGCACATACTCATGCTTGTGGCGGCATCCACCTTGCGGGAGCGCACAGGGGCGCACCACAAGCACAAGTATGTCCTTTAAAAAAGAGCAGACTGCGCGCGCACCACTCCCGGGCTCACTTCCTGCTCCCCCTCTCTCTCTCACACACGCGCTCCCAGGACAGTACTGATGCAAACTACAAGCAGAACTTGGATTTGTGTCTCACTTTGCTCCCGCACCCCCCCCACCCCATGTCCTTGTTGGCTTTATTCCTGCCCCCCTCCCTACGTACTTTCTGTTGCCTTTGTTTTCCCGCCGGCCTCCCATTGTCCGTATTCCTGGATATGTGTCTCACTTTGCTCCTGCCCCCACCCCACCCCCCATGTCCTTGTTGGCTTTCTTCCTGCCCCCCCTCCCTACGTACTTTCTGTTGCCGTTTTTTTCCCGCCCGCCCGCCTCCCATTGTCCGTATACCCTTTGCTAAAGGAAACTACTCGCTCCCTCTCTTCGGGCTGTGGCTGCCTTCTCCTCCTCCCTCCTTGTTTCCTCATGTGAGTGCCTTTATGTTTACGTATTTATTTTATCCATAAAACCGAACCTGTGTTTCTGCTGTTAATATTGTGCCTTTACAACTGGAAGGCGCATAAGGCTGGATTTTGAAGGGATGCTGTGAAATTGCATGTGCTTTTTGTGTGCAGGGAGACCAGAATCAACGTTAAACAAGAAAGGAGTTCATCGTTCTTCCTTATTTCAGATGCTAGTGGTATTTTTGTTGGGTGAGTGTGCGTTTCTGATAGCACTGGAGCGGCAGGAAGCACGTGCCTTGGTTGTAAACATGGCCAGGCAACTTTCAGGTTGCTGGTGGACAGGTGCTCGAGAAGCAGCTACCAGTGTGACTTGATAGACATTTGTAGATATGTAACGTGCAACGCCAAAGGTGGTTACTACTTATGTTTGCATGCATTACATTTCTCCTACCGTGAAGATTTTTTAAATCCCCCCCCCCCCCAGTGGCTGACATGCTGTGCACCTCGTTCTGTTTCTGTGAAGTGTATTTTGTAAGGACCGAAGGTATAAAAGACTTCTCAGTGTGTGTACAGATTCTCTATTTTAAACCGCGTTTGCAACAGCACGCAACTCGCTTATGCTTCATAATTGCTGCGATGCCGGCTCCCGGTGTTTTTAAACAGAAAGAAGTTTCCGCATGGTGTGAGATTAACACATTTTGATACTGCCCAATAAAACCGTAGCGTAGCAGTGACAGCACCTCCCCCTGACTTGTATTCACTTCCGGTGTTGAGTTAAATCTGATGTCCCCATTGTAACAAGTAGAGGCTGCTGAATGCTGCTACCTCAGCTGTCTATTGGCCCTTCGTACCCAGTTTGAGTGGCTTAAGTGAGATGGTAACAGGTACAACAGACACTACTGTTTTCCAGTCGTAGGCTTCTCTTTCATTGCTATGCGACTGGTCATTTGAAGAAAACCAACTCACAGAGTATGCGCTAAAGGTGATGTGCTGGTGGCATGATTCAGTGGCCACCATCTTCCAGTATTAGCCATGGGATTTTAACACCATCTGCATTTTTCAGTCTTTCTGCCAATCCCTGCCTCTTTCTAGGGACTGAGTTAGACAAGACAGTGGTGCCGAGGCACAAAAGCATTCGAGTACTTCCAGTAGTACTACAGAAGTAGTCTTTTATGTACTCTTACATGTCTTTCTGAATGAGCCCAAACACCCAATGTCCTATTAGTAAAATAGCAAAGAGGCACACTACTTCTGTTTGCACTAGTTTTATATGAATATTCCCTTAATGCTCCCATTTTACTCCAGTTTTAAATGTTTGGGGCCCAGTTCTCAAAGGCACATGAGTACGTACTTTACGTGCTCGAAAAGTGACTTAGTGATTAGGCCCAAACATAGGAATATTTCTGCATCTGAACTGCATCCATCGCTGTTCGTGTTATCCTCAAGCTTAGTTTTGAAAGAAACGGGCATGAGACAAGAAAAGGCATGGAAATTCCTACATTTCTTTGAAGTTCTGATTCATAACGGAGCAAAAACAATGTACTTTGATCATCTTGCTGTGTTTGGTCTCTCTTCCCAGTTTGACATTGTTGTACATTTTTACGAAACATTTGCCTGTTTGTTTTACAGTTGCATACAACAGAACAGAAGTATATGTGCAAAAGAAAGTTACTGCCCCTCCGTGGTTATAACTCGGTGGGCCAATGGTCAGGAGATTTGATAGCTCATTGGATAATTTTTCATCCTTTGAGAAATCTTAGAAAGCGTAAACATCTGTATGGATGTTCCACCAATAACATCAATGCTTTTACTGTTTACTAGCAGTCTTCATCCACAATTCCATGGAATTCCATATTTCAAATATTTCATTATTGGCATAGCCAATAGGTCTCGCCTTTGGGACCTTATACGTATTTAGTTATGCAGTACAATATCCTTGGTGCAACAACATCAACTGTTGCATGGCTAAACACTTATAAGGTCCCAAAGGCGAGACCTATTGGCTATTCCAATGCTTGTTCTAAACGTGCAGTGGTTGCACCCTTTAGGTCATTGGGTACACCCAATATGAAATGGGTGTATGTCCTATTGCCAATAATTACATACAGTATGCCAGTGCCAGACGTTTGCCAAGAATTACATACAAGTGACAGAATTGTTATTTTCACTCACACATATGCTCTTCCTCTTTCTCTCAGAAACACACACACACCACGCACATGCACACACACACACACATACACACACACTCACACACACACACACAGTCACTCACAATACATTTAACTTAAATAAAAGCACAAGCCATAAAGTCAGTGCTTAATTTGAGCCGGAGCTTTCCGGTGCTGAGCACCGGCACTTTTATTTTTTTAAAACCTTTATTGTTCCATCAGGGTGTACACTGCTATTCAGCCAACAACCCGGAGGCAGGCAGCGTGTATACAGAGCGGTACACCACCAGTGCGGATCCATGGCGTACACCAGATTAATACCAGGAGGATTACAGTGTGCAATATGTAACAACAACAACTGGAAGCGTGAGTCAGCAGGAGGCGACACATATCAAGAACCAATATTCCTGCCATCACCACCCCATGTTCAGCTATTGCAAAGCCCGCGCAAGCACAGGGCAAACCCGCCCAAGGACAAACACAAACCGGTCGTCAGACCACTCGCAACGGGGTGAGCACCCCCACCATGTTCCGGCCCCATCACGCAGCCCCACACCCTCTGCACCATCTCAACAGTCAACCAGCTCAGTCGCTCAGTCTCCATCATTCGCCTCCGTCCCCGCCAGCCAGTCCACAAGGGGCTGCCATATATCAACCGGTCGTGAGCTCTGCGGCATCTGGTCCCAGTAGGAGGTCAATTGTTCCCTACAGTATACCGCCGACCCTATCCAGCCTGATAGTTTCGGGGGAGCCTTGCGCTTCCAGTGAATCGCTATTTGACGCTTTGCAAGCAATAACAGAATGGCCACAAGCCTACGCGATGTGTTAGGTATATTTTTCACGAATCCTAGAAGGGCCACAAGCGGGTCGGGATCCAATGTCACACCCACCATCCGCCCCACGATACCGCAGACCCGTTCCCAAAAGCTATGCACCGGGCCACACATCCACGCCAAGTGAAAGAACGTAGCCTCACTCTCGCCGCATCGCCAGCATTTCGTGTCAGTCTGTAAACCCATCTTAAAGAGTTGAATAGGTGTACGATACGTCTTATGCAAGTAGTTAAAGTGGACCAGCCGCAGTCTGTAATTAGGAGACAGGTTTTCAAGCTGGGTGCAACAGTATTCCCACTGTTTCTCTGTGACAATTATGCCAGCTTCAACCTCCCACGACGCCCGGGAATCCACGTGCGCAACCGGTGTTGTGCATTGAGTGACCCTGTAGATGCGCGTGATCAGCTTGCGCGAGGAGGAGTTCGATAGGACGTCCTCCAGTGCCGCCAGCGTCGGCGGAGCCTTCGGGAACGTAGGGTATCTGTGTTTACATGCCGACCGCAACTGATAGTACAACAGGAGCTCCGACGCCGACGGTGCGGGCGCCGCCACCATGGCCTGCATCGTGAGAAAAGTATCGTCCGGGTACAGATCGCCCGCCACCCTCAGACCGCATGCATGCGCCCGACGCGTCACCGCCGCATCAGTTAATGGACCTAATAATGGGTTTCCCCCCAGCGGCATGCTCGGGGCGTATAAGTCAGAGGTGCCTGCGCGCTTTGCAATGTTCCACCAGGCCCACCGCACCATTTCAACGGTGTCAATGTCATCCCGGGGCCGCCTGTATCTCTGATACACCGCTGTCCTCAGAGGGCAAGGTGTAGCTATGTCCATCTCAATTGCCACGTGGGGCTGGTAAGGGAGCGGGTGATGCCAGTAGTGCAGGTATTGGGCCTGTGCACTATATGCATACAGCTCAAAGTCCGGGGCTGCCAGGCCCCCCTGGCGAAATGGGAGCGTGAGGAGATTCCAAGCTACACGGGGCTGCCTGCCCGCCCAGACCAGTTCAATCATGGCCGAACGGAGGCGGCGGAAGAAAACCTTCGGTATAGGCAAGGGAATATTCACAAATAAATAGAGAAATTTAGGCACTACAACCATTTTTGCGATGGCTATGCGGCCCGTTAATGATAGCGGCAGCGTTTTCCATCTCCTCACTTTGCTCTCCAGCCAGTCCATGGCCACCCCAAAATTGGACAGCCAAATGTCTTGAACTGAGCGGCTCACCCGTATGCCCAGGTACTTGACCTCGTCCGTAACCCAGGCGATCGGGAATTCCGTGGGGCACTCGAGTGTACCATCCGTCAGTGGTAACATCACTGATTTCGACCAATTGACATCTATGCCGGTGAGGCCACTATAGCGCACCACCTCCCTCATCAGCGGGTCAAAGTTTTCCTGTGGGTTCAGCATGTATATGGCGATGTCGTCAGCATATAGTGATATGAGCAGCCCGCGCGATGTGAAGCCAATACTACGATGGGTGGGATGCTGTCGCATGCGAGCCGCCAACGGTTCCGTTGCAATAGCAAATAGCAACGGCGACAGTGGGCACCCCTGCCGGGTCCCTCTGGTAATGGAGAAAGGGGCAGACGTCTGTCCGTTTACCCGCACCCTGGCCGTCGGATCATTGTAGAGTATGCCAATGCGCCTGGCAAATTGCGGGCTGAACCCCATGCGGGTGAAGAGCGTCCGGAGGAACTTCCACTCCAGAGAGTCAAACGCCTTAGTCGCGTCTAACAGCGCCGCCGCGGCCTGCACCTTTGGGTCCAGATAATGCAAAAGGCCAAACAGCACTCGGAGGTTGTGCGATGTGGAACGACCCATCACAAACCCCGACTGGTCGGATAGCGCTATCTGCGGCAACATAAATTTTAAGCGGTCGGCAAGCAACTTCGCGTAGATTTTGGCATCAAGATTGATGAGTGATAGCGGGCGATATGAGTCCGGATTTATGGGGTCTTTACCAGGCTTTAGCAGTGTGATGATCAAAGCTTCACGCATCGACTGCGGGAGAACGCCACTCTCCACTGCCTCCTCAAAAACCTTATGTAGTCTCGGGACCAAGATGTCTGCGTATTCTTTGTAGAAGGCTGCCGTCAGACCGTCAGGGCCCGGTGCTTTACAGGGCGGCAAGCCGGCTATTATCACTCTAATATCGTCGGGCGTGAATGGTAGGTCCATGTATTGCCTGGCTCTATCATTGAACCATGCTAAAGCTATGGTGTTCAAGTATTCGCTTAGCACATTGTCCTCAGGCGTCACCCTGGAAGTGTACAAGGCCCTATAATAATCTGTCATGGTTGCCAGCACAGCCGGTGGCTCCCTCACTATGGCCCCCCCCGCACCCTGCAGTTCAAGGATGTGATCCGACCCACGTGGCGGCCGCAGCATGTTCGCCAGTGTGCGCCCGGCGCGATCCCCTTCACCATACCGTCTGGCTTGGCAGTCCTTAGACAAGTACGCCACCTCCCTGTCCGCCTCTTCCTGATACCTAGTGAGCTTCGATCTGAATTCGGCACGCAGACTATCCGTCAGCGCAACCATCAGAGCCGTCTCGAGCTGTGCCAGTTCGGATTCCAATTTACTCAGTGTAGCTCGTATGGAGCGCAGCACTCCAGTTTTCAGCGACATACAGTATCCCCGCGTGACCACTTTACAGGCCTCCCAAAGCACGCCCGGCGAATCCACAGACGAGCACCGGCACTTAATTGGTTTCCGGTGCTCGGCACCGGCACCTAATTGTCAACACCACACTTAGGGCAGTCTGCCACAAGGTGGCGCTGCTCATGTAATTTAGAGGGGAGAAGTATAAGAGCTGTTTAGGGAACAAAATACATAAAAAAATTACTAATACCTGCCTTCCCAGACATTCCTTTAGCTTTGGGGACCTGGAATAAACTGAACTGTCGCATTTACATGCGAGAGAGATGGTTAGTAGGTGTTTTGTCAGCGATGACAAGGGCGATGGATGGTGCAAGCTGCAGCGGCCTCCTGGTCAGAGCCCTGGCACTTAATATTTTACAAATTAAGCACTGCATAAAGTTGATAACATTTTATTAATTGTTGCCCCACTGAGGGGACCCTCTCTCTCAGCATTGCCAGTTCTCTGAAGTTGTTTCGTTTCTGGTTGATTTAAGTGAAGTTGACACAATGTGTCAAGTTTTGAACCAAAAGTCTACACTGAAGAGAAGCTTCTGAGGACCCTGGGCCTGAAAGCTGGATTGCTCCGTAACCAGACAAACTGTAACTGTAACAGTTTCTGAGCAACTGTTCACAATCTCAGACAGAGTCTGCTTGCTTTAAAAGGAGAAGCGCGCTTTAGAAATAGATCTCTGTTTTCCTAGTGTTTTTTGGTGTTTTTTGGTCACTAAAGAGGCATGGGATGCTCCCACAATACCAATTGGTCGCACGGGAAAGCCCAGGGGTCGTAACTACGACCCCTGTGGTTACGACCCCTGTGGGCCCCTAAATGACGTCCATGGCCGGTCCCCATAAATGTTTGCCGGTGGGCCCCACCAGCAACCACCGGCTCAAATTAATCATTGGCTGCTCTTGTTCACCACAGGGCACACTAATGTCTGGGCCCAGGTTGTGCTGAGGAAGAGATATTACATGACATTATTTGTCCTTTCTCTGTGTCCCTAGACAAGCGGTTCTTAACCTTTTGACTTTTGGGTACCCCTAATCAATAACTACCGGACATGGGGACCCCCACTAGAACAAGTTCTACAATTTGCACCTCAAAGCAATATGAACAACTACATAAACAAGTATACAATAAAAGCTTAAATTATTAAATATATTGTTTGATACAAAGACAAATTATATACAAAAATCGAAAATATAATTTTAATAGAAAGGTTGGAGAGTTTCAGAATTTGGATTTACTTCAATAACACAAGCTGATAGCGGCATCTCTGTCATACTGCTATGTCTTTTTTGCTCCTAATGTATGCTCTGTTTTGGTAGGTGCACTTTAGTTGCTTTTCTTGAGGTCACCAGTTGCCCATACTACTTTGTGTTGTACTTGAGCTGCTCCCACGAATCATGCTAAGGATACCAACTTAATTTTCAGCTTCCAATTCAGATTCCTTCACCTTTACAGAATGTTTTAGAGTTGTCAATTTTACATTTACCTTTTTTATGCACATACACCTTATTATTCTGCTATGATTACTTAATTTTTTAGACAATCATAGACCCCCTGACAAGATGTCATGGGACCCCAGGGGTCCACACACCCCAGGTTAAGAACCACTGCTCTAGACAGTTCAACTACTGCTACTCACATTGTTTTGCTAAAATTTTTTTGTTGCAGATTTCCAAGGAATGTTAATATAGTGAGATATTGGTATTTGCATCTGAAAGGCTTTCCCAGCCCTCTCACCCACTGAGCTGTTTAAACCGTAATGACCTATAGGAAATAAGACAGAAAGCGAGGAACTACTTTTTATTTGTACTTCTCAACTCTGCTCTTTAGTACTATGACATAGAACGCCAACATAATTCTTTTTTTTTTCAGCTAACAGGCGTTGCATTGTGGGGCTTGCAGTTTTGCTTTTAGCAGTTTTATTATGGGCTCAAAACCCTGCGTGCAAAGTGTTGCGGGCGAAAATGGCAGAAATTGCTGGGCGTGCTCTAAATGACGTGGATCCACTTTTCAGCTAGGTTTTAAAAATTTACCAAGTTGCCTACTCCATTAAAAAAACTGCTTGTTGGAAATATATGTGAACCACCGCAAGAGGAAACACTAACAGACGATAGTGACTAATGGAGATAACAGTTACAAAGCTTCGAACACTAAGACACTGGCTTGCACTGGTATGCCTACGAAGTACGTGTTTGAACACTAAAGATATCTTTGAGGAACAGAGACATTATATATCTGAATACAATGATTGTATATTCTGCCTATTGAACAACTACCTTGTACTGATTGAAGTTTTCTTTTGCACAAAAAAAATAAAAAATAAAAAAACTGCTTGTTTCACAAGTAAAAGCAAAAGTAAACTATGCTCATATATTTTGTAAAGGTTGACTCTTTCAGTTACAAACTCCTAGAAAAAAAAGCCAAGCCTCCTATAGAATTACCATACATTCATGCACATATTTGATGATGGCATCTCACCTACCTTGTGTGGTAAGCTTCATCAGTGGTTTCCACATCCAGCACTGGTCAACATCTGAAAGTATTAACACGCATGGGCTGTGTAGTCACTTGTTACAGGTTTCTTAGTTCCAATGCGGCTATCCCCATTACGGCGTTATCTATGGTTTCCTTTTGTTAAACTGTCAGACTTACAGTAAAGTTGTGTGTGAGAGAGCTAAAAATGTTTTTACTTGTGTCTCCCCACTATAAGATAAAAAAAAACTTGAGGACTCTGTAACAGACTTAAATTCTCATTTCCAAAAACATATTTTGGTGCTCGAATATTGTCCCTGTGGGTTTCGGATATCTTCTCCAGGAATATAGGTATCTCACATCAAATATTGTGAAGCAATCTCTGCTTCATAGAGTATGCTCACCAGAATCAGAAGGAGGGCAGGGTGAGAGGATGGGGCAAACTTTCTCAGATCCCACTCCTTGAAGAGGCCTTGCGATGTGCTATTCGAGATGCTGTCAGCATGTGCAGCCTGTCTCACATGGGGAGTCACTGTATTCGTAACCTGCGTTATGAACCAGGCCATGCACACTCTGCAAAGCCACACTCGCAGCTGACTGGGCATGGGTGGCGGGTGTGCATAGGCTTTGTGACCACAAGCCACACACCAGCACCCAAGCATCGCCTCCCTGGCTACCAGCGCTAGTAGGCCAGTGGTCGTGAGACAGTGATGGACTGGTCCGATAATTCACCACAGCCTACCTATTTTGCATCATGTCTAGAAAAACAACCTATTGGAGGCTGAGGATAACAGCTTTTAGATCAGACTGGACCTCATGTTCTACTGCAATTGCCACTGGCTACTACTTTATTTATATCTGATGTACAATTTTTAAAATAAAACAAAAGTGTATTTTGGAATATTGTACAGTGTGCATCCTGTACTGAAAGGTGCTCTCAAATGTAAAGATGATGGAAAAGGAGGCAGACGGAAGAAAAGTAATCGCCTAAGGTCACATGGTTTGGTCAAGCTGGAAAACTGTGATTGAAACCATGGTCTCTCGATCAGGGCCCCACATATAGTTTTTGCCCTTAGACCAGCAAAAGCTTCTGACTGGGCTAGGCATCTTATGCAAGGACATTCAAATGCCCTTTGTTTTTTTAATAAGATAGGGCAGCAGCAGTGAAAACACCCCTCTTCATAGAACAGGTATAAGTTGGGCGGAAACAGCGCACGTTTCTCTCCTTTAGCGGCCAGGTACAACCAGTGCAGCAGTTGCACATTGAACAGCAGCAGTGCAAGCTTTGCTTCCTCACACAACATGTTAGGCTTGGGAGTAGCAAAGCCTGCTACATCTCTCTTAGAGAAGGCACCAAGAGCAACTGTCCATTCCCTGCAGAACAGATCAAGTAGGGCAGAGATGTACAAGCTTTCTTCACTCACGGAACAGGAACAGGTAGCGTTAAGACATGAGTAACTTGTAGGCTAGAGAGAGATGTCTACAGCAGGGGTCTAGCTCACTGAGAGGAATGAAATGGTAGATGAGTATGTGAGGATGCAAGTTCTGACAAATTTCTCACTTAAGTGATATTCCAAGTCAGCATCCTGCAAGTCCTACTGCGGTCACCTTGTGATTTGCAGTTTGCTTTATTCTTTGGTATTCCATGTATTGAGAAGTAGCCATTACCCACCAAGTCACTGTTAATTGGAGCAGCCTTTCCACAGTCTAGGTAACTATGCACTAGGTAGGCACACAGGTGCCAACCTCTTCGAAAGGATTTGAATGTGTGCACCAGACACTCTGGAATGCCAGCCTCGGTGCTGCAGCTGTTCAAAACGTTGAAGCTACCAACGAGTTGGAAGTTACCCTTGCACAAAAAGAACAGATGCCAGAGGGGGACCACCTATGCAGCAGTGACACTGGGAGGCCCTTCAGGCCCCATGAGGGGAATATGGGAGGCGGAGTGGGATCATTCTGGGGAGAGGATGTAGCCTTACGGCTAGAGTGGTCAACCTCATAGCCGGGGAACCGGGTATGAGTCTCGGCAACGACGCTCAACATCCTGTGATTCTGGGCAAATCACTTAATCTCCCCGTGCCTAACAAAAATGAATGTGTCCTCATGTAATGAAACTGGTGCTCATGTAAAGCGCTCTGATACCCGATGTCTAGAGTCTAGTTTGCGCTATATAAAACTCTAAAAAATATAAAAAATTCTGAAAGAATCTTTGAAGATTGGCTGGAGGCCAGATGCCTTAATAGCAAACATGAAGAGGGCATGAGATCAGGGGGGAACTCTCAGTGCTTAGCAACAGTGTTGAATTGATGGAAGGAGATTACACTCCCGGAAGCAGATGGCACCACAAAAATCTTCACAACAGCCCTGATATCTTCCATACAGGCTACCCGGGATTTCTCGCTACATCAGATCCGGGCATAGGACCACAGAGACAGAAAAGTAAGCGCACATGAATGCTTCCAGTTTAGGAGGAGACTCATTATCTTTAACGCAAGCAATTATGGACATTTACTCCAGTGCAAGTTAACAAATATTCTTTTGATTTTATTTATCCTAACACTCCCTTGTAGGTGTCCTGAAAGTTGTCATATTTTGGCAAGCGGTCCATCATTCCAAATTCCTCTTCTATGTTTCCTGACCACATAGCCAATTGGCAACTGATAAACATTTACAAAATTGAAACCATTCCTCCCCGCTAATGACTTCAAACTGGCAGTCCAAGCACTTGGAATCCCAAGAGTGGAATATGGGAGCGTCTCTCTCTGTGGCCTTCCCAGATAGACGACGGCCCCGCTACGAGCCTCAATCAACGCAGCTGCTAGACTCATAACAGGCTCCAAAAGAAACTGTCACATCTCTCCGGACCTTAGAGCCCTCAACTGGCTACCTTTTGAGGCCAGAATTCATCTAAAAATCACATGTATGATGCACAAGGCCATACACCACAAACCCTGAGTTACCTAGCTCAGAAACTGGTGCTCTGATGCAGTAATAGATCCTCCAGGCAGGAGTGCAAGCAACCTTCTACTGAAACCACAACGATTTGCCAAGAAAAAAACATACATCCGGACCTTCTCGGGGATGGCTCCTAGAATTTTGAATGCACTGCCCCCAGAGACTAGACAGAATCCTTCTACTGCTTCCTTCAAAAAAGAAGTGAAATCTATGCTCATGGCCAAGTTCACATGAACTATGTATACTTCTTGTAATTTTACTGCTATTTTGTATTAGATGCTAGTTTGTTTTATTATCACCTATATTTTTCTACACCTGTTTCGGTTGTTTACATCTGCCCTGTAAAGCGCTCTGATACCCACAAGGGTCTTGTTTGCGCTATACAAAACCTTCAAAATAAAATAAAGATAATCACATGAGGAATTCTGGCACTGACATTGGGAGGAGGTTGAGGGGGGGGGGGGGTACCACAGGGAGAAGGGCAGGAAGGGGTGTTGCAATATGTCTGTTTGATTGGGTTGTTGGAATACTCCATGGGGAGACCTCACCTGGCAGCCCTAGGTCCTTCTCCATGTGTGCGGTGTACTGCCTGAGCACAATTATTATGCACAGTGGTACATCATATGCATGATTACTAGATTTGATATGTTCTGTATTTTATTATTATATGACTATGCCATTGTACTACAATGACAATTGCACTGTTGATGTTTTAATGTATAATGGGGAATTGTCAATACCGATGTATGCCTAATGACAATAAAACTCTGTTTAATGATTTGATGATGGCACATGGGTGCCCCACACTGTGGACCTACTTGCAGTAACTACAGAATAAAATACCTCCAATAAAGAAATAATATATGTTTTTGGCCTGAGAGGGTGGTTGTTCATGAAAATTCAGGCTCAGAGGAATAGGGACTACAATGGCTTCAGTTCCTAATATAACATGACCAACTTGCTACTTCAAGGATAGGCTGCTTTCCCATATTAACATGATCCATCCACCTTAAAAGATGACTATTATATCAGTGGCAGCTGACATCCAAGGAGAGGGGTGGGGCGTGTAAATGGGTGGTGGGTAGTTGCATGCCTTAACTCGCAGTGTGCCACAAGTAAAATAATAAAAATCCACTTACTTTACATGCACGATACGTCCTCCTCCTTGCTGCACGTCTTCCCGCCGCTGCAGTCCGGTGTTTAGCGTAGGCCCCAGCCAACCCCCTTAACCAATCTTAGCACTGCTCTCATGCAGTTAACCAGCATGAGAGAAGCACCAGGATGGGAGGGAGCGGCCTCTCTCGGCACTCCTGAGGGCACTGGAGGCCTGTGCTTGGTCTAACCCAACTGTCTAAGAACAGCTAGGTTAAAGAGGTTTGAGAGTGCGCATGTCTGGCTGGTCAATGCAAGACGGCCGGCCAAAGGGACATGTGCACTTTGAACTCAAGTGCCCAGGCAGCCCACCCTCCTCCCTACTGCTGCCACTCAGCAAGCCACCTGCCTGTCCTGACACTCAGTTCGGAATGGGTGGATGAAAAACAAAATGGTAATAAATTTACTTTATTACAATTTTATTTTTCATCTCTGGGGCTTTTGGGGGCATTTTAGTTGGGGTGGCGATGCCCCTCTGCTCTAAAGGAGGAGCCGCCCCTGTGTTATATACATTTCTATCATCCTAATGGGTGACTCAACATCTTCCAATAATTATACAAGTCTGCTAATAGTGATACAATTAATAGTAGCTCACTAATCAATCACAGATAAGCAACATGTCTTGAATGGCATCAGCTCGACTAGCTTGCACCCATAGAAAATGCAGCACTATGTTGTTTGACAGTTAGGCCAAAACGTAAAGGATCTCGTGTATGTAGTTTCCATGTCTTACTCCTGTAATACCACTACAATAGTTTCTTCCTAACAGTGCTGAAGTGTGACTAGAGTGAAACATAATCCTCAGGTTTTATTAACATCAAGGCCAAGCCAGGCTAAACAAGACTTTTGAGCATTAATGCGCCCACTGAAGATTCCATTTTTGGTCCCACGGGTGCTTTCGTGACCCCCTGCTGCCCTCAAATCTATCCAGAATAACAACAGATCAAGTGGGTTTTTGATAAATCTGATTTCTTGATGGGTCTGGATCCTCTCAAAGTTTTTCACTCAAGATGTTAGAGTTTAAATGGGGTTTCTTTATTGGCGCAGAAGATAATCTCAGGAGGCTTGACAGGGACAAGGGCCCTGTGGGCATTAAACTCAGGGAGGATTGTCTTGCATGCTCCCGGATGATAGGGTCCCCATGTTACACTGTCTCCATCATCTACACTGTCTACTCTGCCTACTTTGTTAACACCGACTAGGGACCTCCTTGCAAACAGGTGAAGGGTAACAGAAGCAGGATCTGGGTGGTCTTCAGCCTCTGTCAACTCTTGCTCCTCTTCCAGGGTGTTTTTAACTTCATGCTAATTTCGCCTTCATGGAACCCCTCATGCCTTGCAGCTCTCTGCTAGTATCTGACCTTACTGGATGTCTTCCAAATCAATTCTCGCCCAAATGGGAAAACAGGTAGGTGTTGGAGTTGCCACACTGATTATATTGTATTCAGGGCGGGGACACAACTAGACCTGAACTTCGGGGGAGTCTAACAGGTCAACCAATAGAGTTGGCACTAACACTTCAAACAATGGAGCAGAGCTTTCCTTCGAGACAATACAAGAAACTAGCAAAACATTGTGCATTCTATACATATTGGCCAAACCCAATACAATTGCAACAAACAGGTTTTAGTGGATTTGACAATGTTTAAAGGCAACTGACATGTTTTGGTGGATTCAACAATGTTTAACAGGCTACTGACAGAGAAATTGAAAAAGGCGAATGAATGATTTGATAACTAATAACAGCATCATCTAATTGTAATACAAAGCACTTTATAATCAGTTTTCGCAAAGATGTTTCAAGACAACGAACCTTTTATCCAGTGGTACAAAAATTCCTCTGTGAAATGAAGATGAGCTCATGGAACATGTTTAATTCCATCTTCAGAAAGGAGCTGCTCCCTGACTGTTTACCAAAGGTATGTTTTCAGTCTGCTCATCGGGGTGTTGCAACATATGCTTGTTTGGCCTTGCACACATCTACAGGTCTCAGAATATTGACTTAGTGGGTAAATGCATCTGCTTTTGGGATGTGTGACTAGTTGGTGTCTCCCGTTTTAGTGGCCTTTATTATGAAGGAGTGATGCAGGGATATTTGGTACCCGCATACAGATAAAGGACCTGTACAAAGTAAAGGCAGAATTTGTATCTGCTATTGCAAGAAGACCAGACAGGAGTCGGTCTCGGCAACACTTATATTTTACATAAGTATGGTTTTTGTTGTTCACATTTTTTTGCAGAGTGACGAGCTACGAAATATCCTTACTCCTATCGTCACACTGGTTTTAACTCCATCCATTGGGGATAGTTATTAAAGTTCTTTTCCCCTTTATGAGATGGTTTTAATGCACTTTTGATATTATTTGTGCACTCTGCCCCTCATTCACCTTTAACATTGGAGTGAAAAACACCTCACGCTCCTCTCCAGAGGGAGAGTTGTAGCCCACACAGTGCACCTTGCGGGAACTGTGTGCAAGAGGGAACCCAATGATGAAGCATGTCACCCAAGTGGTGAGTGAGGGTTCTCGTCTTTAAAAAGCTAATGCTTACTTTGGTATTTTTGCACTTTGTGATTCACATAGTAGTATAGTTTCCATTAGGATGCTTGTTGTGAGTATTATACTTTGGAGTGGTATTCCTTTTGGTTATTATTACTCCATTAAAGGACCTTTTTGTGAGATAACTGGCAAGTCACAGGCATGATTCCTAAAGCATCTTCCATTCCTCCTGGAATTTAATAAATGGGTGCCAATCGATTTACAATATCAACTCCTGATAATTGCTCTGGCATTAAAATAATGCAGTAAAGCATTGAGCAGTTTTCAAATGGAATGGCTGAGCTACGTCCATGCTGGAAACCAAAGGCCTAAAGAACTGGCAAAATTGATAGTTGCATTGAAATGACTTTGCAACAAATGGTGTTCCAGCTTGGAAAGGATACAAGTATACATTTAAGCTCCAGAACACATAGAATGTGTGGCTGATGGCAATGTCCTGCAAAGAGGTCACTCTAACAAAAACTGAAATCATGCCTCTTAATAGCAATTAGTAGCAAACCATACTTTTAATTCTGTTCCAAAGCCCCCAGCACATAAGTGTTCACTAAATATCAATGTTTTTATTCTGTCCTGCAGGGGCAATGTGCATTAATAAATGCAACATTTGCTACAAATTTCTCCAGAATTTCTTTCAGAAGAATGACGATATTCTCTGAAATGGTTGTTCTGAAATGTCTATACTAATTAAAGCATTTAGCTTGGCCTTGGTAGAGAAAGACACACCCTTGAATTGGAACACAAGAGAGACCCCAGGCAGGCAATAGAGTTACCAGTTTGTCATTGTAACACTGGACCAAGTAGGGCATAAAGTAGTGATTCATTGCGCAATGCTTTTACAATGTCAGAGTTACGCTGCACTAATTTGATGAGGTGGGAAACCACGATGCATTGGATACACAATGGGACTACGGTGTACTTCCTCTGCATAGACACCACCCCTGCGACAAAAAAGACACACACAAGCCACACATTGAAACAAATTTTACATCTGAAACACTTATTATAAAGGTGCTTTTCTTAGGCAGAAGAGTAATGACTCTGATTAGACATCGGGGCTGCCATGAGTACCTATGCATTTTAAACATACTGGAGAGGTTCACAAGTGCGGGAGCTATCTTCTAATGTCCATACAGCCAGCAAGGGGCTGAAAGCGGAAAGAGCCACTGCCATCTGCAGCTGCTGGGGACTACGAGTCCCAGAAGCCCTGCAACCACACACCTGCACCTGGGTGCTGATTATCCGGCCCCATAAAGGAGCACCGCGGTCCTGCCTGGGCCATGGGCTAGCCCATTTTTGCCTGTCGACAGCCGGAAGGGGCTCTGCGTTCCCTAATACCCTGACCTAGGTTATTGTTTTGACATCATGCCGAAGAGGAAGATTGCTCCGAGATACTTGGGCGAAGAAGTGACTACCACTTTAGATTCCTTTCTTGCATGAGTTACAAACATTCTCACTAAGGATATTGAACTTACGGAGAAGCGGCTCTCCTTAGAAGAGGAAAGCAGTGGATTGGCAAGTCATACTATCCTATTCTAATCAATAACAGGGGAGACTCAGGTAGAGCCTGGCCCATCTATCACCCCCACAAGAACCAGTGAGGTGTGCATGAGAACTCTATGGTAAGAGAACCGCCTGTGAAAAGGAAGAAGCGGGGTTCCCGACAAAAAAGGGACCACAAGATACTAGGGGGACTGAGGCAAAGGTTCAAGTATCTATTTCTCCGCCAGCCACCGCCAGCTCGGATGATCTGTATCTCAAGATGGAACATTTGTTCACCTCACTTTTGCAGCCATGAATTAATAGACTAGACTCTATAGAGGTGCGTATGACCCAATTATTTAATAGTGTCACAAGTAATATGGTGAGTGGTGCTCCTCCTTATGTATTACAATCTCAAGCACCACCGACCAGAGTGAACGATAACCCAGAAGGCCTAGAATCAACATTATCCACAATGAATATCTTTCAGCGCCAGAGGTTAAAGAATCACCAAATACCGCTAGCAAACGGAGAGGGTTTTACAGCCCAGTTGCAGCCGAGAAACCCTATTATACCCCAAAAGTTACAATCGCCCATCAATAGTTTGCAACTCTATCCCCCGTGTTTCCCGACTGTTAAACCTCCTGTTCAGGTAGCTACTGAGGCAACGGGGAGGGATGGGAGGTGAAGGTGAAGGAAGGGGCCAGTCTACATGTTCTAGTGGCCGCAAGACTCAATTTCTAGATTTACCCCCTATGTTCTGATCCTAACTAGCGATCCTGGATTGAAATCCCCACATAGCAAGACGACTGACCAAGTTATCTGCAAGGTATCACATTGGTTGGAAAAAGCCAGGGGTGTAGATAATTGTCGACGTGAACATATTTTAATGGTACGGAGAATTGATTGGGTAGGACTGTCCTCAAAAACAATACCTGGAGACTGTGTAGTTGTAAACTTTGATGACCAAAGGTTAGTGTCCACCCTCTTACAGCAGCTCCCTTACTCTTCCTCAAGATATTTGTCCTATCTCTAGGGTTTTCCTACAAATCTTTTCCCTATGCTGGTCTCTCTACAGGCCCTAGAAGGTTGACACCTCTACCCCCAAATGTGGACAAATGTATTCCTCCTAGATCAGAATTGGCGCCCAAAAATGTATATTCAACTTTGGATGGGCTGAACGCCTGTGATTAACTGGATATAGATACAAATGAAACAGTTTCAGATAAGTGTGGGGTAGGTCGGAACCACATTCTCTTAATGTAGTGGGTCATGATGGGTCAAAGATATTTGTATCTTGGAACAGTGCAGGCTTGAAGCGAAAACTTGCTAACCCGGATTAGGTTAAAGAAGTTGTGGGGTATGATTTAATATGCCTTTAGGAAACTTGGGAGTTTGAGCCCAATATTTTAGATGGGTTCTGATCCTTCCACACTCCTGCCATACCATCCATGGCTGGCAGAGCTAAAGGTGGCATCCTTACTTTGCTAGCAAATACTTGCGTACTTAAGGTGCATACATTTTTATAGCTACTCCCCGTATTTTCATTGCTTAGTCTGTGGGGTAAGTAAGGACTGGGATCTGTTCATTGTTAACTTCTACAATATTTGCTTTACTGGTGATACTGCTCAGGTGGTGTGTTCGCTTGAGTCTGTTATCGAGTTAATCGGTTCTCATCATTCGAAACCTTTGTATTTAATCTGGATTGCCGATTTTAACGCCCTTTATTGTCTCAAGTTGAAGAAGGCTGTGTGTGGTCTACCTGATAACAAAAGTTACAATATGGTTCACTTTGCACATAAGGAATATGGCTCCCCGTCAACAAGAGGATATCCTTCAAGCTCCTCATCCACGCACACAAGGCACTCCACAAAACCGGCCCTGCCTACCTCAACAGACGTCTCTCCTTCTACATTCCCAACCGCCAGCTATGCTCCACCGACCTCTCACTGGCCACCGTCCCGCGCCTCCGAAGAGCTACCACCGGTAGGAGATCCTTCTCCCACCTCGCTGCCAAAACATGGAACACCCTCCCACTGAGCCTACGACAGACTCAAGACCTGCTGACCTTCAGGAGAACACTGAAGACCTGCCTGTTCGATCAGTAGCGGCCCTCTCCCCCCCCCCCTTAGCGCCTTGAGACCCTCGCGGGTATGTAGTGCGCTTTACAAATTACTGATTGATTGATTGATTGATTGATTGATTGATTGATTGTTTGAATGACCTTCTAGTGAAAGTGAACCTAGTGATAATAAACGCGAAGGATAACGAAAAGTGCTGCTTGCTTCCATCTTTTAGATGCACAGAGGGTGCTACTACGTTAGATTATATAATTGCCTCAGAAGCTCTTTGCTGTTTCTTAACAGAACCTGTAGGGACACACCAGAGGTTTAGGGATCATGCCTCACTTTCAAGTTCTTTGAAGACAGCAGGTATATATAAATCCCAGAATAATATGGCCCCACATCAGTATTAACAAGGAAGAGTGGCTTTACGCTTAGACAAAGTAGATAAATCCAAGGTCCTCCCAGGTGTTCTAAGATGGAAGTATGAATAGGTTCTCATACTTTTTAATCCAGGGGCCCCTTTGAGTGAGATTATATTGGCTTTTACTGAGGTTTTGTCAAACATAAAAAAAAATTGTTACGTGAACCATGTTGCACAAACTCACTAACATCAGGCTGGTTTTATTCTGTATGTACGAAAGCCCTGTCCACCTTACATATCGCACTACACGCTGATCCCAGAGATAGTGTCCTGGTTAAGAGCGTAAGGGCAAGATATAAAGAGGCAAGGACAACTAGGCTGAGAGCACTTAAGAACCAAGCTTGGAAAGATCTCAAGGATGCTAGAATGGCTAGAGATAGTGCCAGGTTTTGGAAGGTGGTGAATGCCCCATATTTTTGGATACCGGTGGTCCCTCTCTAGAGGCTTATATTGAGGAAGCAGGGTGGGTGAATCATTTCACCCAGATATATCGAAGCACACTTGGGTCCACTGAAGTGGAGGAGCCCCACTTTGTGGGGGAAAGGTGTGGACCTGTTGGTTTTAAAGTTACATGATGTAGGGAGAGCACTCGGAGAATGTATTAGTCTTAAGGCACCTAGCCCCGATGGGGTACCCGTGGATGTCTTTCTGGAGTGTCAGGACCTTTGTGCTCCTCTCTTGGTAACTGCCAAAGCTAAGGTGGAACCCCCACTGTCGTGGAAACAATCTGTAGTTGTGCCCATTTACAAGAAAGGGGATAGGTCAAACCCCAAGAATTATAGGGGAATCTCATTACTTGATTACACGGCTGAAATAATATGTCACTTGCTGTTACAGGTTGGAGGAGTGGGTTGAAGAAAAAAACATTTTGGTTGACACTCAGTATGGTTTCAGGAAGGGTAGGGGCACTATTGATCAGCGCCTAAACCTAAGTATGCTTATAGGCAAATATATGGTGGCTAGGAAAGGAAACAATTTCTAACGTTGTATTGATTTAACTGTTGCTTTCGATTGCATCTCCCACTCCAAATTGTGGGTACCCATTGCGGATATGGGTGTAGAAGTAACCCTAATTAATTTAATTAGACAGATGTATTCAGAGGCTACCGCAAGCGTCCGTTATGGTAGGGAAGGTGAAAGGCACTAAGCACCTTAGGATAAAACGGGGAGTTAGCCAAGGGTGTGTTCTTGGCCTATTTTAGGTCTCGCGCCTAGCGTTGCAGTGCCCAGCACTGCTCTCGCAGCTAGAGTCCTTTTGTCCGGGGTTCTGAAATCGAGCCTAGAATTGCACTCGCACGTGCGTGTGTTTTTACTTTCCTGTTCTGTTATTGGCCTAGGCGTGCGTGTTTGTTCCTTAGACTGCACGCAATAGGCCAAAGGCGGGCTCATTGCTCCGCCCTTGGCCTATTGGTGTCTATTACGCGCACCAGAGGCCATGTGGTTTCAATTATCGTGTCCAGACATGGGCGCGATAATTGAAACCACATGGCTGGCTGTGGCGCGCGCGCGCACATCACTCACGGCCTACAATGTTTCGAAAAGCGATCGCTTTCACTTTTGCGATCGCGTTACTTGTTTAAAGTTTACTTCATATGGCGCAACGACAGCACACCTGATCTGCAGGCCCTGGCTGGCCTAACTTCTGAACACCGAGCAGGTAAACACTCCAAAATCTCGCTCTTCCGGTTTGAAAGGTAACCTTTCCTACCACTCACTGAAACCCAAGCGCGTCGGTCGCTGGTGTGGGGCCCTTTCATTTCTGGATCAGCAGTGGTGTGCATGAGATGAGAGAATAAACACGTTCCCAGGCCGGGCGTTGAGGTGCTTTTTTTCAGGCAAGAGGTGAAACTGTGGGAAACACAACACACTTCACAGCGGCCGGGCGTGAGCGAAACTGAGGGACTTTTTTAAAATACAAAGCTTTGGATCTGGAAGACAAGTGGAACCAATTATTTAATCTCGAAGCGAAAGATATAAGCAGAGCCAGAAAGCCTTTTTTTAAGCGGAGTTTATAGCGCGAACGTGGCCCGAAGGTATCGGGTATCAGAGCGCTTTACACGAGCACCAGTTGCGTTACTGCAGTGACTCCACGGAACAGCATAGATACCCTTCAATTTACCCTCCTCTGGCGGGTTTCGCCCACTTTTCAATGATATTCTACTTGCTAAAAGAGCAACATGCCCCCATAGACTTTAATAGCGTCACCCTATTTGCAAACCTTCGCTAATCTCCTAAAATGGTTTATAATTTATTTACTTTCATTTCCTCAAGTCTGAAATGTTGTAGTTCACCCTCATGTGCCAACAGGTTGGCAGGCAATGTTGGACCAACAATTCGGGCAGTCTGACACCGCCAGATAGTCCAACTTGAAAGGGCCAGTGTGTGGGCTGATGTTTTAGCCACGTTATTACCCACGGGACGCAAAAACAAGCATTTGCAATGCTATAGGTCTTGCATTTGCGAGGGTTTGAGCTATTTTTATTGTAAATGACATTGCCTTTTATTTATGTTTTGGTTTTTGAAACATAAATAAAAGCCATTGTCATTTACAATGCCAATAGGTCAAACTCGCGTAAATGCGAGACCTATTGCATTGCAAATGCTTGTTTATTCTCCCTATACACCAACAGAGTGGAGTCAGCTTTGGCGGGGAGCTCTAAAGATGTCCCATATATCAGATCCCGCCCCCTATCCATCCTCCTCTATGCAGACGACGCAGTGCTTATAGTCAGGACTGGCCGAGCACTGCAAAGTCTCATACAGGAATATGCACTATTTATGATGGAGGTAGAGCTTCAGGTAAACGAAAGTAAAACTTTCATTCTTCTCTGTGGGATATGACCAAAGAAATACCCTCTGTTTCATATTAAAAATCGTAGGGTGGAGGAGGCTGAAAGGTTTTCGTATTTGGGGATACTTTTTTCGATACAAAATATTCTTGGAAAATAATGCTTTCAAATAGGGCCTTAATGTTAGAAAATACGATACTGGGCCTGTTTAACTTTACTAAACAAGCATTTACAATGCAATGGTCTCGGCATTGGTAAAGTTAGAGCTATTGGCATTGCTCATGACATTATTTTTGTTTATGTTTTTGTTTTTAAAACATTTAAAGAAACGGCATTGTCATGCCGAGACCATTGCATTGTAATGCTTGTTGTTAAGCCCTGACAGCGAACACCGACAGATGCAAAGTGGAGCCCACATAAGATCTATGCATGCGGGCAACTAGAGCCAAATTTCGGGTGGGGGGGGCTGAAAAAGATTTTGGGGGGGGGCTACGTCTTCCAGCCATAGGCAGAGTGGCTGTAAAAAGGGGCAGCCTTCGAGCCGAGACCTAAATAGCCTGCCGAAGTCAAGCACCTGTCTGTGTGTGCCCTGCCTCGACTGCTGAAATTAAGAGCCTGTCATGCAGATCCCAGAACAGCAGTCCCACGCCCTGGCTCTTTCTTATTCCTATGCTGTCGCTAGATGTCACCGGGAGAGAACTAAAGAAAAGAAGAGACGCTGTATCGGCGAATAAACCTCAGCAAAAAGATGTCTCAAGACTATGGCTGGTCTGCGCATCGTCCTGGGATGAAGTACCTGGAGCGTGATGTTTCCAGAATGCATGTGGACCCAGGTTACTACACTACACCGCATCTCTCTCTGACATGAACATGAGGGAAGGCCCCTTCCCCCACCCCACACCACCCACCACCAATGGCACCTTAGCTCTGGTGAAACGTGCAAGAACATTTAATGTACGGGATGTCCTGTGTAAGAAAGAGCAATACATGACTTCAGCCATTAGATGGCAGGGTCACTGCTCGCGATCGGCTTACCTTACACGCTTTTCGTGATTGTTGGAGTATTCTGCCTACTCGTCACACATTTTCAGAAACAGGATGTAGCGCGTCACGATGTCACACACAGCGGACATTTTAGGTTGGGAAGGCCAAAATTGAATAACGTTAGAACTCTCCTTAACAAATGGCGACGAGCGGGATAATCAAGGACCAATGAAGGAGGACATAATTTTCTAAAAGAGACAGGCAGAGTCGACGGGACGGCAGAGTGATACATACTCTACAGGAGCTCATTTGTATTGAGCGTTGAAGAAACAACACGATGAAAACAACAACGCAGCATTACCAGTGAGCAGCGCAGCAAATTATAACGCTTTTAAACTTTATTTTAAGCTTACTTCATCTAGGCCTTACCGTTCAACGTTAGAACTCTCTGATTTCAAATGAAAGCTGCCTAGCAACGCGCCTTGTAGTCACTGCTCGCGATCGGCTTTCCTTACACGCCGTTCGTGATTGTTGGAGTATTCTTCCTACTCGTCACACATTTTCAGAAACAGGATGTAGCGCGTCACGATGTCACACACAGCGGACATTTTAGGTTGGGAAGGCCAAAATTGAATAACGTTAGAACTCTCCTTAACAAATGGCGACGAGCGGGATCAATTCCCCACCTTGACCTCGCAGGCAGCTTCTAAACACCGAGGCGGCCAACTTCTGGGGGGTTTGAGGAGGAAACCAAGACAAGAGGGAACAAGCACACCAACGCCTTTCTCCGAGGCACAGCAAAAATGCCTCGGAGAAAGGGAGCGTCCTTTTCGGATTTGGGGGCGTGTTTTGCTGTTGTCTCCTCCCTGAGACTTCTCGCAAAAAACACGCCCCCCGATCCGAAAAGGACGGGGCATAATCGGAGTGACTGGACCTCTTCTCCAGTGGCTGGCCAGCATTTAAGAGGCCAGCCAATGGAGAACAGGAGAGAAGAGGGGCGGGTGCAAGCCCCTCTTCTCAAAGTCATTAAATCTCGCGAGCGAGACTGCGCAAGCGCAGCCATCGCTAGCCGAGACCTAAAAACCTGGGGCGAAACCCATGCCTGAGAGCGTGAAAATCTACGCAGTGAAAGCCGTATCAACAGCTATCTATGGGGCATGGCAGGAGTTGGTGATATACAGCAGGTCGGCGACGCTTTCACTAAAATGTTTTTAGCCTTACCCCGTAGCTGTTACTCTGTTATGTACCACAGCTTGCTGGGCTTACCTTTTATCACAGACACAATTTAGTTGACCCTAATTTGACTTTGACATTCGAAATGGAGGCGGGAAACAGTTATTCTGAATCAACAGATATTGCCGGACTGTATAAAACTCCACTTTGCCCTAAAGATACTATGGTTCCATTATGTAACGCGCACCTTGGATGACTTAGGGTTGCTTGAATTGTTCAATATTCCCTCCACATGTCTGACAATCAGCAAGGCAAGACCAAAGGATATTTTTTTTAGCGAGGGCAGCCTTCAATAGACGGGAAGCAAATAAAAATAAGTCAGCTGTATATATTATATTGCCCTTTCCATGAATCCAGGCTCCCATTTTTATCTTGCCTCCATACAGAACATACAGCCTCATTTTATTTTGATTAGACTTCGGTTGAATTACATCCCACTGATGTTGGGCTTGCCTGCAAATTGTCATTCACTCAGAGTTTGGCCCATGTCCATGTGATGGGAAGTTCACACAGTCCAACCCGCACTTTAGAAGCCCAGGTTCTGGTGTGAACCTGGGTTGCTATGGGAATTCACAAGGGCATATTATCAAGCCCATTATCGCCGCTTTAGCGGAAGTTTCCTGCCGCTAAAGCGACGATAATGTTATCGCCGTTCCTTGATAATATCGCCCTTATTGCTCCGATCATACATAGGTATAACTTTAGGCAGTGAAACCCGGCCCTATTTTTCTTACCACAGCTGGAAAGCCCATTGGTTTGTTACGCTCTTGCTTCCTCTCTTTGGCAATGCCTGAGTCTTAGACGACCCTGTTCTGATATGAGCAACTGAATAAATATTTGATGTTACTGAAAAATGAATTTGACCACCATGGCAGACTGAATGTATTCTCTATTGTGTTCGAGTTTTTTTAAGTAAGTTGATTTTATTATGTGTTTTTAAAGCATTGTTTGTTTCAATTATTATCTTAACAATTGGATGAACGTATTTATATGAGGTTTTTTATTAATTATTTTAGCACTGTTTATTTATTTGATATGCACACCTTTTATATCTACTTTTTATGCTGCAGGAACGTAGCGAAATAAAGATTTATGACTGATATAAATTTATGTTTAGGCTTCAGATAGTTGAACTATCTCAAAGTCTACCCTTAGGTCAGGCACCAGACACCTGAGCTATCTCTCAGGTGACAGTGGTCCATCACCATAGACAGAGCCATAACCCATCATTTCTTCTCGATTTCTTTTAAAATTGACTCTAATACAACCATATTTAGTGCCTGAGGGCACCCACTAAACATATTGAAAACCAATATATACAAGATATCAACTGAGTTGGTACTTAAAAAGTACAGCAGATGCCCTCAGGCATCTTGGCACTGAACAGGCTAATGACATCTGAAATTATATGGAAAAAAATAATCAATAAAACTGATGAATTTTAAGGGCCTTCCTAAACATAGACTTGTATTCTATTTTGCAAAGGCCAAATAGATGAAGCAACACTAGAGATAGAACTTTGTGACAACTCCTGCGGCCATATCTGAATGCCTTGACACTTGTAAATAGCTGTCTCAAGAAGGCCAATGTGGCTTTGGCATAGTTCTAACTAGAAATAATGGCAGCATGAACAACACAAGCTTTCATGTGGACCAGAATAAAAATAAGATTTTTCTTTGAGATCCTCCTTTGGAGGAACAGAATGACAACTGCAACAGCAGGATGAGGCAGGTGGAAATGCCATAATTGTAATCTTATCTGACGCTATTCAAAGCAGAGACATGGGCAGTGTCAGCGACTAAACCAGGTTTTAAACTCATCTGGCCTGCATCTAGTGACTCTGCTTTGGGGGGTCTAGTGCTTGCTGAGATGGACATTTCATGCTTCTCTGGTCATTGCAGAAACACACAAAAAGGTTTTTAAAAAAAAGTACGCTCCTATTTTTAAGTAATGCATGAAGGGATTTAATTCAAAACTGTCAATGAATTTGTTCAATAGAAATTCACTGGAAACTGTGTTCAGCGCTGGGCGTTGTTCGGTGATCAACTAAATAAATGCATTTTTTTTTATTCAACATTATATTGTTAATTTGCAAATAATACAATACAGAATAGTGGCTTGGTACATTGGGTATTACACTAGTCGTGTTAGTCTGTTGCGTTTCATTGACATAGGTACTGCAAGGCCTCAACACACCATAACTTACATATAAATGCTTTTTTATGAATGTAATCCAAACCTGGAACCATTATTGGCTAGAACACGGGGTGTCCTGGTGTCCCCAACATCACAGTACTTCTGGATGTGCTTACTGGTTCACACTTCCGGTGTAAAGTTTCACCATCCTCATTCTAAACATCATTGCCACACTACAGCATGTAATTATAAATGTGATGTCACTAAGCACCCATTCTTGTTAAACCTTCTAAAATTGAATCTCTGGGATCCTCGTGCTTTTGATAGCTAGTAAAAACGTCACCGGCTGTCAGCGCCTGCATGCCTCAAGGAGCGTTGGGTGCACCAAACACCACTGATGAAATCCTGTTTGTTCTGGTTGCCACCTATAGGGGACCCCATGCTCATACCAGTCTGGGCTCTTTACGCCACCAGCGTGGTGAGAAGAACTCATCCAACCACCCGGAGGCAGATTGGCTCGCTCCTGCTATCAACTTGCGGCCAGCATTGGCCATGATTGCACGTAGGATCCATCCAAAAGGAGCGCATCAAACTGGAAAACCTGGTTAGAGCATCACATTTCTAAATCACTGCCAATGGTATCAACAAACAAATCATTCACAGGTGAAGAATAGGCCCAAGCAATAACCACCTGAGCCAAAACGACGCGCTAAGAATGTCACGTTCCAAATATTTTCAACAACCAATTGAAAAGATCCACATATATTTCATTATCTTACGTTCATCAAGTTTGTTTTTTCAGGTTTTGGCAAATAAACCGTAGAAACAGATCCTTTGAAATAGATTTATCGCACAAGTTTAGATTCTTAATAGGCACAGAAGAGGAAATGTTTTCACTCCAGAGGTACAAGTACTCATGAAAGAAATTCCTTGGCAAACAGAGAATGGACAGAGAAACTTCACAAGACAATGGCGACTTGTCTTGTCGTCAACTGTTAAATGCGCATAAGACTTTCTTAGAATTATGAAAGGATAGTTTCAGGGAAAGTTTTGCCTCTTTGTTTCTAATGTTGTAATGCCTGTAGAGTCTGGAGCATTACTGCACAACATAGAGAGCCTTAATGGACATTGTCCATCTGACTAGGCCTCATTCATATATTATTCCAACACCCATCCATTTATCCACCCACTCACATACCCATTTGATTTACTATGATTTATTTCAGGATAATGAAGCAGATACTAATTCTGGACTTTGGTGGGAGAATGATCCATACCAATATGGGTTGCACCACTTAATCTTGTGCCTTTTACATATGGACCACTTGGTGGTAGACATTTGTATGCTTTTTTTTTACTTTACAAATGTGTTGCTTTGCTTAATAGCTAGACCTGAAATATATAGGTTGAATAATATTAGTACTGGAATGTCTGTTATAGATCAATGTGGATCGTAGTCTGCACCAAGAGACCATTTTCCAGGTAGTATGTGCATAATAAATGCCCTTATTCATTCATTGATTCACTTGCGTTTTTGGTACACCACCCATCGACAGATCTTTCTATGCACTGGCAGGATGCTCCATGTCATTGGCTGGTATCGTAACCTGTTCCAGACGGATCTTGGCAAAAGTCTCTTTAAAACCAGTCAAGGCACACTAACAATGGAACCTATTTATTGCTTATGAATACAGTTGCTCTTTGATGGAGCGCTACGTATGCATAGTATGAACTCGTTTTGCCATTTTCTAATGATGTGTCGGCTAACCACTACGTTGAGTAATCTGCAGCGGTATGCTTGCGTTCTCTCGCCTTGATTTACGTGGTTTCGTCTCCTTGACTGGCATTACAAAGCGATAATTCATAAAATTGAGCTCGTTCGGCGTCTGAGATCTCCATTGTTGTATCTCTTTTCAAGTTCCCTTTTCATGAGTAACGAAGGCAGATGTTGGTATTGTTATCTAAAGTTTTGCTTTTGTCACGCGTATGCTGCTTCAACCACCTGTGTGCACAATTTATAATTTAAGGGAAATTTGCAGTGGGGTTTGCATTAGATTCCCTGTCTTAATGTAGCAATATTGCCTTATTTTTGCTTAATACACAAGTTTTAGACTTCAAGTGGCCTCCGAACGATATCTTTCTTTCACAATAGAGACCACACCATTGCATTAAGATCTGTGAGCAAGGGATTAACTGTCTGCCATGTGCCAACTTCTGAAGAGCTGACAGGAGAACTAGGGCAAACTGCACGTCTCTATTTAAAAAGTATGATGGCCTCGTCACGGAGGCGGCCAGGGGCCTCAGTAGAGAGCAACAGGGGAGACTGTATGATGTGGGTGATAAGGCTGGTAAATTGATTGCGTGGCTGGACAAAAGGGAGAGAGCGAGTCGTGTAGTCCCGCTGATTGAGAAAACAGATGGTGTGTGTGTTACTGAGCCGGAAGAAATTGTCTCCTGCTTTGCGGACTATTTCCGTGGGGTGTATTCCCCGGTGTCTTCCAGCTCTGAAGAGGATTCCCGTGCCCTGCTCAGGGATATCGCGCTGCCTTCCCTTTCGGAGGAGGACAGAGTGTCGTTGGACGCCGCTCCAACCTCCGACGAAATCGCCCTCGCCATACGTTCGGTCGCTTCCGGCAAGGCCATGGGTCCTAATGGTCTCCCCATCGAGTTGTACAAGTTGCGACCGGATACGCTGGCTCCACATCTCCGATCGATGTTCCTGGAGGCTCATTCGGTGGGCTCCCTCCCGCTGGACCAGCGTCTGGCTACAATCGTGGTTATCCACAAGGAGGGGAGACCTCGGGACCGGGTTACATCCTATCGGCCCATTTCGCTACTGAACGCGGAGCCCAAAATTCTCGCCAAGGTCCTGGCCAATAGGCTGGTCGGCGTGGTGGGCGAACTGGTCCACCAGGATCAGTCCGGCTTTATTCCCCATCGTAGCACGGCCCTTAACTTGCGGCGTTTGCATGGGGTGCTCGCACGTGTTCAGTACATCCGGGAGCCGGCCATTTTGGCGTCCTTGGACGCCACCATGGCGTTTGACACGCTTGAATGGCCATACATCTGGGCGATGCTTGCGAAGTTTGGCTTTGGCGCTGGGTTCATCAGTTGGGTCAAATTGCTGTATTCGGGCCCATTGGCGCAGGTGGTGGTGAACGGTAGAGTATCGGCTCCGTTCGAGCTGGGCCGGGGCACGAGGCAGGGTTGCCCCTTATCGACGCTCCTTTTTGCGCTTGCCTTGGAGCCCCTGGCGGAGTGGCTGCGGTGGGAGCCTTCCATCCGTGGTCTCCGTTGGTCCCCCGAGTATGAGGACCGCGTATCCCTATACGCTGATGACATCCTTCTGTACCTAGCTTCCCCACGTAAATCACTGATAGTTCTGGTTGATGTTTTGCATTCATTTGGTCGTAACTCCGGCCTTGTTATCAACTGGGCTAAATCGTGTGTGTATGTTCTCTCTGGGGAGGCTCCTATTCTCCCGCGGGGCTGTCCGATCCACATCGCCCTGCAGGGATTTCGGTACCTGGGTGTCTTCATTACTCTGGACCCGGAGGCCCGGTATGATCGGAACTTGCTTCCCCCCCTCCTGCGCCTGAAGGAAGATGTCACGCGCTGGCGGCGCTTGCCGCTCTCGCCGCTCGGCCGGGTGGCATTGTTTAAGATGATGTCTCTGCCGCATTTCCTGTACGCCTTGCAGAACACCATGGACCTCGTCCCAGCGCGCTACTTCCGTGAGGTGGAGAGTTTGCAGCGCCGCCTGTTCTGGGACGGGAGGCCGCGTATCGCGCTGGCGAAGCGGACGCTCCCATGGTATGACGGAGGGGTCGCCCTCCCGGATATCAAACGGTACTATTGGGCCTCCCAGCTGGCTGCTATTAATCACGGCCTGTACGGGCCCGCCTTAAACCCGGCATTCGCAATGGATAAGATGCTACTCCCGGGTGGTGACTATAATCGAGCGCTCTACTCCAGCGCGCCCGACGCTCGGCTGACCGGCCCCACGCGTGTCATGGTGCGAGTGTGGCACGCGGCCAATGTGGCGATGGGGTGGAAGGACCGTTTGACCCGGGCATCGCCACTATACGCGTCCGAGCAGTTGGGCTCCCTGTGGACCTCGAAGGGCTTTGAGAAGTGGGACATGATAGGCATCAGCAAAGTGGGGGATCTCTGGACGAGGGGAGGATTTAAAACGTTCGAGATGCTGCAGACGGAATTCCAGTTGCATGACAGGGAGTACTTTCGGTATTTGCAGATCCGTCATGCACTGGGCTCCGTCTTCCCGGACGTTGCATCCATCCCGGAGTATTCCCCCCTGGAGGATAGAGTGCTGGATGGCCATGTTCCGGACAGCAGGATCTCACTGATCTACAAAAAACTGATCAATGACCGCTCGGGATTGCTGACTGCCCTTCGTGAGGCTTGGGTTGCCGATGGACTGGAGCTGGACGACGAGGACTGGACCTCTGCGGTGGCCTCCCCGAAAGAGGTGGCCATACCGGCCCGCCTTCGCTTCGTCCAGCTCAAGATACTCCACAGAGTCTACATGACGGGGCCAAGGCTCCTGCGTATGGGTTATGCTGTGGACGGGTTGTGTAAGCGTGGGTGTGGCGCTCTGGGGACCTTTCTACATATACTGTGGGAATGCCCGGAGGTGGAGCGATTCTGGCGTGGTGTGCATGAGGTCTTGCGTGTGGTTACGCATGTGGTGTTGCTACCCGAAGCGAGGAGATGCCTGTTGAATGTGTGGGAACCTGCCGACTATTCGGCGCCACAGACGTGGTGGGTGACTCTGGGATATATGGTGGCCAAGCGTGATATTGCTCAACTGTGGGGATCCCAGAGGTCCCCGACTGTCTCGGCCTGGAAGGAACATATGGATTGGTGCATGTTTCGGGAAAAGGTGGTGTATGTGGTGAGAGGTAAGCCTGGGACATGGGTGAAAGTATGGGGCCCCTGGAACGCCTACCGAGGGGGAATTTGTGCTCCGCCGTTATTGCCCGATCCGTCGCCTGCCCCATCCCCTTAGCCGACCCATCTTCCTTGTTTCCGGACATTGAGTTTACCCAGCCCTGGTCCTGATCTCTTCCCCTTCTTGATCCTCCTATGGACTGGTAGGGTCCCCCTCTCAGGGGAGCACATGCTGCTATTTCGGATTGTGGATTGCCTTGTGGGTTTGTTTTTTCTGGTTGTTTTTTCAGTTTAAAATGAAACCGTACAGTGGGGTCCGGATGGGGTGGCTATCAACGCTGCTAACTCCTGTGCATCTTCCTCGGCCGCAACGCACGCTCTACAATGTGTATCATATGCTCCTTTTGTCTACTAGCGGCCGGCCGGAAGGTTGTAGGCCCATCTTTGTATATTTTTTTAGTTTTGTAATAAACGGTTTAAAAAAAAAAAAAAAAAAAAAAAGTATGATGGACCAAGTTGGAGGAGCCAACTAAATTTCGTTTTTTGAAGAGGGGTACAGGATGCCACCAATAGTTAGGGGAGTGATTGAGTAACAGTGACAAATGACCTTTGGAATTGTTGTAAATGCTCCACCCACCACTCTGGCTAAGCTTTTATCGTCACAATAGAAATGAATGCATGTCAACACTGAAGCGTCATCTCAATTTCCTTTTTTGAAGAGGGCTACAGGATGCCACCCATGGCTAGGGGAGTGATTGAGTAATAATGGCAAATGGCCTTTAGAATTGTTGTGAATGCTCCACTCACCACTCTAGCTAAGATTTTATCATCAAAATAAAAGTTGATACATGTCAAGACTGAAGCCCCATCAACGTTTGTTTGCTATGTCATTGAATGCTTAATCACTGCACCCACCTCCCTGCTCGCACCATACACAGTTAAGATATATTTTGTCTGCACATTTTGGGGGGTTGTATTGTTGCTATAACTAATCTGTTGACCCCACCATTTGAAACCACTAAAGGATATCATTTCTTATCTCTTAATGCTGCTCAACATCATTTCACAATTTAGCTCGAGACCTTCATTTTTTCCTCTTGATATAATATGTGAATTTTGCACAGCCTCTTGTTCCAGTGTTTTATCCAGAGATTTTCTGTCTTAGCACATATAAAAGATAAGCAAGTGTTTTTTTCGATTGTTTCCCCATTCTGTCCTGGTTACAAGTGCCCTGCTTCTTGTTCAGGGTATATTCACTGTCAAGAGACGTTCGTGTTGGGTATTGTGCACTGTATGAATGGTGTTAGTCAGTCATTCAGCATGAGCTTCAATAACAAATCATGTATGGGTTGTATGTGATATTGATAGTTGTATGTCTAACATTTGCATACACTTGGTAGCCCATCCGGTATCCGTCAACAGGGGATGTTGTTGGGGACTGAAATTATATTTGCAAAACATGTATTTCACTGGAACTTTAATACGGGTGAATGATAGCTAAGGTTAAGTCATTATGTTGGTGGAGAAGGATGAGAATGTGGGTGCACTTTAACTTTTCAATTTCCTGTCGTTTTAGTTTTGGGACAGCACCCTGGCTACCTTTTTAATAAACTTTGAGCTTCAATCAGGTACAAAGATGCACTAAAGTGCCTTGTGAAACTGTTGCATGTCATAATAGTGACTACAAAAACATATTGCCTCATTTACAAAAAAAATTATGCAGCGCTGCAAGCCATTTTGCCAAGCTGCGTCATTTTAAAATCAAATGGATATATCGCATTAACAACAATACGACACATCTGTGTGCTTTCCCCTGTGCTAGTGCACAATTAGCTGCCATGCACCAGCGCAGGCATCCTTGCGTCATGTTGCGTTGCGGGGATGATTGCTTTTGTGCAGGAAGGGACACCAAAAAGTGATGCACGAGCGGTGCAATGGCCTTGTAAATGAGGCCTATAGATTCTAAAATCACAATATTGTCGAGGTGTGCGTATAGATATAGGGCAAGATTTACTAACCTTTCACGCAATGCAGTGTAACAAGACAACTTGCTGTGCTGCGTTGCGTGAAAGGGAGAGAGCAGAAATGCGACATATCTATTAAAATATGGCTCACTTCTGCTCTCTCATAGCGCTGGTGCACTTCAGGCTGCCTAGCGCGAACACAGGCACCCTTCCAACAGAGTGCAAGGGTGCCTGCGTTACAAGGAGAATTATTTTTCTGCTGTAAGAGATACCTTCCTGCACAAAAAGACTCTCTCAAGGCATTTCGCTTTTTCTATGTGTGCTGCAGATTGCAGCACACATATAAAGAGGAAATAACGAGAGAATTAATTTTTTTCCTCCTTACGCCATCCTCTGGGTGGTGAAGCGATTTCATGCAATCACAGGTTTACAAACCTTTGTAAATCAAAGATTGCGTTAAATCCATGGGTGAATGCATGGGAACTGCCATGTTCCACCCATGGAGCACCTCCCAGAAGGAATTGTAATGCAATACAGTGCAAGCCACTGCAGTGCGTTAATTTGTTTTTACAAAGCCACGCAAGGTGGTGCAAATCATCCCTTGCGTGGCTTTGTAAATATCTACTAGCATTTCGCATCATGGATGAGCCACAAAAGTGGTAAAACCATGCCGCAAAAAGTTAGTAAATCTGGACTAGAGTGTTCTAACTCCACATGATATTGATAACCTGGAGACGATATTGTTGCAGATCGAAATTTTGAAGTCGATATTTAGCTACAACGCGTGAAGCTTTTGGTAACCCTTTAATTTACACTTTGTGAATCGGAACACTCCTTAGGAACATGATTGACAGTTTCATTTTAAAGCGGTTGAAATTCCCAGTGTAATTTCCCAATAATCAAATATTTTCATATTGCTTTCACTAACACAGGACTAGCAATGAATTTGAGTGAGCTGCAAAATAGAGACTAATGTTTGTTGTTAAGGCCTTTCACTTTTGGAATAAATATCAAAGGCAAATGATCACTCAATCTGAATTTCAGGAAGCAACAAGGGGATCTGGAGTGGATCCAAATCATGGGTAAACCACAATTATCCCCCAGCTCACAGCCTACCTATTCTGTATTCGGACTAAGTCTGAAGCAAAACATTTCATTTCAAAACATGGAACAGAACAACTAATTTCAGGCCCAAAACATGATATTTTACGTGTGTAATAATATTCAGACAGATAATAGCCCAATCCCTAACATTATGTATCTGGATAGGAAGCAAGGCATATTGCATGTGTCCTAAATGAGCTATACTGTGTGTACAATGGTGGAAATTGTAAGGTTTGGCACAACCTACTTTCTCCCCTAATATTAAGCTAGAGAGTCCTTTTGTGCTGCGCAAACCTGTTTTCAGTGTTTGATGAAGCCCGGGAACATTGTCCAATGCCCGCCCCTCATTATCTCATGCCTAAATAAAAAATATACAAATGGATATAAAACATTATGCGGTAGGAGAAAATTGATCAAAATGGTCATTTACATAAAGCTAGTATAGTCAGCATGCTTACAGCAAGGTGAGCACCGGTACAACCACTCGGAGAGGTAGAATCAACCTTTCCAGCAGGGTCCTACTATATACCTCTATATACATGTACAGAGTATATACTCACTCAAGATGCAGAAATAGTCACATGAGTGTCAGCACATTGAGAAAGACAGCATGAGATGCAAATGCGGGGGATAAACAGGTGGGAAGACGAAGCAACTGACTGAATGCAATCCGAATGATTTCTCTAGGACATCCCATAAGACTGACATAGAGCAGTCGCTGTGGGGATTGATGCTGGAACTGTAAGCAGACCATGATGGGTAACGTAGATGCTACAGGTTCAGTCAGACTGGAGGTGAAAGGTTAGAGGTGTGAGTGATGTAGTGTTGTTCGGTTGTTGTAAAGTGTTAAAATTCAGCGACATGGTGTGGACCTTAGTACTGCCCATGTCACATTGTTTGGTGGGTTATTACCGCAGTCCGCTGACCCATACAAACATGCAAGCATGTGAAAAATCACAGCATTCTCAAGTGAAAGAACTGTGAAAAATAGCGACAGTCTCTTAGAAATTGGGTTGATGGTTGACTGGGCTGTGTGGTTTGGTCACGCACAACCACAGTCCCTTGCAGGGTGGACCACAAAAAGTCACTACATTAACCTGTGCTTAACCCTGAGTAGCTTGGAACAATAAGCAGTCAGGCTTAACTTAGAGACAATGTGTGTAGTATTTATGCAGTATACAAACAGTTATAAAGGGAAAATACAACACGAGAAAACTCCCAAGCCAATTTAGAAAAATAAAGTACATTTTAATGAATTATTTGACACCAAAATGACACTATTCAAATCAGTAGAACCAAAGTTATGAATTTTTAAAGTTTTTGGTGAAAACTAGCACCTAAAAGATCAAAGTGCCAACTGCGAACATCTAGCTGCGTGAGACCAAGCCAAAGTTAAAAGTTAATGCTGAACGCGATGGATCATGGTTTGGAATCAAGAAGAGGATTGGGCCCAGTCAGCACTTACCTTCTGAGAAGGTAAAGTTCAGTGTGGAAAGGCTGCAGGAGGTGTCCATGGAAGGAGCGTCATCGTCTGGTGGCCTTGGGTCGAAGCCACAGTGAAGATTTATACGTTCGGGCTTAATCGTCTAAATGGAAGTCAAAAATCGCAATCGGGACGAGGCAGAGGGCTGGAGCCAGAGATAGTTCCACGAGGTTGGATACCCCTTTGGTGAAGGACCATTGAGTGGATTTGCTTCAGCGGAGGAGAATGTAGCAGGAGAAGCTGTAAACTCAAATCGACCAGCGATGCACCTCGGACCGATAGGCGAGCAGGTTGGTCCCGGTCTCCTCCTTGTTCTCAGGCAAGTTTGTAGCCAAATATCTTTTAAGTCCCCAATTCGGATTTTGGCTATCTGGGCACCTTTAGCACCACTCTCAAGGGTCCAAGGCTGGAGAGGCAGCACTTGGAGGGTCAGGACTCACTCAGGCTGGGTCACGGTGCGGGTTCAAGATGGAAGAAGTTTATTGTGTACCTTTGGCTCCAAATAATAATAATAATAATCATGTTTATTTTAGTGTTTAGTCAATAAAAACTGCTACACTAAAATTCATGCATTGAGCATTGTGAACATAAACAATTTCTTTTCTTTCACTCTAAAACATAGTCCTAGACCGTTTTGTCAAATTGTTTTCATATAAAGGAGAATATCTATAAAATCCTTAAAGAGTCATATGAAAACAAATGTTATAAACATGAATGCATACAATGCATTACTATTAATACAGCGGCTTACTATTACACCTCTGTTTTACTTCTTGATAATAATCCCCCATGTGGGTCAGCCTCCAATGCTTGTTATTTAAATTAATTGTTCTTTAAATTTCTTAACTGGAGTGATAAAGTTTTTTCTTTTATGCCTAGCATAGTTCCAGGATTAAAGTGCAAGAACCTTGTGCAAATTAATCAATATTGTTTTCAATGCTTGTTGTTTAGATTAATTATTCTTTAAATTTCTTAACTGGAGTGATAACAGTTTTTCCTTTATGCCTAATGTAGTCCCAGTATTTAAAGTGCAAGAGACTTTTGCAAATTAGTCAATGTTACTTTGTTCTTACATATTCTACAATTATCATTCCCCTGTGTTACTTCTTTATAAAACTTCAAGTGCCTTATGATAATTGTTCCATTACTTTGATGTTTCATTTACAAATTTTACAACCTGGCAAATGAGGGGTTTTGAGGAGCCGCCAAGTCACATTATTGCCGCTTGCCTGCAGGATCGAATTTTTAGATCTCTAAAAATTCCTTTCAGCTTTTTTTTCCTTTCTGTCAAGAACCTCGGGCAAATGCGTATAAAAGTTTCTTCCTTATATTTACACATTCTTGGTTTGGCGAGTAGTCCTTCCAGTTTGGGATTAGATCTTTTGTTTCCCATTTTCCAAATCTGAACTGCATGAACTTGTGTTTTGTTGACAGTGAGAAGTGTGCTGTGAGATGCTCCTGGGGCAAAAGTGTTTGCTGTGGCCAGAAAACTATCCCCTGTGAGTAACTCTGGAGGCCCTGGGATAGTTGAAGAACCAGTCCTTGTCCCCAGGCAGAAGGTAGCAGAGCAGCAAGGCAAACAGTACAGCAATCCAGCAGGGCGGCAGTCTTTCAGAGCAGCAGCCCAGTGGAGTTGCAGTCCTTCCAGCAGTACAGCAGTCCTTCTTCCCGGCAGAGTATCCACAGGTCCAGAAGTGTACTGAAGTGTGGGTCTAAATATCCTATTTTGATTACCTGGTGCCCTTCTTCTGGAAGGTGGGAGACGCTTCTGGGAAGTTTCTTTGAAGTGGATGGAATTTCTTGACTCCCCTGCCCTGGCTCCAAGCTGGCTGCAGTGAAAATGCAGGGTCATTTCTCATTTGGCCTTTTGTGTGAAGGCAGAGCACAGGCTATTTAGTTGTAAGTGGGGCTGTGCTCAGCTCTGCCCCCCCATCCTGCCAGCAGATGGCCCACTGAGGCACACTTAATCCCTCTATCGTGTGAATGTCTGGGAGGAATTCACAAAGTGTAACTGTCAGCTACACCCAGGCATGTGGCCCAAGGCAGGCTGCAGGCACAAAGGGCTAGGGCAGGAAAATGCCCACTTACAGGTTGTTCTGGAGGGTGATGGCAGGGTAAACCTGCTGGCTTGGATTTCTCCTACAGTGGGCTGCAAGGGCAGCTATTCCAAGGACCTCCTAATGTAGGGCTGGCAACAAGGACCAGAGTTTGTGAGGCTCCCCGTCAATCTAGCCTGGGTTCGCTGCTACAGCTTAACTTGGTATGTACTTTGCGGTGGCTTCAGAAAGTACACATTGGTCTTATGGGTGATCCCTGTGAGAATCTGACTATGGAGGGTTAGCGCAGACCAACCTGGTGGTAGCTTCCTGGCTTGAGGGCTAAGCTGCCTCTGTGGTGAGCTGCTTTCCTCTTGATCTTTGTTGAGACTTTGGATCTAGTCTAGCTGCTGCAATGGTGCCACCGGGGAACCAGCAGGGTCAGACTGGCTGATAGGACAATCAGGCAGTGCCCAAAGGGCTGATCTAACAGGTCAGTGTGTGGGACTTTTTCTTGACTGTTTGTAGGAATGTTTTATGGTCTGCTGGGCTAGTTTCTATTGATAATTTGCGTAATATTAATACAAAAATTGCCTGTAACAAGCTCACATTCATGCAGTCTTTCATACCTTCCAAATCACTTATACAACTGTCCAATTAGCAAACCTGTGCCTCTTTTTCAGCTATCTAATTCACTCATGTGAGCCTCTTTTACTTTTGTGCCCAAGCCTATTTTCTGTACCAGTACGGCCCTGGCAACCAGGTTGCTGAGTGTGATGTATTTATTTAGGTCCACAGGTTCTCAATCTGCATTGCAACCTGTAGAGCAGTGACTCCTTCCCCAGGGACTTCCCTCCGAAGCTTTGCATTGCTTCAATATGAATATGTTTTCTTGACTAAAGCACACTGCAAATAGAATTACCCCTCAGCATTCGTAACATTTTTGACAAGTGCGGGAGCTGAGGTCCAGCCATGAAGTAATTTGATCTAATGGGGATCCTGGGTTTTCAAACAAGGTCCCATGTCTTGTAGTCTGCAGTCTAGCTGTTACCCCATGTCACCTCCCAGGTGGCCCTCTGCATACATCACTCACAGCTTACTCCATTTCTCAGCTTTCACCCTTCAGGGCACGCATTGGAAAGCTTGGTAATTCAGAGTAGAGAACTACAAAAGTAAAAAGATGCTATTTTAATTTGTGAGCATTCTCCTGATTACATTTAAATTATGTAGAGCAGCAGTTATAAAATTGAAAATATTCATCCTTTAACTGAAGAGGGTCTATGATTCCACAGGAAATGTGAAATCTGGGCAACTGGGGGGTTGGTAAAGGGGTATGTGGGCTCAAAACCCACCGGCAGCTCCGCGTTACTTTGTAGTTATGACTTACACGCTATCATAGTACTGTTTGCCTTTCACCTCCCCCTTTTTAGGTCTCGCGAGCCAAAGGCTCGAAGAGACATTTTATATGTGGGATTTTCAAAGTGCTACCCACAGTCTTTTGGCTGGCCTAAACCTTGAGTGCACGAGATCACATGCACGTGCACAGCTGCTCCTCTGCTCATTGCATTCCCCCCTCCCTTCTCACCCAGCCCTTTGATGCTCTGCTTGATTACTTTCACTTTCGCCCGCTTTGACCCTTGCATTCCCCCCTCCCTTCTCACCCAGCCCTTTGATGCTCTGCTCCCATCTCCCTCCTCCCTGGGCGTGAAGGGAGACAGAGCCATCCTGCTTGATTAATGGCTTTTTTATTTTACTGCTTCAACAGAACCAGCAGGCCACCAGTCACCCACTTCAGCTCTGTCAGTGCCCCACGGACTTTCGGTTTATGCTGCTGAAAGAGCATACAGTGAAAAGACTATGTGCCAGCTGATACGTTAAGAGCGTCTCACTCTGGGGCTCTGTTCAGTAATGATGTAGCTTTAAATTAATGTCTGCCTCAATGAGTACTTAATAATGATGAAATACAAGTCAGATAAAAAAACTTCCGCATTTCGGTAGCAACATTATCTAAGAACACAGAAGATCGTATGGCTTGTGGAACAAAGTTGTTTTTGTGCGACTTCCTTGTTTAAAGCACATAGTCATGGGCTCTCAATCACATGCATGATCAAACAGGGACATGCAGCTGAAATGTGATAAAAAGTTCCACACAAATTTCACAAAAGAAAACCACAAGGCTTGCGTGCAGATCAAAGACAGTTTATATGCAGCCAAAAAGGATAGTGCTGATCTCAAGGCATATGACTAACTAATTGACTCACTCTCACTGACTCACTCTCTCTCTCATGACTCACTCTCACTGACTCACTCTCACTAATTGACTCACTCTCACAGACTCACTAATTGACTCACTCACAAACTCACTAATTGACACTCTCACTGACTCACTCTCTCTCTCTCACTAATTGACTCACTCTCACTGGCTCACTTGCTCACAAATTGACTCACTCTCACTGAGTCACTCTCTCACTAATTGACTCACTCTCACTGACTCTCTCTCTCTCTCATGACTCACTCTCACTGACTCTCTCTCTCTCATAACTCACTCTCACTGACTCAATCTCACTAATTAACTCGCTCTCACTGACTCACTCACTAATTGACTCACTCTCAATGACTCACTAATTGACTCACTCTCACTGACTCACTCACTCTCTCACTAATTGACTCACTCACTGGCTCACTCTCACTGACTTACTCTCACGGACTCACTAATTGACTCACTGAGTCACTCTCTCACTAATTGACTCACTCTCACTAATTGACTCACTCTCTCACTAATTGACCCACTCTCACTAATTGACTCACTCTCACTGACTTACTCTCACGGACTCACTAATTGACTCACTCTCACTGACACACTCACTAATTGACTCACTCTCACTGACACACTCACTAATTGACTCACTCTCAATGACTCACTAATTGACTCACTCTCACTGACACTCTCACTAATTGACTCACTCTCACTGACTCACTCACTAATTGACTCACTCACTAATTGACTCACTCTCACTGACTCACTCTCTCTCTCATAACTCACTCTCACTGACTCACTCTCACTGACTCACTCGCTGATTGACTCACTCACTGAGTCACTCTCTCACTAATTGACTCACTCACACTGACTCACTCTCTCTCTCATGACTCACTCTCACTGACTCACTCACTAATTGACTCACTCACTGAGTCACTCTCTCACTAATTGACTCACTCTCTCACTAATTTCCACACTCTCACAGACTCACTCTCACACACTCACTCATTGGCTCACTCTCACTGGCTCACTCTCACTGGCTCACTAATTGACTCACTCACACTGACTCACTCTCTCTCTCATAACTCACTCTCACTGACTCACTATCACTAATTGACTCACTCTCACTGACTCACTGAGTCACTCTCTCACTAATCGACTCACTCTCTCACTAATTTCCACACTCTCACAGACTCACTCTCACAGACTCACTCTCACTCACTCATTGGCTCACTCTCACTGGCTCACTCTCACTGGCTCACTAATTGACTCACTCTCACTGGCTCACTCTCACTAATTGACTCAGTCTCACTGACTCACTCACTAATTGACTCACTCTCAATGACTCACTAATTGACTCACTGTCACTGAGTCACTCTCTCTTATGACTCACTCTCACTGACTCACTCTCACTAATTGACTTAGTCTCACTGACTCACTCACTAATTGACTCACTGTCAATGACTCACTAATTGACTCACTCACTGAGTCACTCTCTCTCACTAATTGACTCACTCTCACTGGCTCACTTGCTCACTAATTAACTCACTCTCACTGAGTCACTCTCTCACTAATTGACTCACTCTCACTGACTCACTCTCACTAATTGACTCCCTCTCACTGAGTCACTCTCTCACTAATTGACTCACTCTCACTGACTCACTCTCACTAATTGACTCACTCTCACTGAGTCACTCTCTCACTAATTGACTCACTCTCACTGACTCACTCACTAATTGACTCACTCTTACTGATTGAATCACTCTTACTGATTGACTCACTCACTAATTGACTCACTCTCACTGACTCACTCTCTCACTCATTGACTCACTCTCACTGACTCACTCTCACTCACTCATTGACTCACTCTCACTGGCTCACCATACCACAGGAATGTTCCACAGGCAAATATAAACTTTCTTTACAGTATTCTTGTTGCATCCTTTTGTAGTGTGATCGAAGTATACTACAGTTACACATATAAAGGAATCAAGGCCTAAAGCAAGTACATTAAAATGAAGTAAATATTGCCTACTTGACACTAGAGATGTGGGAAATAGTAACTGTGGTTAATTTATATACTCTATTCACATTAAGTGGCGATTAATGGTTACTTTAGTTACTCTTTTCCCTTGCTCCGTGCCATAAGCAGTGACTTGAAAAAAGACCACTTATGCCATAGGTTGACTCACTCATACTGACTCACTATCACTAATTGACTCACTCACTGACTCACTCACTCACTGACTCACTCACTAATTGACTCACTCAGTCACTCTCTCACTAATTGACTCACTCTCTCTAATTGCCACACTCTCACTGACTCACTCTCACAGACTCACTAATTGACTCACTCACTAATTGACTCATTCACTAATTGACTCACTCACAGACTCACTAATTGACTCACTCACTAATTGACTCACTCACTAATTGCCTCACTCACTAATTGACTCACTCTCAATGACTCACTAATTGCCTCACTCTCACTCACTAATTGACTCACTCTCACTGACTCACTCACTAATTGACTCACTAATTGACTCACTCTCACTTACTCACTCACTAATTGACTCACTCTCACTGACTCACTCTCACTAATTGACTCACTCTCACTGACCCACTCTCACTAATTGACTCACTCTCACTGACTCACTCGCTGATTGACTCACTCACTGAGTCACTCTCTCACTAATTGACTCACTCTCTCACTAATTTCCACACTCTCACAGACTCACTCTCACAGACTCACTCTCACTCACTCATTGCCTCACTCTCACTGGCTCACTCTCACTGGCTCACTAATTGACTCACTCACACTGACTCACTCTCTCTCTCATGACTCACTCTCACTGACTCACTATCACTAATTGACTCACTCTCACTGACTCACTCACTAATTGACTCACTCTCTCACTAATTTCCACACTCTCACAGACTCACTCTCACAGACTCACTCACTCATTGGCTCACTCTCACTGGCTCACTCTCACTGGCTCACTAATTGACTCACTCTCACTGGCTCACTCTCACTAATTGACTCAGTCTCACTGACTCACTCACTAATTGACTCACTCTCAATGACTCACTAATTGACTCACTCACTGAGTCACTCTCTCTCACTAATTGACTCACTCTCACTGGCTCACTTGCTCACTAATTAACTCACTCTCACTGAGTCACTCTCTCACTAATTAACTCACTCTCACTGAGTCACTCTCTCACTAATTGACTCACTCTCACTGACTCACTCTCACTAATTGACTCACTCTCACTGACTCACTCTCACTGACTCACTCTCACTAATTGACTCACTCTCACTGACTCACTCTCACTGACTCACTCTCACTGACTCACTAATTGACTCACTCTCACTGACTCACTCACTAATTGACTCACTAATTGACTCTCACTGACTCACTCTCACTAATTGACTCACTCTCACTGAGTCGCTCTCTCACTAATTGACTCACTCTCACTGACTCACTCTCTCTCTCATAACTCACTCTCACTGACTCACTCTCACTAATTGACTCACTCTCACTGACTCACTCACTGAGTCACTCTCTCACTAATTGACTCACTCACACTGACTCACTCTCTCTCTCATGACTCACTCTCACTGACTCACTCACTAATTGACTCACTCACTGAGTCACTCTCTCACTAATTGACTCACTCTCTCACTAATTTCCACACTCTCACAGACTCACTCTCACTCACTCATTGGCTCACTCTCACTGGCTCACTCTCACTGGCTCACTAATTGACTCACTCTCACTGGCTCACTCTCACTAATTGACTCAGTCTCACTGACTCACTCACTAATTGACTCACTCTCAATGACTCACTAATTGACTCACTGTCACTGAGTCACTCTCTCTCTTATGACTCACTCTCACTGACTCACTCTCACTAATTGACTTAGTCTCACTGACTCACTCACTAATTGACTCACTGTCAATGACTCACTAATTGACTCACTCACCGAGTCACTCTCTCTCACTAATTGACTCACTCTCACTGGCTCACTTGCTCACTAATTAACTCACTCTCACTGAGTCACTCTCTCACTAATTGACTCACTCTCACTGACTCACTCTCACTAATTGACTCCCTCTCACTGAGTCACTCTCTCACTAATTGACTCACTCTCACTGACTCACTCTCACTAATTGACTCACTCTCACTGAGTCACTCTCTCACTAATTGACTCACTCTCACTGACTCACTCACTAATTGACTCACTCTTACTGATTGACTCACTCTTACTGACTGACTCACTCACTAATTGACTCACTCTCACTGACTCACTCTCTCACTCATTGACTCACTCTCACTGACTCACTCTCACTCACTCATTGACTCACTCTCACTGGCTCACCATACCACAGGAATGTTCCACAGGCAAATATAAACTTTCTTTACAGTATTCTTGTTGCATCCTTTTGTAGTGTGATCGAAGTATACTACAGTTACACATATAAAGGAATCAAGGCCGAAAGCAAGTACATTAAAATGAAGTAAATATTGCCTACTTGACACTAGAGATGTGGGAAATAGTAACTGTGGTTAATTTATATAATCTATTCACATTAAGTGGCGATTAATGGTTACTTTAGTTACTCTTTTCCCTTGCTCCGTGCCATAAGCAGTGACTTGAAAAAAAGACCACTTATGCCATAGGTTGGCTCACTCACACTGACTCACTATCACTGACTCACTATCACTAATTGACTCACTCACTGACTCACTCACACTGACTCACTATCACTGACTCACTATCACTAATTGACTCACTCACTGACTCACTCACTAATTGACTCACTCAGTCACTCTCTCACTAATTGACTCACTCTCTCACTAATTGACTCACTCTCACAGACTCACTCTCACAGACTCACTCACTAATTGACTCACTAATTGACTCTCTCACTGACTCACTCTCACTAATTGACTCACTCTCACTGAGTCACTCTCTCACTAATTGACTCACTCTCACTGACCCACTCTCTCTCTCATAACTCACTCTCACTGACTCACTCTCACTAATTGACTCACTCTCACTGACTCACTCGCTGATTGACTCACTCACTGAGTCACTCTCTCACTAATTGACTCACTCACACTGACTCACTCTCTCTCTCTCATGACTAACTCTCACTGACTCACTCACTAATTGACTCACTCACTGAGTCACTCTCTCACTAATTGACTCACTCTCTCACTAATTTCCACACTCTCACAGACTCACTCTCACTCACTCATTGGCTCACTCTCACTGGCTCACTCTCACTGGCTCACTAATTGCCTCACTCTCACTGGCTCACTCTCACTAATTGACTCAGTCTCACTGACTCACTCACTAATTGACTCACTCTCAATGACTCACTAATTGACTCACTGTCACTGAGTCACTCTCTCTCTTATGACTCACTCTCACTGACTCACTCTCACTAATTGACTTAGTCTCACTGACTCACTCACTAATTGACTCACTGTCAATGACTCACTAATTGACTCATTCACCGAGTCACTCTCTCTCACTAATTGACTCACTCTCACTGGCTCACTTGCTCACTAATTAACTCACTCTCACTGAGTCACTCTCTCACTAATTGACTCACTCTCACTGACTCACTCTCACTAATTGACTCCCTCTCACTGAGTCACTCTCTCACTAATTGACTCACTCTCACTGACTCACTGTCACTAATTGACTCACTCTCACTGAGGCACTCTCTCACTAATTGACTCACTCTCACTGACTCACTCACTAATTGACTCACTCTCACTGACTCACTCTCTCACTCATTGACTCACTCTCACTGACTCACTCTCACTCACTCATTGACTCACTCTCACTGGCTCACCATACCACAGGAATGTTCCACAGGCAAATATAAACTTTCTTTACAGTATTCTTGTTGCATCCTTTTGTAGTGTGATCGAAGTATACTACAGTTACACATATAAAGGAATCAAGGCCGAAAGCAAGTACATTAAAATGAAGCAAATATTGCCTACTTGACACTAGAGATGTGGGAAATAGTAACTGTGGTTAATTTATATAATCTATTCACATTAAGTGGCGATTAATGGTTACTTTAGTTACTCTTTTCCCTTGCTCCGTGCCATAAGCAGTGACTTGAAAAAAAGACCACTTATGCCATAGGTTGACTCACTCACTATCACTAATTGACTCACTCACTATCACTAATTGACTCACTCACTGACTCACTCACACTGACTCACTATCACTGACTCACTATCACTAATTGACTCACTATCACTGACTCACTATCACTAATTGACTCACTCACTGACTCACTGTCACTAATTGACTCACTCACTGACTCTCTCACTAATTGACTCACTCAGTCACTCTCTCACTAATTGACTCACTCAGTCACTCTCTCACTAATTGACTCACTCAGTCACTCTCTCACTAATTGACTCACTCTCTCACTAATTGACTCACTCTCACAGACTCACTCTCACAGACTCACTCTCACAGACTCACTCTCACAGACTCACTCTCACAGACTCACTCTCACAGACTCACTCTCACAGACTCACTCTCACAGACTCACTCTCACAGACTCACTCTCACAGACTCACTCTCACTGGCTCACTCTCACTGGCTCACTCTCACTGGCTCACTCTCACTGGCTCACTCTCACTGGCTCACTCTCACAGACTCACTCTCACAGGCTCACAGACTCACTCTCACAGACTCACTCTCACAGACTCACTCTCACAGACTCACTCTCACAGACTCACTCTCACAGACTCACTCTCACTAATTGACTCACTCTCACTGACTCACTCTCACTAATTGACTCACTCTCACTGAGTCACTCTCTCACTAATTGACTCACTCTCACTGACTCACTCACTAATTGACTCACTCAGTCACTCTCTCACTAATTGACTCACTCTCTCTAATTGCCACACTCTCACTGACTCACTCTCACAGACTCACTAATTGACTCACTCACTAATTGACTCATTCACTAATTGACTCACTCACAGACTCACTAATTGACTCACTCACTAATTGACTCACTCACTAATTGCCTCACTCACTAATTGACTCACTCTCAATGACTCACTAATTGCCTCACTCTCACTGACACTCACTAATTGACTCACTCTCACTGACTCACTCACTAATTGACTCACTAATTGACTCACTCTCACTTACTCACTCACTAATTGACTCACTCTCACTGACTCACTCTCACTAATTGACTCACTCTCACTGACCCACTCTCACTAATTGACTCACTCTCACTGACTCACTCGCTGATTGACTCACTCACTGAGTCACTCTCTCACTAATTGACTCACTCTCTCACTAATTTCCACACTCTCACAGACTCACTCTCACAGACTCACTCTCACTCACTCATTGCCTCACTCTCACTGGCTCACTCTCACTGGCTCACTAATTGACTCACTCACACTGACTCACTCTCTCTCTCATGACTCACTCTCACTGACTCACTATCACTAATTGACTCACTCTCACTGACTCACTCACTAATTGACTCACTCTCTCACTAATTTCCACACTCTCACAGACTCACTCTCACAGACTCACTCACTCATTGGCTCACTCTCACTGGCTCACTCTCACTGGCTCACTAATTGACTCACTCTCACTGGCTCACTCTCACTAATTGACTCAGTCTCACTGACTCACTCACTAATTGACTCACTCTCAATGACTCACTAATTGACTCACTCACTGAGTCACTCTCTCTCACTAATTGACTCACTCTCACTGGCTCACTTGCTCACTAATTAACTCACTCTCACTGAGTCACTCTCTCACTAATTAACTCACTCTCACTGAGTCACTCTCTCACTAATTGACTCACTCTCACTGACTCACTCTCACTAATTGACTCACTCTCACTGACTCACTCTCACTGACTCACTCTCACTAATTGACTCACTCTCACTGACTCACTCTCACTGACTCACTCTCACTGACTCACTAATTGACTCACTCTCACTGACTCACTCACTAATTGACTCACTAATTGACTCTCACTGACTCACTCTCACTAATTGACTCACTCTCACTGAGTCGCTCTCTCACTAATTGACTCACTCTCACTGACTCACTCTCTCTCTCATAACTCACTCTCACTGACTCACTCTCACTAATTGACTCACTCTCACTGACTCACTCACTGAGTCACTCTCTCACTAATTGACTCACTCACACTGACTCACTCTCTCTCTCATGACTCACTCTCACTGACTCACTCACTAATTGACTCACTCACTGAGTCACTCTCTCACTAATTGACTCACTCTCTCACTAATTTCCACACTCTCACAGACTCACTCTCACTCACTCATTGGCTCACTCTCACTGGCTCACTCTCACTGGCTCACTAATTGACTCACTCTCACTGGCTCACTCTCACTAATTGACTCAGTCTCACTGACTCACTCACTAATTGACTCACTCTCAATGACTCACTAATTGACTCACTGTCACTGAGTCACTCTCTCTCTTATGACTCACTCTCACTGACTCACTCTCACTAATTGACTTAGTCTCACTGACTCACTCACTAATTGACTCACTGTCAATGACTCACTAATTGACTCACTCACCGAGTCACTCTCTCTCACTAATTGACTCACTCTCACTGGCTCACTTGCTCACTAATTAACTCACTCTCACTGAGTCACTCTCTCACTAATTGACTCACTCTCACTGACTCACTCTCACTAATTGACTCCCTCTCACTGAGTCACTCTCTCACTAATTGACTCACTCTCACTGACTCACTCTCACTAATTGACTCACTCTCACTGAGTCACTCTCTCACTAATTGACTCACTCTCACTGACTCACTCACTAATTGACTCACTCTTACTGATTGACTCACTCTTACTGATTGACTCACTCACTAATTGACTCACTCTCACTGACTCACTCTCTCACTCATTGACTCACTCTCACTGACTCACTCTCACTCACTCATTGACTCACTCTCACTGGCTCACCATACCACAGGAATGTTCCACAGGCAAATATAAACTTTCTTTACAGTATTCTTGTTGCATCCTTTTGTAGTGTGATCGAAGTATACTACAGTTACACATATAAAGGAATCAAGGCCGAAAGCAAGTACATTAAAATGAAGTAAATATTGCCTACTTGACACTAGAGATGTGGGAAATAGTAACTGTGGTTAATTTATATAATCTATTCACATTAAGTGGCGATTAATGGTTACTTTAGTTACTCTTTTCCCTTGCTCCGTGCCATAAGCAGTGACTTGAAAAAAAGACCACTTATGCCATAGGTTGGCTCACTCACACTGACTCACTATCACTGACTCACTATCACTAATTGACTCACTCACTGACTCACTCACACTGACTCACTATCACTGACTCACTATCACTAATTGACTCACTCACTGACTCACTCACTAATTGACTCACTCAGTCACTCTCTCACTAATTGACTCACTCTCTCACTAATTGACTCACTCTCACAGACTCACTCTCACAGACTCACTCACTAATTGACTCACTAATTGACTCTCTCACTGACTCACTCTCACTAATTGACTCACTCTCACTGAGTCACTCTCTCACTAATTGACTCACTCTCACTGACCCACTCTCTCTCTCATAACTCACTCTCACTGACTCACTCTCACTAATTGACTCACTCTCACTGACTCACTCGCTGATTGACTCACTCACTGAGTCACTCTCTCACTAATTGACTCACTCACACTGACTCACTCTCTCTCTCTCATGACTAACTCTCACTGACTCACTCACTAATTGACTCACTCACTGAGTCACTCTCTCACTAATTGACTCACTCTCTCACTAATTTCCACACTCTCACAGACTCACTCTCACTCACTCATTGGCTCACTCTCACTGGCTCACTCTCACTGGCTCACTAATTGCCTCACTCTCACTGGCTCACTCTCACTAATTGACTCAGTCTCACTGACTCACTCACTAATTGACTCACTCTCAATGACTCACTAATTGACTCACTGTCACTGAGTCACTCTCTCTCTTATGACTCACTCTCACTGACTCACTCTCACTAATTGACTTAGTCTCACTGACTCACTCACTAATTGACTCACTGTCAATGACTCACTAATTGACTCATTCACCGAGTCACTCTCTCTCACTAATTGACTCACTCTCACTGGCTCACTTGCTCACTAATTAACTCACTCTCACTGAGTCACTCTCTCACTAATTGACTCACTCTCACTGACTCACTCTCACTAATTGACTCCCTCTCACTGAGTCACTCTCTCACTAATTGACTCACTCTCACTGACTCACTGTCACTAATTGACTCACTCTCACTGAGGCACTCTCTCACTAATTGACTCACTCTCACTGACTCACTCACTAATTGACTCACTCTCACTGACTCACTCTCTCACTCATTGACTCACTCTCACTGACTCACTCTCACTCACTCATTGACTCACTCTCACTGGCTCACCATACCACAGGAATGTTCCACAGGCAAATATAAACTTTCTTTACAGTATTCTTGTTGCATCCTTTTGTAGTGTGATCGAAGTATACTACAGTTACACATATAAAGGAATCAAGGCCGAAAGCAAGTACATTAAAATGAAGCAAATATTGCCTACTTGACACTAGAGATGTGGGAAATAGTAACTGTGGTTAATTTATATAATCTATTCACATTAAGTGGCGATTAATGGTTACTTTAGTTACTCTTTTCCCTTGCTCCGTGCCATAAGCAGTGACTTGAAAAAAAGACCACTTATGCCATAGGTTGACTCACTCACTATCACTAATTGACTCACTCACTATCACTAATTGACTCACTCACTGACTCACTCACACTGACTCACTATCACTGACTCACTATCACTAATTGACTCACTATCACTGACTCACTATCACTAATTGACTCACTCACTGACTCACTGTCACTAATTGACTCACTCACTGACTCTCTCACTAATTGACTCACTCAGTCACTCTCTCACTAATTGACTCACTCAGTCACTCTCTCACTAATTGACTCACTCAGTCACTCTCTCACTAATTGACTCACTCTCTCACTAATTGACTCACTCTCACAGACTCACTCTCACAGACTCACTCTCACAGACTCACTCTCACAGACTCACTCTCACAGACTCACTCTCACTGGCTCACTCTCACTGGCTCACTCTCACAGACTCACTCTCACAGACTCACTCTCACAGACTCACTCTCACTGGCTCACTCTCACTGGCTCACTCTCACTGGCTCACTCTCACTGGCTCACTCTCACAGACTCACTCTCACAGGCTCACAGACTCACTCTCACAGACTCACTCTCACAGACTCACTCTCACAGACTCACTCTCACAGACTCACTCTCACAGACTCACTCTCACAGGCTCACTAATTGACTCACTCTCACTGACTCACTCTCACTAATTGACTCACTGACTCACTAATTGACTCACTCTCACAGACTCACTCACTAATTGACTCACTAACTGACTCACTCTCACTGACTCACTCACTAATTGACTCACTAATTGACTCTCTCACTGACTCACTCTCACTAATTGACTCACTCTCACTGACTCACTCTCACTGACTCACTAATTGACTCACTCTCACTGACTCACTCACTAATTGACTCACTAATTGACTCACTCTCACTGACTCACTCACTAATTGACTCACTCTCACTGACTCACTCACTAATTGACTCACTCTCACTGACTCACTCTCACTAATTGACTCACTCTCACTGACTCACTCACTAATTGACTCACTCTCACTGACTCACTCACTAATTGACTCACTCTCACTGACTCACTCACTAATTGACTCACTCTCACTGACTCACTCACTAATTGACTCACTCTCACAGACTCACTCTCACAGACTCACTCTCACAGACTCACTCACAGGCTCACTCTCACAGGCTCACTCTCACAGGCTCACTCTCACAGGCTCACTCTCACAGACTCACTCTCACAGACTCACTCACAGACTCACTCACAGACTCACTCTCACAGACTCACTAATTGACTCACTCTCACTGACTCACTCTCACTAATTGACTCACTGACTCACTCACTAATTGACTCACTCTCAATGACTCACTAATTGACTCACTCTGACTCACTCTCTCTCATGACTCACTCTCACTGACTCTCTCACTAATTGACTCACTCACACAGACTCACTTACTAATTGACTCACTCTCAATGACTCACTAATTGACTCACTCTCACTGACTCCCTCTCTCCCTCTCACTAATTGACTCACTCTCACTGGCTCACTTGCTCACAAATTTACTCACACTCACTGAGTCACTCTCTCACTAATTGACTCACTCTCACTGACTCACTCTCTCTCTCATGACTCACTCTCACTGACTCAATCTCACTAATTAACTCGCTCTCACTGACTCACTCACTAATTGACTCGCTCTCAATGACTCAAAAATGGACTCACTCTCACTGACACACTCTCTCACTAATTGACTCACTCACTAGCTCACTGACTTACTCTCACGGACTCACTAATTGACTTACTCTCACGGACTCACTAATTGACTCACTCTCACTGACACACTCACTAATTGACTCACTCTCACTGACACACTCACTAAGTGACTCACTCTCAATGACTCACTAATTGACTCACTCTCACTGACTCACTCTCTCTCATGACTCACTTTCACTGACTCACTATCACTAATTGACTCACTCACTGAGTCACTCTCACTAATTGACTCACTCTCTCCCTAATTGCCACTCTCACTGACACACTCTCACTGACACACTCTCACTGACACACTCTCACTGACACACTCTCACTGACACTCTCACTAATTGACTCACTCTCACTAATTGACTCACTCTCACTGACTCACTAATTGACTCACTCACTGACTCTCTCTCTCAATCTCACTAATTGACTCGCTCTCACTGACTCACTCACTAATTGACTCACTCTCAATGACTCACTCTCTCATGACTCACTCTCACTAATTGACTCAGTCTCACTGACTCACACTAATTGACTCACTCTCAATGACTCACTAATTGACTCACTCTCACTGACTCACTCTCTCTCACTAATTGACTCACTCTCACTGGCTCACTAATTGACTCACTCTCACTGAGTCACTCTTACTAATTGACTCACTCACACTGACTCACTCTCTCTCTCTCATAACTCACTAACTGACTCACTCTCACTAATTGACTCACTCTCACTGACTCACTCGCTGATTGACTCACTCACTGAGTCACTCTCTCACTAATTGACTCACTCACACTGACTCACTCTCTCTCTCATGACTCACTCTCACTGACTCACTATCACTAATTGACTCACTCTCACTGATGCACTCACTAATTGACTCACTCACTGAGTCACTCTCTCACTAATTGACTCACTCTCTCACTAATTTCCACACTCACAGACTCACTCTTACAAACTCACTCTCACTCCCTGAGTCATTGGCTCACTCTCACTGGCACACTCTCACTGGCTTACTCTCACTGACTCACTAATTGACTCACTCTCACTGGCTTACTCTCACTAATTGACTCAGTCTCACTGACTCACTCACTAATTGACTCACTCAATGACTCACTAATTGACTCACTGTCACTGAGTCAATCTCTCTCTTATGACTCACTCTAACTGACTCACTCTCACTAATTGACTTAGTCTCACTGACTCACTCACTAATTGACTCACTGTCAATGACTCACTAATTGACTCACTAAATGACTCACTGTCACTGAGTCACTCTCTCTCTTATGACTCACTCTCACTGACTCACTCTCACTAATTGACTCACTCTCACAGACTCACTTACTAATTGACTCACTCTCAATGACTCACTAATTGACTCACACTCTCTCTCACTAATTGACTCACTCTCACTGGCTCACTTGCTCACTAATTAACTCACTCTCACTGAGTCACTCTCACTAATTGACTCACTCTCACTGACTCACTCTCACTAATTGACTAACTCTCACTGATTGACTCACTCTCACTGATTGACTCACTCACTAATTGACTCACTCACTAATTGACTCACTCTCACTGACTCACTCTCACTCACTCATTGACTCACTCTCACTGGCTCACCATACCACAGGAATGTTCCACAGGCAAATATAAACTTTCTTTACAGTATCCTTGTTGCATCCTTTTGTAGTGTGATCGAAGTATACTACAGTTATACATATAAAGGAATCAAGGCCGAAAGCAAGTACATTAAAATGAAGTAAATATTGCCTTCTTGACACTAGAGATATGGGAAATAGTAACTGTGGTTCAAGCATGCAGACAGCGGGCTTCTTTGCAATTACATTAGAAATGCTAAATTAACAAGTGTCAGCAGGAAACAGACCAGAGGCGCCACTAGGGCAGAAGCCAGACAGAACCATCCTCCTTGATTGCTGTTTCCCCTCAGCGGTGTCCGTGCTGCATATACTTAAGGAGCCTGCGAGGTTAATAAGGTCACATTTAAAATTCTGCTTTGGCTTACAGCGCTTCATATTTCACTGCTCCCACACGCAGGGGGCCAGAAGCAACGGATATGGTGTGATACATAGAAGTAAGAGGGAACAACTGTCAAAATTGAAATGACAAAAAAAGGTTTTAATAAAGGCGCGTTGTTAGAAACCTGCATGCCACTGTACAACATAAACGTTACATAAATATACTAAGAAATATACAATTTTCTTTGTACAATATTTCTATAGTGGATTAAAAACTTTAAAGTTTGGTGAATGGGAGCCCCACCATAAATCAGTGTGACTCTGGCCACACCTAACACATGGCTACCCTGCCTCGTCTAACATATAGGAAAACATCTACAAAAAATGCTTTCATTTATTCCAAATTATAAACACTTAATTCTGATAACAGAAATCTACACATTTTTTTCATACGGTACCATACGAAAATGCACCTCCTTATAAACCTTCCGTTTTCCTTCTGCCTACATGGAATGGTCTTTTCCCTGCTCCTATGGGACAGAACAGCAACTTCTCAAGGAGATAGCAATCTTAAGTGCCAGGCCACATGTCTTTTATTATGCTGCCACAGGCTAAACAATTGGAACTTTTGACACCACGCCAGACTTCTTGGGGCAGGGAGGAACTGATAACAGTCAACAGTTGTACACTGGCTCAGTTACTGCTCACACATTAAGCCACGGGTCACGACAAAGGAAAATGCAGCTTTGTTATACCCTACATCCTTATATCCCAACTTTTAAGTGTGCTGCCGCAGTCTCTAACAGAAGTACATTTAAGAAACAATTGCAACATTTCACACCACGCCACACTGCTTGGCACATCTTTCTTTCTTGAAGCACAAGGTGTGAATACATTTAAAACAGACTGAACTGATAGAATAGCCTAAAGGCAGCATTACGTTTTTAGCCAATTACAACGCAGCTTTCTAAAACAAGCATTTGCAAAGCAATATGTATCACATTTGCGAGAGTTTAAGCTTTTAGCATTGTAAATGGCAATGCTTTTATTTATGTTTTAAATACCAAAAATAAATAAGAGGCATTTTCATATACAATGCCAAGAGCTCAAACTTGCGTAAGTGCGAGACCTATTGCATTGCAAATGCTTGTTAACAATGTGGTCCTTTCGCTAGTGCTGTAGCTATACTACATACAACTTTGCTACTTCTTTAAGGTACCTCCCGCCATTTGCATAAGACATCGCATTTCTTTATCTTGCATGATATTTAGCATAGCGCTTCCTATTTTGCTTACTTACACTTCAATATAGTGCCTGTCCAGTGTAAAATATAATGGGCTGTGTGTCAATTACCTTGTAAAGTTAGGTATAGCTTTTTGTAGTTCTACCCTGACATTTCGGCTGGGTGGGCTCCCTATCCATACTTAGATCTTCATACTAGGAGTAGTGCTGCTCACGCTGTCGTTATAGTATCTAATTTGACAATTATACAAGAATAGGATTATCTTTGGTAATTTTTCAGGTTTGATTAATCCCATTGCATCAGACCTACAGCACTACCGGTTATGGTGTTACTGGGAAATGCTGACTTGAATATGACAGATAGACTCGTTGCCATATAATAACATAAAGAAATACCCTTCAGTAAGCATCCCTCTTTAGAGGAGGCTCTGTAGTTAGATATCACTCTCATTGGCCCCTGTTTTGAGTGTATACACTTAGCTCCAGGGTTAAGCTTTTCTCAGATGTTTCAACACAAGGGTAACCACTACACTGGGATCCTCAATGATAATTTGTTTTCCATACCTTTCTTTCTTCCAGCTGGGAGTTTAATTGAGACCGAATATAAAACAAAGTGATTCCTCCCTTGTTTGGACAACTATTTCGATGTTGACACACATTGACTTTCTCTTGAATTACGCCTTCGGGATTGGATCCATTATATAATCGCTTGCAATCTTTTGTAAGGTAAGGATTCTCCATAGGGATGCATATCTTATTGGGCTCTAACCAGTATTAGGTACCGCTTACTTATACGTTCCTTTCTTCTATCTTTATAGATTTACCCAGCACATTGTTGGTATCGGCTTAAAATTTGTTAGCCTGTTTTACCCACAGTGAAGACAACTAGTATCCTCGTTCTATGTAGTTCGATTTATAGCCGAAGGTAGAAATTCATAGAATCTACCTATCCTTTGGGCTCTAGACATCGGGCTTTTTATGACCTATCTTCAGATATTTTTTGCATAAGTGATCTTGTATATATGAAATTTTATCCTCTTAAGGTGAAGGTGAAGGCTTTTTTCTCTGAACACGTTTTCTTTGAACACCTTTTTCCTCCTCCCACATCACTCTCGGTGAATTATGAGATCACCTAAAGTTGTGGTAACACGGGATCCACTTCAGTAATATGAAGTCACAGAACTTCATTAAATTAACGATTTCCTACCCATTTGTCTGACTTAATAAATGCATTTGAATCTTTTCAGATGGCCCCCAGCTCTTTTGTTTGGGCTTGAGATTCATTCCTATCTATATTGGTCCTGAGGAAGGTGGTTTCCTACCGAAACGCGCGTAGACCAAAATCAAGTGTTATCCTTGTGGATTGGTCCTTGGAGATACAGTGTCACCAGAAACAGTTCATTCCCGTTTTCTCTCCTATCTATCAGTCTGGACCACCGACAGGATTGAATCTTCCCCTATATATATATTTTTTTTAAGTATGGGTATGACTGACGTTTGATTGTAGCAGTGTGTATGGTGTGTTAGTTATGCCTTTGTAGTTGTGGGGTCATTCTAATTAATGTATTTACAGTTTGCTACTATGTATAAGCTGTAACTCATGTTGGTTTTCTGTATAAATTGTAGATACTGTTCACATGTATACAAAAACTGTGTTTTTCCAATAGATTGAATGAGAAATGTGTTACTCAACATATGATTTTATATTATAAAAAAATCTATATATATATATATATATAAAAATATTATTTTTTGAAATAAAGAATACAAAAGAGCCCAAATGATTTCTCTGTAGTTTCTCTATGATTACATAGTCTAAGGTTTTCTTGTGGGTAGGATAGAACCTGAATAGGTCAAATTCAAAGAAATATAGGTCTTGAAAGAGGTTTGTTTATGGCTCAAAACAAAAACACAGCACCCTCCCGACCACTCACCCTACAGGGTGTAGCATGCCATCCATGTGAATAAGCACTCTAGCACTGCACACACGAGTAGTAAGCACAATGCAAATGTTACAATGCAATAGAATACTATCCCCAATAGAGCAAGTTGGGTGTGGTATTGAATTGTGTTATAGTACTTCTTAATTCCCTACTAGAGGGCTCCAACCTTGCTGACAGAACAGTCTACCCAAAGTGCTCTCAGCTATCAGTTGGTGGGGCAATAGTGTATTATGAGTGGCCAACCTCAGGCATGTGATCGGCTGGATAGAAAACTGGGAGCACAGTATGTGAGGAAGGATTCAGATGACTAAAGAAGAGGGCTTAAAAAGTGTGAGACAGAAATAAGTAAAGATCTGTGGCTGTCAGAGGAGTGAAGCCAGGCCTGTCCAAGACAAAGTAAGGGAGCCTATTGGTGAGACAGAACTGAGAGTAGTAGAATGAGAAAAGGGGGTTGTACCCATGCACTGTGCATGTGTGTGTATCTATGTGATTGTATCTGTATTTGGTTAGAATAAGCCAACATCGACTCTCACCTTTCGAGACATCACACTGATGTAAATCTAGCTCAGACATCTAAACGTAACCAAAAGTCATATCCGCAGCACTGTGCTACATGAATTGGAGGTCACAATTAGTTTTCGAGGGAAAAGCACAAACCATATTGATAACTGTGGGTTAGTTGTAGACTGATTCCATTAAGGGCTTTCATTTAAGTGTTAGTTCTCCTAAGGAGCTCTCAGTGTTTGATATCACTCCCCTCTGCTCTACTACTGTCCTTTTACAAGAGTCCTTTCAGTTGCCCAAGATCATGCAGACTGGGAGATCCATAGGTGTGGAGTAGGATTAGTTTGTGCTGGGGTTCCCAGTAGGCAGTTAGAAGTGCAACTTCTATTGTTGTGTGTTTCGTGGGGATAGCATTTGGTTGTACCCATATATGCTAGTGATGTATAGGTGATGCTAGATGTTTTAAACAACTGGCCTCAATGTTCCAAACTACACATTTCACCGAATGATAAGCTAGAGCAGTGCTTCCCAAACCTTTTAGAACCACGACCCACATTTTAAAACAGCAATCTTTAGTCTCCCCTCTAGCTTTAATGGACACGAGGAAGGCGATTTTTTAATTTATCAAACACACAAAAGGTGACAAGAGGAATGCTTTTAATTTGACAAACCACTGGCAATTGCTCTGAGTAACATTCCAACCCATCATTCTTTTGCTCACCATGCCACCTCAGTTTGGAACCAGCTATTTTCAAATTAGCTTTGACCCTGCTCCTCATGGGAACAGTCCAACCTGAACTGCCAGTCCCGGTCCTCACTGAACTGGAGCAAAAGCAGCGTAGGACCGGTATCACCATGATAAGGGCTCATCAGCCAGGTATAGCTTGGTTCCAGTGGCTCAGTGAGCAAGGGATCCATGTCTGCTCATTCCTTGCGACTTAGGTGTGGGTCATCAAACACACAAAAGGTGACAGGAGGATTGCTGCAATTTGTCTAATCACTGGCAATCAGAGGAGGAATTGCTGGGCAGTTCGTGCTGGACTGTTCCAGTTGGAGCAGGGTCAAGCGTGATTTGCATTTAGCTGGTCTAATCGGAGGTGGCACGGTGGGCAAAAGAACAATGGATTGGAATGTTACCCTGAGTGATTGTCAGTAGTTAGATTTATTGCAAGTATCCTCCCATCACCTCTTGTGTTTTTGATGTACCACCCTAAGTGGCCGAAGGTATACTTAGACATGGGTGCCTTGCTCACTGTGCCACTGGAATCAAGCTAAACCCAGGGCGAAATCGGTCTTGGGTTGCTTGTGTTCCGGTTCACAGAGGGTTTGACTTGGCAGTTTGGGCTGAACTGCTCCAGTTAGAGAAGGGTCGACACTGATTTGCATATAGCTGGGTCTAATCTGAGGTGGCATTGTGGACAAAAGAATGATGGGCCGGAATGCTACCCAAACGTTTGCCAGTGATTAGATTTATTGCAAGCGTCCTCCCATCACCTTTTGTGTGTTTGCTTTGTTAATGTAAACAAAGCATAGCATGGTAGCACACGCATTTACATACAGCCCGCTTTCCATTGAAATGGTCACTATATTTGCACAGAATTAAGTTTTACTGATAAAGTCATATTGCACACAAATTATATAGTGTGGATATCGAGTTTCAGTGAATATTTATCATTTGAACATCACCTAGTAAAATGTCTTGATTTGTTTTGATCCGACTAAAATCTGTGCTTCATTTTTGCTTTTCTAACTGCTGAATGGGTGCAGTTGAGTCATAAGTATTTACATTTTGTTTTGTGTTACAAAAATCCTGCAGCCTTTCCTTTACGCAGTCGCTGTCCCCTCAGCAAGATTCACTTTACATTTCTTTCTCTGACTGCAAAGTGAGAGGAGAATTGAAAACACCAATCCCCATGTTGAAAAATAAGCTGCAATTTGTCAGAAGACATAGCCTGACATTTAACCCTTGTGTCTTTGAAGCACAGCAAATGCGATAATATAAATACAGAATTCAAAGCCATCTTCATTTATTGCTTGGACTTTCACAACCCACTAAATATCAGCTCGCTACCTACATGGATGTCAATTCCCCAAAATGCCATGGGCAGCGAAAGTGATATCATACGCCCTTTGACCTTCACTCACATGCACATCCTTCCACATACACCCACATTCACACATACACACACTCTCTCACATATACCCACTATCACCCTTAAGCACACACACACACAGCATGCATGTAAACTATTTTTTTTTTTACTTATCTCAGCTGCCAGGGAAGGTCATATTCCAGCTAATTGTACTCCATTTTTGTACACTAAAAATAAATAATCTAATATTATTCACTATTAGTGTAATGACAAAAAACAAGGAGAGGGGAGCCCCAAACGACATCCATGCAGACGAGATGGCTCTGTGTTCCAGGCACTGAATTTGCCACCTTGGAGGACGGTGCCAGGGGTGACGAGGGGCAAGCCAGGGTTCACCTGCGACGCCTGGCGACCCGTAAATGATGTCCATGGCAACCCACCAGTGGGTCACGATCCACAGTTTGAGAAATACTGAACTAGAGAGCTCTTCTGTGCTTTGCACAACAGATTTCAGTGTTCCTGGTAACCCGGGAACATTGCCCGCTTGCCGCGAGCTCATGCCTTAATAACGGGTCAAGCTAGACATAAAGAGCTTGGCACGGTTGATTACCCCCTGTAGCAACTGCTGCTGGTAGGTACAATATGCAAGTCTCTGTTTATGTTAATTCGAAACCTTAGTACACTATCTCATTACCTAAATTACTACTTTGAAAGCCATTAAGTCAGAAAACACTGAACATTGAATGAAGTTGTTGCTTGGGTCACAAATCAAAAACAGGCACAACAAAACAGTAAGAGTCTCTGTAGGAAAAATTATACCAAAGCGTAAGACCTGCCTATAACCCTCAAAACACCTCTTTCCAGACAGCTCAGATTAGAAATTGCGAAAAGTCCTTGTTAGCTGCTGCATCAGCTGCCAAAAGATGAGAAACTGACCACACGTGTACTTGTTATAATATATGCTTGAGGTGAAAAATCATAAAAACAATATGTTTTAGAAAATTCGGAAGACAACAATATTGCTTAGAAACATTTTAAACTTTTGCTAGTGCAATTGTTTGCTGAAACGGACCAAATTATTGGAACATTTTGCATTTTTTGCAAAAGAGATCAACCTAAATGGCCAGTTTTCAGTTTTATTGCAATTAGTATCCGATGGTGGTAAAAGTGGTAACATTTGATCATTTGCATGGAAAATTATCAAATTGAGACTAACAGTCCCCTGCTCCTGTCTCACCCGTGCCTCTGTGCTTCTTACTCTAAACCAGTGGTTCTTAACTGGCAGTCCGAGGAACTCTGGAGTATTTTACAAAATTAAATGATATTAAAATTAATAAATTAAAATTAATACATTATATACCATTAAAGAAGCAAAATTGAAAATTTGAAAACGTTTTATGTATTTGATTTTCAATTAAACAAAATAGTTAAACATTTGAGCCTTTGTTTGGTGTGTACTTCCATTAATGTCTTAGTGGGGGTTCCTGGATTCAAGTAATGATTCAGTGGGGGCCCTTAGAAGCCAAATGGTTAAACCTTTCTGTCTCCCTTATCTTTGGGCTCCCCCACTAATGTGCAACTCTGCCTCTCAATGTCCCTATTTAAACTCCTTGACCGGCTGTAGCCAGGGGCAGAGTGGAGCAGTAGGGTGTAGTGGGGGGACACAGATTCTTTCATGAAATTGATGAGCCTCCTCCACCTGCATGGAGGGGGCTACGTTGAAATGGCATGTTATATAACACGGGCTCAGCGCTTAGTTTAAGGGGAAAAAAAGTTTAAATACCAATTCAGGCAATAGAAATTGAATAATTTGTTGCAGACCAAGCTGTTCAGACAGGTTTAGTTCCTATTGCTGCTGTAAATTCCCAAAACGTCAAGTTTTGAAAGTTTGTTGCCCTCAGTCGGGTCCAGGCTGAGGGGGCATTCCTTCTCTGCTGTTCCCGACAGTAAACTGCTCTGAGGGGCAGACTGGAGCCAGGCAGCAAGGACTTTGTGCTGTGATTAATCAATATTCCCTTATCCTGCGATTTTGACATTTGACCTCTATTCTACTGCACAGAAGGTACATAAACATCCTGTACTTTCTTTATACCTGTCATTCTCTGTCTGTAGAACATTGTGGCGGAATTTCTTACGAGGTGTGAAGCTGTCCTTCAATTTATTTTTTGTTTAGTTGTAAATTCCACCGCAACTGCCTTGAAATGTGTCATCATAACATGGGCAGTGGGTGAAAGGCGCTAGGCCATACCTGGCAAGTGTAGTATACCAATAGGAAGGCTAGCATTTTTCTAAACAAAAATAGATTTCCTTATTTTAAAGGGTGTGGGAACTGATTCAATGATGAAGCACAAAACGGACTTTAACAGCGACAACGGTCTTCAAGCCTTATTTTGCCCAGTAGTCCCTCCGGACAGTGCTAGCGCAGGTCTAAGTTGACATTGGTCCCTTCGCTTACCTGTCCCTCTAAAAGTCACTTTTGCTCAGCTGACAGGTGAGTCTGGTCTGTTATGTTATTTAAATTTACATCCTGACGCAACAGCTACCCACAAAGGTTGCCCGGCGCCCAATGGAGGCAACAGCAGAATATGAGCTTACTAGTTAAAAAGCCAGGTTTTTAAGGATTTGCGAAATAATGTGACATTTTTCTGAGGACGAAGAGACAACGGAAGAGAGTTCCACAGAACAGGGCCCAAATATGAAAAGGAACGGCCGCCCAAACGGGCAAGTCAAATCCTAGGCACCTGAAATTTAACCTGAGTGGTAGATCGAAGAGTGCGAGAAGGTAAGTAAAGATGGACCAAATTTTGCACATACATAGGAGCCGTGCCATGTTTAATTCTGAACATATAGTTCAGAGTATACATTTGTAATACTGTGTTGGAGATTAATTTGCTCTCAAATGAACTACACAAAGTAGCCTTTCGTTCATTATTTAATGTATTGGGTCAGAGTGTTGAACGTGTGTGTAAGTCCACACTCATAAATGTACTCCCACCTGTGGGTGCAGATTTTTTCTTTTCCAGAAATAAGGAATCCACCGTACTCCAAGGAAAATTTAAATGACCTTCCAACTGCATTCAGTTGCAAGTAGTAACACATGAATTATTATTTTTAGTGTACCATTCACCTTGCATTGCAAAGTCCCTTCACATTAGCGCAACTGCTTGTTTCCTTTTTTCTTCAGAGGGTAAATATTTCCTCCTGTGGAGAAAACTCTTCCTTTGCAATCCCAGTATCTTTGGGGGTGTTTACCGGTTATTCCTACCTTGAAAGGGGATTTACTCCATTACCTCCCCATCCATCTTCCCCGATCGAGTCCTTACCGTGAGATAACACCTCCTAGAGGAAGAATTGGACTTGGCGTAATGAAGATCACAGGTAAGTAACTGGTACTTACTTGGATAGGAGTAAATCTCTAAACGTTTCGAGTGTGCACATATGCTGATAAAACGTTTCTGGATGCCTTCAAACTGAGAAGCATCTGGGTGTTTCAGGGTGGAGTGCTCCTTCCCCCTAGAATAGCCACTCATCACCCATTGGAGAAGATCTACTATAAGGTAATTATGGCATCTTCATTTCTATGCCATGCATTCTCTCCTTAGTTTTATGTCCCCTGCTGCTCAGCCAGTGTGAGTGTGAGATAACGCTGATGTGCGACGGGTGGAGTAAATGTCAGTTGGAGTGCGTGGGCCCAGCAGCAAGGATGCTGCTCCCGGTGGGGCTTTCCTGCTTCCTTCCTACCATCTTTTACCTGTTACTTGAGACTCTTATCTTATAGCCTTATAGCCCGCCGTAGCGGGCTATACCGGCTATTAAAGGCCCGCTGCAGCGTTAAAGGCCTGAGCCGAAGGCGAGGGACTTTAACAAAAGCAGCGGGACTTTAATAGCGGTATAGCCCTGCTACGAAGGGCTATACGGCTATTAGAACATTCTGCCACTAGTGGGCAGAATGTTCTAACAAATTAAACAAAGGCTTCTCGAAGCTCGAGGAGATTTAAATCACCTCGAGCTTCGAGAGGCTTTTGTAAAACATTGGAATGTTTCTCTGCGGGCCTTTACCGGCCCGTAGAAGCACGGAGCACTCCATTGTCTGCAATGAAGTGCTCCACATTCCAATGTTCTAATAAAGAATAAAGCATCCTGTTATCACCTGCACGTCTGGCTACCCTGCCTCATTATTTACCAGAGTAACATTATAAGATACTCAGGTTGTAGTATGTGTGAATATCCCTTCTTATGACCGAAAAATATGTTTGTGAATATTAAAGAGGCTTTATTTAAAAAAAAAAAAATTAATGCCTGTATGCTAATTCTATACATGCAAATAACATTGTGAATCAAACCCTGGGCTTAGTTTGTGCTTCTGATTGAGGTGGTGGGCATCCCCACTCAGTTTTGCGGACCAGAACCATTGTGGTTTAATCATTGTATGTTCTTAGGGTTTTTTTTTTATTATCTGACGAGGTTGTATTATTCTCTGTGTTTATGTTGCCCGTTCTACAATGATAAAATGGCAGGATGGCTTCCCTGATGCCTATGAAACTCATTTACATATTATGATAAGGCTGAACTTTCACCGCGTGGGCTCTCCCTCGCACACCGTTACACAGAGAAGACACAGTAATGCTGTATTACTAAGAACAACATTGACTTATTCAATGGATATGTGATCGTACGGTAACCAGTTGTTTATGTAGTTTCTTGAGCAATAAGCATACCTCTACTGTCCTTCTCTGTGTTCTTTTCCTGTGCTCACCTGTGTTTGTGTCCCGCCTCTAACAGAACCCTTTCTGTGTCTCTCTTATCCCTATCCTCATAGAGCTGCCACCTTTCCAAAAGAAAATACTGGCCATTTGTTCATGTTTTAAGACTTTGTAAAGTCCCGAAAATTATACTTGAATAGTTTTTTTGTAACATGACGTTTCTGTTTTTATTTAGTTTCCTTATTAGTCGGAGATCATTTAAGCAACTCTAGAGCACATTTTAAATCGCTTTCTTCCTATAGCTGCCATTTGAATGATGTAGTTAAAAGGGGGAAAAATACTGGATTTAGGTGTTTTTCCAAATTGTGATTCATATAATGGTCATGCCACTAGAGAACCAGCACAATGGCAATCTTATTTCCTTACAGCTACTTTGTGGCCTCCCCACCCCCCACCCCCCATTTCTTATATTTCAAACTCCTGAACCGAGTGCAGATGGCGGCACATTTGAAGAAGTAGGGTGCAGCATCACCCTATGAATAAATAGTTAAATGAAATCGCTGCACCACCTCCACTTGCATGGAGGCGGCCATGTTGAAATGACATGGCACAATAAAGCCTTAGTACCCTATTGTGTAAAAATGAGTTTAATGCCTGTTCAGGCAATATAAATCAGATAGAGTGTGCAAGTCAATATTTTAATTTATTGTACTTGCAGACCAAGCTGTTCAGACAGGTTTTAGTTCCTATAGCTGCTGTAAATTCCCAAAACGTCAAGTTTTGAAAGTTTGTTGACCTCGGCGGGGTCCAGGCTGAGGTGGCATTCCTTCTCTGCTGTTCCCGGCAGCAAACTGCTCTGAGGGGCAGACTGGAACCAGGCAGCAAGGACTTTGTGCTGTGATTAATCAATATTCCCTTATCGTGCGATTTCGACATTTGACCTGTATTCTACTGCAAAGAAGGTACATAAACATCCTGTACTTTCTTTGTACCTGTCATGCTCTGTCTGTAGAACATTGTGGTGGAATCTCTTACGAGGTGTGAAACTGTCCTTCAATTTCTTTTTTGCATAGTTGTAAATTTCACCACAGCTGCCTTGAAATGTGTCATCATAACATGGACAGTGGGTGAAAGGCGCTAGGCCATAACTGGCAACTGTAGTATACCAATAGGAAGGCTAGTTTTTTTATTTAAAACAAAAAATAGATTTACTTCTTTTAAAGGGTTTGGGTCTGGGAACAGATTCAATGATAAAACAAAAAACGGACTTTAACGGCGACAAAGGTCTTCAAGCCTTATCTTGCCAATAGGAAAACTACAAAAAACTAGATTTACTTTTTTTTAGGAACTGAGGAATGGATTCAATGAAAAAGCACAACATGGATTTTTACAGAGAGAAAGGCCAACAAGCCTTAGCTTAATCTACAGCCCCTCCAGTCAGTGTTGGCGTAGGTCTCAGTTGACACTTGTCAAGTCCCTCTTGAAGTCACTTTTGCTCAGGTGGTTGGTAACTCACGTATAAATCTGTAATACTATCAGAGATAAATTTGCTTTCAACTGGACTGCTACTAAACAGCTCCTCATTGTATCTAATGCAATTATTTGGTCAGAGTCTTAAAGAGTTTTGTAAATCTGCATCCGTAACTTTACTCCCACCTTTGGGTGTAGATTTTTGTATTTTCTAGAAACAACGGCCATTTCCAACCATACTCCTGGAAAACTTAAATGAGGTTTCCATTACATCGATTGAAAGGTAGTTCTGCAGGCGTAATTGTGTATAGGCCACAATTATGCCTGTCAAATCCCTTCACACAAGAGCAGCTACTTGCTGGCTTTTTTCTCCACAGACTAAACTTTTTTTTCTGTGGAGAAACCTCTTCCATTCCATTCCATTCGAGTCCCACTCATCTGTGTGTTTTTGTTGGTCATTCCTACCTTGAAGATATATTTACTCCACTCCATGACAGGAGTATATCGCCAACAGTTTCCCACGGGTCTACTAGCGCTGTATAAAACTTATAAAATAAAATATAAAAAAAAATAAATGGTGTAACATGCTGATAAAAAGTTTGTGGATATCCATAAGCGGGCACGTTTTCAAAATTCCCATTGGCACCACCCCTACCATGGAATGACCACTCCCTGCCCTTAAAAGAATATTTACTGTAAGGTAATATTATAAAATACTCGGGTTGTATTACTTATCGTGTGAATAACTCTTTTTAGGAACAAACCCACGTTTTGTGAGTAGAGAATAGACTTTATTCTCGTAAAAAACATAGGGGCGTATTATCAAGGACGGCATTAAAATTATCGCCACTTTAGCGGCAGGAAACTGCCGTTAAAAGCAGCGATATTGGCCTTGATAATATGCCGCAGAGAATTCCAATAGAAGCCCATGTTCTGGTGTGAACATGGGCTTCTATTGGAATTCTCTGCGGCGTATTATCAAGCCCATTATCGCCGCTTTAGCGGCAGTTTCCTGCCGCCAAAGCGGCGATAATTTTAAAGCTGTCCTTGATAATTTGCCCCATATTTAATACCAGTATGATCATTTTATACATAGAATGAATGGAGCCCTGGGCTTTATTTATGCAGGTGGTTGAGCTGATTGGCATCGTCACCCATTTTAGGGGACCAGAACCACTTTGTTTTCATCAGTATATGTGCTTAGTGGCCTTTTAGAACTCACTGAAGAGATTGCATCATTCTCTGTTTACGTTTGTTCTACGATGATAAAATGGCGGAATGTTTCCCAAGGTGCCTATTAAAGTCATTTCCAGAGCGAGATAAGGCTGAACTTTCACCGCGTGGGCTCTCCCTCGTACACCATTACACAGAGAGCACACAGTAATGCCGTATTACTAACACGAAAATTGACTTATTCAATGAATATGTGATGTTAAGATTACCAACTGTTTACAGTAAAAGCCTATTTCTCCGATCTACGGCATGCAAGTGCCCCTTGCCTCCATTTAAGCTCCAGCTCGTGACTGGTGACTAAGCAGTGCCATTTGTGTTCATTTGTGCCACTTCTTGAACGTCATCTCCACACAGTGATGGAGCGGATAATTTGTTTTCTTTTTATATACCCAATCCATTTTCGTATGTCTTTATTAAGATGACTAATGATTAATTATAATAATTAATGGTTTGATGATTTGAGATTAACCAACCTTATTAACAGGAAGAATATACGTGGGAATGCATTTTGCATGGCTAAAATAATAAGTGTACTAAGTCTGTATGCATATTAATATGATAAACGTTGCTTAAAGTGATGTTTTATGTGATTTATGCCTAAATAATCAAGTATTAATGGCTTTGGATGTTGCATATGGCTAGATAAATGCACACACATATGGGTTCTAGCAAGGGAATAACACTGTTATAGTTATTTTAATGTATTAATTACGTTTTGTGTTTTCTTTGCTTAAGTTGACCATTTGGGCCTGCCATAACATGGCTGCCGACTGAAGCCAGACTAAATTTATGACGACACTACTGGAACAATGGAAAAAGGCGCCTGTGCTGACTTCAGCAACCGTGTCCCCTGTGTGACCGGAGAGTCTGTGCCCATGAAGGCCACCTGGGCGAGGCGCCAATGCCCCTGAAAGCGGAAGAGAATGAAACATTTTAAAATATGAATCCAAACTGATCATGAATGGACGATACTTTTACCACATGAGAAAATACTTGGATGTTGCTTGATGAACTAAGATGTATTTGGAACAGCCAATCAAAATACAGTAAAATGTCGAATGTAACATTTTATATGTAAATTTTAGTATAAATATTGGTAGACTAGAGAGGTATGCGCGCCACTTCTTGAACGTCATTTCCAGTATACTGATGTTATGCTGACGGAGAGGACGGTGACTCTACATGATAGAACGGAACTCTGACGGATTTACTGAGGACCAGTTCTGACTTAGAAAACGACAAATAGCCAGAATAGGTAAATATGACAAAAGATGAATTTGACTTATTAGGATTTAACCTGCTTTGATTTAGATAAAATAAAAATATTGATTTAAATTCAAGTGTCGGGTTGTTATTTCATTAAATTGTATATATTTTGTATATAATAGAGTGTTAAGTATTCGCTAAATTCATTCCAACTAAAATGATTCATTGACCTATTCAGATGGAAGTGATTTTAGGGTGATTCAAGGGAAGTGGTTCTTCCATCTGAAAAGAAACTGTCCGGATTGGAGAAAACTGGGAAAAATCTCCCTCTGGTTAGGTGCGGATAGTTTGATCAAATGAATGTTGGTGTTATGGGCCCCACCAGCGTGTGATGTGTGTGTGTGCGTGTGACTGGGAATTCATCCTGTCCGTGGAAGCCTAGGGAGATTGAGTAACCCGATCTGGATAAATATTTGTACAGCCCCTGCCACCTACACAAAAACAAGCATTGGTAAAGACAATAGGTCTTGCCCTAACCTATTGGCTTTGCCAATGCTTTTTGCTGAAGCTGTGCTGCATTGGCTAAAAGAACAAATAAAGGTGCGTTGACATGAATATGTGCATCATGTTACAATGCAGGCACATCACTACGGAAGGCCTTGGGCGCCATTTTATTTATCTTTTTCATTTACTGTTCCAAAATGCGGGGAATGGATAGAGGTGTAAATGGCGAGCTTCAAGGTGTGGGGGATAACAAATGTCAGGGTGTGGGATGCAATTGATCTGGAAGTAGGGAGCAACATGGAGGGGTACATGCAGCAGTATGCGAGAGCAAGTGAGAAAAACAATGGATGTACTGGAAGTTGGGAACACAGAGCATGCAGCAGAGGATATTTCAGGGGCACAGTACAGGAGGTACTGACCATGAAAACACATACACTCTAATGGAGTGCTTAAAGAAAAAGGGGAAAAAAAGTGGCTCCTAGAATGTGAGCATTGGAAGGGTACCAGTCATCCAATCAAGATGATGGTAAAGAAGGCATGCTCCAGGGGAGGGACAAACACAAGAAGAGGAATGAAAGCCATTGAATAGGAAGTAAGCAAATGAAAGTGGTAATAATGCCAACGAAGGGTAAGCAATGGGCTGGCTCACAGCCCACTGTAAGTATTTTATATGGTCCTCAAGATGCATTTTGATCGACAAAACTTAAACAGTCCACAGCCTTCGGCCGGAGTTTGAAAGACAGGCAACTCCCAAGGTTCATCTTTAGCAGCTCTTTGCTCCAGTGGGAAACTAGTTCAGCTGTAGCTAAACGCCATGCACAGCAGTGGGAGGGCTGCTGCTCAGCAGCAGCCCTCCATCTCCTGATACAAAAACTCCAAACCTAGACAAATTCCAGATTCCCGTAGTCCTACCTCACTAACTGTTGCCTGACTCCACCTTCTGGTATGGGTTCCTCCACAGAAGAGTTGCCCGCCACTACACGATCTTCTGACCTGCAGAAGTACTGGACTAATTTATCTCTTTGGACTAATTGTGAGGGGTACATGGCAAACCCCTGGTAGGTTTAAGAATAGTTGGTTATTTTCACATCCGAATGAATTGAGGGGTTATCAGTCCATCCCCTATCTAAGGATTCATCTGTCTACAAAAGATGATACCTTCTAAGAAGTCACCAATGTCATTCTTGATTCCCAGTGTCTGCTTTCTTTCCATCTCCTCTGATTCTCTCACATGAATGTGGCAGGGACCATTTATGCCAACAATATTATGGGTGACCCAAATAAAGATCACCTATTGAATTGAAGTGTACAGTGGTGCATGAGAGCCCTGCCTTTGAAACCGTAATGCACTTACATACTTATATAATGGGAGCTGGTATGCTTTTTGGTGTTTGTGTCCTGTCAGTGTGCTGTGATGGGTGTGGTATATATGAGTGTTATGAAGCTTCCACCAAAGACAACTGGAATTGGCAGTTGGACATGGTCTGGCCTAGGAAACATGCAAAATTCTCCCATTGCAAAATCAGCAATAGTTCACCAATGGCACCTTCTTCTTCACAACATTCTTGCTTCACAATGATTTCTGTGGAAAATTAAGCTATATTTTAAATCATCCTTTGAAATGTTAGTAGGGTTCGTACAACTACACAACAGTTAATGGATTGCTGTTTAATAAAAAAAAGAAAGTCAACATTTTTATACAATATTTTAAACAGTATTTTAACAACTTAGTAAAGAAATGTACTCATAAAAATGTACCTGAATTATAATAAAAATTAATTAAGAAATAAATCCATGATTAACATTTTTTAACTTTGTAAATGCATTATGGTGTTTGTAGTTTTAATAAAAAGGTAATACACTTAAAAGGATTTGTTTGTGATATATTTTGTTTACTTTTAAATAAATGATTGAGAATTTCTATAAATCTTAAAATGATTGAGACACAAATGTATATGTATGTTGAGTATAATAAAATGGGGATCTCTAACTTGTACTTGAAGGAAGAACATTAGAAGTATTGATGCCTGTAACTTCAAACAAAGCTTCAAGTGAAATTTTGCCTTTTATCATTTCTCCTGTTGGATTCACAGGGCGACGGATGAAAAGTCACTCCCAGGAAAACAAGCCTGAGAGATGCTTTGTGCCAGCTTCTCTTTTTCACTAGACCATAAGTTGTACCAGTGCATACGTTTCTCAGCAATGGCACATTTGGTGACACAAACAGCATTGATGGTCTTTTGTATGCCCAACCATTGCTTTCGCAGACTTAGGCACTGCTAATAAACCTTTTCCAAAAGGTGTATCATTATTGGAAACACAGGGGATATTAACAAGGAAGTGGCGGAGAGGTAGACTTCTTGGCATAACACCTCTCTCCGCCACTTCGGAAATGCAAGGCTGCACCATATTCACAAGGATATGGTGCAGGCTTGCGTTTCACCCTGCGATGGCGCTAAGTTTAACAACTTGTCGCCAACGCAGGCACCTTTGCACCAGAGTGCAAGGGTCTCTGTGTGCGGGGGAGGATTGTTTATGTGTAGGAAGGTGTCTCTTTCTGCACATAAACAATCCTAAATGCAATTCTCTCACTTTCATGTGTGCTGCTTTATTCTATTCCCCACACCTTTATAATTGTGTTGCACTCAAAGTGACCTCAGCTCAGTCAGACAATAGGAACGTTATGCTTCAAAACTTCTCTCGAGTGACTACCCATTAAATATTATTGCACCTGGGCTCTAAAAACAATGGACATCAGTTTTACTGATAACTTTATGCCTCGGAGCACCATTAGAATATAGCCCACCATCACCCTCACTTCTCCCAGCACCCAGAATCAATCCGGTTTGAAGTCTGTGCCAATGCATCAAAATACACCCTATCAGTTCCACTGGGGAATGAAGTGCACAGGTTGGATCCTATACATTAGCATACCACCTGCACATGTGAGGAGGCCAAATGTCCTTTTATTCAAATCTGAATTCTTTAGAGGCATCATTAAATGAAGTCATGGAAAGTGATCCAAATCTGCAGACGACCAGAGGTTTATGAGATTAAGAGAGACTGTTTAAGCCTCTATATCTGGCATTTTAGCACATTTTATCCAGATTAAGGGCATTCTCCCAGGAGTAACATGGATCAACCAGGTAATTAATCCACAGGGTACTCCAGGCCTACTTCCTTTCCAGTTCAGGGAGACACTCAGGGGCTTGGCACAGGAAATCTCTCACTGGCCTAAACATTTTTACCACTCACTATTCATATAAGCAGGACTCTTTATAAATACAGGACTGAAAGTGCAGAATATGACGTGTGTGGTTGCTTGTGATGAGTATATGCTCCAGTTGATGAGAAGAAAGACTTAGGGGCTGATCACGAGTTTGGCGGTCCATCCAACCGCCAAACACGTGGTGGTGTGGCAGGACCCGCCACACTGACAGTCCAGCCTCCGCATTAAGAGTGCAGCGGTTCGCCTTATGTACATTTAGGAACTTTATGATGGGTCTAACGGGTCCAGTCATTATACGCAAGTACTAGTGATAATGCTGTGCTGGTGAGACCTTTGCATCGCATATGTTCCCTTTCCTCTTACTGGGGCCTGACTGCATGTGGCGTGTTAGATAGCAAGTTTGGTTTTGTTTAAACAATTTAGTTTAGTAGTTATATATAAAATTATAAATGCATCTTATTTGCACAAAATCCTGATTTCTCTTTTATCACAAGATGTGATGACCGAATACTTCCTGTTTAAAGACTATTCACCATTATGCAGTACACATAAAGTTTGAGTTCTGTCAAAAAATAGTTATATTTTTGGGCCGCAGTGGTGCTCTCACTTCACCTCGGAAAAGTGCTTTAACTTGTACAGGGCACAATAAATGTATTCTATTGTATTGTTGTCCATAATGCCTAAAAAAACAATTGTTTATTCATACTTGTATGGTTCACAACGGAAATATATTAAAATGCAAATAAAGATATTTAAACAAAAAATTAAGAGTGCAGCGGTCCCACCTCCACAGGCCTGAGGCCACCGCCGGGAATGGATCCCACGGCAGTGGCGCAGTAGTGTGAGGCCCAAATATGCTGGCAATGCTGCTGCAGCAACGCCGAGCACATTAGGAGTTTCCTCACCGCCACAGTTTTTATGTTGGTGAGCCCACCATGAAAACTGTGGTGGTGAGGAAACAAGAGGGGCCCTACAGGGCCAGGGGATGCATGCAAGGGGGCACATGGGCCCCCTTGTATGCCTGTACCCTCTGTTCCTGCACGGCATGGACTTTACAGTCCATGTCGTACAGGAACAGGCTTTGGCGTTCCCATTGCAGTGCCATTCTAAGGCTCAATGCCTACACGGCCGGACTGGCAGTAGCAGGCACCGGGCAATCCCCTGGTGGGCCACACGGGTATAGGTCGTTCTTGTTACAGGGCCATTTTTGCAGCATAGCTGAAAAATTGGCCCTGTAACAAAATCGGCCGAAAACCGGCCCTGGCAAAGAGCTCGGCGAGGGGGGGTAGGGGGGGCAGCCGAGCACTTTTCCAGGGCCGGATTTGGTTCCCAGTACGGCCCTGACTGCCTGGGACCACCACAGCACCGCCCGCCAGACAAGGAGACAGCTCCTAATCTAGCAGACAGGCAGCAGTGGAGTTTGGCGGTGTGGGAGTGGGGTGATGGCATGGCGGCCCACACCGCCAAACTCATAATCAGGTACTTAGGGGCCGATTACGATGGCGGACGGACTGGAGTCTGTCCGCCATCTTGGTGGTGACCGGGACCGTCCGCAATACATGCGGCGGTTCCGCACACCAAATCAGGATGCGACTGCCACCATGGCGGTCGCATTTAGCATTTTAACATTACGGCGGGTGCTGCTGACAGCAGCACCCGCCACGATATTAAAATAGCATGTTGTGCATTTCACTGCACTATGTGGCAGGCACCACACGGTGCCTGCCACTTGGTGCAGTGAAATGTAGGGGGGTACCATGGCAGTGCACCCACACCTCCCCCCAATGCAAGGGGGGCCCCCAATGGAACCCCAAACCAATCTCCATCAGCCTTTCAATGGCAGGTTACCCGCCACAGAAAGGCTGGCTGGAGACAGCATCGGGATTTGACGGAGGGTGCCTGCTAGGCACGCCACCATTTCATGGATGCAGACCGCTCTGCCAGGCAATTACAACGATTGCCTGTGGCAGTTCCGTGGTGGACGGTCTGAACGTGATTCCTCCGGCATTGTAATGTGACAGGGGGGGGAAATCGTGGTCTGATTACGGAAGGACCGCAACCATATGGCTGGCTGTGGTGGTCCTTCTGCAATCGTAATCGGCCCCTTAGTCTCCAGTCTCTCAAAGACCGTCCGTGCTATAGGAAAATTAAAGGAGGTAGTGTGAGGAGACCAGAATTTGAGAACTGACCTGACTCTACACAAATCAGGTGGACCTGATCTGAGAAACAACAGCGACAGTAAACTTATACAAGACGGGTTACATGACCTAATTGACATGCTTCACCACACAAGGTGACACTGTACTTGTACCTCCCGGGTATATTAACATGCTCAGTGGTGTAGGAAGTGGGGTGCGGTGGGTGCGGGCTGCCCCGAGTGTCATCATTGAGGGGGGTGACAAAATGGCAAAAAATGTGTTTTAAACACATATTTTTGCCATTTTGTCAAGCTGGGGGTGACAAGAAATTTTCCGTACCTGGTACCACCTGACCTTGCTACGCCACTGAACATGCTCCCGCATACTTACTTGGTCTCGACTCCCCTCCTATATAAAACCCTGTGTGCCCAAGACCCCCAAGTAGAGTCTCAGACCGTGATCAAATTGAATTTTGTTTAGACTTCTCCTTGCAAGCTCCCAGCTGAGACCTGTAAAATGAATACTGATGATAAGGATGACTGACGAGGAATTGCTATGTTCCTTCTTAGCAATGTATTGGGGAATAATGAAGGCTCTGTGACTTCTGCACAGAGTTTAAGGGTTATGTGGTAAACATATATGACGAGGAAATGAGGGATACGGCTTTGCAAAAGAAAACAGATGAAAGGATCTCAAAGGCTACTAGGCTAGAGGACTGGACACAGATGGTCAGAGCCGCTTGTCATACAAACGATTTCCCAATCACACATACATTGTTATTTATTTTTTAAATATTTTTTTATTTTAACTTGTTCTTCCACAGAGCAACTCAGTATGGTGCAATCAGAATTCCCACAATCATAAAACAAATAGTCTCATTACATAAATCAAGGACAATGCAATACAGTGTCATTTGTAGGAAGAGCCACAAACTGTACACCTCCTTAACACAGACATTGTTATTTAAGGCAAAATATCAAGTCATTTTGCTCATTGCATCTCAGGCGGCATATGCACTTATGCTCCAGAAATGAAGACATTATAAGGCCCGCATGCTGCTAATTACAAAATTACACCAAAGAAAATGTCAGCATGCTACAGCTGCAATACTGGACAAGCAGAGACTACTGGTGCACCCAATTGAGACAGTGTCTGAATTCGTCTCTTTCTTTCAGTGGGCTAAAGCCAGGGGCGCAGCGTCAGGCTTGGTAGATGGGTCTGGGAGTCTGAATCTGGTTTGCTAAGTCTGTGTCAGGTTTTCTTGTCATTCTGATTCTTATAAGAGGTTTTAATTTGTTAATTTTGTGGCTCAGGAAATTAATTATATTTGTAGCCCCAGATTTAACAGAGAGTTAGCATCGGGGTTCCATCACTTTTTAGACGCAACCCTAGCACAAAATTATTTTTGGTACTTACGTAAAAGTTGATTTACGTAGTCCTGTAAGAAAAAGTAATGAATCGCTTTGCCTTACTTTGCATCAGGTAGGTGTTCCATGGCTGGCACATAGGAGTACCCGTGCATCCATCCATAGATTTTGACACAAACCCCTATTGACAAAGAATTGTAGACATGGGTTTGCAATAAAATGGTGCATCTGCCTGAGTTTTGCATAATGAGGAGAAATATATATATTTGTCCTTGTTATTCCTTCCTTCTTTGCATGTCTGCTGCATTCTAAAGTACATACACAAACAGGAAAAAGCCTCTTAAGATAGTTTTTGTACCCCTTCCTGCACAGCAACGAATTGACAGCAATTAAGACACTCATGCACTATGGCGCAAGCGTAACTGCATTAGTGCTAGGTAGTACACAGTGCACCATAGTATGGAGAGAGCAAAACTGCACCATTTCTTTCAATATATGGCACAATTCTGCTCCCTTCAGATGACACAAGGCAGCACAGCAACTTTTCTTGCTGTGTTGCGTTGCACCATTTCTTTGTAAATATGCCCATTAGTGACCGCATTACCAAAAAAGTAGCAACTCTGCACCCATAGCAGTACTCTTTGAATGAATGAGGATGTACTACTTTTTAGAATTCACAAACATTGGCAGTAGTAGGCTTGAAAAGCTACTTCACTCTCATGTTGCCAGGCATACTACTGGCAATCAAGCATCCAAAAGGTGGCGGGACGAATGCTTACAATCAATCAATCAATCAATCAATCAAAGCATTTGTATAGCGCGCTACTCACCCGGAGGGTCTCAAGGCGCTTGGGGAGGGGGGTCCGCTACTGCTCGAACAGCCAGGTCTTGAGTTGCTTCCTGAAGGCAAACAGTCTAACCACTAACAAGACCTCAGAGCAGCATTCCAAACCATTGTTTTCCACCCTCTGTGCCACTCAAGACAGAGAGTCTGATCTAGGATTTTACAAATGGAGTAAAGGCAGATCGGGTTGTGGAGGAGTTTACTGCATTTACTCCGCCCACCAAATGTAGAGATGTTCGCCAGCCCGACGGAGATCTCTCTACATTGGCAGGAACTGTCGTCATGGCGGTTCCGGGTAATGGTAAAAATGTTTAAGAGACGACTCCAACCAACATGATTGTTGGCGTCAAACTTTTCTGAAGTATTTTATTTGCAGTTTACCCAGCTCCAAATCAGGCAGGGGGACCTTGAGTTTGGTGGACAGGATGCTCCGTCGCAATAGAGTACCTGTCCATCAAACTCAAAGTCAGCTTCATAGGCCCCTCTAATGCAAATCAGAACTGACACTGTTCGTCGTGGGAACAGTCCATCCCAAACCTTGGTCACCTCACACTTTCACCCTGTGGCCCACTATGTGTTTTACTTGGGAAATTTGAGATTCACAGCCCCTGAATCTCACTGACTAAGCTACGCCCCTGTCTAAAGCACTCCAACAACTTGGACCCAAAATCAAAAGCATCAGTGTTCATGTCCAGACTTACCAATACTTCCAGATGAATGAACGCCCATCTAGAGCGGGATACAACGGAAGCTGAAATTAGCAAACCTTTAGTTGGCATGTTATCAGGGAAGGCACCTACTGAAATTTACACGATTAATAAATCTTAAAATGTCCCTTTTATGTGTCGTGTTTAAAGCTGTGGGTGAGGAGGGTGGCCTGAATTTTGACTTTAGACAGGCTAAAATATTATTTAATCACAAAATTCGACAAAGGCCCCTTTCAAGAGTCAACCAGAACGAAATTAACACATTCTTTCATGCTTCAGTTTCATTCCACTTGACTGTTATTTGTTAGGGTTTGGTGTGGAATACATGCTTTGATTTTTGGTCGAAAAAAACACTGCATGAGACTTTGGCAGCAGCCATGTGTCAGTCTAATTTTTTTCTTACAGGGTAAGCATACATTGCTTCCCCAAGCTAGAAAAATTGTTTCCCGTTTCCTCACCTCGGCTCCCATACCTTCCATCATTCTCCTCCCTACACAGAGCCAGGTCAGACTGGAACAGAAAATAGGCCCAGGCACCATAATAAAAGTGGTCCACCATTGGCCACTCAGATAGCTAAAAAAGATGATCCACATTAGCAAATAGGGCAGCTTTGAACTTGTTATACAGGTGTTTTGCAAGGTATGGGAGACTGCATGCATTTTAGCTAGCTATAGGCAGTGTGTGTGATTATTCAGGTAAATCAACAGTAAAAACCGGCCCACCAGACCATAAAAAAGGCCAGTGCCACAAACCTCCAAAATCAGGTCCACCCATTGTTCATTAGATGAGCCCTAGGCCAGTCTAACCCTGCTTGGAGCCTGCTGCCAACATTTATCTCCTCCTCAAAGTAGGTCACAAATGCATGGGTAATAACCTAACGGAATTTGGAATTCTGTGTAGTGTTAAAATAGGAAAAGCACAGAGTAATTCCCCATTCCAGGAGGTTTAACTCATATTTGCATGTCACTGGGCAGATGTAATGCAAAGTAACTGTAAGTTTACATGCAATTTTACAGCCCAGTAAACCCACCCCAGTACCATGCAACCCCTGATTGGAGCCAATGCCTCATTATAGGGTACTAGGTATCAGCCGATGGTATAAATACAGATATGAAAATACTTGCAAAGGAGCTAGCAAACAGGTTTAAGAATGCCATATCACAACTCAGGCTCCCCTCGCTGGTAGGTTTCATCCCTCACTGCAGCTCTAGAACACACAAGAGGCCGCTACTGCACATCCCATGCATAGAGGACAAACTAGGGGTTCCATTGGACACTGAAAAGGCATTTGACTTTGAGGAATGGGGTTACCTTTTGAGGATACTGTGAAGACCGGGAGTGGATATAATCCTGCAAATGGCTGACTATGCAACAGGACCACAGATACAGTAAATTGTAGAGGCTTTTAATCCCAACCCTTCAGGGTACTGACAGGCATGAGACAGGGATGGCCCCTTTCCACTTCACTATTATGCTTTCATTGAAAGCGCTGGTGGCTGCGATTTGCCAAAACACGAATCTAGCAAGGACTAAAACCTCCTCGAACATACACAAGGTGCGCATGGGAATGTAAGTGTGACATCACTATCAACCCACTTAATAATAAAAAAGGAAATAAAAGACGTGTATGGAGAAAAAGATAAAAACAATGGCAAAAAGCAGACCAGGATGTAGGTATTGAATGCATTACATGACCATAAACTTTGCCATCACATATCCATGAAGCTTCCTGGGTAGACCACAGCTCTTCCTCCCGAGTGAAAACAGTGATATTGATACGAAGGAAGGCGTCTTGGTAGGTTCAACATCGGAAGACGGCTCAAGAGCACTCATTACAACCTCTAGCAAACCACGAGCTTTCACAAATGCCTCCCTTACCTTGATTCAGCACATTGGGTACCTTGCAAAGTCTATCACAGGTCCACCATCTGCCATCATGACTACAACATGAATTTAATCAAGCCTTTTTTTTTTTAATTTGTTTTTATTATTATTCTGAAAAAGGATCCAAAACTTTCTATCACCTTCATGTGTGTGATGAGCAGTTTTGGCCACAAACATATTGCGAACATCAAGAATGGGTTTGACTCAACCATTATGCAATCTTTGATATAGTTTGTTTTGTCTTGATTTTGCTTATTTTTAAGCTCACCATTCTTTTGTATAAATTATCCTCTAACAACCCAAGTCTTCGCTCACACCACATGCACATCCAGGCATGAAGAGGGTAGCCTTCCCTGCAAGCATCAAAATGGTGTCTCCTGAATCGCTGCATGTGGTGTTGCTCTGTGACCCCAAGACATCATCTTATGGCATTCTGAATGCCATGAAATTAGCTAACACCCACTGAATACAATCCTTGTATATGTGATTTGTTTTTATCAGCCTGTCGATGGTACAAGGAAGTTCACTGGTGTTTAGTCACATACTGAAAGAGGCACATTGTACTCCATTGTCTGTACTTAAAACAGCAGATAAACCTTCTCTCCTGAATATGTTGTTAAGGACGTGTGTAACATTCTCAGTAGTGGTATCGTCTACGAAACAAAACACCACTGAAACCATTTTGAAAAATAGTCTAGTTGGGGTAATGTTTTTAAGCCTGTAGAAAGACCCTATAAATACATCCTAAATATATGCAAGGGTGAATTGGGGTTGCGAATGGGCTCTAATGGTGCCCGTGAGCTTGGAAAGATTTATCTGCAGATCTACACATGTTACATGACTGTACCAGCAACTCCACATCCTCATCCATGCAGGCCACCAAAAACCTTGTCTGAGCCTTCTTTTGGCTAATGTCTGACACAAGTGAATCCATTGTGTTTTGCATGCGTGGGATCACAGCCTATCCTCGTCGCCAATGCAAACGATGACAATAGGCAGCTGTAATGCTCAAGCTCCAACTGCTGATACCACCACTGAGAACTCAATATAAAACAAAGAGGTGCCATACACCTAAAACATACAGAAGGTGCATTTAGCAATGTAAGTTTGACATTAGAGGCATAGCTTCCATTGGTCCAGCAGGCGCAGTGGCCCTGAGGGGGCCTCTGGACCCTGATTATTGCTGTATTTTGCAGTTCAGACAGCGGCTAGGGGCCACATTCTTCCTTGCACTAGGGCACATGACACACTGGGCTTCTTGTCTTGATTATTTGAACTGAGTGCTGTCTTTGATGCTGTTACATCAACATGGGAATGTATCAATAAAGATTGTTTTTTTAAAGAGAGGAAATGCCAGACTCACAGCTCAGTAGAACAAGCATTGGCATAGCCAATAGGTCTCTCCTTTGGGACCTTATAAGTATTTAGCCATGCAACAGTTGATGTTGTTGCACCAAGGATATTGTGCTGGAAAACCAAACACTTATAGGATCTCAAAGGCGAGACCTATTGGCTATGTCCATGCTTGTTTTTCAGGGGCTGAAGTCACTTGCAAGAAAGTACTCTCAGACATAGGTTAAGGGAAACCCAGAAACCCTTCAAACTGTTTCGCTCAAAGCAAAGCTCAGGTCTTGGCGTAGATGAGACCAAAGCACTCAAGCTGTCTTTGGTGTCTGACAAGTATCTGCAGTGTGCTGTTAAGCTCAATCCTTACTTTTGTCCCATATGGTTTGTGGTATTTGTTCTTAACTACACCCTTGACTTCTCTTAGGAATTTGAAGGCAGTGGCTTTATCCTGTCACAAGCAGAAGTAGAAGTGCATGAAAAAAACGCATGTGATCTGTGCCTGAGTGCAATGTGGGCTCCGTGAGGGAGTACGAAGTTTTAGCATATGCAATGCAGCATATTTGTGTCAAGGGGTGAGAAGAAGACCGTGCATATCTACTAGGATGTAGAGACTTACAAAACTTTTTCCACTATTATGCCTACCATGAGGCGGTGTAATGTTTTGGTGCAAGTCCGTGCCTACAAACGTACCACCCATAATATGCCTGCATGACACAAAGTATAGGAAAGCACTACTTTGCTTTACTTTAAGCAACTTTCCCACACAAATCATCATTTACATTGGAAAGCAAAACAGGCCACAAGCAGTTTGCGCTGGGTTTGCATCACTTTTGTGTAACACTAAGTAGAGCAAATCTGAATGTTGATCTTCAAGATGGAAGAACTGCCTAAATATATATATATATATATATATATATATATATATATATATATATATATATATATATATATATATATTACTGAAAAAAACATAGGTTTCACACACGTTATAGTTAGGAATTAGCATTTAAAAAACCTTGCAAATTCACTTAAGAAACCATAGGTTTCACACATGTTATAGTTAGCTGGACATTTCACTCATGAAAAACCATTGAAATTCCCCCGTTATAGTTAGTGCAGGCAACTATAACTCACGCGACCGCAATCCTCTGCTGATGACGTCAGATATTACATCACTGTATTTAGACACCTATTTACCCATGTCTTCTTCCATTAATCTTTAGCTATACATATATTACAAATATTTATTTTTCAGAAAGACACATATGTAATCAGTGATGTAATATCTGACGTCATCAGCAGAGGATTGCGGTCGCGTGAGTTATAGTTGCCTGCACTAACTATAACGGGGGAATTTCAATGGTTTTTCATGAGTGAAATGTCCAGCTAACTATAACATGTGTGAAACCTATGGTTTTTTAAGTGAATTTGCAAGGTTTTTTAAATGCTAATTCCTAACTATAACGTGTGTGAAACCTATGGTTTTTTCAGTGAATTTGTACGGTTTTTTAAATGCTAAGTTCTGTATTTATTTATTTATTTTTTTAAGGTTTTTCAACGTGCGCGTACCGTACGCGCACGGTGCGCTTTGCGCACCGAGCGCCCACGTTACGCAGTTCGCGGAATTTTTCCGTTTCTACCGTACGCGCACGTTACGCGTACCCCACGATTTTTCCAAAAAAATTAAAATAAATTTTGGCCCTTGGGGGTCCTTCTGGGACCCCCTGACCAAGGCTAGGGGGTCAGGAACTGTCCACCCTGCCCCCTTTTCACGTTCTCCACCTTTGTTTTTCACCCCCTCAGACTGCGAGAGACAAAATGGCGGCTGACACTTCCTGGTTTCGACCGATTCGAATGTTTACTAAGATCTAACAACCAATCAGAATCGCGCTCGCGCACGGCAGCGTGCGCGTACGGTACATTTTACCGTACGCGCACGGTGAGCGCTCATAGATATATATATTGATTTAAATGCTATTTTCTCTGGAAATACTGAACAGATTTACACCAGACCTGCAAAAGGCACATCCCTGACCTGAGGACTACCTCTCTGCCAAATTTCAAGTAATTCCGTTCAGCCGTTCGGGCTGTAGCTTGGACTAAAGGTCCTATGGAAAAATGCATGGGGAAAACGCGTTTTGGGACCCCCCTTTTTCTCAGCCCCCGCTTGGCGAATCCCCCCGAGACTTTCAGGGAAGGAGCAGAGCAGAGCGCCCCACCTATTTTGAAAATTTCACGAGGATTCATCAACCGGCGCCAAAGTTATTCCAAATAGAATGTTGCGGATTTCCTATGGAAACACGGTCCTAACTATAACTATCTACTGGCGCCCGCCAGTAGATAATATATATATATATATATATTAGTTTTGAAACTTTCGCGAAGATTCGTTAAACGGCGCCAAAGTTATTGGTAATAGAATGTTGCCATTTCCCTATAGTAACTAGGTCCTAACTATAACTACCTACTGGCGACCGCCAGTACGTAAGATATATATATATATATATATATTAGTAAAACACAAGATTGCCCCAAAGGAAGAGCCTCCAAAGGTAGGTGAGTTTCCATCTTTTTATTCATGAGGGCTGTAGTTAAAAGAGGCAGAAATCGGCAACAGTCATTAAACTGCCAGACGTGTTTCGAGTTATCCTCTTAATCATTGGCTTCGTCCGCAACAGGAGACAGGAGTGTGCTATATATTTAAAGTACTGTCCCAACGGGAGTGGTTACTTGCGTGGCCTCATGGTATTTGTAGTTCCGCACTTGTGTTGCTGCAGTGAGCCTGTCATTGAGGTGCGAAAATAAAAGTACAATAAAACCTCAGTGGGGTGCTTCCCAAGTTCGCCTCAAACTCCAGCTGAATTCTGCTTCCAAAAATGGACTACCTCCCGTTAACTCGGTAACATCAGATGACGTCACCACGGGAACGCTGCTGTGAGAAGTTGGCCTGATGTATGATGTCACTAGTTCTAGTGTACACCTTATATCAGTCCAAATACCCTTATGGTGATTGGTTGTAAAGTCAACCTTATAGACCAGCTATCCTAGTGGTAGCATGGACAAGAGCAGTCTTAGGCTAAACTCTGAATGGCATGTGAAGCCAGCTGTGATACCATATATAATCCCTTGAATACCAAATGAAAGGACACCACAACAGATATATATATAAAATAAAGTGTATTTATTCTAGTCAAACCCTCAGCACTCTTTATGAGATTAGAGGTAAGTACAACACAGTCTTATTTAAGCATACATTAAGTCACACAGGTAAGTAATACAGTTAGGCCCTAGGGGCCACGCAAACCATATACTAAGTAAATGGTATAAGAACCACTGTCACGGAAATAGAATAGGCCTAGGCCTAGGGAATCGCTGGGGCTACACTACACTAGCGTTAGTTAGGAAGTGGGAGGCCCACGGGATTCGTGTGCAGAGTGGAAACACTCACACGTAATGCGTAAAAGTCAATAGCAATAGTACAGTTTAGAAAACGGTAGATTTAGGACACTTCCGGAGTAGCTAGGAAGTTGAGACTTGAAAACTAGACACTAGGATAGTCACTATCCTGATGAGCACCGGAGTACCCAAGTTACCTAGCCCACAGGCTGCGGGTGCATAGGGGTGAAGATGCGTCGTTTTCGTCGTCGACTCCTATGGATGCCTGAAGAAAGATGCTGACAGGCAGTCAGTGAAGAGTGTCCGGTGGATCCCAAGGCTGGGATCAAGAAGAGAGGAAACCTGCAAGCAGAAGGGACAGAGTCAAGGTCACTAGCCAGTGACCACGTGGAACCAGGAAGGAACCAGGCGATGTCGTGAAGATTGCAGGTGAAGGTGAAGCTTGTCGCTGCAGCCAGGAGGACCAGGAAGCGTCGAGGACGACCAGGACCAGGAGGCGAGCTGTCCCACGAAGGCTCTTGCTGTCGGCGGCGTCGAAGTTGGACTAGGACTCACCAAGCCTTGGCAAGCGGAACCCACGAAGAACGGAGGACTTGCTTCTGGTGCAGACCAGGAAGGTCTGGGGTGCTTCTTCTTTGCAGAGAAGCGGGAGCCAGTCTGGAGGAGCCAAACCAGCGCAGAAGATTTCAGGGTGCGTCGTCACAAAGGCCACTAGCCAGCGGGCAAGCAACCGGACAGACGCGGCAAGCAGGAAAATGCTGAAGGGCCCCACGCAGGACTCGTGGAGTGTGGGGGGCTGACCTTCGGTGCAGATGGTGCTTGGGGTTGGGGCTTCTCAATCCCCGGTGCACAACTTCGAGGGTACCTCAGAAGCTGCGCTTTAAGTTACTAGCCACTTTTTCCAGGTAGCCGGTCCCACGTCGCTCGTCGCCTCCACAGATCTCAGCTCTGCTGTAGATGTGGATCAGGGTCGGAGAAGTCTGGAAGTCAAGGCTCTGGTCAGGCTCTGCAGTCGGTTCCTCGTAGAACATGGGCAAAGCAAAGGGTAGTCTCTTGATGGTGCCTGTTTGCACAGGGTAGCCACTCCTTGGCTACAAGGGAGATTCTTCAGTCTTCTTCTTTCGTCGAATGTCGAAGGTCCAGAGTTTCTGTTCAGTTTTGCAGGTTCAGGATAATCTAAAGTCTTGAGGCCCAACTCCCACTCTTATACTAATCTGGGGGGCTGGGATACCTGCTAGGTCACGCCTTATGGGTGGGACCTGGGAGGGGGTGGTTACACCCACTTCCCTTTGTCCAGTTTCGCGCCAGAGCTGGGGCTGGAGTGCCCCAGCGCCGGTTTGAACTGGACTATGCAAGGAACACCTTGTGTGCCCCAGGCATGTCTCATTCCTTTCAGCCCACCCTGCCCCAATACACTAAAGGCTGTCTGGGGAGGTGCTAGCACCTCCCCAAGCAGGAAACCTATTGTCCAGGCCTCCCTGGCTGGGATCACTCCCAGCTGCAGGAGGTCAGACTTGTGTCGTGGCAGCAGCATCCATTTTGTGATGCTGAGGCTTTGGTCAGAGGCTAACAGTTGAAGTATGATTTTAACATGTCTTTCCCTCTAGAAGGGGGGAATAATATTCTCATGTCCAGAAATGGCATGGGGGTATTATTCCACAGTGTTAGACACCTTACACGACATGTTTCGATAAAGCCAAACCATAGTTACCATAACCGTCTAAGATTATAAGGCACTTTAAGAGTATATGGTAGGCTATATCATAGAACAGCTATAAGGACAAGGTTCCGAAAGCTGCAGACAGGCTCAGCTCATGCTAGAGCACCATCTCACATGTTACCAAGCACTCTGCCTCCAGGATTGTTAAGGCCTGCCATAGGAGTGACTGATAGGTACACATGTGTCTATATGTAAGTTAGGTATAGGAATACTACACCTAAGCAAGGGGTGATTACATGACCTTGCCCCAGCTGAGTGATCAGCCAGTTGTGTCAGAATGGAATGCCAGGCCAGGGGTGGCATAATACATGCTGCAGCCCCTGGTAGGCCTAGGGTACACCTATGCCCTGGGTACCTAGGGTACACTGTACAGGGGCCAATAAGGTGATCCTATCCAAATGGGTTATGCACCTAAAGTACATAGTATTAATTTAGAGAGAGAACAGCAGGGCTGTGGGTCTGATTAGCAGGCCCACAGCCACATCTAAGTCAAAAACCAGTAAAGCAAAAGCAAAAAGTGGGGGTGAACATAGAAAGCAGACCCTACTCTCCTACACAACCCCCCCCCCCCAAACTTAGGGACATTAAACTAACCTTGACCAGTTGAGTCTTCATGTTCTAAGTGGAAATATCTGGAGAGTCCATCTGCATTGGCATGGTCAGTCCCAGGTCTATGTTCCACTGTGAAGTCCATCCCCTGTAGGGAAATGGACCACCTAAGAAGTTTGGGATTTTCACCCTTCATCTGATTTAGCCACAAGAGGGGCTTATGGTCTGTCTGAATCTTGAAGTGAGTGCCAAACAAGTATGGCCTCAGCTTCTTCAGGGCCCAAACCACAGCAAAGGCCTCCCTCTCAATAGCTGACCAACGTTTCTCTCTAGGGGTCAGCCTTCTACTTATAAAAGCAATGGGCTGGTCTTGACCATCTACATTCAGTTGTGAAAGAACAGCTCCCACACCTAACTCAGAAGCATCTGTCTGGACAATGAACTCTTTGGAGTAGTCTGGACTTTTCAGAATAGGTGCACTGCACATGGCCTGCTTCAGGTCATCAAATGCTTTTTGACAGCTTACTGTCCACTGAACTTTCTTTGGCATCTTCTTGGAGGTCAAGTCATTAAGTGGTGTCACTATGGACCCATAGTTCTTAACAAACTTTCTGTAGTACCCAGTCAGGCCCAAGAAAGCTCTGACCTGAGTCTGGGTAGTTGGAGGAGCCCAGTCCTTTATGGTCTGGATCTTGCTCTCCAGTGGTTGAACCTGACCCCCACCAACTAGGTGGCCCAGGTATACAACCTTGCTCTGCCCTATCTGGCACTTAGTGGCCTTGATAGTGAGGCCTGCCTTTTGCAGGGCCTCTAAAACATTCCTCAGGTGGACCAGGTGATCCTCCCAGGTGGAGCTAAAGACAGCAATATCATCAAGATAAGCTGCACAATAATCATCCAACCCAGTAAGGACTTGATTCACCAACCTTTGGAAAGTGGCAGGTGCATTCTTCAAACCAAAGGGCATTACCACAAATTGATAATGTCCTCCTGGGGTCGAGAAAGCAGTTTTGGCCTTTGCACTCTCAGCTAGTCTGATTTGCCAGTAGCCTGCTGTTAGGTCAAATGTGCTCAAAAACTTAGCAGCTGCCAGTCTGTCAATGAGCTCATCTGCCCTAGGTATTGGGTGGGCATCTGTCCTAGTGACTGCCTTGAGACCTCTGTAATCCACGCAAAACCTCATCTCTCTCTTACCATCTTGGGTGTGAGGTTTTGGCACAAGAACTACAGGACTAGCCCAAGGGCTCTCTGAAGGTTCAATGACTCCCAGCTCCAACATCTTTTGTACCTCAACTTTTATGCAGTCCCTGACATGGTCAGGTTGCCTGTAGATTTTACTCTTCACAGGCAGACTGTCACCAGTGTCCACCTCATGGGTGCACCAGGTGGTCTGACTTGGGGTCAGAGAGAACATATGTCTGTAGGATTGCAGAACCTGTCTGCAGTCCAGTTGCTGATGGACAGTGAGGCTGTCAGAAAAGACCACACCATCAACTGAGCCTTATCAGGGTTCTGAGTCAACAGGTCTGGGAGAGGGTCACTCTCTTCCTCCTGCCCCTCATCTGTAGCCATGAGTAGCCCCATGTCTGCCCTGTCAACATATGCCTTCAATCTGTTGACATGAAGCACCCTGTGGGGGCTTCTGGGAGTCCCAAGGTCCACCAAGTAGGTGACTTCTCCCTTTTTCTCAACAATAGTGTGGGGTCCAGACCATTTGTCTTGGAGTGCTGCTGGGGCCACTGGCTCCAACACCCACACTTTCTGTCCTGGCTGGTAAACAGTCAGTACAGCCTTTTGGTCATGCCAAGCTTTTTGGAGTTCTTGGCTTGCCTCAAGGTTTTTAGAAGCCTTCTTCATATACTCTGCCATCCTGGAGCGGAGACCAAGTACATAATCCACTATGTCTAGTTTGGGTTGTCTGAGAGGTCTCTCCCATCCTTCCTTCACCAAACACAGGGGTCCTCTTACAGGATGCCCAAACAAAAGCTCAAAAGGGCTGTAGCCAACCCCCTTTTGTGGGACCTCTCTGTAAGCAAACCAAAGGCAGGGTAAAAGGATGTCCCATCTTCGCCTAAGCTTGTCTGGTAATCCTTTTATCATTCCCTTTAGGGTCTTGTTGAATCTCTCAACAAGCCCATTGCACTGTGGGTGATAGGGTGTGGTGAACTTGTAGTTAACACTCCACTCCTTCCACATTGCAGTCAAGTATCCTGACATGAAGTTGGTACCTCTGTCAGAAATGACCTCCTTTGGAAAGCCCACTCTGGAGAATACTCCAAGCAGGGCCCTTGCCACAACAGGAGCTGTTGTGGTCCTCAGGGGAATTGCTTCTGGGTACCTGGTGGCATGGTCCACTATCACCAGTATGAATCTGTGCCCAGATGCTGTTTGTGGGTCCATTGGTCCTACAATATCTATGCCCACTCTTTCAAAGGGGACCACCACCACAGGTAGTGGTAGGAGGGGGGCCTTTGTGGTGCCACCTGATTTGCCACTGGCTTGGCAGGTGACACAGGAGCGGCAAAACTCCTTAGTATCTTCTGACATATGGGGCCAGTGAAAGTGAGGGACAAGCCTGTCCCAAGTCTTGTTCTGGCCTAGATGTCCTGCAAGGGGAATATCATGGGCCAAGGTGAGAAGGAAGCCTCTGAACTTCAGTGGTATGACCAACCTCCTGGATGCACCAGGCTTGGGGTCTCTAGCCTCTGAATATAGTAGCCCTTCATCCCAATACACTCTATGGGTACCTTGAGCATTCCCTGCAGCCTCAGCAGCAGCCAGCTGTCTCAGGGGTTCAAGAGAGGGGCAGTCTAATTGAGCCTGCCTCAGATCTGCCCTTGAAGGTCCCCCTGTCCCAAGAAACTCAACCTGATCAGGTTCAAGTTCTTCTAGGACAGTTCCTTCAGGGCTCTCAGAATCATCCTCCTGGGAGGGCTGATCCACCACCTGAGGCAGGGGGGAAGGCACAGCCTTAACCCTACTGCTCTTTCTCTTGGGTTGTGACTGGTCCATAGTTTCAGGATCCAGCACTTGTTCAGTGGTGCACTTTTTGGCCTGTGACCTGGTCACAGCAAGGACATGTGCATCTATCCCCAGCATTTCTGCATGGGTCCTATACTCCACTTCAGACCAAACTGAAGTTTCAAGATCATTGCCCAGTAAACACTCTACAGGAAGGTCTGAACTAACAACAACTTTCTTGAGGCCAGTTACCCCTCCCCAGGAGAAGTTAACAATAGCCACACTATGGGAGGTAGTGGCATTGCTAGCGTTGGTCACTAGGTAATTCTCACCTAGTATGATCTGTCCAGGGTCCACAAAAGCAGGTGTCACCATTGTGACACTAGCCCCAGTGTCCCTGTAGGCCTGAGCCATTCTTTGGTTGATAAAAGGTGTCTGTCTGTACTTGCCCAGGTTACTGGGGCCTACAGTAGAGGACAAAGCTAAGTCCCCATCACAGATCAGAACATCCTGAGTAGGTACTCTGACTAGGCCAGAATCCTCCTCAGTTCCCAGGGTTAACCCTACTACACCCTTTTGCTGGGAACCACCACTTACAGCTGAACTAGGGGGTACAGTTGCCTTAGGGGCAATGGTGGCTGGGGGCTTATCCTTTTTGGTGCACTCACTAAACCAATGTGAGTTGGACTTACAATAGTTGCACCATGGTTTCTTTTGGCCATCTTTCTTTTTATCCTTTTTGGGACCACCCTCCCCCTGAGCCTTTTGGGGGCCTGGTGAAGACTTCTGGTCTTTTTGTTTCTGCTCATTACCCTTCTGGTCTGCCTTTTTCTGATCACCGCCCTGGTTCTGGTTTTTCTGCTTAACTCTAGTCCTGACCCATCTATCTGCCTTCTTTCCCAATTCTTGGGGAGAAGTCAGATCAGAATCAATCAGGTGTTGATGCAATAGCTGGTTTTAACAGTTGTTAAGTATTTGCTCTCTCATGATCAAATTATACAATCCTGTATAGTCCTTAACCTTACTTCCCATTAGCCAGCCTTCCAGAGCCTTAGTGGCACAATCTACAAAGTCAGTCCAGTCCTGAGTCTGTGTCTTCTGGGTATCCCTGAACAACAACCTGTATTGTTCAGTGGTTAGGCCAAACCCATCAATCAGAGCACTCTTCAGGACAGTGTAATTATCTGCATCCTCATCACTAGCTGTGAGGAGCTTGTCTCTGCCTTTCTCAGAGAAGGAGAGCCACAAGATAGCTGCCCACTGACTTTGGGGTACCTGCTGTACTTTGCAAGCTCTCTCCAAAGCAGTTATCCATTTGTGGATGTCATCCCCACACTTGTAGGGAGGGACAATCTTGCTCAGGTTTCTATTATCATAGTGCCTGTCTCTATCCTTAGGGATATTGCTGCCACCAGTGGGTTCTGACCCACTCAACTTTTGTTCTCTAGCCAGAGCAAGCTTCTCCTTGGCAAGGGCAAGTTCTTCCCTCTGAATCCTCAGATTAGCTTCCCTCATTCTGGCTTCATGCTCCTTTCTCTCAGGGGAAGTCATTCCCCTGTGAGAGGAAGCATTAGATATGTTAGAGACATGGGAGTGGATGGATTCCCTTGAAGGGGATCTGTCCCTCCTGCTTCTCTGTGTAAGCCTACTTGGGGGTCTGTAAGGGGGGACCCCATTCAAACTCCCATGTAAGCTTAGGTTAGCCTGGCTAAGTCTTCCTACTTGGCCCTGGCTGTCTACCTCTTCATCTGAAGTCTCCTCTGACTCCTCTGTGGTGGGTAGACCCTCCTCTGTACCTAGGGTACCTGCCTGAGATGCCCTAAGAATGTCATACTCCTCTAGGAGTTGTCTTAACTGAAGGAGGGTAGGGTTTGCACCCTGTTTTATTCCTCTGGGGGTACACAAGTGTCTCATCTCCTGGAATGTTAAGGTATCATATCTAGAGGGGGTCTTTTGCAGACCTGATCCTCCTGAGAGAGCATCCACTTGATCTCCTCTCAGAGACATGATCTAGTGAGGGTGTGGTGTGTGCACCTACCTACACTAGTTGTATCTACTAAACCTCTCTAGTAGTTGTAGTCAGGGTGTGTTATTCCCTTCAACCTACAACTACAAAGTCCAGTAGGACTTAAGTATTATAATCTATGTTATATGTACCTAGACAATATCTGTGTGATCTTTCAATTTAGTATCTCAAGATTACAATGGTATTACAACAGCAAGCTCAGATCCCAACCGCTGCTCACCAATGTGAGAAGTTGGCCTGATTTTTGATGTCACTAGTTCTAGTGTACACCTTATATCAGTCCAAATACCCTTATGGTGATTGGTTGTAAAGTCAACCTTATAGACCAGCTATCCTAGTGGTAGCATGGACAAGAGCAGTCTTAGGCTAAACTCTGAATGGCATGTGAAGCCAGCTGTGATACCATATATAATCCCTTGAATACCAAATGAAAGGACACCACAACAGCCACAACAGATATATATATAAAATAAAGTGTATTTATTCTAGTCAACCCCTCAGCACTCTTTATGAGATTAGAGGTAAGTACAACACAGTCTTATTTAAGCATACATTAAGTCACACAGGTAAGTAATACAGTTAGGCCCTAGGGGCCACGCAAACCATATACTAAGTAAGTGGTATAAGAACCACTGTCACGGAAATAGAATAGGCCTAGGCCTAGGGAATCGCTGGGGCTACACTACACTAGCGTTAGTTAGGAAGTGGGAGGCCCACGGGATTCGTGTGCAGAGTGGAAACACTCACGCGTAATGCGTAAAAGTCAATAGCAATAGTACAGTTTAGAAAACGGTAGATTTAGGACACTTCCGGAGTAGCTAGGAAGTTGAGACATGAAAACTAGACACTAGGATAGTCACTATCCTGATGAGCACCGGAGTACCCAAGTTACCTAGCCCACAGGCTGCGGGTGCATAGGGGTGAAGATGCGTCGTTTTCGTCGTCGACTCCTATGGATGCCTGAAGAAAGATGCTGACAGGCAGTCAGTGAAGAGTGTCCGGTGGATCCCAAGGCTGGGATCAAGAAGAGAGGAAACCTGCAAGCAGAAGGGACAGAGTCAAGGTCACTAGCCAGTGACCACGTGGAACCAGGAAGGAACCAGGCGATGTCGTGAAGATTGCAGGTGAAGGTGAAGCTTGTCGCTGCAGCCAGGAGGACCAGGAAGCGTCGAGGACAACCAGGACCAGGAGGCGAGCTGTCCCACGAAGGCTCTTGCTGTCGGCGGCGTCGAAGTTGGACTAGGACTCACCAAGCCTTGGCAAGCGGAACCCACGAAGAATGGAGGACTTGCTTCTGGTGCAGACCAGGAAGGTCTGGGGTGCTTCTTCTTTGCAGAGAAGCGGGAGCCAGTCTGGAGGAGCCAAACCAGCGCAGAAGATTTCAGGGTGCGTCGTCACAAAGGCCACTAGCCAGCGGGCAAGCAACCGGACAGACGCGGCAAGCAGGAAAATGCTGAAGGGCCCCACGCAGGACTCGTGGAGTGTGGGGGGCTGACCTTCGGTGCAGATGGTGCTTGGGGTTGGGGCTTCTCAATCCCCGGTGCACAACTTCGAGGGTACCTCAGAAGCTGCGCTTTAAGTTACTAGCCACTTTTTCCAGGTAGCCGGTCCCACGTCGCTCGTCGCCTCCACAGATCTCAGCTCTGCTGTAGATGTGGATCAGGGTCGGAGAAGTCTGGAAGTCAAGGCTCTGGTCAGGCTCTGCAGTCGGTTCCTCGTAGAACGTGGGCAAAGCAAAGGGTAGTCTCTTGATGGTGCCTGTTTGCACAGGGTAGCCACTCCTTGGCTACAAGGGAGATTCTTCAGTCTTCTTCTTTCGTCGAATGTCGAAGGTCCAGAGTTTCTGTTCAGTTTTGCAGGTTCAGGATAATCTAAAGTCTTGAGGCCCAACTCCCACTCTTATACTAATCTGGGGGGCTGGGATACCTGCTAGGTCACGCCTTTTGGGTGGGACCTGGGAGGGGGTGGTTACACCCACTTCCCTTTGTCCAGTTTCGCACCAGAGCTGGGGCTGGAGTGCCCCAGCGCCGGTTTGAACTGGACTATGCAAGGAACACCTTGTGTGCCCCAGGCATGTCTCATTCCTTTCAGCCCACCCTGCCCCAATACACTAAAGGCTGTCTGGGGAGGTGCTAGCACCTCCCCAAGCAGGAAACCTATTGTCCACGCCTCCCTGGCTGGGATCACTCCCAGCTGCAGGAGGTCAGACTTGTGTCGTGGCAGCAGCATCCATTTTGTGATGCTGAGGCTTTGGTCAGTGGCTAACAGTTGAAGTATGATTTTAACATGTCTTTCCCTCTAGAAGGGGGGAATAATATTCTCATGTCCAGAAATGGCATGGGGTATTATTCCACAGTGTTAGACACCTTACACGACATGTTTCGATAAAGCCAAACCATAGTTACCATAACCGTCTAAGATTATAAGGCACTTTAAGAGTATATGGTAGGCTATATCATAGAACAGCTATAAGGACAAGGTTCCGAAAGCTGCAGACAGGCTCAGCTCATGCTAGAGCACCATCTCACATGTTACCAAGCACTCTGCCTCCAGGATTGTTAAGGCCTGCCATAGGAGTGACTGATAGGTACACATGTGTCTATATGTAAGTTAGGTATAGGAATACTACACCTAAGCAAGGGGTGATTACACGACCTTGCCCCAGCTGAGTGATCAGCCAGTTGTGTCAGAATGGAAGGCCAGGCCAGGGGTGGCATAATACATGCTGCAGCCCCTGGTAGGCCTAGGGTACACCTATGCCCTGGGTACCTAGGGTACACTGTACAGGGGCCAATAAGGTGATCCTATCCAAATGGGTTATGCACCTAAAGTACATAGTATTAATTTAGAGAGAGAACAGCAGGGCTGTGGGTCTGATTAGCAGGCCCACAGCCACATCTAAGTCGAAAACCAGTAAAGCAAAAGCAAAAAGTGGGGGTGAACATAGAAAGCAGACCCTACTCTCCTACAGCTGCACTTAACGGGAGGTAGTCTATTCATGGAAGAAGAAATCAGCAGGAGTTTGAGGCGAACTTGGGCAGCACCCCACTGAGGTTTTATTGTCACCTACCTTTGGAGGCTCTTCCTTTGGGGCAACCTTGTGTTTTATATATATATATAAGTAGTATTCAATCAGACTGCCACTAGTGTAAACTTTCTTTTTAATAACTTTCCATTAGATAGGTGCACTCCAGAACTTCTCTTATAAAACTTACATTACCTCTCAGAAAGAATGTATCTTTATCACCGTGAAGCCTCAAATAACTGCCATCAATTAAAGCCATTTACTGACTCCCAAAGTCAAAGTTGTTGATTAAACAGTTGCACACATTTGCATTTCTGTCAGGTAATGAACACCCTGTTAGGATAGCTTGTGTCTTCTTACCCTGTCTCTTCGCTTCACTGGACAAGGGATCCCAGTCCAAAGACAGCTCACAGTCCACAGTGATCGTTCAAGGACCATTGTTTTCAGCAAAATATAGAGCAACTATTTCTGTAAAGTGAAAAAAAATATTGGGAGCGTCGTTCCCAATGAATCCCGCCCACTGGTCACAAGTACCATACACCAAGAAAGTGCATGTGCTCAGTCCGCGCTCCTCTTGAGTACCTGGTGTTTCAATTATCTGCCTGCCTTTTCTGGGTTCTTATGGCTCAACCTCGGAGCCAAAACTGTGAGGATAACCCCAATATTTATCGTTTACCGCGCACACCACTAAATGGAAACCCTTCTTGGAACTTGACTTGCAGACGCTGTTACAACCCAAGACGGTGGTGCTGTCCCTTCCACGTCAGTGGGCGCCCTGACGGGATTCATCAGCATTTTGTCTGCAGAGTACAGGCTGGTCTCAGCAGCCGCCTCAAACCCACTGAGCTGCCTCAGACCCACTGAGCTGCCCTACCATCTCTGCTTGATGGCACTTCATATTGTTTGAGTATTGAAAGCGGTCTGTGAGGCCAGTGGCTTGCTCAGCTTTTATTATCTCCCGACGTCGCCGGAGCATGAGACATGTGTCTGTAATATATAGCCCTGGATATTGAAGGCGGCTTCTCCTTCCGAAGTGATACTGGGGTGAAAGCGTGCCATTAATCCTTCTTCCAGTGCGTGTGACACGTTGGGGATTAAATGCGCGTAACGCGTTATTAAACACTGCCTGTCTGGAGGCGGGCGCCCGGGAGTAGCTACGCCCCATCACCAGAGCCCCCTCCACTTTTGCCGCCTAGCCTCATAAGAATCTGTGGGAATAGGTGGCGGGCACCCGGCTAGGGGAACGAACCCCGTGCCGAGAACCCAGAGGACGCAAGCCCGCCTCATGCCCCTCATGGACTTTTCTTTTTCTTTCAATAGATCCGCTGTGGGCGGGAGTAGCTATGCCCCATCACCAGAGCCCCCTCCACTTTTGCCGCCTAGCCTCATAAGAATCTGTGGGTATAGGTGGCATCATGTCCGTGCCTGCGAGCAGCCAGCAGGATCGGAGCAAACCGCTGATGGAGAGCTCCGACGGTGCTCCTCCCTTCTGGCCTGTAGCGACCGGTCACATGTCAGCACAGAGGCCTTGGGTACAGCTCTGCCGATGCACCTCACTCTTGATATGCAACACCCTTCTACCTGTTAATACCCGAGGCCCTGGAGTCGGACCATAGCTCTGCCCAGACAGCCGACCTTGCTTTTGATGAAGTCCACCCGTTAACATGTCCTGCCGCATCTATTTACTTGTTAATTTGGCCGTAAGTACAGATTAGTAGGCTCGCATCAGTCCTTAAAAGCAGCAGCCATTTAATGTGAATACTGCCTGTGCCTAGTAAAATTATAATTAGTTGTGAAGTCAGCTTGTCTAAAGATCTATTGTGTAAAGTGCCATGTAATGAGGCTCTTTGTAGTGCCCACAGCATGGCACATTCAACTCTCTCGATGTCCTGGCAGTAACTGGCATACATGGTGGGAGAAGGAAACAAAAGACATAGCAACACGAGGTCTGGGGGAAAAGTACACTACAAGACTAGTTAGGAGCCTGGAAGGAGAGGGCAAGCAGAGAGCAGGATGGGTGTGGGGAAAAACACAAGAGCTAGACCAAGCCTGGGGTGGTGCGTGCGTGCACGTGCAGTCTTCACTTTTCAAGCACTGCACTCATGCTTGTGGCACGCCGCTGCTTGCTCCCACAAGGTGGATGCCACTACAAGCACGAGTGCAGTGCTTGAAAAGTGAAGACCAATGGCTAAAGGCCCTTTTAGGGCAGCGCATGCGCGCTGCCTAGGTGAGACCTCAAAAGGACAAGGACTCAGTAAAAAGGCAGGAATCATTAGGAGCACCTCAGCGAAAGGGAATGCATGAGCAGAATTGGAAACAAGTACTTGGGGTTAAGGAAAGGGCTGGACCATAAACTCATTACCAGGTGATTGTGTGCTCTACAAATCTGCAAAACATAACATACGAGTTGTCCCACTAGGCTTTAGGTTTGGCTAGACTCACACCTGTTCAGTGCCAGGATACCCTCCTGGGTGATAGCGATCTAACAATCTGCATAACACAGCAGAAGCACAGGACCACCTCAGTAGATAGTATTGCTAAACAGAAGATTGCACTAGTAGAATGCATTGTTCAGTAGAAGCAGTGATTTAAATGATCAGGGTCTGTTTGGTACTGAGTACCTGCACTTATTTAATTTAAAAGGGAGAGTACCCGCACTTCTCAGCACTGCTGCAATACATTTAATGGGAGAGTACTGGTATTTCTCACAAGCAAACAGGTACTCTAAAGAGTCAGTACCTGCACTTCTATATTTCCATTGAAAGCACTGGTTCGAAGGCCACCAAAGTAAATGGCATTGATCAGAATGCATTCTTCATTAGAAGGCCATCCCAGTAGCTAGCATTGCTCAGTGGATGGCATTGTTCAGTACAAATCCACATAAGCCTGGGCATAGTTTGCTGAGTTTTGATTCGTGGAACTCAGCGAAGTGACAAAAAAAACTCAGCGGAGTTCTACCCGAGAGGCAGCTCGTGCTCTCCAACTTACTGTTCGATAGCGCGAGTGGAGAAAAAACTCTGCTGCACTACGCGGAGCAGAGTTTCCTGCACTCCATGAGCTGCGTGGAGTGCAGAAAACTCAGCAAAAGGAGCGGAGTTCACTGCCCAGGAGCCATTGCTCAGGTGGTCACCTCAGTAGAAGGCATTGCTAAGTAGAAGGTTGTCCAAGTAGACTGCATTTTTCAGGTGAAAGCCATCCCAGTACGTCGCATTGCTCAGTACAATGCACACTGTAAGGAAATGCCTCTTATTGCATGTTGATCCCCACATTTGTGGGCTGATGTTGCTTGTTTTTCGACTCCGAGAGTGCACCAGACCTCAGTGCCAGTGATATTATCCCTTGCACAATATATGTTGAATTGGCTATCCCCAATTGGCAAGTACTGACTCACTTATAAGTCCCTAGTATACGGACCCAAGGCTGCAGCACTGATTGTGCCACCCTGTGTGTGACAAATTACAAAATGTCTCCCAGCGTGCCAATGCAGACTGTCAGTTCGACTTTGCCATTCAAATCAATGGCAAAGCCACCACTTCCCTTAACAATATATGCAAGTCTCCCCTATGGAAGGTCTAGAAAGCCCTAATACAGAGATGTATATTATGAAGTGGAACATGTGTGCTTACATATGTCTCTGCAGCTAAACCCCTCAAATTTGTCATTTTGCTGTTGAAAAGTTGTAAGCACCATTGGCTAATAAAGGGTTACAGTTGGCACCCCAGCCTGGCTAACTCCTGAATCGGACTAGCTAACTGAGTACTGGAAGGTATCAAATAAATCGTTGCATTGAACCAGACCTGATGCCCAGGTCAAATTTAATGTCACCATTAAAATAGGACAACTTTAAGAAAGGTGCTATTCTGTGTCCCAGTGGTCTATTAGCCTCACACAGGCTATGACCCAAAACAGCTTTCCGCCTCCATAGGGAGTAGTGTGGATGACACCCAGGTTTATGATCAAACACATCGTGCCACAAGGTAAGGTGTGACTTCCCCTGCGCAGGAAGCTACTTGGGGGTGATAACCCAAAAGGTGAGCTTCAAAGGGAAAGGGGTCTTTGATGAACAAATTGAGATAACACTCCTGAGGGGGTTCCCTTTGTTACTATAAATAGTTGAGACAGGGCCAGAAAGAGAAATCCCGCCCCCAAACCAGTTTTCCTGTGGGCGTGTAGCCCCCAGGTAGCCATACATCTAGGGTGGGCTGCTGAGCTCCTAACATCTAAGGAAGGGTCCAGACATCTTGAGAGTGGCCAGAATGGGGCACTCTGGTATTGCCAGATGCCATACATTGTCGGAAAGTCGTCACCCAGCGGGAGGGAGCCTGCTATCCCATTGGCTAGTGACCGGGGTCTCTTTAATGTGATAAATAGAGCACCCCTTGCATCCTGGACTGTTAGATCATGCTGGATTTGGAAAGCAGAACAAAGAAATGCTGCCCTGCTGCCCATAGAGATGCGCAAAGAGAGGCTGCACCGTCTGCTGGACTGCACCTGCTGCACATTGGGCTAGCAAAGTTTGGACTTTGACTGTGGCACCTAGCTCAGGAAAAAGCTGATCCCCAGCCCCAGACCAAAGAAGTGACTTGAAGGATCATATGGCTGGGTTCAAACTGGAATGGCATGGTGAGCAAAAAAACTATGGATTTAGGCCTAGATTTCTGTACTGGGGTAAATGTATGACATTGTTCTGCATTCTGTCCATCAATTTTTTTTTGCATTTGTCACCCGAGTGGGACGGGTACGCCCAGATGTGGGTCCCATGCTCTCCATGTACCTGGAGTCAAGCTCTCCTGGCTGAAGAGGAGTGAAACCCCGAAACCAGTCCTAGGATGCTTGTTTCCAGTCCAGGGAGGACCTGGACTGGCAGTTCGGGCTGGACTGTTCCCATTGGGAACAGGGTCAAGACTGATTTGCATATGGCTGGGTTCAAACTGGAATGGCATGGTGAGCAAAAAAACGTTGGATTTAGGCCCAGATCTCTGTACTGGGGTGAATGTATGACATTGTTCTGCATTCTGTTCATCAATTGTTGTTTTTGCGATCTTCTGGAACCAATTCCAGGGACAAAAGAGCAGAAGAAGCCCAAACTGTCAAGTTGCCACCAGAGATGATTCAATGCTAGCTGCCACCCTGAGACACCGATCTTCGGCAGCCAGAACTTGCATTTGAGTCAGCCATACTTGGGAGTGCCGTCAAACTCTTGATTAGTCACCCAAAAAGGAAAAAGGATTTAGCATCAACTGCTGTCCGTCTGTTGTCGTACTGTATGAATGACGGCTTTGTGTCGCGTTGTGGCGCAGTACCTCTTGTCTTGAATTTACCAGCAAATTTCTAGCCAATGACAAACAAACTTTCTGTAAGGCCTTCACTTTCTTCACAGGCCCAGCTGCACCTGGCTGGAGTGGCGTTTTGACTCCACATACATCAACTGTTGATTTTCACTTAGACTGAGGCACACGTGGCACGCACAAGCAGTTTGTTGGACCACAGAAAACTCTCCGGGAGAGCACTCTTGGTTCTTCAGGTCACAGGTTTTATGTAATCCCATTCTCTTTACCAGTTATAGCATCCTCCCAAGCCCTGGTACATGCAAATGATCGCGCCACACATGGAACTTGGTATTAAACGTCTTTATTCCTCAACGTGTAACCGGTAACTGAACATTCTACATCATGAATTCTATCACCCACGCACTTACATCACTGTTCTACGGAGGCTGTCAGGAACCAAAAAAGGCCCCGTCATCTCTAACTCACAAGACACTACATAGTGCACCTGAAGTGACAGAGCCTCAGGTCTCATATAAGTTGGGGATCTTAGGGAAGGTAAGCATGGACTAAACAACACTATCAGGTAGGGATTTGTGTGAACCATACTCGCAAAGTAAGTGACAAAGTGAATGTATTTTTATCTAAAGATTGGATGTGGAAATTAAGATGGGTTTGCACTAGATGAAAATGACAACTATGACTTTGACCAGGCAATGTATGTGTGGTATCCTGTCTTCTGCCCTAGTGTGCCTTCTGTTCTAGTCTGGTGTGGTATGTTGTAAGTAATGAGGAATACGACATTAGTTAGCGTGTTCTGTCCAAATCAGTTGAAATTTCTATCTTCAGCACACAGGTATTTAACCCAGTGGAACACGCATCCCCACGCAAACAACACATGGGGGCTGATTCACAGAACTAACTTAAGACAAAATCCTAAACTTACTACTTTTGGTATTCACAGAAGTTAGGATTTTGTCTTAAGTTTGTCTTAAGACAAACTTAAGACAGACTTAAGACAGTCTTAAGACAGACTTAAGACAGTCTTAAGACAGACTTAAGACAAACTTAAGATAGACTTAAGACAGACTTAAGACAGACTTAAGCCAAACTTAAGACAAACTTAAGACAAAATCCTAACTTAAGTCTGTCTTAAGTCTGTCTTAAGTCTGTCTTAAGACTGTCTTAAGTCTGTCTTAAGACTGTCTAAAGACTGTCTTAAGTCTGTCTTAAGTTTGTCTTGAGATAAACGTAAGACAAAATCCTAACTTCTGTGAATACCAAAAGTAGTAAGTTTAGGATTTTGTCTTAAGTTAGTTCTGTGAATCGGGCCCATGGACATTCAACCAAGTGGGACACGCATCCTCACGCAAACAACACATGGGTATTCAATATAGCAGCGCATGCATGTTCAAAGCAACAGCACATGGGCATTAAACCCAGTGGAGTATGCACCCTCCTTGATTTTTCTACCAGTGTGCGTCTTCGAAATGCAACAGTAAACTATACCTTTATATGAAAACATACATAATGGACATTACACAATGAGATCAATGGTATTTAGAGGATACCTATGAAATGAAATCTCATAGCTAGTCCAGCATATATGCAGGATACTTAGGTTCTAAAGAATGTGAGTCCTTTTTTTTTTTTTAAGATATTTAGCTGAACCCCACAAAGCAGACAAGAGGTTGTAGAAGGGTATGGCAAATGGCACTTTTTATTTTCTCTTTGGCACAAAAAGTGCTTACTCTGGCTTTGTTGTGGGGGGTTTCACATTACCCCTCATTGTGTATGAATGTCAATTAATCTATTGCATAGACCCAAGCAGGATATTGCAAAAGCATAGCTAAAATTATTAGTTTGATTTGTTCAGGCCGTCTCAAAAGCAATAACTTCAGAATTAAAAACAGGCAAAAGTGTTAGAAAGCACATCAAGATTTTTTAAGTTGTAAATTGTATTTATTGAAATGTTTATGACTCCTTGCCTATTCTTAGTTAAGAACATTATACACAAGGGCGGAATTTACATCATAAATCAGGAGGTACGACAGGCAATTGCCTATGAAAAAGACAATAAAGAAAGTTGTCCAGTTCCAAGAAGTGCTGGGTGAGCACAGCACTGGCAGCCAGGCTATGTTTTACTGCTGAGGCCTCTTATAATGTTCATAAACCTGAGTGTGTATGTTATGATGCTCTTTTCCTCTAACTCTGGGAACATGCAAATCTACATTCCTTGGTTTACTAGATCAAGGCGGTGATTGTTGTCATGGCTGAAGTCAGGGGAGTTTAAGTCTTATTTATGGAATAACACAGTGTGATTTCTAGCAGTAAGGTCACATTTTGGGATCTAAGTCAAGATAAAGAATTAATGACAACAAACCACTACAGTAGAGATTCTACAATAACAAACCTACTACAAACATTACCTTTTATTAACAGGTAATGATTTTGAAAGTTAAACAACTACAATAAGTATTGTGTTTCTGTCCCCTAAATCAAACCTTTTCCCTACCCATAACCATACACTTAAACCTACCACTAAACCTAACCCTAATGTTAAATTCTTTAATTTCTCTGTTAGTTTGAGTCTTCAAAAGATCTACTGTGGGCTTACCAGAAACTTACTGGGACTTACTGCCTGCCCATTGCCTACTATTGGTTGGCTTTATTGCCACTCTCATCTGTGTGTTTCTTTTTAGATGGTTTTCCTTGTCCATCTTGTGTTTGTCCCACCCCTTAAGCATGGCCTCTTTATCATCTCTATGACTGACTGGTTAACTTTGAGGGAATTACCTTTTCCTTTTTGCTTAAGCACCTCATGCTTGCATGTGCTTTCTGGCTCTCTCCCTCATATGTCCCTCTGCCAAATACCCACCACCACGTGCTCCTTGTTCGTGTGTCCCTCGTGTTGCAAGCTCTCTCATGTGCTTCTCCATGGCCAAGCTCCCTTCCTCCCCCACACTCTATGGTGCTTTCTAGTTTGTGTGCTTCTCCACGACCACTGTGTTGTTCTGCCTCGTGTGCTGCTTTTCACATCCCCCGACCAATCCCTGATACTTCCTCTCACCTACTTCTCTGTTGCCCCCACGCCCAACATCTTTACTGTTTTACATTTTTCTTTTTTTCTTTCTCTTAGGGAGACCAGGCAGCAAATTGCATCCAGTCCCTCCACTTTAAAAAGTCTTTTTTGTGACTTCTTTTTCATGTTTGTAATTGACCAATCTATCCGGATAAATAAAATTTAAAAATGGCACGCGCGTCGTTTTGTAGTCTCGCATGCCTTTTTTGTGTGCTTTTGGCCATGTGGCACAGCATTGCTAAAAAGGCATTGGCTAAGCCAATATGTCCCAAAGGTGAGACCTATTGGCTTTTTTCGTTTTACCACTGCTTGTATTCGACTCCTAACCATTACTTTAACCATAACAATATCTGTTTCTTTATCCTTTCCCTAGTCATTTCATTCCCACTTACCTTTATTGCTGCCATTTACCTGGCCTTTTACCTTAACACTAACCCGAAATGTAACCATTGTTGTAGCCTGTCCATGTTCCTAGCCCTTACTTACCTTAATGTAACCCTCAAGTACACCCACACCCTAGCTCACAACATTGTGGTCTACTAGTGTAAATTCCATGGGCCTAATTTACGAGGTTTTGGTGCAGGGCAGCGCTGCAAGAGATTTTGCTGCGCTGTCCTGCGTCAAATGAAAAGGGCAGGAATGCGTTGTATCTATAAGATAAGGCGCATTCCTGTCCCTTTCCCCTGCGCCGGTGCACAATGGGCTGCAATGCGCCAATGCAGGCCATCCTTGTGCTATGGTGGATGGGTGTATACGTTGTAGGGGTGATTGTTTTTGTGCAGGAAGGGACAGCTTCCTGCGCAACAACAATCACGAGAGGTGTTTTGCTGTGCAGCACACATAGAAAAAGAGAAAAACGAAGACAAATAAGGATATTTGACCTCGTTGCGCCTCCCTAACACCACCCTGGGATGGCGTTAGAATCTGACGTATTCCCAGGTTTACTATTCCTCGTAAATCTGGGAATGCTTCAGATTTCATGGGTGTTGCGTGGGAACACCCACAGCAGCACCCATTAAACGCCCCTTTCACCCAGTGTTCTGCATGAAAGGGGGAACATATTTATAAGGCCGTGAAAAAGTGGCTTTGCGTGGCCTTGTACTTATGCTGTGGCACATTGCCCTGCCGGAGCATCAAAAAGTTGGCTCTCCTTTGGCACCAAAGTGTGTAAATGAGGCCCTAAGTGTGGACTACTTAACTCCCTAACACCCCTTGCTGAAACAATGAAGTACCTCCATATTCCAAGGGGTACACAGGCTTCCATGTCCAAGAAGTACATAGGAGTACGTTCCCATGGTGATTCACATCTCTCGCATTCTGCAATATTTGAATGGCTGTCATCACGTAACATAAATCAGGGGATCGATCGTAAGTACTGGGCGAACAATAAATGAAGACAAATAAGACCCATGTCTGTCAAGAATTCACAAAGAGATTCATGGGAGCTGTAAATACATTTACTACTGTGGATATCTACACAGTGTGGAGAATTTCGCAGTAGTAAATCCCACCTTGCAGGTGGGAATGGGGTTTTTAGGTATGGTTTTCCTTGAAAATTTAGGAATGCTCACATACAAGCACATTTGTGGGCATTCCTAAACTGAAATTCAACCTTGTCCCGCAATGGAAATGGTCAGGGTTTTATACCAGCCACAGGCTGGGATAACTCCCCTTCCAAGACAGGAAGGGGGATGGGTCTCCCTGTGTGGAATAGTAAGTTTGGAGTAACACAAGGCAGCGCAAATCAGCGCCTTGTGTTACTCTGGCCGGAAAGGCGTTCCATTGGTGGGGCGTGGGTTGTTCCGCCCATCTACATATAGATTTTGGCACATGCCCAAATTACTAATATTAGTAAACCTGGGAGCACATCAAAATGATATGCCTTCCCAGGGGAGGCATAACGAGGAGAAATATATTTATTCCTCCTAGTTTTTTCTCTTTCTACATGTGCTGAATGCTGCAGCACACACAGAAAGATGAAAAAGCATCAGAGGATTGTTTTTGTGCAGCCAATCCCAGCTGTAATGCACACACCTTTGCACCTTAGTTCAAGGGTGTCTGCATTGGCACGTGGCAGCCCCAGGTGCGCCAGCAAAGAGAGGGAGAAGGACTGCGCCATGTCATAGTAGGAATGGCACATTCCTGTCCTCTACGTTTGACGCACTGCAGCAAGTTGTCTTGCTGTGTTACCTTGCACCAAATATTAGTAAATCTGCCCCTTTCTTTGAAAAGTTTTATATAGCGCTGGCTAGACCCGGAGGTATCAGAGCGCTTTACATGTGGATCAGCGAGTTACAGGTTGCATAATTACATAGCCAAATATATACATAGGAGAAAAACAGGAGATTACACAATAATGTGAGTTATTAGCACGTGTATACACGTCTTATGGGGAGTGAAAGGTAGAGGGGAATGGTAAACAGGGGTAAGGAATGCAGGTAGGAAACACAACAGGGAGGCGAAGAAAAACAATGTCCGATGTCCGGCTGGGTAGGTGACGGCCGAAGGGTGAACCAGAGCCAAACTCCTCTATAGCTGCATAGGACAGCTCCACAGGGCATCGGCCAAGGTTGCTCGGGCACCGCTGTAAGTACAGACAGTTAAGGTTTCCGCCCAGGGGGCATCTTCATATTTCCATCTAGAACACCGGTCACTGTGTTGCTGGGAAGCACCGTCCGCCTCATCCTCCAGCTCGCCCCCAGGTCAAGAGTGGTAAGAGGAGAGGTGGAAATGGCCAACAGAACAGCATTGGTGTTTGCTGCAAGACAGCGGAGGTTAGCCACAATCTTCAGCAACACTGCAGCACAGAATGGCAGAATGCGCACAGAAGCAACTCCCTCAAATGGGGACAACATATATTCCTATCTCAAAACCCTAATTTTTTTTCAAAAGTGGTACTGACTAAATGGTGGGAATGTGAATCCCTCCAGAAATATCTGGATGTGGGCAGAGTACCAAGAGGGCTTTGTATACTAACAATGCCCATTTATGAGAACCCCCTTCCAGAAATGCTTAAGGAGTGGGCTGAACATAACACCAACAGTTCAGCAGGCATGATGAAAATCCTCATTAAATATGTGCAAATAGAGAAAAAATCCTATCTGAGATCAAGCCCTTGGTGAGAGGTGTAGAGGAAGGGCTTTTCCAAAGTGGTATTCCCCCCCCCCCCCCCAGAAATAAAATGTGCTTATGGACAAGAAGGAAAAGAACTGTGTTGGACAAGTCAAATTGCATTCTTAGTTGTAAGCCTGGAAACCTGCACCTAGTGCAACTTTGCACACATACTATTGGGAATGTTTAAGAATAAAATAAGTGAGATTTAAATCTCTATCTGTACATTCTTCTTTTTTCACTAATAGGGCCCCTTGTGACATGTCTGTTTCTTGGTTATTTCATATGACCTCATCCATTTTATTGTTCACGAATTACTCTGTCACAAACCTGGGCTGAGAAGCCAAGAACTAAATTGGTAGTTTGTCTTCATTCATGCGCACTGGTGGGCAATCTGGAAATGGCTTGAGTTTACTACGTTCAAAAAATCATTTAATATTTTCAAACCTGCAAATTTACCCAGCATCAAATGACACTTTACAATCACTAAAGTGAGTCTAGGACTTGTTCGGGTCTTTAGCTTTTTGCGGAATTTAGGAATTGGGGAGGAGGCAGGTTGTTCATTGCTTTAGGAGCAAGGGAAAGGCTCGACTGCCAGATCTGCTTTATCCATATGTGTGGGGTGTGTGCAGGACGAGCGGAGGTGTCTGTAAGGTTTGTGAAAGCAGGTGCATTGTTCATGTATGCTGGAGCATTGTTATGTAGGGCCTTGAAAGTGGGAGTGAGTAGATGCAATTGTGCCCATTTCTGTATGGGGAGCCATTGGCACTCCTTCATGTGTGGTGTGTTGTGAATGCAGCGTGGGAGGGTGAGAGTGATTCTGGCTGCTGAGTTCTGATTGGTCTACAGCCTTCTGGTGAGTTTTCTTTGTTGATCTTGGGCTAGAGATTGTTCCTGTAGACCTGCTTGCTGTGACTAGGGAGTACTTGACAGTTTTCCAGGTACTGATTTGGAGCCCTTTGAAAAATCTTCCTCAGCATCTTCGGGGTATAGAAGCATCAGGGGAGTGACGGTGTTGACTTCAGTGGTCAAGTGGAGTTTGCGGTCTATGCCAATTTTGAGGTTCTTAGCTTGGGTGGTGGGGGTGGGAGTTGGTCCCAGCTCTGTTGGCCACCAGGTGGAGTCCCATATTGAAGTACTATTCCGGAAGATCAGGATTTCGGTCTTGTTGGTGCTCAACTTTAGACAGTTGGTCTTCATCCAGTGGGTCATTTCAGTCAAGCAGGCATTGGAACTTGATCCGGGTACTGGGCATTTTGTCTTTGAGGGAGACATTGAGTTGCATTTTGTCAGCATAGGAGAGGAGGTTGATGTTGTAAGAGCGGATGATGGTGGCTATAAGGATCATGCATGTGTTGAAGAGGGTTGGGCTCAGTGACGATCCTTGCAGAAACTCTGCAGATGAGGTAGCGATAGTCTGAAGTGTACGGTGGCAGGCTGACTTACTGGGTCCTTTCAGTTAGGAGTGGAGCAGATGCATTGGAGTGCATGTCCCTGAATTCTGATGTTGTATAGGTGTTGGATGATAATTGGTTGTAATAACATGTCAAATGCTGCAGAGACATCCAGGAGGATGAGGGGTGCTGTGTCTCCTACTTCCAGAGTCATGCAGATGTTATCCGTGTCAGCGATGAGTGCAGTGTTCGTGCTTTAGTTGGGTCTAAAATCAGACTGAGGGGTGTTGATGAGTTTGTGGTCCCTGAGGTATTTGGTGATGTCTGTTGATAATTTTCTCTAAGACCTTGGCAAGGAATGGTAGCAGGAAGATTGATTTGAAGTTGTTGAGCATTTAAGAGTCCATGGACATTTTTTGCAGCAATGGGAGAACAGTTGCATGTTTCCAAGCATCTGGGAAGGTCGCAGAAGAGTTGGAGGCATTGAGAATGTGTGTGAGCATGGGGCTGATGGGTTGCAGTCCTCTCGAGTAGGTTTGGTGGGGGCAGTGGTCCGATGGGGCCCCTGAATGGTGGACTTCATGGTGGTGGCGGTTTCTTCTGGGGTGATGATGGGTAATGTGGGTAGCATTGGTTGTTTGGATAAGGTCGGGAGGCATTTGGTGAGGTCTGTCAGGTCCGGTTGCGGTTGAAGTGGCAGTGATTCTGTTGCTGAAGAATTGAAAGAGGTTGTTGCAAAGATCCTGCGAGGGGTTGATCGAGCTGGAGGCAGCCGCTGTTCAGGTGAAATCCTTCACAATGGCAATGATTTATTTGCTTCTGTTGGTGCTGACATCAATAGGGTGCACAAGTATCTCATTTGGTTGTCCAAATCATTTGGTAGTAGCGTCTCAGGGCAGCGACAATGTGTGCTGTAAAAAAATGTCACCAAGTCAAGCAGACATTGTGCTCTTGCACCTCTATCAGGTCTCCTAGAGATATTCATCTGAAATGTAATATAGAGTTTGGTGGATGCTAGACGTCTGCCAAAAAGTGGGAGATGTCCCATTTGCTCTATTTAAGGTGTATCCACTGTACACTGTAAAAAGGGTGGGTATAACATCTACCAATTTTTGGTGTCAGGCCCTCACCACATTTTTTAAATTGTCCTTTGATTCTGGAAATAAAAACACAAAACAAACTAAGGGCCGTATTTAGATTTTGGCGGGTGGGATACTCTTGACACAAATGTAGTGGATGTCCAATCTTGTGTATTAGAACTGCAAACATGCCAACATTTTGAAAGTGGAAAACAAAATCGGGGGAATTTTTCAGTGACGAGGAAGCAATTTTAGATGGGAGCAGCTAAAATAAAGCCATTGCATTTCCAGTACATTATAGTCTATGGCATTTTTAATACTGCTGTGGGATAGCTGCCACGTTTTGACAGGGATTCCTGTCTGCCAAACTCTAAATACAGCCCCCAGACCTCAGAAAAGGAAAGATACCCCCCAACCAGACAACATCAATAAAAAATTGCAAGACATAAAAACATCATAAAACAATCATAAATTGAGGGGCAGAGGAGGTTGAAAACCAAAACATTCCAAACCAAACACACAACCAGTGCTGGCCTCTACTATAAGCAGGGTGGGGGTGGTGGAAACAAACACACACATAAACACTCACTCACACTCCTGCATTCACACATGCACGAATACACACTCATCTGTTCACAAAACTCACTCCCATATACTCAAGCACACATGTATGCACGCTATAAACATTAAAAATATTAAAATCATACTTACCTGTGCAGCTCTGCCTCGGAGATCCCACGAGAGTTGGGACTACTGCCTTTCCTCAGCCAATGAGAAAAGGCAGCAGTCCAGAGCCAAGGAGGTCCCAAAAGGGTTGGGACTGCTGCCTCCCCTCATTGGCTGATCGTAGATCAGCCAGTGAGAGAAGGTAGCAGTCCCTCACTCGTCACAGAGTGGAATGGGGTCAGTGAGACTGCTGACCCCACCCCACTTAATGACAAGGAGTCTGTGATTGACACTCAGCGCAGGGCACTTCAGGGCTTAGAACTGAAGCGCCCAGTCATAGGCAATCAGTGACTCTCCACCTCGTCACGAGGGGTAGAGCCTTGAGGTTCTTTGCCAGGCTGAAGATGTCATAGCCACATGAGCTGTGACTTCTTTAGCCCACAAAGTTCAGCTCAGGCAGCCAGGAGCCTGCACATTTGGCGCATTCTAACACCTGGCTGCCTGACCTGAAAATAAAGAGTGCCTTGCAGGATGACCTTTGCTCTGACAGACATTCTTTATAGTGGCCAAACGATGAAGGTGCGTGAACCCTTAGCCCATTAGTAAAAGCAAGTCCAGATTCTTGTACAATCCGATAGGGGTGTGAGTAACTTTAGTAATTCCGTGCAGCATAATCAAGTGGAATTACCCAAAACGTCTGTGAGATTATGCGGATTTACATGTGAAGAGTAATTCTGCATTTAGCTCTATTTTCTTACCGCAAAAACGCCCCCTTGCATTCAAAATGGACGTGACAATGCATTTTGCGCTGACAATAGCACTAAATACAACTGAACCTAAACAGAAGCACAAGCAGCCGCACGCACTCACTAAATGTGCTCTTGTGTTACAATTTTCCCCCAAAATTACTCTTAATGACGCAAGTGGGTGAAATTGCGCTATTATTGGTAATTCTGCATCAAAGAGTATCGTGAAATTACTGAAATTACTCTGATTAGCCCAACGTAATTGAAAATCCTCTCAGGCCTACAATCTGACTCAGAGGTAACTTTAAAGTGGCCTCTGCTCAGTCTCAGTCAGAAAATAAGCTCTTCACTTCCAGTGCAACTGACTATCCTTTACATTGGGGGTCCCCACATTTGCAGGAAACTGATGCACCTTCAGCAGTTACAGCATTGATGTTATGCCCCTGAGCACCTTCAGAAAAAAACACTTTCATTCACTCACTTCTCTCCAGCTCCTAGAAGCGCTTCAGTGTGCAATGTGCACTAGTCCATGATAGTCAGGACTCACTGAGATGTAGTTCAGTGGGATTTTCTGTTGAAACGCACAGGGTTAATACTGCGGATGAGCATGCAGCCCATATATGTGGATTGAGAACATTGCCCTTTTCACAAACCTCTGAATTCTAATCTGAATTCTTTAGAGACATTGGGAAATGAAGTAATGGAAATTAGAACATTGGAACGTTGGCAGCTCCATTGAAGACAATGGAGCGCTCCGGGCTAATACTGGCCGGTATAAGCCCGGAGCCTTCGGCTCGGGCCTTTAACGCTGCAGCGGGCCATTAACAGCCGGTATAGCCCGCTACGGCGGGCTATAAGGCTATAGTGATGCAAATCTCAAAAGGACCAGTGCTTTATGGGATTAAAAAAAGGCTGTTCAAGCCTTGTTACACAATGTCCACTGTGAGGAATCCCTCCTGGGAATGGCATGGAACAACCGGCTAATGAATCCAGAAGGCTGTCGATGCTCACTACCTCTCCTGCTTACAGAGTCATGGAGGTGTATAGGCACAGGAAATCTCTTATTGGTCAAAGAGATTTACCTCAATATTCCTAAATAATTAATTTTACAAAAAATCTAACCTGGGTGATGCTGGGATTGATAGTTGCTAAGCGTAACATTGTCAGAACATGGGGAGCACAGGAAACACCAACGATTAACGCATGGAAGAGGAATATGGACTGGTGCATGTTAATGGAAAAGACAATATATGAATCAAGGGGCTGTCCCAAAAAGTGGTCACAAATTGTGGGACAGTGGAATGCTTACAGAGGAAACATTTGTGCACCTCCGCCGGGAACTCAGCTCTTCATCTCGATCGAAGAGTGAATAACACAGGATAGGAGCTGGAATACTAAAAGTAAAAAGCTAGAAAAAGATGTGATAAACATGAACCATTGTAAAGACATTGCACTGCATTAAGATATATAATAATGATTGTAAAGTGTCATCTTAATTTTCAATAAACAGATTTATAAAAACATTTTTTTACAAAAAATCAGGGCTGAGTTGAAATGCAGGACTCACGACTGGTGGGAAGGGAGAACGGATAAGAAAGTTTAAGGCTTAATCTTGTTAAAAGAGCCACTCAAGTAGGATGGGCCCCAGAACCCACAGGGGGTTCAGAAGATAGGCAAGAAAGGAATGAAAAGCAGGACGAGCTTAGTACAAAGACAGGACCAGAGGACTCAGTAATAAGACATTGCTGAGCAGAACATCGCATCAGCATATAAGGCATTGATCACCAGGCGGCCACCTCACAGTAGAAGGCATTGCTCAGAGGAAGGTCCTCTCCATTGAAGAATTTGATCAGTAGAAGGTCACCTCAGAAGATCAGTAAATGGTCACCTCTATGGCAGGCATTGCTCAGTAGAATGCCATTCCAGTAGCAGTGATTGCTCAGCGCTAGGTGCAATCATTTTTTTTTTTTAAACTAAAAAATTAACTTAACCTTGCTGCCGGACGGGTCCCACGTCTCTGCTGCTGCTCTCCTTTTGCACATCGATGAGCAGGAAGCAGGTCCCACTGACCAATCACAATGCCGATTGGTAAGCACCCTGGCTCCACTGACCAACACAATGCTGCAATGCAGCATTGTGATTGGTTTTGAGCATCCTGGTTCGACGCTTGACCAGGGAATGTGGACCTGGGCATGGTCTCCATGCAGGATGTAATGCAGCCAGAGAAAGGGGAAAGAGCATGACTGGTTTGGGCGGCTCGAGAGTGCCGACCAAACAGTCATTGCGCAATCAGGGGTTAGCAAATCACTCCTCCTCCACCCTGCTCAAAGAGCAGTGCAGCCCCACCCACCCACCCACCCACTGGCAAAGCAGCAGGAAGCAGCATAAAATGATAATAACAGAAAGTAATTATCATTTTATGTTTCTGCTTCCCACTGCTTAAAAGCAGCGGGGCAATGCTCCACCGCCATAGTGGAGGAGCTGCCACTGGCCAATACTAACCTCACTTTGAGACAGCGGTGAGTGAGGGACGGTGTTGGTGTGCTCACTAACTGTTAAGAATTCAGTTCCTCTCAGAGAATCTCCGGTGCTCTTTCGCACAAAACCTTGAAGCCATGAAGGAGGGCAGATCTCAGGGTATGATAATCATTAGCATTAAATTCATAATCTGAATTCTTATCCATTGTTGTAAGTTAATTTAAGCACGAAATTATGATTTCTTTTAGATAACATAAGGCTAAAATAAAGCTGAAGCTCTCTGAAGGCCAGGTCTAGATATATTTATATAAACACATATATAGCGGGGTTCAGGATCAGCCCTCTTCATCTTTCAGACATCTAGCCAGTTCAGGACAATCTTTCAGGGACACAAACTGATTTCAGGACAAGACAAGGCATTGTGGGTGCTTGCTCTATGTAGCACAAAGGCTTCCTAGAGAAGGGTTAAATATACACAAGAGAGTACCTGATGGCTGGAAGAGTAGTAGGGCAGAAGCAGGTTGGAACAGACAGTGAATAGTAACAAACTATAATAAATAATAGTTTGCCTGCTCCTCGGAAGTGATCTCTTTGGAGGTAAAAAAATATCTTACAAGAAGGCAAGGAGCGGATTAATTTCACAGAGTTCAGGGAGACACCCAGAAGCTCCAATGGAGGAGAGCTGGGTGGTTCTCTTTGCCAAAGGCACAAGCCTTGGAGTCTAACTAGCACTGGAAGTAGTTGGAAGCAATGAAAAGCAGGATAATAATATAAACACACAAGACAAGCGAGAACAGTCAAAGGTGCACAGAAACAGGAAATGGGTTCAGGGAAAATCTAGACTGGAATAAGGGTCAGGAAAAGGACTGGAATACGCAAAACTTCATGGAAACCTGCACAGTATCTAGGACAGGAATATGCAGCTAGAACAGGAACACAGAAATGCAAGACATGGAGTCTGAATATACAAGACAGATCCGGATAGGTACAGTCAGAACTAGAAACAAGGCAAACACAGGAAAAAGAAGGAGGATAAACAAGAAAGAGGCAACAGACATGATAACTAATCAGAATAGAAACATGGAATCAAATTAAAAAAGCGGAAATGACAGGGCAAACCTGGAATATGGTAGCAGAGATCAGCAGAGCGCAAGAAGACTCAGCAGCAAAGTAATGGGAGATGCTGCGCTCTAGGCTCACCAGGGAGAATTAGCAGGAGTCCCAGAGGAGGGGCAGAGGGGCAGGAGAGAGCCAGGTGCAAGGAATCAGAGAACCACCAATGAAAGGAAGGCAGAACTGGGACTTGGAAAGGGAAAGACCAGCGGACACAAGACAGGACATGGGAAATCCAGGAACGGAGTAAGGGTTGGAGCCAAGAGGGTGAACAGTTCAGAAGGTAGGTATAAAGATGTCAGAAAGGCCATAGGAGCCAGGAATCAAGATAGAGAATAGAGCACCGCCACCATGACGTGGTCAGGCAGGGTTTGGAGACAGAAAGGACTGCAGGAACCATGATGAATCAGGAGGGTGGTGCAGAAGCCTTGACTGGAATATGAAATATATCTGGGGATGTAAGGTGTAGAAGTGTCTATATTCCCATTCAGGGATAAAGGCAGGACCACAGAGGGCCCTTGTGAGTGCCACGTAGTGTCCGGATGCCAAAATCCTAACATCCTTCACTAGTTGTTCAATTGTCATTCACATTTTGTTTTTGCCCAATGCAGCACACAACATGGAGCCTTGGATCAACCCACTTCAGCCATTGGCTGTTTTACACTATGAGAGACTGCATTTCTGTTATCACACATGCGCATCCACCTAAAAATAAGTGCAACTCAGTGACACAGGTTGGGGGGGCAATACTTTTCCAATATTTTGTTCTTTGTCTTTGCTATCTATTTTTTTCTATTGTCAGGTCACTGTAACTCAAAGCCAAGAGTACCTTTTCCTTCAGTGAATACCTAAAAGCATGCGGCAATCATATTTAGGCAATGAGATGTTTTCTTTCTTTTTTTTTTGTGGGTAATGCTTGCAATAAAAAAAAAAAAAAAAAACACAAACACATGATTGCCAAGGCTTGACCCGTAAGATTTGCCAATGCTTATGGAAATTACAAGGGCTTGATTTACAGCACTTCAAAATTACAGAATTAGGATTTTGCACTGAGGAGTAACTTTACACTTTTATTGTTGTGTATAAAGTTATTCCTAGATGCAGAATTACATGTTTCCACCTAGAGAAGATTTCATGAATGAAAAGATACTACTTGTAGATTTCCACGTGAAGGCTGAGAACTCCGGGGTGAATATCTACCTATTGCAAAGTATAGGAAACCTTATTACAGTTTATTATACTTTAAAATCATATTCAAAATATTTTATTATAAAATATTAACATGAAATTAGTTATTGTTTGTTTTAAATGTAGAATTAATCAAATCAAATATTAGAATACACTCAGTCACTTTTCCGACGCCTCTGCGTCAAAAACTTGCGCCTGCTTGAAGCAGGCGTAAGGCGTGACGCAGCATGTTGGAGATAGGCTGGGTTGGAATGTGGAAATGTGGATTTTCCTGATCGGTTATGTCCCCTATCTTGGACCCCAACGATTCTATATGCATGTTACAAGTACATGTATGTTCCCTCCAGTTCCAGTTTCCAAGACGCAAACATATGTGCGTCCACCATCAACATGTTCTCTGTCAGATCCGCCATCAATGGGCTGGATATTCGAGTATGAAGTATGAAAGGCCACCGACTTTATATGGCTAAGTTACTCTATTTTTACAGTTCAGGCAGAATAGGCCCGATTCTGTCCTCAAAGCCTTTCCCTGCTCTCTGTCTCTGACAGCTTCAGCTTGAGCTCGCATCTGTATCCATGAACTTTGTCCTACTCCCTGTGCAGCTAACGGTGCCTGCCTCGGCCAGTTTCGCCTGCCTGCCAAGAAGCTGTATTTCACCTTCGAATTATCTACTTTGCTTTTCAGCCGATGCATTCCTGTCTAGTGATTTAGGCAAACATTTCCTTTAGCTCCAAGCAAAGGACTCGGCCTTTCCATCCTCATGCAAGTAATTCATAGCCCTGTCACCATGGAATATTCCCATCCTCTCGCATTCAGTATAGACATTTAGACGCTTGTACACACATGCACAGTCAGTATAGAATAGATTCTGTCCGAGAGTCCTTCCTTGTGGATAACATAGTTCTCTAAACATAGGATGTTAGATATGATTTGGGATTAGGTTGACTTGACCCCCCAGACTTTTCGTCTCCACATGTAGAGCTAAATGTCAAGCCCCCTTCACCCCCTAGTTGCACGTCAATTACACGTCATGCTGCTGCGCGCGCATCTATGTTAAGTATTATCTTATAGATCCACCTATGTGTGATAATCAGAGCCAATCATGTTTCTTCTTGCTCATTATTACGCCTAGTTTCGATTACGTATTTACTATGTCATTTCTCTTATCAATTGTTACACCCTCTACATTCGTTTCATTGTAATGTATGACCTATAAAAGTTACTTCTTGTCAATAAAGTATTGTACTTCACTTCCTGAACCCTCGTGGTGACGGAACCTGAAGGCCGCCACTCGAGTCGGCCATTTTGGAATAAAGCTCATTCAGAAAACCTCTTATACCACGGATTCTGCCTCTTATTATTCTGAGCTATTTTACTTTATTTTAGATTCCGTATGAAATTCAGTCTAGGTAAAAGAATATTTACCACATAATGGCGCCCGAACAGGGACACTTTCTCATCTCACGCGCCGGCGGTGCGTTGCAGGCCCGGTCTCCTGCCACAGCTGGACGGACCATAACGCGTACCAACAGGATTTCCTGTAGCTCCCTCCGGTCAAGCGGGGGCGACTGAGGCTGCGATCAACCCAGACGAGGCGGTGAGAAGTGCGAAGTATCCCGACCAGAGCCTAGCTGAGAGAGCAAGATCCGAGGTATACAGAGGCCCACCAGGTTTTCGAAGTCCCGATGTCCAGAGGGTCCGCTGTCCGCAGTCATCGAGTCCCGTCCATTCTCTGAGGCCTTCCGTTTCAAGGAGCTACTCGGTGAGTACCATCGCCGGGGAGGCGTGTTGACGCGCACATAGGTTGTGCCGGTCAAGACGGATTTGGGTACACAAATCCGGTCTGCACTGTTTAGCAGTGTATATGTACTGTTTAGCAGTATATCAAGTATTCCGAAGTATCTAGTTATTGTCAAGAATTCTGCTTGGTGATTAGTTATGCAGACTGTCATCATTGTTGGTCATTTTTAAAGGTTAAAATGTTTAATGTTTAATGTTTAAAGTATTTAAATGTCTTGCATATTGTGGTATGAATGATTGTTCATTGTTCACTGTTCATTATTGTGTTTTTTCGTATTAAGTGGGTTCAAGAGTAAGTATCAGATCAGTTGTCAATATGCCGCTCTTCTCGAAGTTAAGACAGATTACTACTAGAAAAGGGGTGCTTGAAGAAGCAGTTCCTATTCCTCCTAGGGACACTCCAGGGCATTTTATGTATCACAAGCATGGCTTAGATGCCATATTATTTCTTGATTTATGGGTAGATTATACCAAGGGATTGCCAGAAAGTCAAAGGTGGCCCGCAGCGGGAACCTGGGATGCAGAGTGCATCATGAAAGTGGAGGAAGAGTTATGGAAAAGAAAGGTCAGACAGTCACAGAAAGACGCTGTTGAGTTATGGCGTAAAGAATCTCATAGACGTACAGAAAAAGCACGTAGACAAGAAGAGAGGAGTAAAGAAAGTTCAAAGGAAGTTCAAGAAAATCTATTAATTGAGGAGGGTATCCGAATGAAATCAGAACAAGTAGATAGACAAAGAAATGCTCTTATGAATGGTATGTATCCCCTTCTAGCCGAAGGACTACCTAAGGCTGTTCCAGAAATGCCAAAAGACTTGCCACCCCCATTATTTCCAATTAAGGTACATCCTAAAGGGCATCCCAGAACCGCAGAAGATGTTTTTCTTTCCTCATATCTAGACGACGCAGCTCCCGAGTATGCCAACCCCGCACCACATAGACCGTCTGGCGGAGGGGTTCAACGTCAGGACCAGGTATCTGTTCCTGTGCAAGTCCCGACACAAGCTCCGGCAAGCACATCTGTTTCCGCATCTGTTTCCGCAATCGATTCTACAGTGGTATCGACACCTATAGTTGCTGTGTCACGTTCGACGAATCCATTCACACCCGACGCCCCAGATGGGGCCACGGGAGGTGCTAGCAATACTTTTACGCCACCTAGAATAAATAAACTTGTTTTTCAAGAGTCAGCGCATTCACGTACACCCAAATTCGTAAGTGAACGTACGCTTAAGGAGCTCCTTATAGATTGTAGATATGACCCGGTGGTCGGTAAAGAGGACGAAATGGTCCTGGCATCATTACGTATCAGACGAGCCGCAGAGTATTTAGCGAGGTTACCAGGAATGACTGCGCATCTAGATAAAATATATCATTTTGTTCAAACAGGGCGAGATCCAGAATGTATTAACAGAGCTATGGAATTCCAGAAAGTAGAGATACAGGGGGAACTGTTACGTTTCCTCATAAACTGTATGATCAGAAATCAAGACCGACCAGGGGTAGACCCGAATGTAATGCTTATTCTTACAAGATGGAGCCAGAATATATCAGAAGGGAGACACGATAAGCAAAACTGTATAATAGCCATGTGCCGAAAAATCCGTAAAGAAATAGAACGTATTCATGAAGAAAGATTGGAAACAGACGAGGTGGAGCAAGATGAAGTGTCCGAATCAGGGAATTCCGCAAGACAGTCAGAGACCATAGCCTACGTAGGCAGAGGAAGATCCTGTAGTAATACTAGATGCTTTTCTGATCCCATACACTCTGTATGTCCAAATAATAGCAGAACGTATCCGACGCCTGTAATAAATCTGAAGTCTCCTGAACATTTGTTTCAAGCCGCAGATAAAATACTACGAGAACGAAGGGGTTACCACCTCCTCGATTCCATGGATGAGAAAGAATTAGCCAGATCAGCCGTTCACTGGATTGACAGTCCTGAAAAATACGGTGATGAGACCGTAGCACACACGTTTTTTAACCTCAGTGCAGATGAACAACGTTTAGCTGGAATCTATATGATTCAGCAACTCCTTATATTATATAAGAGCCAACATGCTGACCCTGGTCCTTTACCTAATATATTAACGGAACTACTCGCGAACAGATGGAGAGGTTCTAGTAACAAGTTAATTAAAGAAATACTAGTGTCACGTAAACACTATGTCCTTTTTGTAAGTCCGGATTCATTCTCGCTGTCCCGCAAAGAAAGAATGCCGTATTATATGGATAGACAAAATCCCTTACGAGAAGTGCACCCAATAAAAGGCGAAGACAATCAGTTTCACCGTGTATTTGTATACACACCCATAACAAAAATTGAATTGTTAGAAATGAAGAAAGTAGTACCCAGTCATGACAAAGACCCAGCGGGTTTCCACCGAGAAATTAAGGACATGTTACTGATGGGAGAGTATACCTATCCTGATATTATGACGATATTAAAGGTGCTCTTGCCTGCTGGCATTTATGAAAAACTGAAAGAAAAAGAGTGGGAAGTGGGCGACCAAAAGATAGATTGGACAGCATTAGAAACGGAAGAAAAGGCCCGAACTGCAGGTTCAGGGCTCGGGGATAAAGTTAAAGCATTACCAGGTTTACTAGTACAAGTACTGCCACGTTTATTAACTACGAAAAAGGAAGATTGGGGTGCAATCTCAGCCTGTAAACAAAAGCATGATGAAGACACAAGTGATTATTATGCCCGATTTGAAAAATGTTTTGGAATAAATAGTGGTATAAAAACAAGTAGCGAGTCGTATCCACATTTATTTGTGACAAAATTAGTAGAAAATGCATTCCCTCCAGTAAAGAATAGAATATTGAAATTCGAGAGTACCTGGCAAAGTAACACTCCGTCACAAATGCTACAAATGTTACAGTATCATCACAATAGAATTAGAGATGAACAAGAGCACGAACAAAGACGTATGAAAGATACAAAAATGAAAATGCTAGTGTCTCAGACAGTACCAGCGGAAGGACATAAAAAGGGTATGATACATTCCGATTCAGCAGGACCGGTAAAAGGGACATGCAATTATTGCAAAAAGCCAGGTCATTACGTACACGATTGTCCAGTTTTAAAACATAATATCGCCATAGGTAAAACACAAGAAAGACAACGGCCACTCAGACAGGATCAGAATGAACAAGGAGCTATGCAGCAGGCCCAGGCCATGCCAGCCGCACAACAGCCAATACAGTTTGTGCCAGCTGCACCACCGTTGCCTGCTACTGCCACACAAACCACAACACGACAAATGTATCAGACCGCACAGTATGAATACCCTGAGTATCAGCGTTACGCATGAGCCAGCCTAGAGAGGGAAGTTGACTTACCCCTTATCGAGATTCCTGTAGATCAAGAAGGACCTTATGTACATAGTGAATTGTTAGGTCAAGATAGAAAATTCTTACTCGATACAGGGGCAAGTCGAACAACTATAAAACGTAGTGAAGTTCCAGGGGCACCCCTCTCAGGCTCTCAGAATATCTCCCTTGGTTTTTCAGGAAAACCTATTGTTAATGAAGTATCACAGCCTCTTCCACTTACGATAGGACCTTTGACACGAACTACAGATTTATTGCTTACTAAATCATGCCCAGAAAATCTGTTAGGAATTAAAACTCTGAAAGCCCTAGGAGCCATAATATGTTGTTCTCCGGAAGGAGTAAGGTTGTTTTTACGCGATTTTAAAGGTCACTATGTGTCTAGAGACATGGATCCCCGACTACAGACTTTACCTACACATCTATGGGCACAAGGCCCTACTGATGTTGGTTGCATGAATATTACACCATATCGAGTCACACTCAAGGCAGGAGTGGTACTACCACGAATGCGACAATACAAGTTACCGCAAGATGCTGTAGTGGCTTTGCTGAAAATCATTGATGAGCTAATTGCCCAAGGAGTAGTTGTAGAAACAGACTCCAATGTATGTAATTCACCGATAATTCCGATTCTTAAACGAACTGATCCTACTGCTCCGCCAGTATACCGATTGGTTATTGATTTGCGTGAACTAAACAAGTGCATTGTGCCACAATTTCCTGTGGTCCCCGATATATCATCATTATTGACAGCAATTGATTCCGAAGCAACATTCTTTACTGTAATTGATCTCAAGAATGCCTTTTTCAGCGTCCCCATAGATCCGGAAAGCCAATATTTGTTCGGATTCAGTTTAAATGGGCGCAGTTTTAAATTCTCACGCGCTCCCCAAGGATTCACAGAAAGTCCCAGCATCTACAGCCAAGCACTGAAACGAGAACTTGACAGTATCCACATGCCAGTCAATACTGCACTACTTCAATATGTCGATGATCTACTGATCACCGCGAGAAGCGAATCCGAATGTGAAAAGGCTTCTCTGACAGTTTTACATTTTCTAGCCGACAAGGGGCACAAGGTGTCTCCTTCTAAGCTGCAATTCTGTGTCCAGCGAGTTATTTATCTTGGTCACTCGCTGTCCAAGGAGGGAAGGCAGCTTACACCAGATCGCATCCAGTTAATTGCTAACATGTCAATACCCCAGACACAAAAGGAGGTGCGGGCTTTCATAGGCCTCACTTCATATTGTAGGCAGTGGATCCCTCAATATGCATTCCTAGCAAAACCACTCATTCAGTTAACCACACAGGAGGCAGCCACATCGACTGTTCTCCCTTGGACTCAGGAACATACACAAGCTTTTGAAAGCTTAAAGAAAGCTTTATGTCAAGCACCTGTTTTAGCAACACCATGTTATAGCAAACATTTTACACTCTTTGTTACAGAACGCGAAGGTACTGCCTTGTCAGTACTCACTCAGGAACAAGCAGGATCACGCAAGCCATGCGCTTATTTTTCCAGTACATTAGATCCCGTAGCTCAGGCTTTGCCTGCGTGCCTGAAATCAGTGGCAGCAACAGCTTTAGCAATCAGACAGAGCGATGCCATAGTGTTAGGACATCCATTGACAGTACAAGTACCACATGCAGTAGAGGTTCTTGTGAACCGAACGCAAACACAACACTTGACCATAGCAAGACTTACCGGTTATGAACTGACATTGTTTCAGCCACACATAGAGATCCGACGTTGTAATACATTGAATCCTGCTACACTGTTACCTGTAATTGGAACAGACCCACTAGCTCATGATTGTGTTGAGATTATTGAAATAAAGACGAAACCTAGACAAGACTTGACAGACGTTCCATTGTTAGATCCAGACCTGACGTTGTATGTAGACGGATCGTGCATGAGAACAAGTACAGGAGATTTAGTGGCCGCGTATGCAGTCACAACAGACACTGAAGTTATTGAGACAAACTGTATAGATACTTTGTCAGCCCAAGCAGCAGAACTTATTGCTCTAACACAAGCCTGTATTCAAGCCACAAATAAGAAAGTTAATGTATACACTGACTCACGTTATGCATTCGGAGTTGTACATGACTTCGGCGTGCTGTGGCGAGAGAGAGGTTATTTAACTTCCCATGGTGCCCACATTCAGCACGGTCCCCTCATTCATGCCTTGTTAGACGCAATACATCTACCCACTGCTATATCGATTATGAAATGTAAAGCACACACGAAGGTTACTGATATCATTTCTCAAGGCAATGATTTAGCTGACAGAACAGCTAAACAGACTGCTCAGACTCGCACATTCGACATGACAAAGCCAATAGTTCAGACACCAACACAGTGTATGACAATTAAGGATCCCGCACTTGACGTAATTGACATACAGACACATGCTACTGCAGAAGAATTAAAGAAATGGACTGAACTAGGAGGGATCCAGACAGATCAAGGATGGATGACGAAGGAGAAATCTGTATGGTTTCTTCCTGACTCTATGGTCCAAGCCATTATAGCTACAATTCACAGTCCGGCGCATTTAGGGGAGAAAGCTATGCTAGATAGCATTCAACACATTTGGTTCAATAAACATTTACGAGCAGCAGCTAAACAAAAAGTCCGTACCTGTATGATATGTTGTCAGTTCAACCCAGGAAAAAGTGTTCCCGTAGAACAGGGTGGATTTCAGACTCCTGATCATCCTTTTGAAGTACTCCAAATGGATTATATCCAGATGGAACGATGTCGAGGATTTAAATATGTTCTTGTAGTTGTCTGCGCTCTCTCCCGATGGACTGAGGCGTACCCAGTATCAGATTACACGGCCCCGACTACTGCCAAACAGTTAGTTCGAGAATTCTTCCCACGGTACGGTTTACCACGTGTTATATATTCAGATAACGGCCAGCCTTTCTCATCCGAATTAATGAAACATGTCTCACTTTTGTTGGGATATCAGTGGAAATTCCACTGTGTCCGACACCCCGAGGCAGCAGGTCTCGTGGAACGACATAATCAAATTTTGAAAATCAGATTGTCTAAAATATGTAAGGAGAAAGGTGTTGACTGGATAGTAGCCTTACCAGTTGCACTGTTTTACATAAGAATGGTAGCACACTCTCGAACAGGGCTATCCCCGTATGAGGTGATCTTCGGAAGACCACCAAATATGTGGGGGACGCCTATACCACGTAAAATAACTGATGTTAATTGTGATATGCTAACAGATTACTTGGCTTCCTTGATGTCTGCACTACAATCTTGTCGTTCACAGGTGGCTGCAGCCTTTCCTGACAACACTGAGGTGAAACCCCATGACGTTGTTCCGGGTGATCTGGTGTTTGTGAGGAATTTCGACCGCAAGACCCAGTTGGAGCCCAGGTGGAAGGCACCCAAGCTAGTCCTGTTGACCACAAGAACAGCCGTGAAAGTTGAGGGCCGCAAGGGCTGGATACATTCCAGCCACATCAAGAAATTTCATGGACTATCCTCGGATATAGACACTGTGCCCTGCACTCCCTCACAGACTGATTCAAAACTTCCCTTTGTTGAACAGAATGACTCTCAGAACTATAAATTAAAGCTTAGGCCAAAACAGTCGAGCAATTTGATTGTTTAAGTCCTCTCCAAGGTGAAGCGGTTGAATTGTCTCTGACATGTATCCCTTGGACCTGAGTAGAGAAAATACCCGAGAAATGCTGAAACGACAGGCGTATTGTAAATCACTGCGTAGCTACTGTATGAGGACATTATTAATTCTGTTTTTATTGAGTCTTTTAATAATTATTACGAGTGTGATTTTGCACATATATCATCCTATTTCTAGACATGTTTATAATGTTGCTGCTGAACATTCTTTTAGTGACCTACCACCACATGAATTATCTTATAGACTTGCGCTGCGCAATAACACTTTCATTAGTATGTTGCATCATTCCCATCAGACTAGTAATGCCACCAATTGTTGGGTGTGTGGCCGACTCCCTCCCTATCAGAATAACAAAGGAGTTCTGCCTTTCTTTCCACATCCGTTCACACATAATGGCTCCTGTGGAGCATGGTTTAGCTTACTAAATTCCATAGACCCAGACACAGCAGTTTATCAACAACATTGGATATGGGGAAATCTGAATCTAGTTTTATTCAACGTCTGTCACCCTAATAAGGAGGGTCACCCCAGTAGAACAGGAACTGATCTAGAAAATGAAGTGTATAAATTAGGTAATTTTACACCTAATCTTATGATTCTGAATGTCAAATCCGAAGTTGAAATAATTCTGCCCACTATGTCAGTATTTCCAGTTAAGGGTGAATTATGTGTAAGAAAAGTTGGTTCCATATATATGGGCCATAGCCAATGCGTTACTACAGTAGAATATAGTGATCGAGGTAAATCTTCATTTAGAGCTTCTCCCCATTCTTACTTTATATGTGGTCAGACGGCATATATGCGTCTGCCTCTAGATTGGGATGGTACCTGTTACATAGCATTCCTTTTGCCACCTGTTTTCCTAGCTCCTCCTGATTATTATCGAAATGTTCATTTAGTACACAATAGAAAGCGAAGAGATCTCCCAGTTGTCGATTATACTGAGACGGCATGGGACAAGTATGTAGATTTCAATAAAGGTATCTTTCCCTATATAGGTACAATATCAAATAGTAAGCTGATACGTAGACTAACCAAGACTCTTGAAGCTGTAGTAAACGAGACTATAGCCGCCCTAGGCAATCTGACAGAGGAACAATCAGCGATGAGAATTGTTGTTCTTCAGAATCGTCTTGTTCTTGACGTCATCCTGGCCGATAGGGGCGGAGCTTGCAGGGTCATCGGATCCAGCTGCTGCATATTCATACCAGAAAATTCGCCATCTGTATATAAAGCTATAACACGCCTTCATAAGATTGTGAGCCAGATACACGAGAATCCAGGCACTTGGACGTGGTCCGGGTGGTTTTGGAGTGTGATATCAGCCTGGGGATGGAGAGTTCTATCCTTCCTAGGAATTGGCCTTCTTATGCTCTTCAGTTGCTGTTTATGCCTGCAATGTGGACCAGCGATTTGTGGTCTGTGTGCCACATCGTGCATTCCATATCAAGGTTCTCGTTCAAAATGCCGGAAGAAGAAGGAAGAAGAAATGATGCTCCATGAGCAAATCGATGGAATAATGAAGATTGATATCTCTTGAAGGGCAAGTAGGGGACAAGGAGGGAATGTGGAAATGTGGATTTTCCTGATCGGTTATGTCCCCTATCTTGGACCCCAACGATTCTATATGCATGTTACAAGTACATGTATGTTCCCTCCAGTTCCAGTTTCCAAGACGCAAACATATGTGCGTCCACCATCAACATGTTCTCTGTCAGATCCGCCATCAATGGGCTGGATATTCGAGTATGAAGTATGAAAGGCCACCGACTTTATATGGCTAAGTTACTCTATTTTTACAGTTCAGGCAGAATAGGCCCGATTCTGTCCTCAAAGCCTTTCCCTGCTCTCTGTCTCTGACAGCTTCAGCTTGAGCTCGCATCTGTATCCATGAACTTTGTCCTACTCCCTGTGCAGCTAACGGTGCCTGCCTCGGCCAGTTTCGCCTGCCTGCCAAGAAGCTGTATTTCACCTTCGAATTATCTACTTTGCTTTTCAGCCGATGCATTCCTGTCTAGTGATTTAGGCAAACATTTCCTTTAGCTCCAAGCAAAGGACTCGGCCTTTCCATCCTCATGCAAGTAATTCATAGCCCTGTCACCATGGAATATTCCCATCCTCTCGCATTCAGTATAGACATTTAGACGCTTGTACACACACGCACAGTCAGTATAGAATAGATTCTGTCCGAGAGTCCTTCCTTGTGGATAACATAGTTCTCTAAACATAGGATGTTAGATATGATTTGGGATTAGGTTGACTTGACCCCCCAGACTTTTCGTCTCCACATGTAGAGCTAAATGTCAAGCCCCCTTCACCCCCTAGTTGCACGTCAATTACACGTCATGCTGCTGCGCGCGCATCTATGTTAAGTATTATCTTATAGATCCACCTATGTGTGATAATCAGAGCCAATCATGTTTCTTCTTGCTCATTATTACGCCTAGTTTCGATTACGTATTTACTATGTCATTTCTCTTATCAATTGTTACACCCTCTACATTCGTTTCATTGTAATGTATGACCTATAAAAGTTACTTCTTGTCAATAAAGTATTGTACTTCACTTCCTGAACCCTCGTGGTGACGGAACCTGAAGGCCGCCACTCGAGTCGGCCATTTTGGAATAAAGCTCATTCAGAAAACCTCTTATACCACGGATTCTGCCTCTTATTATTCTGAGCTATTTTACTTTATTTTAGATTCCGTATGAAATTCAGTCTAGGTAAAAGAATATTTACCACAGGAACAGTGCTGGAGTTGCGTCACGCCCGCGACATGACTCTCGCACTGCACCAACCTTACGCCGGCAGATACGTCACGCATCTCCCTATCCATGCACCACGGCGCGCCGCATTGTAAATGCGGCGCATCCATGGTGGCGCACAGGTAGTTTTGCGTGACGCATCTTTCTTGGTGCATCCCTGATGATTTGCAGGGATGCGCCAGAAGTTGTAAATCTGCCCCTAAGTGTTTTCTGAATTTAAAATGTTACATTTTAACTGACATTTTCACCTAACTATAACATCATTTAAGCTTCGTTTTTTCACTAAATAAACAAAATAAACAAACTCACCACAGCCATGCACAGTCTTGTCATCAACGACCATGAGTGATGTAAATTTGGGGTAATTAATTGTGCATGGCGAGGGTGCGAGTTATAGTTACCATAGGGCACAAGTTATAGTTACTAGAAAAAACTATAACTGATGAATTTCAGTGGTTTTTATTTTAGTTCAAAATGTTACATGATCACTGAAATTGTCACCTAACTATAACGTCACTTTAAACGTTGTTTTATTAGTTAATTTAAAAAAAAATTAAGTAAAGTATTATTTTATCACCATACGTAAAGTCAATTCCATGCCCTTCACATCCTTTGGCTGTGTGAGGTGGGGCATTGCCAGGCCCTTCAGTCAACACCTCGCAGGCAAGCAACTCACCACAGTGCACACCCTTTGGGCGTGGATGGCGTGGGGTTGCCCACAGGTCCTGGACCAAGGCCAGGCCCTGTGGCCAACCCATTGCGAGGAGCCAAACTCATGCCAACATATGACCTTCTAGTATGCGCAGGGTGTAGTTTGCCTCACCGGCCCTAGCCACACTCATGCAGACCCCATTCCACAGGGCCAATTTGTCCATAAAGGGGGTAGGGCATGCCCCCTCTCTGAGCCTTTGCAAGCCCAGAAGATGCCATTCCCCGGGCCACATGCTTTTATTAATGGGGGCAAGTGGTTCACCTTCCCGAGCATTTGCAAGCCTCTGGGGACCCCATCCCCGGGGCCATTTTTTAATTAAGGGGCGGAGGCGCACGGCCCCCACAACAAGCTACTATGGGTCCCAGGGATCCCATCCCATGGGCTGTGTTTTTTTTGTTGAGGGGAGGGGGCATGCAGTCCCTCTCCCCGAGCCTTAAAGCCCCAGGGACACCATCTCCCCGAGCCAAAATTATGGGATGGGGTGTCAACTTCCTGAGCTACTGCGGGCCCTGTGGACCCCATTCGCAGTGGCTTTTTTTTTTTAAATTAAGGGGATGGGGCATGTGGTCCTTTCTCTCCGAGCTACAAGAGGCCCGGGGGACCCCATCCCTGGGGCCTTTAAGGGAAATTGGCACACGGTCCCCATCATCAAGCAAATAGTATCCCCAGGGGTTTCCATCCCCTAGGGACTCAAAAGGGTGCCTCATGGCCCACCCGGGGCACCTTCTGTACACTATGCTGGGAGCATGGGGGGAGCCCCAGGGCCCCTCCAACTCCTCCATCTCCCAGCATGCCCCCATCCCGAGGGCTGTGGGGGCCAGCACTGCTCCGGTCCGGTGGGAGCAGCTGTGTTTGATTGCTCCCACTTGGTTTGATCATTCTGATGTTCCCTTACCCACAAGCGTGCAGGCAAGCAAACAAAAGTCTGCTCCTACCTGGGGGAAGCATTTCAAAGTTCCCTCTAGGTGAGAGTAGACAAGTTCATCTGCCCGAGCTCTTGCGGGAAGGAAAATGATGTCCTGGGGGTGGGCTCTGTGGGACACCATAATAGAGCCAGCCCTGAGGATGGGGTCCCGGGGGCCTTTAGCAGGAGAAAAGCTTAAAATATATATATATATATATATATATATATATATATATATATATATATATATATATATATATATATATATATATATATATAGAGAGAGAGAGAGAGAGAGAAGAGAACTAACAGCTTCAATAAACATCTTGTTGCTTCTAATCGGTGGTTCGTGGTTCCTTGGTGTGAAGGTGGATGTAACGGACGTTGCTCACTAGCTGACGACCAGGTGTGTTTGGATATATATATATATATATATATATATATATATATATATATATATATATATATATATATATATATATATATAGGCACTAGGAGAACAGAGTATCCCCATCCTGCCTCCTTATATTGTTTTTTAAAATTAACAGGGGAGTAAGTTCTGAGGCCTGTAATTGCTGCCTACAACATTTTTCCTTATTTTGCAGGCAGCCAATCACAGCACGCTCTCCCACAGGAGGCTGCCCCCATGGGAGGGAAAAGACCAAAGGTAAAAAAGCCCTCCTGAGGCAGTCAAAATGTCTATTTTTTAAATTGGATTTGAGGGACTCTCGCAAGAGTTCCTCGAAGCCAACCGCCCAGATATTAAAATATCTTTTACTCTTTTACATCAAAAACTACTTAATGAATTTTCACAAAATCACAAAAAGCATGCTTTCTGAACCAAGATCTAGCTTCTTGACAAATTTGGTGTAATTCCGTTCAGCAGATTTTGCTGTAGCGCTGTTCAAAAAAGTCTAAGGAAAATGCATGGTATTTTTCATTTTGGACCCCTCCTTTTTCTCAGCGTCCACTTGACAGATCACCCCAAAACTTTCCATATACAAACTAGGTAAAAAAAGTGCACCTTTTGGAAAGTTTAGTGAAGATTTAGCGAAAAGCGCCAAAGTATTAGCAAAACAAAAAGGGCATTTTGTATGTGACTTAACTAATATATATTTAATTTAAAAGTAGAAATAATTGTATTTTTTCAAATATTATTTCCTATGAGATCTTATTTGAAGTCCTTGACTGTATTATTTTCCATGAGAGTGTGTTGCAATATCTGTGAGTAGCCATGCGTGGTGCTAGTCTTACTCTAAGGCTGGGCAGAAGTACATTTATGACAGTTTTGGAAACTCTTTGGCTGTAGCAACTTTAGAAGCACAGTTTATGATTAGCAAAAGGCTTACTCTTGAGTGGGTGTGTGCTTTGTATTTGCATGTCCATCTCTAAGCTCCTCTATATCCCTTCTTAGGTCTCTCCCAAGTAGCTGTAAATTTTCCTGTGTCCCTCCTATATTTACTGCTAAAAATTAAACTTACATGTGGGACGATCTCCACATACAAAAGACGGCAAAGGGAACAAGCATTAAAAATGCAACAGGTCTCGTCTTTGTCCAAGTTTGAGCATTTTTTTTAGCAAATGGTGTTTCTTTTTAGAAGTGTTTTTATTATTGTGTTAGCATGTTTCAATGTACATAATATGCATATTTATGCATGCATATATATATTGGCATATGTATACATATATATCTTTATATATATGCATATATATGTATGCATGTATATAGGTCACGGGTACTCATAGTACGGCCCGCAGGCCGCCAGCGGCCCGGCAAGCCTTCCGTGGCGGCCCGCGGACCTTGCAGTCATTGTACCCGTGTTTTATTTTTTTTATTTTTGAAGAGTGACTGTCAGCAAACACCGCCGCAGCAGCTGGGACTCCGAGAGACTCTGCTCTATGGGGGCCGGTGATTCCAGTGATTGTCAGAGTGGAGATGCAGGGGCGCTAAGAGATGAAATACAACAAAGCCTCATTAACAGGTAAATGGTCTTTTAAAGACCTGTGAAGTACTGGGGGCTGTGTGTGCCCACGAAGCTCTCAGCCCAGCCTGCCGCAGGGGAGGAGGGAGGGGGGGTGACAGAGGGAGACAGAGGGAAAGAGACAGAGGGAGGGAGACAGAGGGAAGGAGACATGGAGGGGGACAGAGGGAGGGAGACCGAGGGAGACAGAGACAGACAGAGGGAGAGACAGAGAGAGGGAGAGACGGAGGTAGGGCGACAGAGGGAGGGAGAGACAGAGGGAGGACAACAGAGGGAGGAGGGCAACAGACAGATGGAGTGTGACAGAGGGAGGAGGGCGACAGACAGAGGGAGGGAGACAGACAGAGGGAGGGCGACAGACAGAGGTAGGGAGACAGACAGAGGGAGAGAAACAAGGAGGGAGACGGACAGAGGGAGGGAGACCCAGAGGGAGGGAGACAGAGGGAGAGAGATAGAGGGAGGGAGACAGAGACAGACAGAGGGAGACAGAGAGAGGGAGACAGAGACAGACAGAGAGAGGGATACAGACAGAGGGAGACCGAGACAGACAGAGGGAGACCGAGAGAAGGAGACAGAGACAGACAGAGGGATCAAGTTAATGTGCTGGGAAAGCTCAATGGGCGCAGATTATCAGATACCCAACCCCACGCGGAGCTGCATGCCCCGCCCGCCAAATAGGCAGGATCTGCTGTCTCCAATGTACGTCTATTAGACCGCAGTCGAAACATGCGTGCCAAACCAGCCCTTTCTCCCCTTTTCCCGTTTCGCAGGAGATTACAACAGTATTTCCACCCAAAATGTTTTTTTTTTTTTTTAAAGCTGAGGTGCGCGGCGCTCCTCTCAAGTTCTAATGGCGCAGTGGAGAATCTTATTACCTTTGTATTCAATCGTTTAACATTTCCGGACTCTGTAAGGCTGCCCGGGGTGGGGGTTGCGCAGCGGCCCGCCCCCTTGAGGGCGCCCGCCTTAGTGCCACAGGAAGGCACAGGGGTGGGAGGTCGTGTCCCTGGGCTTGACCTAGGGAGACCCCAGTCAGGTAGCTGCTTCCGGCGGGGAGGAGCCAAGGGGGGGGTACATATTCGGTCCCCGCCCCCTACGGCGCCCCGCTAACCGACAGGCGGTTGTGGGTCTGAGCAACCGGGGGCTGCCATGTATGCTCCGCCCACCCATCACGGGGGGGCGTGGTGAAGCATGTGGACTGGAGGTCCACGGATGGGAGGGGTGGACCCTCCCAACATTTGGTGGTCACCAATTGGCGTTGCCATGGTGACTCTAGGCTTATCAGACGGGCAGGCGGCATGGGGCTGGCCTGCCCTGGGATCGCCCGTAAGATAACCCACCGTGTTTGCATATTTATTATGCTAATAAACCTGCAGCAATATTTCTCCACTTACATTCAGTGTCATGTGTTTTATTATGATTATGTACTGTTGTATGCTATGATAACGGTTGCCGATATTGGCACTAAGGCTATGGGCCGAATGGCGCCAAACCCTTCGTTCCGGGTGGTGCTCCCTGCAGTGCCTGGTAGCGCAGCCCCCACACAGCCCAGATTTGACAACTGCCTAATTGGTCATCTCCCGCTGGCCTTAGCACAAACAACCGAAGAAACGGGCCATACACCGATCCACAAATTGAACCCTTTTGTATTATACCCGTCAATCCACAACCACCACGGTGTTCAATTAACACCAAACGAAGTTAGAATGTGCACCTTACTGCAATGTCCAATCTTGGCTACCGTACTGTAGCAACCCTCACGTGGAGGACAGGGGCTTACATCTCAGACACATTTTATTTCACAGAATTAAACGTGTGTTGGGGCGCTAGCGGTGCCAAGCATGGTGATGCACGATAATGTGTCTGTGGGTGAGCCGAGAATTAATGCTGCGCAAAATTGCATGTTGAAGGCGCGCTGCGCATTGAGGCGCGCAACACTTCCTTTAAGACGTCATCAGGAGCGGCCAGGCCGGATCCCAGGGCGGCGTTGGCTCCTCGTCGCAGAGTCAGTCTGCACAGCAGGGTGAGCGCGGAGCCGAGAGCTGCCGCCTGTGCTGTGACGCGAGAGGCTGCACCTGGCCTCGGCTCCCGCCCTCCGGCTCTGCTGCTGCTAAAGCGCATGGAACAGGCTGTAGGTGCACGGAGTGTCCACTTGGAGTGGGGTGGGGAGGTTGTGGACATATTGGGACACCACTGGCAGTCTATTACATGTGCCGGGCAATGAGACACAAAGTGGCCGGGCAGCCCCTGGTCCATCACGGGCGTCCTCTCTACAATCGCGCATCCCAGCCTCCCTCCTGCCACATCTGCCCGCTTAGCCAGCGCCCGGGTGGCATAAGCCTTCCTCCCCATACCCGGAGTTTAACGGGTTCATGATTTTTATCTGTTTCAGCCTAACCGCCATATCCCGGTGTGTAGCAGCCACTTCCTGCATCAGTGAGAACATCGCACTTTCGGATTAGGTACAGCACACTGCATAAAAGATAAACCCTACATAACGTGCACATATGCAGCCAGTCTTCGCATTAATGCCCCCCGCCACCCGCTATTCATAGGCAATAATTTGACACGAGTATTTAAAAGATGATAATGTCTGTTGTAAACGAGTGTTTAAAACACAAAACAAACAACATTAAACATTATGAAACGGCGGGGGAGCGCATTCCTCCCTGCTCGCAATCCTCCAGGCTCTCCGGTGCAATGTCCGAAAGGCGGCACTCAGCCCCAGCTGCACCCCCACGTGGAGCTGCATGCCCCCCGCCCAACAGTATCAACTCCTCCCGTTACACCCCCATCCCATACCACCAACACATGTATTTGGCGCTCCCTACCGGGTGGAGCAGCCGCCACACACCCCGTACCGACCCAATTCGCCAGACCGCCCCCATAGACCATAGCCGGCCCTCCCTGCTCTCCTTATCTGAGAAATTCCTTGCCTCGGACGGCCCCTGCCCCCCTTTCTCCCTGTGACTAAACCCAACTCTGCCTCTTCCCTGGCTGCCTAGGTTAGGGCATTCCTCCCCCCCCCCGGCGCGCTTTTTCTTCTTCCAATCTTACTCCCTTCGCGCTGTGCCCTCACCAGAGACAAGGTACCACCCACTCGCGCCACTTCTAACCGTCCACTGGCCACTGCTATTGTTTAGGGCCTTAACCCCTGCGTTCCTTAACCCCATTTTCTTGTGACCCATAACCCGGCACACATCTCCCTGTTGGGCCTTCGATACTAATGAAAAGAGCGCCCTTCCCCTCATAGACCTCCTGTCACCACGTCCGCCCCTGGAGCCCAGCATGTCATTAACTCCCAAATCTCTAAAACCAGTGCGCCAGGCCCAGAACCAACACCTCAGAGCGTTATCCCACCCGATTGTGCCCACCCCGTGGGCCCGCAGTTGTTCTGTCCTCACTGAACAGCATAGCTCTGAGTCAGGCGGGATGAGCAGAAAGCGCTGTAATGTACTTTCACGGCTGCTTTTTTGGTTTACAATCGCAGCAGGATGACGTGCGCAGCCGGGACAATGGTGTCTTATTAAGCACAACGAGACCCTCCGTTTGGAGCCCCTTGGTGTCCGCAGTTGCTCTGTCCTCACTGAACAGCATAGCTCTAAGTCAGGCAGGATGAGCAGAAAGCGCTGTAATGCACCCAAGCCTTTTCTTATTCAGCGCAACCAGACCGTCCGTTTACCCTCCCCTCCCTCCTCCACCCCCACCAAACCTCTAACACCATTGCGCCAGGCCCAGAACCAACACCTCAGAGTGTTATCCCATCCGATTGTGCCCACCCCGAGCGCCCGCAGGTACCGCGGCTGCCAATGAACTGCCACTGATCCCCCTGGCCTCCGAAGGACGAAAAGCCGCGGGCATAAAGATTGGGCCTCGAACTGCTATCAAAGCCACCAGCGGAATCCCGAATCCTCCGAAACACCCACTCTGCTGTTGGTAGTCGGCCGCAAGTGCGAGGCGTGACCTTCCCCTCAGGTACTCCGAAGAGACCAATCACTCTGCCCATGCTCACAGGACTCCGAACCACGCCGAGACCCAAATCCATTCTCACCCCCCCAAGTCGGCAGCTCCGAGCCCAAGTCCCTTCCACCGCACTCCATCCCCCACCCCTGCCAGCGGCCAGACGGTGCTCAACAACCTCACCATGCCATCCGCCAGCACCCGTGTACACCACCGAACCGCCACCTCTGCTACCCAGTAGAGCGACCCGACAGTGCCAGCCTTCCCTAATCCACCCCACTGTGCACACTCTGATCCCCTTGCTGCCCACCCAACACTAGGCCCATGGCAAGCACCACAACTCTCGCCCTCCACCACTCATGGCCGCGTTCACCCCAGATGCACCCTGCGCCGGGGACAGAGCCGCCCCCTGCGCGCGCCGCCGCAAGGGTCACCAGGTGGCATCCATGCCAAGCCGCGAGTGGAGCAGCACCCCCGTCCTAGGTCCTCTCAGCGCCACCGTCTACACCGCAGCCAACCAGCCCCCCCCACAAAAATTACAGAATAATTCAAATGTGAAATACTGCCCAGCAACGAACTCTCATAGAGCGCGGTCCCGAAAGCGAAAGAGGACCGCGCTGCAGACTATTTCTTGTCTTTATGGGGCCCTGTATTTGAAACACATGGCCCCATAAAGATAAGAGACCTTTTACTTCAGCCGAAAAGCAGACGAGCCCGTCCAACTGGGCCGGCTGAAAAATGGAAAAGTCTACGTCACAAAGTGCTCTTTCCCAATGGCTGGCCACCGTTTAGCATAAACGGTGACGCCGGCCAATGGGAAAGAGGGGCGGGGCTTGAAGCCCTTTACAGAATTCCCTCTAAATCATTCAATCTCTCCAGCGAGACTGCGCATGTGCGCAGCCCACGCCAGCCGAGACCTAAAAAGGAAATCTCCGCACATAGATTTGTTAATTGCATTTTGTGTACTGCAAAATGTAGTATGTGAATAGGGCCCAGCGTTTTCATGGAGAGATTTGAGACTAGACGAAAGCAGAGTGATTTTCTTCTTTTGCCAGATTAGGAAAAGAAGCTGGCCACCTTTTTTTTATCGATTTATAAATAAATGTTGCTTTTCTCAGAAAATTGGGCTTAAGTCATTCTTAATTTAATTTGAAGAAGATTGAGACCATTCAGGTTATAAGAATTTGTAGGTAACACTTTTTAGCACTTTGTTTTACTGAGCAAAAATAATTACAATAGCTGCTTGTGGGCTGTTACACCTGAAGTCTGGCCAGTTCCAAGAAGTGTTGCCCAGCACAACTTTGGCAGCCACGTCAAGTTTCATGGTTGCTGTTCGTTATGATGCTTAGAAATGCAAATCTACAAATGTATGCTGTTCCTTTCCATTCCTGGAAGGAGCAAAACAACTACATTTCTCAGTTTATTACATCATGCGGGTTGGAACAAGTTGTAGACTACAGTTTTGTGGCAGGAGTCATGTGAGTTGAAGTCTTGTTTATGTGCTTACACTATGGGGCTGATTACGAGGCAGGCAGGCAGGCTTTTCTATGTCAATCAAATAAGGAGACACTGTTCCGAAAAAGTGGAGGAAAGAGGAAACAGAAACAAATAAGTAAATACGGTCCTAGGCTAAATGGGACCCAGGTGTCGAGGGGGAAAGCAGTGCTTTTCTCTTGTTGTACTCATACACCCCAAGAGGTGTCATGCTTCATCATCGGGCGTTTTGCTCCTCGTCGGGCCGACACTGCAATGCCCTATGGGTCCCCCGAAGGGTCACTTTGGCGGAGATCTTTTTAGAGAAAACGCCGTCTGGTGCATGCGGGTGTGTGGTATGGGTCCTACAAATAATGGTGGTGCAGTAGTGTGTGTGACGTGATACATAAAAAATGTCTAAGGGTAGCTCAAAGGATATTGTTTAATAAAAAAAGGTGGGGTTGGTACCCTTGACAGTCTAAAAAACCCAGGTTAGGTGTTACCCCGGTGGGTTTAATGTCCCAAAAGGTAACTATAATGTGGTCAATGTGGTCGACATGTTTTGTGTCAGGTTCTACAGAGCTCCTCGGAATCCGGGTGGCGAAGAATAGAGTTCCACCTCCAGATCGCCTCGAGCTCCAACCAGTAGGTTACAGAGCCCAGAGGGGATCAGGCGAGGGACAGGGAAAGGGGAAGGGTCAGCAGGGAATAGGTCCTGAAACGAGAAAACAATATAACAACCAAACAATAGGTAAACCAACAGTCTACTCTCCGTTTGTCTCGCTAATGCCAGTGCTACCAACCATGTACTTCACAGCTCTCTCTCTGTGAGCATCGACATAAAATATGCACCAAAATACAAGTAAATCATACAGTCTACTCTCTGTGAGTCTCGCTGAATCGCAATAAACTCTGCTGCCTGAACTTGAACCCCTACATAAGGTCTCTCTCCTCTTCCCTCGATGGGGTATGTCCTGGGTGCCTTCCCGGGGTGATTCGGCTTCCGCGGTGAAAACACCGTCGCCTGGGATTCCTACGTTGTAGCGCTCCTTCCCCGGGGATATCAACGCGCTAATGCTCACTCCTAAGTGCCTGTTTCCCTGTCTTAGTTCAGGCCAAGTCTCGAGCTAGTTTCCCGATCCTGCTATCATTCGCACACCTGTGCGTGTTAATCAAAACGTGGTTGCCTAATTCCACACCGCCCTGCTGGGATAGAATACCCTACGCAGCAGTGATTTTCCTATGGGTTCTAGGAACAAGACGAGTCAATGAGATCCGCCCTGAGGGCCGACCGCGGTATCTCCGCCGAGATACGGGTCTCTCACCTTCCTCCCTTCTTCCCGCTGTAGGCCTGCAACTACTCTCCCCGCCTGGTCGCCAAGCTCCGAGGGACGGGGAAGAGTACTCCGCTGTTC